>NC_142204.1:53142393-53797393 GCF_049639895.1 Pseudopodoces humilis
GATTGATCAAATGGCTATTAAATAAAATGGCCCAACTACACTTCATGGTCTAGGAAATTCTGGTGAATCACTTTCTACATATACCCACATATACAAGACCTTAGAGGTTTTTTTTCTGCAAAATGCCTTTGCCACAGACAGAGACCTGAGATTTCTGGTCCTTTTATTAGGATCCATTCAGGTGCATTAAAGCTCTTATGTTTTGTGAATTCTAGATAATTACTTTAATCATAATTAAATTTCACTTACTGCTCTTACAAGGAAAATTCAGGTACTTGCTACCACATCCCTTAAATGAAATGGTGTCCACATTTTATAATATTAAATAAAGGATTGCTCAAAACTCCCTCATTTCCTTCCTATAATAGTTCTTCTATTGTCACAGAATACACATGGGATGAAATACTATCCTGTTAATGGGATGATCAAGTTAGGCACTGTCTGACTGAAATTTTAAGTTTCTGGACCCAAATGAGGACTTCTCAGTACACTTAAATTGACTCCAAAAAGTCATTAGAAAAATGCAGAGGAAGATTTCATTATCCTACTATACCTCCCTCCTTCTGTAGCAGATCACTGTTCCTCTTCTTTTTAAACATATATAAATCTAAAACCACTTCATTTGAATCAAATGTCAGTTTTTCATATGAGGTCTGTTCATAACAAAACTGAGAGAGAAATGGGAAAAAAGAGGTAAAAGAAAAAAGAAAAAAAGGCAAGCAGGTGTCCCAACACCAGGTACCTCAATTATTTAACTAAATTATTTAACTAAAAATAAACAAGAGGTACAATTCTCCTTGTTTTAATCACAGACATAAGAGAAGCTATAGCTCTCTCACAATCTCTGTCACACTTTTTCAGTCTCTTTTCCCAATGCTCTCAGAGACTTCTATCTTTAGTTACTTATCTTTGTTGTAAATTTCTTTAAACTGTAACTGGATGATCTTCCACATATTGGTTAAATCCTTTGCCACAAGGTAATCCCGGAAAAGTCCTGTTTGATGAAACTAAGAGGAGCTAAATTATCAAAGGACTGAATACAGATGTGATACATTATTCAAAGTGGAAATCCTTTTTAAACAGCAACTATTTTTAAAGCATGCTATGAGAAAATAAATAAGGTTGGAAAAATAAAATAAATTGTTGGTACATATTCTTGTATTTTATTTTCTGCCAAATAAGGTTCTGAATTTACCAATATCATTTTTCTATTTGCATATCTGAGACTGTGGGATTAAGCCTGCACATCTGCTACTCTCACTCTTAGAGATTCCATATTAAAAGGCACCACTTGAATTTCCCCAAATAATTTTTAGGTTTTGAGCCTTCTGTGAGTGTGCATGTGTACAACCCTACAGGTAAAGGCACCCTCTTGGACACATAGGCTCTGGCTGCAGTCAGCCTGGGAAGGTCATTCACACATCTCCAAAAACCAGCATCCATTGGTGCTAGAGTAACCTCACAGAGGATCACAGCATTAAATGGTGTAAATCAAACTCCTGATCATAGCCACTGTTTGACTTCTCTGAGGATTTTTGAAGTGTTGAGGACATGGCATGCTTGCAATCAGAAGCCTCAAGCAGGAAATTTCAACACAATAATTTGGATATCTAAGAGTTAAGTTGGAAAAAAACGACAGCTGGAAGGCCATCCGGGGCTCTGACCTCATGTCATACTACAGAATTAATTATCTATTATTCATCCTTAATTCTTCTTTATCATCAAGCAACTGCATTTCTTGTTTTCTCTTTAACCCCCCTTTCTTTATCTGAAAGGCTGTCATGAGCAAGTTATGAGAAGTTAAAGCTTTTTTCCCCACAAAGATCCTGTGGTAGCATATAGCATCTTTAATGCTTTCCTTTCACCTAGTATTCTGCCATCAGATTTGGGACTTTGATCTCTGTCTCTGCTTTTATACAAGGACCACTCATTCTACTCCCCACTGCCACCACAAATATGTGTATTTATACATACCCTAAATTCTGCAACTCAACACAATCAATAACAAAACCTGAAAAAGCAGGAACCACTCAGTTATTGGAAAACACAGCACAGGATGTTGCATCTAAAATTAAATCAAAAGTAACTGTTTTCTGGTAACTAGTTTAAAGTATTAAAATAGTGCAAGTCCACAAGATACCTTTGCTTCCTTTCTTTCCATAAGTCTGAAATGGACAAATACCAGGTTTGTTTCTGCCTTCCAAAAGTTGTTTTATTTCAATAATTTTGTTCCTCTTGATGCATAACATCGATCAATAATCAAGAGATTAAACCTAATATTAAGTTTTATAATGAACTTATAATAAATGCAAAAGATAAGATGAATACGTGCCATTTTAGTGTTATTATATCCATTATCTTATTCTTACAGATTCAGTGGTATTGGGATTACTTTAATACAAAAATTACAGGTTCTTGCCCTCCATCCCCTCACACTGCTTCTCTGATAGAATGATTGCTTTATTTTTTATCCGGTCAGCAGCGAAAGATGATTTAAGTAAGAATAAAATGTTGATGGACCGAATTGGAGAAGGGCTGAAGCCAATCTCAGTGTCTCATCATGCTGTATTTTAGTGGTGTCAGTCTTATTTCAATTGCTTAATTGTCTCAAATCTATTTATTCACATGTATGGAAATGAATTAATT
This sequence comes from Pseudopodoces humilis, assembly GCF_049639895.1. Classification (NCBI taxonomy): domain Eukaryota; kingdom Metazoa; phylum Chordata; class Aves; order Passeriformes; family Paridae; genus Pseudopodoces; species Pseudopodoces humilis. The sequence goes on from NC_142204.1 coordinate 53,145,040, forward strand.
AGAATGGTGGGAAATTCACTGATTGTAGAAGCAAAGAATTAATGTTGGGTAATCAAAAGCAAGAGCACTATGTAAATTCTCTTGCCATGCTGTCAACTGCACATGGCACAGTCTGCTAAATGGTGAATCATAAAGGTCTCGTAACACTGGGATTTCTGTCCTTTGGAGATAGCACAGGAGTTTTTGCACAAATAACTAAGATTCGAGCTCAGTTGCACAGGTGAATGTTTGGTATTGCATTAACCTTTTTACTGTTTCATGGGGTTTTTTTTTAATTAATTAACCAGCATTCAAAAAAAGCAGTCACATCTGATATGCCTGATAATCTATAAAGCTACAACTGATTCAACAGCAACCTTTTCTAATTGAAACCGTGATTTAGTATAAAACACACTCTCCAAGCTAAAAGGTGCACATTTTTAATTGGATTGGAAAAATCATACCTCAAAATTAGAGTGAAAAAAAAATATTTGTGGATGTATTTAATTTCTGTTATTTAAGACAGTGAGGTATAGCACACAGATTTTGTGCACCAACAAAAGAAAAATTTACTCAATACTTGCGTTTCATTTGAATAAATCCATTTAAAATGGAATAGAATTACAGTCATCACCCAAAATACCATCCTAAAGAAGAGATAAATTGCTTGAGCAAGAAAGGATGATTTGAGGGGGCAGAGAGAACCCAAACTCAACTTGCAACCTTTGAACCTGCACAGCTGTTCTGTCCCTGAGCCTGAGCAAATCCTAAGACCAAGAGAATGTGCAGAAGGATTATCTGGGTTTCTGAGTATGATTCCACTCTGTCTCAAGCAAATGCATTGAACAGTCCCTTTTATAAACTGCTCAGGTCCACTCTTGAATCTTGCTTTGTTTTCCCTCTCTTCCTGTGCAAAAATTAAACCAAACTGGACAGAATTCAGGGGCTTACTTCCCTGTTCAGCAATATATTACACTGCCTAGAGTATCACTTCCTAATAAAACATAACTGCATTTTGTTAAGCAATTTATTAGACTGAACATAATATAAACTCAAAGCTGATAACAGATAACAGAAGATATACACTAAGCATTCTTTTTCTTTATGTTCTTTCTTTCCCTTCTTTCACTTTTCATTTGCCCTGTTTTCTTCTGTGTAAACTATGCAATTGGGAAAAAAGCATTTGAACACTATGTATTCTACCATTTAAGCCTGTACATAATCTTTTTCTTACACAAGGTATTCCACGCCTGTATAACAGAAATAAAAATTAGCGAAAAGAGTTATTTACAAGGAAAGAGAAAGTGATTCTCTAGCAAGCACAGTAGTCCTTGAATGCCTTTCACCATTCCTCCTGAGAGACACCTGATGTGTAGGTAGCCCAGAGGGGCTTGTCACAAGCTTCCAGTGCCTGTGGCAAGTGTACATACGGGAACTGATGCTCCTCAATCACTAACACATTTCCTGAACACATCCAAATGTCCTCTTCCTAAAAGCTGTCTCCTTCGAAATTGTTTATCACAGAAAGACAAAGAAATATAAGACAACCCCAGTTAAATTGACCCTAGTTAATGAAACTTACAATTTCATGGATATTATTGTGAAAAACTGGACATTACCATTGCTATCTCTTTGAAAAGTCATTCTACATCTCAACTGAACATCTGCCATCACATGAAATCCTTCTCTCCCCAGCCAACCAAGAGTTTTGATGCTATCAAGGTCCACACAGGAGGAAAAGCATCCTCAAGGCTCCGTGGCTTTAAAAGCCTCTGCTAGTCATCACTGCCAGCTCATGTACATCTGATTAATTAAAATATCAAAACAATTAAGGGACTTAACAGCGAAATGCACATTAACTACAATAAAAAGTTCATAACTAAGTCTGTAAAAATTTATGCCATGAATACCACTCTGTAGGTTATTTTTTAATTATTAAACCAATTTCTTTGCACTTAACTGGAGGAAAACAATTTTTTAAAAAACACATATTTTGCATGTATTTTAACAACAGAAAGAATTCAGATTGGCTTTAACAATTCACTTCTGTGAAAGGGGCATTATAGCTTACAAAGCTAATGATCCTGTAAAAAAAATTTAAAAAAAGCTTTGAAATTATTTAATCCATAAAATACCACAATATAATGGAATTAATTATGAGTTTTGATAATTCTTATAAATTGAGCAGCATGATTATCTGCACTTTGTTAAGTGCATTACCATATTAGGTAAAATAATTAGTCATATAACTCAATTTACTGGCCCTAGCAAATGTTGTAATGTGCCTCACAGCAAATGCAATATGCCAGCAGAATGTATGACAATGCACAAGGCATGCAGACATACTGCCTTCATCCGGCTCCTGTCTGCACACAGCAGAAAAAGGGGGCTCAGTTTGTGCTTTATTCCCCTGGATACCATGGATACCATGGGAACTCTGCAAAGTCACCAAAGACATGGGCAAGCTCTGACAAGTTCTATAGCCTCCCATTCTACCATGAAAGCAGGGTTTCATGGTACTCATACCAAACTTCAGCTTAAACTTCTGTAAAATGAAGGTTGCTTATTTCCTGGGGCTACAAAATACCATTCCCTCTCATTGTTTTGGGGCCTAAGATGTTCCAGGATTTGCATGCTGTATCAAAGGGATCCATACAGAAGGTACATAGACACCCACCCATCCACCTAACCTCAAAATAAAGGGAAATAGGTTAACAGGAAAATAGGAATCACTACAAAAAATAAAGAACTTAGCCACAAGTTTAGTTCAGACTTTTTGTTCTCATTTATAAAAAAAATTAGATCACGATTCAGTACTCCTGCAAACAGGTGTGGTTGATCTTACCTCAGAGAGCATTAACATCCTTGGGATTAATTACATCATATAATTCTCATGGATCACTGAATGATAGTTAAACATTTCCAGCATAAGTGTTTGTAGGAATCATCAAGGTGTTGAGATATTTTTGATTTTCTTAGCCCTCCATCGCTCCCCTAACACCTACAAATTACACAGATGCATGCATTTCAATGGACTCAGTCCTCAGTTTTGAAATCTACAACCCCTTTGCTCCTGTGTTTGCAAGGGGGTTGAAATTTTGTTCTCTCTGTGACAACCCGATCACAGCACTTCAGCAAGCATCCCAAGGAGAAGGTGACTTAGGAAGGCATGTGAAGGGCAATCTGCATTCCTGTATGCTCCTGTAGAGTACGCTCCGGATGGATGTGGCAGGAAAATTTTGGGATGTGTACAGACACAGCAACACAGGGATTTATCTACATGACACCTGTGCTACTCAAGGGTATTGTTTTGTAACTCATTCTCTTGATTAATTGTCTAGTCAAAATATCCTGCTTTTATGAAGAATATTAAAGACAGACTGGCATTTTTGTTAGAATGTCAGCATTTTAAACAATTAGTTCTCTTTCAGTATCTTCTAGAAAGTGATGAAAAGTCTTTAATCATTATGTATTTAAGAAAGTAGATGAATAAACAACTCTGTTTTCATCATACAAAACTCTGTCCTTGGGAGGACCTAAGAAACACTTTGTTTTCTGGCAAGAGAAAAAAATATTACCTTTTTTCATAAGTTGTAAGTTTTCACAGTATGCATATTTCTGCCATCCCAGTTTAAAGTGGTGGTTTCACAGCTTGCAATTTGCATAAAAATCATGCATTTATAACAGAAAAAAAAATGCAGGAGTCTTTCCAAATATTAGCGATGTGTACACATATGCCTGTTTTTTCTGAAAAAAAAATAAGAGCAATTCTTTGAAATACTATTCTTTGAATAGAATTCTCTGGAACTCTGTGGAAAGTTCATTAGGTAATAGAATTGAGGGAATGACTTGTACCTGAAGGGTTACCCCAGTCTGAACATCCAAGAGAGAGCTGTTACTGCTAAGTTACCCTACTGCATGTTTAATAGCAAACACGTCCTTACTGTGACTCAGGGCACAATATGGGCCCCTGCCCTTCAACAACAGAAAGAAAATAAGTAAAATGAAGACAAAAATATCTCTTTGACATTTACAATCAGACATTCTTTGCATTTAATCTTGCAAGAATTCTGTCAGCATTGTAACATTCAACTCAGTCTACCCTTCTGCATCATTCAGAAGAGCAAAGCTCAAGAATCTCGTGTTAGCATGGCATATTAAAAATAGCAGCCAGTGACAACACAAACAGTAGAACAAATAGGGAAAGTCATAAAGGAATAAAATGAGAAGTGGAAATACCACTGGTAAAGCGCAGAACACGTTGAAATTTGCCAAAACATGAAGGAAGATAGTCGGCATCTCCTATTATCATATAGCTACTATTGAGGTAGATATATCACAGTACAGTAAATAACAATGGGCATAAAGCCACGTATCTGTTACATAAACATTGAATGATGAATAGCAGTTTTCTTGCTTTGCTTTCTCTTCAGAGAAAAAAAAACAACCAACCAAACAAAAAAACCCAGTACTGTCTGCTTTAACAGTTTCCCAGATATCCATAGGACTGCCCAGGAAAGTAGACTATATATCATGTACATACACCATTTATTAACAACATTTAGTCTATGGAAGGAAGGAAAGATAATTATTCAGTAGCATTAATGTTTATTACTTTTTTTTTTTCTGATAGATATTACTATTCAGACAAAATTATTGAAAAATCTTGAAAACAAAATCTCAGTTACATTTGTTCATTTTTTCTTTTTAATATCAGAAGGCATAATTGCAAAGCCATCAGATTAAATATTCATTTTCTGTTTCATTTTATAGCTTTCAAAAATAAAATTATAATGAAATCTGAACAAAATATGCTTCAGCTGTAATACAGCAGTTTGTACAAAAATCATAATGGAATTTCCCTCTGTCTCAATTCATAAACTATCAGTTGTCAAGAGTTCTGAAGAAAGAGAAATTCCAAGTTTCATTTTAGGCTAATCTAATATTTGAAAGACCATGGGCTATGTGACTGAGTCAGTGGCTTTATGTACAGCTGGACGATAACAAAAATTCAACTTAGCAAAGTTTCTAGCCTTCAGCCTCAAACTACCAGTACCACAGGCTCAGGAGCAGATATGAACCTATACAGTTTAAAGCACCTTGAAGAATACATGCATTCAGTAGAGGCATACAGTTGTACAAGATACATTTATAATGTAAATTCAAATTTCTCTGCATTCTGCTCTTAGTTCTTAGATGGTATGCAGCAGTAGTTACTACCAAAACTGATAAATCAACTTTACATAAAGAATATTAATATTCATAATAAAGTTTTTAGAAGATTTTTGGACAAACAGTTAGAAATTGAGAAGTGGGGAGAGGGAAGGGACTCCCGAGGATCAAAAACAATGAGCAGAAGGAATAGAAAGAAACAGTGAAAACTCATCACTAGAAAAGGCTAATAAACGTGTGCTCTAGAAATGCCTACTAGGGTTTGATTTGTATAACACAATTCACTTCAAAAGAAGAGGGAGTGTATTGAACAGAAAGATTGGAAATTTTGAAAATGGTATACACTTATTTGAAATAAACAAGAGCAGAGAGAAGAGACAAAGTATTCACAAAGATAGATAAACAAGTATGACATAGAAAAATATTGACTACTGACAAATACAGGCTGGCAGAAATACCTGGAATTGTTCACACACATCATTGGGTTCTAAATCAGCTGTTGCCATTTGTTAATAAACTTTAAGTGTCAGAACAGATTGCTTTTGGAAATAATTTGTTTGATACCCAGGAGCCAAAAGAAAAAGCTTACAATTTGTCAGGTTACATAAAGATTGGGGCTGGGAATAAAAATGAGATCACAATGACACTACATAAATCAACAGTAAAGCTTTACTTGGAGTGCTGTCATGGCTACTACACAGTTTAACAGAGATATAAATGAAATAAAGGATCCAGGAAGTGACAACAAAAATCATTAAACTGCAGTTACTTCATATCTTATAACCCAGAGTTAAGTAAGTGGGCACACTATGGAGGAGGTTAACTGGATTCTCCTGTATACCATTTGTAGCATCCAAACAAAAGAATATTTAACAAGTCAGGTTAAGATGGTAACAGAAAGAAATTAAAATGGATATAAATTTTCATGCTTCAAGAAATCTAAGAATCAACCACTAAATACCTGGGGTTACAGAACACTCCTTGGATAAGTATTTCTTCCAGTGACTATAAGTAAGATTTTGGTGTCTTTCTGTCCCATGTATTGAGGCTACCACTGGAGACAAGATATTGACTCGCAGCTTCTGGTTCAGTCTGACAGTGCCAGTGCTTCATTGTTTTAATGGCAGCCACAGATCACAAAAGAGCTGATACTAAGAGTATATTGCTAATATCAATCATGATGCATTGCTCACACGATTTTTAAAACTTACAGTTCTCCAGGTAGAAAGCAAAGCCTTCTAAAAATGCTAAATATTTAAAACTAATAGAAACCATTTCAAGACAAAAAGCATACAGAGACAAGAGAAATCTTAGAAAACCCAAGAGCCTCAACAATTTTTCTTTATCAGGTGAACCTTCTTAACATGAATAAGACTGATTCTAGACTATAGAAGACCCTGAGATTGGCTCAGCTGGTGAGAGCATGATTCTAATAACACCAAGGCTTTGAAGGCCCAATCCCTGCACAGGACATTCACTTAAGAAATTGATTCGATGGTCCTTCCAACTCAGAATACTCTATGATATCAGAAAAAGTTCTTCCTGATAGGAGCATAACCAAGACTATAATTCAAATGCTGTGAACCCTTTGGTATGTTAACAAAAGGATCATGTAAATACAGCCCAAGTCCATGTCACCGTGGGCCTTCCTGTCAGTTTTACACAGATGGTGCCCCTAAATACAGGCTTTCCTTACAAAAGTGTGTTCATGCTGGGAAAGCAAAACCATTAAATGTTGTCAGAGTTCACTCACACAGGCTCTGGTCAAGGTTATGCCATAGTCTGCCTGTTTGACCCCTGGTCATTCACACTGCTGCAATACAGAAGGTGCTTGGCTGAATTGTGTGTGAAAACAAGCTTTCTGCTCAAGTGACAATAACAGAAGTTTATGTAAAAAAAATAAAGGACAGAGGAACTCAGTTCTTGATAAAGGTGGGGGAAAATCTCACATGGCAAAATCTGTAAAGCTTCTGGGACTTATTATTAAGAGACTTTTTTAAATTAATTTTTAAACAATTAAGCACAACCACCATGGAAGATAAGCTGTCCATTTTTTTCCCAATAGTTCTCCTGTCTCGTTCACCACAGAATTCATAATACAAAAACAAAGCAAGGATAGCTTTATTCAGATCACAAATCCTACTGGGCATCCTTGATGATTATCCTTCTGGTGTCCACTTTACACATACTTTTCCTTAACACAAATAATCTACTGATATTAATTGAGTTAAAATCCCCTTCCTGTTAATGAGACTGTGTGAAATTTGGTCATAAACAACTAGAATAACTGCATTTTGATTTAGACATTTCCTAACTTTGCTTTCACATGAGTTTTTTAATGATGTGGGAATTGTTTGCTTTTGGACTCCTAGCAAAAAAAAAAGTCACAAAGTCTGTGAGGAGCTACTAACTCAATGGCAACACATACCAATATACAGAAGAGCAGCACTAGAGAAATTTTATTCCTGTCATCTCAGTGATCAAATGACACATTAAAACCTATATATTTATCTTCCTTTTTATTTCAGAAATTTTAATAACTGTTTATATGGCCAGAAAAGATCCTTCATAATCATAGCTGTCTCAAGCATAGTATAGACTACAGTTAAAGCAATGATTTCTAAATTTGGCCTTTTCTTTTATAAAGATCTTACCTAATGATTTAAACCTCAAATAAATACCACTATCCCTTAGTACTTTTAAGATGTCTTTTCATATCTAGTATTAAAAAAGCACACCTTACATCTTATTTTAAATGGTTTCCCTAAAACTGCTGACTTCAGATTATAGACACTAAGGCTTTCCAGTCTGCAAGGAGGAAAGTGCTCTTCATTTGAAAAAAACAGTTTTCTTCATGAAAAAGTATGTTCATTATGGGCATCACACACTATATTTCAACAAAAATATTTTGGTTGAGTCTAATTTTTAATCTAATAATACTATTTGCTGAAAATTAGTATCACTTTTTTTTATTTATACATTTTAAAAATTTAATTAGATATCATGACTAAGAGGTTTGAAATTGCTACAAACAAGCCACAGCACTAAAAGCACTGATGAAATAAACTTTCCTGTGTCATCTTTATTATTCTTTGAATTTGTGTTCACAACCAATGCAAACATCTGGTGTTCACATGAAGCAAAAGGAAGAAAAAAGTCCTGCTACAGAGACCTCTGTAGTACTTATGGTACTACAGCTAATGTGCATCCTATAGGACATCTTAAAAGTGCCTTAAGTAATTGACTGAAGAAGAAACACCTCAAGAGTATTAACGTTTCTCTTCCCACAATTACTGGAGGGTCAGAGAGCATACACAGAAAGTATGCTTACTGCTCCAAGATATCTCTCTAAAACTATAGAGAAAAAAAATAATTATAGCTAAAGAATATAACATTGATTAGCGCCACTGAGAGAAATTAAAATAGTCCATTTTAAATCCCTAGAAATTATACTGTTCTTTATCAGGTACTAATTGGTACAAATATTAAAAACTGCCTGAGTAATTTTCAAGCTTTTGCAATATTAATACCTACCATCTGATTTTGTAATTTTTCAACATTACTTTGAAGTTCTTGTAGCCAATTATATAGTGTTAATTACAGCTTGCAGCTTGAAATACAGTGCTATCAATAGAGTTTTATCTGCATAAATATGAAAATAAAACTTAAAATTGAATTAAACTGTTTACCCTTAGTGAGGGTATGTTAGAATATTATTAGTTGTGAAAATTAATTTTTTATGCCTGAAAACAGACTTTAAAGCAGAAATATCTCTGGGGAATAGGTTATATTTCATGTATTGTATTTCTTTCATCTTCATGTTGCAAGATTTTTTAATCTTCTATTAAACACTATCTTGGGGGTGTGAGAGAAGTCCATTCATCTTACTTAACAAAATGCAAAAAGCTTTAGCTTTATATGAAACATATGCAGAGATTGCTTCAGGAAATGTGAGCTAATATTAACAGTAACCCATCTTATTTCTAAATCATCAACCAAAATCTGAGTGGAAAGGAAATGTTACAGTCCTTAAATTTTATTTTCCTGCTCAAAGCTTCCTTGACACTTCCCAATAGACTTCCACTTTCTCCAATGTAAATTTGAAGTCCAAATATTGTGCAAGGTAATTCTGCCTCTCTGGAGACATTCAAAACCTACCTGGACATATTCCTCTGTAACCTGCTCTAGGCGACCCTGCCTTGGAAGGGGGTTGGACTAGATGATCCTCAGAATTACTTCTAACCCTAACAATTCCGTGATTCTTCCATGAAGAAGTAATCCAATAACTTGGATAAAAGTGGAGGTACAATGCACAACTGTAAACACCCTGAAAGAACTGACAAGAGACAAACATGATTTAAGAACCATGTCAAAGAAATGTCACAGACCATTCCCTATGTAAACAAAATATAGCTACCTGTGTTGAAGTCAGAAACAATCAAAGCCACTGTAGCATTCACTCAACACATGTATTCATTACCATTAATATATAGTTTTCACTGTCACTGTAAGGATACAATATTATGAAAGATCATAAAGGAATTGTAATCCTGCCTCAGAAAAATGCTGTTAACTGCAATGTACCAATATAAAAGGAGCAGGTGAAACTACAGAACCTTGCTCCTAAAAACATGTATTCAAGGTCGCACACTGATATTAAGTGCATCATTCTCTTCTGGAACAAAGCTGCTACGAAGCTGTTAATTTGACAAGTCAAAGATAAAAAAATGCTCTTTGATTAAATGCTCTTTGCTGTCTTCTTTATACTTCTGTCAAGCCATGCAAAATCAACTTACAAGCAAAAAGGGGCAAGAGGTGGTGAAGTTTCTCACCTGTTCTTAATGATCTGCTTCACTATCTGCCTTTATCATTTCTACCTCTTCTTCTAAGAGTTTCATAAGTGCTTCACTGCCAGTACTTATCAGCAGTTGACCAATAGTGGCAAATAAGATTTGTCATGTAGCATTTCATATATTATTTGTAGATTTGTTACATTTTCCAGTACAAACATCGCACTGAGCAAGTATTCTATATTCTGAACTCAAATAGATAAAGAAATTTGTGTGAATCAAGTGGTTTTGTATTTTGGGAAAAAAAAAAAAAAAGGAAAACCATCCCATGATTTTCTCTCTAATGGTAAATTCATTTGGATTCATTGGTAATAACAGGCGAAATGAACCATTAAAATAAAGTTGGATCAGAAACTTTCCAACATTTATTTGGTCAAGGATAATGAACAGAAAGTAAATAGAAGGCTAATATTTAGCACGACAGTTTAATGAAGACTTGGTAAAATGTGCTTCCTTTTCTCCCCATTTTAATTTGTATCAGTGAGTCAAGTTTCAGTTTAATGCTTAAACTCTTAAGCAATTAGTATGAATTCATTCCTTTGGTCAATGTACCAAAATGATTTCATCATGATGTCAAACTGATTACAGTTGTATCATTAACTTTTTAATGGGAATAGAAAATTCTATAAATTTAATCATTGTCTTCAAACAATGTGTGGAAGAATGAGTTGGAATAATCTCCTTCCAATCGTTGTCATGTAAAATATTTAATTTCCAGTTCTGCTTTGTCCCAGACAGGATCTTTGTCATTAAAATGAGAGCAGATTTTGATATGTAATATATTTGGTGACATGTCAGGGTGGCACCACTTTGACCTTTTCAGTTTTCTACATTTCCTTTAGAGCCTGTTTCTTCCTTTTGCTTTTATTACTGATCAAGAAATAGAAGTTGAACAGAGGGCCAATCAAACTGGAAATTAAAGACAAAGGGTCAAAAATTATATTAAATAAGTTCATTAAATTAATCTGTCCATTAAAATTAGGTAAAACCCTAGCCCTTTTTCCACTCCCCTTTAAAACACAATAAAAATAATAAACCAGAGAAATGAGCTTTCCTATTTATATTTTCAAATCTGCTATCTCACATGTCCTCTCATACACTACATTTTTTTCAGAAATTAATATATCAATACTTTTTACATCCTTTTCTCAATTGTTTTGCTTTTCATTATGCTGATCTTCACATTCATTTTGTTTCCAGTAGTTGGCTACTTATCTTAAGCAGGACATGAAGCACTCAGCAAGGAGTTGAGCTGTCCTGTACATTTGTATGCCAGCTGCACAAGAGGCACAGTGTCCCAATTAAGTTCTCTTAACTCACAGTTTATTAACACAAACCTGTCCAGTTTTGCTGTTGTGTGCAGACTTAAACTATGATTTTTGTAAACCTATGTAGACTCAAACATCATAGTTAGATGCTATTCAGTTTCCATTTTAAAAGCATTTCTGGCCCCATGGCTCAGATGAAAAGTCTGAAGACAGTGGATAATAGGATCAAGCTGGAAGGGACATTAAGAAATCATCCATTCCACCTCCCAGCCCCAAGCAAGAGCTAAGTACACTTACATAACCACTGGGCAGGTGTTTGTCTAATACATTCTTGCAGATCCTTATCAATGGAGGCTCCAAAATGTCCCCAAGCAAGCTGGTAGAATATTTAATGTCTTAAATATTAAAAGGGGCTTTCTTCAAACCTAGACAGAATCATGCTAGAGATTAATTCCATTCTTTCTCTGTACATACACTGTATTTAGATGAACAAGTGGTCCTCTACATTTCTGCAAAAGACTATTTGAAAACATTATTTTCTATCACCTCTTCTTAGTCAACTCTTCTTCAGGTGAACTAAGCCCCCTGCTCAGCAGTTCCTCACAGACCACATTTTTGAGATTTTGTCTTTGTTCTTGCCTGCTTGAGGAGTTTCACCTTTTCTGAAGTGAGGGACAAAACCTGTACTGAATCAAAATGATGTTCCACAACTGACAGACAAGTTAGAGGATCACTCAAATTATTTTACAGATGGTATGTCCACCTGCATGTTCCATTAAAACATGAGAAATGTATGTTATAATTTACTATCATCCCTGCATCATTTTTTAAAATAGTATTTTCTGACCAGTCTGTCTGAATTCCTCACTGTATAGATCCTTCTTGCAGAAGCCAAATGCCTTGTTGGTGTCTTAAATCTGTCCTTTTCCAGACAGTGTTTTCAGATTTGGACTCTAAGGATTTCTTCTAGATACTCTCATAGTCCTAGTTTTAGTCCTTGAGACCTTAAAGTAACCTCCAGATATTACAGTAATCTTCATTCCAAGTCTACCTGGGTTAAACATGAAAATATTGGCTAGTACCTGATCCAGCTTAAACAACTGCCCAAGAACACACAACCCATTCTTTCAGTTAAACGGAAGTCATTGCTAATTGCTCTCTGAGAAAAGTTTTCTAAATAGGTCTGCATCCAGCCTATTTACACCTAGATCACAATTGCCAGATTTGCTCAGGAGAATACTGTATGTGACAATTGAGATAACACTACAAAATTTGAGAGATGTGACACATCAAGTACTTTTTCTCCAGCTATAAGCTGTTATCCTGTCAAAGAAAATTATTAGATGGATTTGATACTATTTGTTCTTAACAATTCTGCACTGGTTATCAATCATTTCCCTGTGGTTACATATGATTTCCCTGATTGTTTACCTGAGTATTTTTCTAGGAAATAAAAATTACTTGTCTGTCCTGCCTCCCTCAGCTTTTTTCCTTCAGAACCATTAGAGTCCCTGATAACTACAATAGTTGGTAAATTGCTGGGAGCACAAAGGTTACCAAAAATCAAGTTTTCTAATAGAAAACATAAATCTCAAGGGGAAAAAAATCAAACCACTAATCACAACTTACCATGCTTCTTGGTGTTACACTGATCTTGTAATGTTTAGGACACCTACTCATAATTTTAACTGCTTTGGATACACAATCCTGTTAATAATATTTATTTATCTTATTCATGTTAATTATTTATCAAACTACAATGGTCTTCTTTATTACAGGATCAATGAAGATCCAGCTAACACAATCTCAAGTAATTCTGGTTATAATGTAATTACGGTTTTTGCTTGCACCCATCTGAAGTTCTCTCACAGTCCTGGAAATGGAAAGCAGTAAAAAGTCCCGTATTTTATTTGCTAGCTTTCAGAACTCAGAACTAGCTGTGTTGCAGATGTTTTCAAGAAAAGATGATTTTTCAGCCAATGAATTCAGTGAGTGTCTGGAGAAGCCAATCTACTTGCCATAGACAAACCATTTATTTTAAATATGAACTGTGAAAGAATTATCCATGCCTTTGCTAACCCCAGAACAAAGCAACGTACAGTAGACAGCTTTGGCTCTCCCATGAAGACACCTAGGAGCTGACAGCCATGATCAGAAGCTAGAAAAAAATGTTTATCAGTTAAACGAGCGAGCACATTACATACACTGGTTCCCTGATTTCAAGAATGGCTGTAATTTTCCTACAACTTGCAAGTTCTTGCAAGTAATCACTTACTTTTATGGTTCAAGCATAAGTACCTGAAACACACATGTGCCTTCCTATATGAAAGAGATGCTCTCTATATTCACATGCAGTTAGTGAAAGTGGAAGATAGTATCATATTTTCTCATCCAGGTGGATTCTAAAGAACTGGAGTTTATATGTACATGCTCTGAAAGTCTAATCTAGTAGATTAACCCAGACTTCCTGTCCCAGAAAGGACAGGAAAATTGTTTGTGGAGGGAGGGGAAGGCTATGAAAGAGGGTGGAATTGCTCTTTCACCAAGTACAGCATTAAATGACAACATTTAATGCTGTACTTGGTGAAAGACCAATTCCACCCTCTTTCAAACCACCTGCTACTCAACATCTTATTCCTTGGTATACAAAACCTACTGTTCCTGAGAAACAGCCATTTTTTTTCAGGCCAGAAAAAAACTATGGAAGTGTGAAGAAAAAAAAATTTAAAAGCATCACAGGGACTTAAATATACTTCTCATAGTGCCTGTATTTGTACAGCATATTTTATTAAGAAGGAAAAATGGCGAGCTTATGTCTTTTACTTCAGAGTAGAGGGGTTTTGCTGGTTTTACAATTCATCAAAATTAAAACCCCTAGGTTTATCCATGCTGGAACATGGAAAAAGCTCTCACTGGACCATAATTCTTAAGATGAATCAAAAATTGCATTTCCTCAAATCTGGCTGTAGTCCAGCATGTGGTTCCTTTTTGTCCCTAAGTCATCAAGGAGCTGCCCCTTTCCAAAAGGGTCAAGAGATAAATATTTTTTGCCTCTCTTCTTAAATTGCTGCCAGAATTGCCACCTTGGCAGACATGCAAGAAGCAAAATCACCCACTTGAGTCCAGGTAACACATCCCTGAGTGTTCTGACCACCTAATCAGATCTCAGCGATGCTCTGCGACTCTGCAGCTATAAATACCAAACCTGATGAACACACACTCACCAATTTCTCTGGAGATCTGGGTGAACGCCTCCACACCACTCTCTCCGTAGTTGCCTTCAGAAGCCAGCGTTGAGACATAGTTCCACCCAAGGGCCGTCACGATGTCAACCATGGCCTGTGCTTGGTAGGAGTCTGGCGGGACCACTCGAGAGAAGAAGTCGTACCTGGTGTTATCGCTCAGTTCTGGAGCTGTAGATGCATAGCTGATTTGAGGTATCTGCAAACAGAATGACAAGTCATGCAAGCCAATCTAATAACATTTTACAGTACACACTTGTACGTTTGAAAGGCTTGTAATAGATTATACACAGGCATTGTGCGGAACCAAATATCTCGGTTTAATTAAATCAGCTGATCAGAAAGCGTCTCGGATTTTGTATAATGTCAGTCAAGCCTTATTGTGTAATGCTCTCACCAAGAAATAATGCATTCAGCTTTGGTCCAGATGTCACGATTCTTGACATGTAAACATAACAACTTCTTTTTTTATTCTGGCCCTAATAGAAACAAGTGGAGTAAAAATAAATGGAAGAAAAGAAAAATTTCTTACTATTTATACAGAAAATTAAAAGGTCAGTTATGAAGACTGTGATTCTTTAAATTTGACAAGTAAAATGTAGATTATTTCCATTTCTTTATTTTTGTTCAGGAAAATGTGTGTTCCCATTTTATAACTATTTTTCAAGCTTTGTCTGCCACAGGTTTTTCATTCTCCAGTTTAAATAGTTCATTTTGTATGATTTAAGAACATGAAGGCTATGTGTTAAATAGCAAAAGTTATCTGATGAAAAAAAAAAAAAACCACACCTTAAAAAATTTCCTGTACATGACATCCATATACAGAATGAGAAAAGTTACAAGGATGGTAAATTTTGTAGAAGACACCTCAACATTCTTAGTGGAAATGAACCTAAGTAACTGGATTTATTCCAGTTTTATTATGGAAATTCCAGTCTTATTATGATTTTATTCTCCTAGGAAAAAAAACAAGGGTGGTTTTCTGTTAACTCTTCTCTTTAGAGATGGTTCATCAATGCCCAGAAGAGACATTGTAAGCAGCACTCACTTACTTTGAAGAATAATTTTGGTGCAAGAAAATTTAATTAACATTTATTCTAACTTAAAAGGGGAATTGTTTTCTTATTTAAAATGGTAAAACTGATTAAACAGTCCTTAGCTTGAAATAAAAGATACTTCAAATTTGCATTGCATTGTGATCTATATTACTAAGAAGTGCTTAATTCATGTCACAAAACATATAATAGTCTTCAGGAAAGCAATCTGAAAGGAGCTCCTAATTTGATTCTGTCAAGAGCATAATTGAGCAGTGCCAGGCAACAGGTGCTCTGGTAAATGCTCTCTGTGATATTAGATGTTAGAGTAGAAGGTTTCAGTGCAACTGTTATGGCCTGTTCAGTGCTTCCTCATCAGTACAAACCAGAACAGGGATCTGGGGCAAATGTAAGGAATTCAAGGAGTCTGATCATTAACCAAACCTGCACAGACAGTGCAGATATATTCATACAGCCTGAATAAAGAGTTAATTGCCTAAGGGTTGGCACAATCATTTCTCAGTCAGAAACTAACAAAATTAACTCATGTTTCTTGGCTGTATTCTTCTTTAACAAAGTTTCTACACATGGAAATGCCTCAGAATAAAAATCTGAAATGTTGTTATAATAACAATCAAAGAAAACAGAAAGAAGAGAGGGAGGATAACAGAAAAAGAGCTTATATTTAATGGAAATCAATTACTAACAAAGAAAAAATACTCCAAGTAAAACTAAAGGATATTTTTTTCTTACAAAACTTGCCTCTTTGCCTTTCTTTCAGAAAGTTTTTGAAACATCTTTACCTCTTTACAGACAAATTATTTTTGGCCTGTAATAATATAATTATGCATATTTAGAGCACAGATCATTGCCTTTCTAAACTTGTTCTATTACTCTCTAAGACATTTTTTTTTACAGATGTGAAAATAATAAAGACAATCTTTGTGACTTAACTCATTTTGCTCCTTGGTGCTCTGTTTCACAAATATTATGCTATTGTTCCTTTGCTGAAAGTTATTTCATCAATAACATCAACACAATACCAGTAAGAAATCTTTTAGTTTGTTACTTTGACAGTGATAATCTTGAAGCCTAGACCACAGACTTATATCCATTAACTCTCCCAGTTCATTTTTGTTCAGGCATGAGACGAATTACAAATCCTAGATGTGTGTTTGTGTTGGTTCAACCACAGCAATGAGATGTTTCAGATCAACAGAGATATTTTATGTACTACGAATACCACTCTTTTTTGAAGCCTTGAAAAATGAAGAAAAGAGATGTTCCTTTCCTACTTTTCAGCTCTTTGCAGTTCAACTTCTTCCCTAGAGTTATTTCTAATAATAGTGGAAGAAAACAGAAGGCAAACACTACACAAACACAATACTCTGAAATCACTGTGCACACTAGAAAGCTTAAATCACCACTGTTTTATAACATCTGCCAGCTTTTCACTAGCAGGAAAGAACAACACACCATGTCAAAGTAGGGAGAAAGACACTCTCTAAATAGCAAACCAGCCATAAGTTTGGGGGAAAAAAAATGGTTTATGCAACAAAATATATAATTATTTTCCTCATTTCTTTTTGTATATATTCGTCATGGTTATAAGCAACACCATGTTCAAGAGTTTTCTCCCCAGATTGCAGAACTCCTACCCAGAAATGCTTCATGGACTTTTTTTGAAAGCAGTTTATGCAAAAGTAAATAGCAACTTCCTCCCTTGCCTGCTTTTAAATGTATTATTTTATATAGGGTAGCTCTGAAAAATATCTTTAAAATTTGAGAATTTGGTTTATGCTCCAGTTACATAGGAAGTGAATAGACTGAGAATGAGATTCAAAGAAATTTTTTGGCATGAGGTCAAATTCTTTGGATTTAGTGATTCAATAATCCATGAATGAAAAATATATACATTAAAATGTAACAACTCTAGTTATGGACTGTAGGTTTAATAAACCATTTTACATTTCCCCAAGTACATTTTACAAGATGGAGCATAATGCTGCCTAAGCAAGGGAACTGTTATGCTCTATCAATTCGGTAATGTGTGTTTTTAAAACTCCCTAAATACAGACTGTATTTCTACTTTAAGTTCCACTGGTCTCTTGAGACATAAATTTGCATTTTGAAAGAAACCTGTAAAGAAGGAGTTTTATTTTTCATTCTAGATTTCTCAATCTAATTTTCAAAATTAAATACAATTAAATACATTGTATTTAAGTGGTAGATATCAGTGTTAATAGTGTATTTCCTTGTCTTTGGGGGGAAAAATTGATTATGTAACCACATTTGAATTGGTTCTTGCACAACATCTGTCACATTCACTGACAGTTGCTAAAAGCATTTGTGTTTGACTATTCATTGATATGATTTTTCTATTCTTTCCTAACCTATGGTTTGGCCACTGTTTCCCATTAACCTATAACCTGCTGATAAACTCAACTTCTAGTAGGTGACAGACTTGAGGTTTTTGAAATTATTATATAGATTAATTCACAGAAGTGTTATTTTTATTAATTTTAAACCTTAAGCTCTCTATTAAATGCTGAAAACAAAAAAAAAATCTTTGTGTGATGTTTTAAAATCCAGTTTTAGTTTTGTACTAGTCTTAAATGGTCTGATACTTACTGAGCTACTGCTCAAACTACTCATGATACCTCAGTCCTTTAACCTAAGTCAGTGGTGGCTTCATTCTATTGTTCAGTCACTGGCATCAGAAAACTATTCAGTATGCTTAAAAAAATAAAACAATTTGGAGAAAAACAAACCAAAACAAACCCAAAACTAAACCCAAATACACACACACAAAAAAAAATCAACCAACATTGCTGATAACTAAGCAGATCACCTAACCCTTGAAGATACGTTCAAGCCAAAATCAGCAGCCCAGAAGTCTGTTTTTTCATGCATCTATCTGTATACATCTCCTAGCTGACTTAAAATCTGTCTCTAAAGATCTCCCCTTCCAGAAGATTAGAGAAGATGGAGCAGGTACTTTCAGAAGTGACCGTCCACAAGCATGACTGTAGCAGCTCTTCAAATAAGGAATGACATCAGTACAGGACAAGCACCAAGCGTTACTACAAAACAGAATTGTACTCCCTTACAGAGGAAGTGTGGACAACTTCAGGAGTGTCAAAGGTAGCTAATGTAACTTTCAATCTATTTCAGCCAAGTGGTAAACCACTTTCAGCTTATCATACACTGAAAACAAGAGCCACCCCCTACTCCTGAATCCAGGACTATTCGTAGAGGAACATTCCTATGGATCTGTCTGGAGGGTCTAGTGCTGGGGTCCAAACCCAAAAACACAGAAGAGTTGCACTGAGGATAACAGAGGTAACACGACCTAGTTGTGCCCTTCCAGCAGAGTGTCTCCACCAAAGCAGGCAATTTTTAGCATGCTTTCTTTTGAATTACATGCTCTCCAAGTTTAAGGCAAAAGTTCACTAGAACCCTTTTACTGAGCTTTCAAATCCATTTGCATGCTACATTTGACAATGTAAAGCATCAGCTGGCCATTTCATATGCCATCTTCCTTTACACAGTCTTCCAGCTGAAAGCATGATTTGGAAACAAAATAGCAGTGAAATGAGCAAAGCCCATAAGGAAAAAGACTTGAAAAAGGAATTACTATCAATTTTAAAAATTAGACATGAGTTCCACTCACAGCAGTAACTATGTTGTACTGTCACACAGAGTAATGGGCTTAAATCACTCATCTTCAGTTTCACTACCCACTCAGTCCTAGCACTACTAATTTTAACATATCAACTAGCACTTTATTACTCTTTTCCATTCTCTCATCACTGAGCTGTCTTTTTTTTTTTTTGGTTTCTTTTGAGGAATATTAGCAATAGCACATTAAAAATAGTAATAATTGCAACTAAAAAATTGAGGTCAATAAACTTTAAGTTAATGACTACTCAATATCGACTGGCATTTTACCACCAACTAATACAGCTTGCAAAGCTGTTAAAGTACTCAGAATAAAATTTGACTGTGGAAACATGTTTTCAACTTGATGAATTTTTGAATGTTAAATGTCTATCATTAATCATTAATGGCCCTGTCTTTTCAAGATTTTTATACCCTCTTCTGTATGGCAAGAAAGAGTTCTTTGTGAGTACAAAAAATTCACAGCAGTGAAATGAATCCTCAGGGCCTAGACTGAACTGTTGCAGGAGGAGAGCCGAGGTCACCATACTTAGGCTATTAGTGACATTTTTTAATTGCCATCAGCCAGAGTTTGTACCATCTTAGTTTGCTTTTGCCTCTGGAAAACGTCAGCCTGCAACACAGTAATGCCAAAGTCATTCAGGAAGGGCTTTCAAGATTCAAAAGAGTTTGATAAAGCTTAATAACATCCTGCAGTATACCAAACAATACTGAAAATGTCTTTTATTATTACTAACTAAAGGAGAAGGTGAAATGCACCCTGGAACATTTCTCTCCACTGACTATAAAGGGAGCCTAGGAGATTAATTCAACTGTTCTGTACACTATGAAGAACAATAATGTAAACAACTACATGTCTTCCATTGAATCTCACAATCCCACTCACTTTGGCTACACATGATTATTAAGATGCCTTATGTTCAATGTCCTCCTATGACGTCCTCATCCTTCCCTCGATGACAAACACTCGGGAGGCCACCCATGCCATCATTACATACCTCACTTCATTCATTTCAGAATAAACTGATATTAAATCACCCTGTGAAGACCTAACACAGTAAGACTCAGTAATGCCTTTTACTGATGTGAGAAGGCCCATTCAATGCTCAGAGCAGCAAGAGTGGCATTTTGACAACTCCACCAACTACAAATCAACTCCGCTTAGAGCTGATGTTATGGAAAAGTTTCAACATATGAAGTTTTTTGAATCAGCCTCATTCCATGGATTTTACTCTGAGGAGGAGTGATCTACAACAATAAATTTTCCCAGTAGATAAATTCATGTATTTGTTTATATTTATTAACTCAGACAATTCTAATCTATATTTATTTAGATTAATACGTTCTCCCTGGAAGTTAAGGACCCTCGATGACAATATTTATTATGTGTCAAGCAATGCATGTTGTTCAGAAATTACCACTGATATCTACCTTGACCCACAAAAAATAGGTTGATATTAATTTGAGCAAAAGCAAGAAAACACAAGTGTGTTTTTCACCCAGATAAAGACAATTTAAAATGCATTTAGTTAAAAAAGGTTTAGTAGAATTTAAAAAGCTTTGGAAACAGAAAGAAGAAAAGTATAATCAGCTGTCATAAACTGCTTTGACTTTGTAGGCAGGATTTCTTTAAAGCCATTTGAATTATTCCAATTCATTCTATTTGCAGCAAATATCATAGCAGTTTCTGTCAAGGGTGCTTGCAATTCGTACACCTAATGATGAGGAGGTAACAGATAGGACGTTTGAAATGTTTTGGAAGTTCCACATATACTTGTATGTGTTTTGTGCAAAGATATGGGGTTTTGTGATTAAATGAAACATAGCTATTTTTTGCCCCAAATACAGAAAGAAAAGGCATCTCTCATACTTAAATGCTTGTAAGCAGGAATAGATAGATTATTTTACTTTTTTTCTTTCTATTTGTCCTTCACTGTGTTTGATTCTCTTGCCAGTTACCCTCTGAAGACATATTCCTGTATAGAATATGACTTCAGTGATCAGCACTGATATTTTCATGAAAGCACATAAATGAGGATCAATGCAGCTCCATTTGTTGCCAACAAAATTATTTATGAAACAATCATAAGCTGGTCTGGTATGTGAAAAATTGCAGAGACAGATGAAATTGCTAGCCCAGTGGAAATATGGGGGTTAAAATCAAACATGCAAATCTTCTCTTTCATTAGTGATTTCCTCTTTTTTTTCCTCTCCACTACAAACACAGTAATTATTCATCACACTTATTTCTGAGGATATTGCTGGTGGTCAAATGGAGTAGTAACTAATGTAGTCTGAATAAATTGAATTACCCTAGTAAACGTATTTTTTTATGGTTAATACATGTAGTTGAATAGTGTCAGATAATGGGCTGACAAACTATTGAAGCTCCATTGCATCACCACCTGCCAGAAAATATCTTTCACAAAGTTTAACAAGACATGCTACAGCAAGTGTATTTTAGTTTATGACCTGCTGTTCTGCCCTGGTAGAACAGGATATGACAAAGGAAGGATGTGTATAATATAAACCACCAAATAAAAAGTGTTTGAATTTGATTAGGTTCATTCCAGTGGGTTGAAGTAGGTCAGGAACTCATTAGAAGCCATTACTTTTAATTATACACAAAGGATACTATAGAAAATAATAATATGATATCCCAGTCTCAAATCCCACAATAGATGCAGCATCTACAAAATATATTCACCACTACAGAAAGTATGGGGCACACTATAGGGCAAAATATTAAAAGAATATTTATGCATTAGGAATATTTTTACAACCAAAGTACATCTTGTCACACACTGTGTACAATGCTGTGTAACTCCAGAATAGATGAGAATCCATCTAAGGACAGCTCAAAGTGTCATCAATATTCTGTGCAAGCAATTCTATTGATAAATATTAAACAATGTCATTTTCTCAGTATGGGAGTTCTAGATCAGTATTTCCACATCATTTCAAATCCTGGGGTTTTCCTTGGGTTAAGCAGTTGCAC
This sequence comes from Pseudopodoces humilis, assembly GCF_049639895.1. Lineage (NCBI taxonomy): Eukaryota > Metazoa > Chordata > Aves > Passeriformes > Paridae > Pseudopodoces > Pseudopodoces humilis. The sequence goes on from NC_142204.1 coordinate 53,167,264, forward strand.
ATTACTTATCCACCATCTTTAGGCAGGCTCTTTCTAAATATTTTAAGCCCAACTGAGGTCCAGGCACTGAATGATAAACCGAAGAAGCAGCAGATCAAATGAGAAATATTCATACTGAGATCAAATCACAAGGAGGGGGGATGGAGGGAACCTTGAGCTTGGGAATTGCTGGTAGCTCTTCCTTTACAGAACCTTCTGTTCTCCAATCATCAGATCAAACAGAAAGCCAAGGATGGTCAGATAGCTTTAGGGACTTCTTAACTATTAAAATTCCCTTTCTACTTGTCGGTGAAACCCACACTTAATTATGTGTATCAATATATTAGACTTGTGTCAGACTCTGCTGAGCACAGTGTGAACTCTGATATTTCACTTTTTCTAGCTCCACTTTCCTCATTAGAGCTTGTCACGTCAGTGACTGGTGCTCTAATCTCTTTTGATGAGTTTGAGAAAAATATACAAAAAATGTGCATTCCTTTTAGTCTGAACTAAGAAAGCTGAGTTTTTATTATTATTCAGCAGTAACAAATGTTCCTAGTAGGTCAGAGTATCCCTCAGCCAAAATCAGGTTTTCTTTACATTCATTTGATAATTTGTATCAGAGAGAGCACAGCAAGCAATTTCAGAGACTTGCCCAGGGGGACATACACTCATCCATGGAAATTTTTCTGATTAGGAGACCATCACTATGGAATGAAGTATGAGATACAGGAAGAAAGGGAGAAGCATTGGAACAGACTTCCCAGGAAGGTGGTGGAGTCACTATTCCTGGGATATTCAAGACACAACAATGCGGCACTTAGTGATAGCTCTGGTTGACAGGGTGGTGATCAAAGGTGACCTCAGTGGTCTTTTCCAACCTTAATGATTCTGTGAAGGGGACAGTGCTCTCAGCAGGATGCAAGACGGGACGCTCTGCTAAAGGAACAACTCTGATGTTTGCGTTCACTTTTTACTGCTGCAAGGCCACTCCAGCTTACACCACCACCTGAGCAGTAGTGCCACTCTTTTGCTATCCATGCTGCCACCTTATCATGAGATACAAGCGATCAAAAAATATCATGAGGAGGAAAAGCAAATTTTGTATTCTTGACAGCTGTCTCCACCCTTGTGGACAACGTGATGATGTGTGAGCAGGGCTCAGCTGGCCAGACAGATATGTGCACTGCTTTAGTGGGTGCTTCCACATGTTCTACAGTGCATTGCCTACACTTCAGCTATGGCTCAGAAAGCCCAGCTTTCCTGTAACCTCTCTGTCCCATGCTAAAGACTTGGATACCACATATCAGAATGCATTAAGAAAATCCCTATGAATCACCATAGCTATTGATTCCTTTCGCAGCACACACAATTCATATGGGATTATAAAGCATCATCTTAAACCCATATACTACAGACTTAGAGGAAGGAAAATTAAAAGTATCCCTGCTTTTTCTGTGTCCAGATTAATTTTCTTGCATTCTTAAAACAATCAAACTTGGCTGATAAACAGTTTTACCTTGAGTTTTTAACCTTAAAATTTATAAAACATTAGCCAGTGTCAAGCGGTTTCCAAAAAATTCAAGATTTCCTGTATTACCACAGTGAAATGCTAAGTCCAGTTGCTACCAGCAGAAAAGTTAAAGAAAAAAGCAAAACATTTATGGATGAGAATGAGGTGGAGGGAAACAAAGCAACAATAATGATTACTTTAATTATGTGATAAAAATTATTCAGATGGAAGAAATAACCTAGTGTTCTCTTTCCCTGTACCTAATTGTCAGTGTCTTGACAAAGTACAACCTGGCTGTCAAGGGGGTAATCTTACTTGTCCCTTTTGAAAATCTCAGGTTTGAAAGACAGAAAAGCAAATGTCATTATCCAAAGCATTATCCACCACCTGAAGATTGTTCAAATGAGTAACTATCCAATCTTAGACTAGAAAAAAAAAGCCTTGTAGTTCGGGCTCAGAAGTACACTGCAGAAACAAAAACATGCCTTGTCCTCTACCCCCACCAAAGAGCTATGTTGAAAACTGCATGTCCAAGCACATAGAGAGACTTGGTACCCACCATTTCCACCAAGGTATCCTGCAGACGGACTTTGGGGTTATGATGGTGGACATGGTTCTCTGGAGACTGCTCCACAGCCAAAGAGGAATAGCACAAACAGTCCTAAGATTAGCAAAACAATCAACTTTTACAAATACCTATATTTCATATATTTTACCATTCTGATAGGATAGGTACAGCCTTATAAATCATATTCAATGCATAAAGACAGATCACAACTCAAGGAAGCTGTGCACATGGACAGAGTGATAAAGGGATACCTTTAAAGTCTAAACTTATCCACCACATTTTGATCCTGTCAGCAGCCACGAGTAAAATTTTCAAAAAAGTAATGATTGTCATAAAAGTCAGAATTCAGAAGAAATTATTATATTTTTATAAATGTACTTTATGTATGTACAATATACATATACATACGTGCACACACATTCCATACATTGGGCCCTTTTTCTTTCTGTTCTTTCTTTTAGTGTAATTAGCAGTTTATACTTCCCCACTGAGGAGGCTACCCAAATTTTATTTCTAAGTTGACATTGTTACTGACTCAAATTGAACAAGATTAGCTTTAAGAAGAGCACAGCCTAAGGGGAATAAGTTCACTTGAAGAAACAGAAACCTTGCAGAGGTTTCTTACCTGTACAGCAATGTATTCTCCATTTAAATAAGATACTTATAATATGGAGGAAATATTTTTTTTAATAGTGCTATTTCTTATTAAACCTATTTCCATATATAGTTACATATACCTGACATTTTCTCCTTTTTTTCTTATATCTCATTCTTACTTATTTTCCTGAGACATTTCAACAGCCTCTAGTTCCCTCCTGCTCCCTTCAGGATGGTCTCTCTCTCTTTTCTCTACATGAACACATTCTTCCCAGATATCCCTTTTCCTTCCTTCACTCCTGTTCTCCTTACCTCTTCTCACCCTCTCTTCCTCAGCCACAACTTGACTGAACTTAGAAGGAAAAGTAGACAGTAGTTGGCTTCTAAAGAGTGATTTAGAATACTCATTTTGAGCTCTGCTTCTCTCCTTTGTTCATGTTCAGAGATACTCAGCGGAAAGGGCAAAGGGAAACTCGTCTTCTGTGAAATATGGCTGGACAGGGTCACTCTTGACTCTCATCTACTGAGTACGGCTTCCTTTCCCACAGTAAACACTTTTGCTCCCTGACTGCATTGGGAATATGTCCACAAAGTCAGCAAAAACTGTATTTGATGTAGGAAAAAAGCCTATATTGGATGAGCATTTCACAATTTCTGCAAATTCTCCTTTTCCCTATTTTTATTCATTGCAATTTAACTACAAATCAGTTTACTGTTATCACCACCATACAGCCTTGTTTGAGTGTGTTAGCCTTAGCCTTCCTGGCTAGTGCAATGGAGATTTCCTCCCTAGCTATGACTCTCCAATATCTTTAAGTCCAAATAGAGAATGATATATAAGTCTTTTTGAAGGTTCTTAAAAGTCCTCCTCAGTTAGCTTGATCCTGTAAGTCTGGCCACACCATCAACATCCTACTTCAGCAGCTCAGCAGGATGATGAAAGAAGAGGGCCTGAGGAGCTTTCAATAAGTTCAAAAGCTCCCCCACTCAAATTTTTTCCCATGTCAGCAATCCCAGTAACAACTCAGATTTCTGACAGCATGTCAGTAGTCAGAGGCAGAGCTTGCTGATAACCACTTTCCAGCACCCTGAGAAGCAGCTCTCCTGCCTGCTTTCCCACCCGCAGGGATCAGCTCACCTTTCCCATTCAGCATGGCCAGGCAATGCTTCAGTTGGCAGCCAAGTAAATCTTGGCCTCGGGGCTGCACATAAACTCTTTTTTTCCCACCTAAAACAGTTGAAATATCCATGTCAGCCCACAATGTATTTCACAGAATTGTGTCTTTCTTTAGCAGAATAAGAAACCAATTGGTTCTGTTCTGTCCAAATATTGGAAACCTTAATACTCATCAGCTGTTGAAGATTTTTGCTATGACTGATGCAAAACACCACTATTTAAACACAGCTTTAGTACAGATCTTCTGAAGATAACCCCATGCTTTCCTGCCTGTGTTCCGTCTGCAGCTACACAGTGCATCAGTGTAGTTTTTGGAAATCTCTTCTATACTGTGCACAAATGATTTGTATTAGGGACTAGAGTGCCACTGTATCACTTCTAAATACTACAGCAGCTTTTTGATGAGTGAACATCTTTTATTTTGAAATTGTCCTCCCTCAGTCTGTTGCTGCATATGTTAAAAGACCCCATCAAAAGCAAAATTACACTAAACTAGATTTAAAAGTGTCAAGTGCATTGAATAAACATTGGAGACATCAAAAGCCTGAGTGGATGCTCCTGACAACAAGTGGTGTGGGAATGCCAGCCTGTGCTGAGCCTGATACAATTCCATTTCTGTCTACTTACTGAAATTGCTTCACAAATATATTTCTGCATATCAGTGTCACCTATCCAGTTCCAGGCACTGGAAGAATTGGTTTAAAATTGCCAACTGTAAGATATCAACTCTTTTTTTTTTCTGTGGAATATCAATGTCATCTACATCTCTTTCAAAGAAGAAGAAAAAAAAAACCAACCCACGCAACTTTGAAGCATTTGTTTTTGATGTTTTTAGTCTGTCTTCTCTTTCACAGTTTGTAGATTTTAGTTTTTAATCACAAAAGCTACAAAGCACTGAGGTTTATTGAAACAGAATTTGTGGGTTGCCTACATGGCAGAAGTTCATTACCTCGGAATGGGATTCATATGATATTTAGTAGCCAGTTGAAATACCATGCAAGAGATGTGTCCAAGATCATGTTTCTTTTTTAGCCCAAAGTCATCTTCAACACATCAGTGTGGTTCAAATATCTTCTGTAAAAACAAGTCTGGAGATGAGTATAATGTTGACAACCGTATTAAGAAATGTTAGTTCCACTAAGTCCACATTTATACACTGCATCTTCACTTGAGATGCATTTCTTCTGTGTAGGGCTAATGGGAGATCATTAAGTCCCTTTCCTCTAGGTTAGAAACCAATATAGACAGTGTTTTAGCAAAAGCCAAAGTGTGAAACACGGCTCTTATGTCACCTTTAGCATGCACACAGCCAGAACCAGATCTCCCAAAGGATTGCTCTAACACTGACACTGAGATAGGAAGGACTCTCTGACTCTCCCATGGTAGCAAGGCCCTGCATGGATTGGTCACATAAAACTGGAACACAAGTCCAGAATTGCAGAGCTCCACAGTGTATCTGACCTGGTGCAGGTACCAGGATCTGGCCTTGACTACTTGAGGAATGTCTGACACTGAATAAAATATTTGCCAGATATGTAGGAAATAAGGTAACTCACAAGGAGACAGCCCCCACGGGGAAATACAGCCACAGAGTAAGAAAATTTCACTGGCCAAAATCCAACAGCAGAAGTTTCACAGATCCAAGAACATCTTCACAGAGATGAGATGCCCAAGAGCCCCTTTAGGCACATAAGAGGGTTCTATGAGGTCTGACTTTTTCTATCTGAGCTTGATAGTCCAAATATAACTCTTCGGATCTATGAAAACAATTAAGGAATACAGTTGCATTATGCCATTTCAAAATGAACCTGCAAATCTTCTGTGTCAGATTTCTAAAGAATGGCAATTTCATTCCCTATTAGAATAAGAATTTTTGTCTGACAGAACTCCCCATACAGGGGAATAAGTTATTTTCTCTATGTTTGTACAACAATCAGTTTCTTATCTCTGAGCATTTTTCCTTTTCCATTTTTTATATTTTATAGCACATATCCTTTCCACTCACTTAAGACAGCTGAGCCAATAATTAACAGAATTTCACTTGAGAGAGAAAAATTTTAGCTTTATATACACAGGTGTCAGAACAATCAAGACTCTAACAAAGAATGAATTGTTTCAAATGTACTTCTGCATGCACAAACGAGATTTTTGTGCAAAATAGGCAAGAGCAAAAGCAGAGATACTTCCAGTGCCTTTGCTGGAGGCCATTAGCTCCAATCCCCTCTACCACCCTAGTGTCAAAGCCAAGGGCACCTTCAGATCTGACCCTCTGCACAGCCTGGTGGACACAAACCTCAGAGCTGCATGGAGGACCTGAAGTTTCCAGAACGTGCTCTGTTCTGTAGCCAGCTACAAAACCTGATTGTCAGACAGGCAGCTGGCTGCAGAAACCCAGGCCCTGGTGCCCTGTGCTCTGCCCTGCTAGCCAACAACTGGAGAAGCAGAGTAGGGAACAGCACATGGTCCCCCATCCCAGCACAGCCTGGCTGCAGGCACAGCACACCCGCAGCGCCGCAGCAGGCCGGAGCCGCACGGCTCAGCCCACCAGAGTGCAGCCAAAGGCTTTGCATTTTTCTTAGTGCCCTGAGAATGAAACCTCCCTCTGAGCTGCTGCCCCTCCATCCAGTGCTGTGGGACTGCAGCCAGGAGCCGCACGCTGGAGAGAGATGCTCTGTGGGACACACGGGGCTCCTCACATCTGCAGCGACAGAAAGACAGCGCTTCTGGGACAGAGCACTGAGAATGAGTCACTAAGTGCACAGCTAGTATCATCCCTTTTAAGGCTTATAGAATAAGTTATAGGGGCACAAAAAACCTCTGCAGCTACTGGTAGCTGGCTAGACAGGAGATTATTTGAATCTTTGCACAGGAGCTAGACCAAGCATATTATACCACCACTTTCACACATAGTGATTTTTATTTCTCCCCTCCCACAAGAGAACTGCTCACTCCAAACCACAAATCATTGCTATTACTAGTGTTATTTTCACATCTTTTCCTGAAAGAAAGGAAACAAACAGAAATGCCCTCTTCAGACCTCTGTTTCTGTTTGGATGCATCTGGCTCACACAATAAAAATAGCAGAAGAAGCCTTTCTGCATGGGAATTACTGGGTTTTCCTCATGCTGCCATTTCATCATAGACTGTGGAAGTCTCAGCTCTATAGAATAAACTTCAAGAAATATAATTAAGAATCAGGCTCTCATATGATGTAAGCATTAACTTCTCCTTACTATAATTTTTGAAGATGTAAAACAAAACAATGCAATTTTCCTATATTCTACAGAGAATAAGATGCTCAAGTCTCAAATATTTAATTTCATTATTTAAGTGTTTATGAAGGTCAAGGAAGCTTTTCAGATGTGGAACTTCACCTGAAAGCAGCAGTTAAAAATTCAAAATAAAACAAATTATCAGAGATGTGATCTTCTCACATCTTTTTTCTTAAAAACTTCTATATCCACACCTACATATTGTAGAGAAATAGGAAGCACTTGAGATTCTTCTCACACTACATCAATTTCCACATCTTATCTTACTTCAACTCATACCTGCTGTAGAAATCAAATCTAAAAAAAAAAAAAACATGTCCAAACTTTCCAGTTAGTAATAAATTCTTGATGTATAGTCAGAACAGATTAATTTGTTTTATCTGTTTAGAATGCAAAAAGCAGCATGTTAAATATTGAACTCTCTCTCAGAACGTGAAAAATATATTCTCCTTTTTATTGACTTCAAATATTAAATCTAAAGAACAGTTGGAAGGTAGAGCCTGCAATACCTGCTTTGATTAGCCAACAGATGTTCTACGGAGTCCAAACTTACTGACTCCCTGAGTTTTGATTTTTACTGTTAACTCAAACAATAAGAAAAAAGAAATCTAAGCTTTCCCCCACAACTAACTACAGCCACAACAGCTCTCTAAAACTATCCCTGCTCTAATACTTCATTCTATCTGCTTCAGGGAAAGATTCCTATATCTGAGATAATTTGCACCTGCTTGTATGAGTCACCTGTTAGTACAGCTGCTTCTTAATGATAGTGCCTTGCAGCTGAGATAAGAATGAATTCAACAACTAAAGATCAAGAGGTGATTTGAGAGCCTAACACGTCACTTTCTTCCACTGAACAGAAAACTTATTTCCTTATGAAAATAAAATCATTACATGATCCAATAGCTAAAATGAGGAAAAAAAAAACATTAGGACTAGAAATAAGAAAAAGATATTTAATGTTGAATGTAACAAATAATGGCAAAATTTTGCTGGATTGTACTTGATATCTAGGGTAAAACAGCAGAGTACAGAGTCCAGACTTCAGGTCAGAAGTCTTTAACTTACTCAGGAAATTGTCAGGTGTGATCTTATGGGAGGTCTGAAAAGTAGAGGAGTTCAGGAAGTTGGCAGGTCTGTCAGACAGCCTCCTACAAGTGCAAGAGCAGCCCTCGAGAATATTCAGGAAGATCACCAAATTTATCAGAGAATCTGCATGACTGAAGAGGGAACTTAGGGCATTGAAAGATTAAAAGGCAATACTCAGGAGGAGAATGGAGGGAACAGGAGTTTAAAAATAAATCATGCCAGACCACCCTCCTATATCTCTAGAGTATAATGATGGGCTCTCTAGTCAAGGATAGAGCAGGAGATGTAATTTACATTGGCTTTAGCTTTTGACTCTGTCTCACACAGTATTCTTGTGTCCAAGTTACAAATTCACAATCTGCTGGTGAACAAATGGACAGGTAAAAATCCAATCTGGGAAGGGTCACGACTAAGTGGACATACTCTTGTCTGGAGGCTGGTTAAAATTTGACTACCACAGGGATATATTCTGGAACTCATCCTGCTTAACATGTTCACCAGTGATCTGCAGGTTTCTGAGACAATGGAATGCACTTTCACACCAAACTGGGGAAAACAGGACAGGGCTGTCATATAAAAGGACTATACAGTTTGAGGAACAGGCCAAAAGGATCCTTATGAAGTTTAACAGGGCGAAAAGCAAATCCCTGCATTTAGGAAGGAAATGGTCCTTGCAATGACGCAGGCTGGAAACTGATACATGGGGAGAGGCTCTGTGAAAAAGAACCCTGAAGATAGCAGCATGAGACAGCAGCAAAGAGGACGAGAAATATCCTGGGCCGTAGTAACAGGAGCAGGACACAGAATGGATTGTCACTCTCCATTCATCATGGTGGATGATGATGTACACTGGAATACTGTGCCAAGTGTTGGGTCCCAGGTACAAGACAGAAACTGATAAACCAGACCAAGCTCAGCAAAAGGCTGCCAAAATGTTTGGGAGCTGAAGTCCTTGTCCTGTGAGGAGAGGTTGAGGCAGCTGGGATTATCCAGCTTGAAGCAGAGCTGGCTCAAGAGGAAGTAAACACCAGTCCTTCAGCATCAGAAGATACAGCCAGACTTCCCAGCCATGATGCGGCAGTGTGAAAGACAAAAAGCTGAAAAAATAAATGTTCAGACTAACATTAGCAGAAACTTTTACACAATAAGACAGTCAGACAGTGCAACACACTGACAGAGAGTATCTCTCCATTCCTGAGGATTTTCAAGATGCAGCCAGATAAAGACCTGAGCACATGGTCTGATCTCATAGCTGACCTTGCTTTGAGCAGGAGCCAGGGTTATCCTTCCTTACTAGTGACTGGACTGAGCTTTGAGTTAAGTGGTTCCTGTAGTTCATGAAGAGAGACAAGAACCTCTGTTGTGCAATTCACCTTTAAATGGACTAAGCAACCTCTACTGGAGACCTATTTGTCTCCAGTAACTGCAAAGATTAGATTAAAGTCACAGCTTCAATAATATTCAAATATATTTCTGTGTACGAAAGAAGCAGCAAATATTTGCCTTCTCATTTAAATATAGAAGTTAAATGGAAGTAGGCATCATCTGACCTAATTTTAGTCCTTTGATATGTCCTGACAGAGGAAAGTAAATATAACACAGTCATTGAAAACATGCAAGAACTTAAACCTATGAAGATTTTGTTGCTGCCTTAGGAATGGCAGCTGCACAGTCAGATTTTGAGGTTACTTTCTCTAAGGCTTCCTGTGCAGAAAAGAAAATATATAAAATTTCATGTAGTAACTCATGAAATTGTAAAGGAAATTTACAAAATATTGCTGATCCTTAAAAATCAAACACACATGGAAGATTTCATAGTAAATTAAGAGGCTTCCAACTGTATGGGCAAGAATAGCATGCTATGACAACACAAAAGGGGAAATTTGCATTGAACCAAGAAATATACATCCATGATTACCTAAAATATCCATATATGTACATAGTGTAGGAATAGACCAGAGCAAAAAGTGAGGTCCACTTCCTGTTGGTAAGAATGGTCTCTGCAGCATCCCCAGTGGTATTCCTCACTAGCAAAATGCCAAGGAACTTCTTGGCCTCTCATGCATCCTGATTTTGATTTTATAACATGGGCAGTAAAATACCATTAGGCAGGTGTGCACCTCTCTCTGCTAAGGTCCAGTTCCCAGAGGTCCATGGTGTTCTCCCATGAGTGAGGGGCACCACTAGCCCTAAAGACCACTAGGAATGTGAAAGATGACTTCTACATCTTCCTTCTCTTTTTCATATACAGAAGCAGTGTCTGACAGTCTCCACCATACCAAAAACTCAATGTATTTTAGCAACATGCTCTTTATTTATTTGCAAAAAAAAAAAAAAAAAAAAATCCACTAACTAGCTAAAAAGGTCAATTTCACTGCAGTAAAGGGATGAAAAACCGTATCTTTATTTCTGCCCTTTCCACATCATTTTGAAGATGTTCTTTATAAAAAATGTCCATCTCATATAATCAATTTATTTTTTCTTAAACACTACTGCATTAAAAAGCTCTTGAAAAAAATATATTAATTTTCATGAGCATTTACCTCTTCCTTCAGAATACATATTGTCAGATTTATTTTGTTTTCCAATGGCATCATATACAGCTACCTTTCCAGCACAGGTGCCACTTCAGCTCTAGCCTCTTCAGCATGATGAGCCTTCCTTTGTGCTGTGTGTCCTAGACCACAACAAAAGCTCTTTGACTGAGCTATTGTGAAAATAAGTCAGGGGTCTGATTGTTAAATATTTCTGCAGGTAAGAAAGAGCATTTACTTGTCATCATGCTTACCATGTATAAAGCAAGAATAATCTCATTAAGGTATACTGTTCCCTTTGCCCATTATCCATTTTTCAATAATGATAGAATTCCATATTAACAAAATGGTCTCAATTTTTTCAAAGGAAAATATTTCAAAATGCACACTTTAATAAATCCTCAGTCTTTGTAATTAGAAATCAAACTTCTGCAATTTCTTAAATAAAGCAACATACTAACTATGCCACAAATAAATAAATTACCATTTTTAATTAGGCAAAACAAACAATTAATCAGATGACATTTAAAACTAATTTTCTCTACAGGAGAGAACATGATTTAAATCTGTGCTGAGCCTAGCACTCTCCTTGTGGATATTCCTTCAAATGCAGTGACATTCAAAATCATCATAACATTTTCAGAGACAAGTCTATTTCCATTTTCCAGTATTTGAGGTTTCACTTTTAAGACAGGCTTTTTCAATTACCAAACTTCCGTAGAAACGCTTCATGTCTTAAAGTTTCTGCTCAGCTCCATAGTATGTAATTGCAGAACAGCTGCACAAGTCATACCCACCACTGATAAAAAGGCATTACAAACTTCTAAGCAAATCATATTTATAATGCATAATATTAAAGGCCAAAGAAAATCAGTAGTACTTCAAGGAAAACTTCGGAAAATAGGGCAAGAGCATCTTGGGAAAGCGGTAAATACTGTGCAGCAATGAAAAGATGCAGCTGTCTAAAATGTAACTCCCTTACAGCACACTGAAAACAGAATTACCTTACTTTTGGCTGTACTTTGTCTCCCAAATTAAAGTATTATCTACAGTTAACTGCTTCAAAAACTGGAGTAAAAAACTCTTAGGAGTCCAGTCTTTGAAGGAGTAGGCACTGATTCTAAGCACACGAGTCCTCTCCTGGATTTCACATATTTCAATACAGGAAAGATTTGCCCCTCAGAGCTATTTCAGGTGATCCAGAAGCCACAGAAGAAATGGCCTATTTCCTACTCTGAAAGTGTTCTGTAATTCTTCATCTGCAATGGTGCAAGTAGAGTGAGTCTGTAGGAACCAGTGGATTAAGGCTTTGTAAGAACGGTCAGAAAGGAAATACAGCAGGTGCATATTTCACTTGCAAGCTTTGCTTAACAATTGTCATCACATGTATACACAGTTTTGCAAAGCATCAAATGGTAAAAACACAGCAAAGATGTTTCATATTCACTAAAAGGTGAAAGAAGAGTTTCTAGAAATTGCAAAATGTAACAGAACATTTCACCCAGACCATTTTCAAGAAAAATCAGAAGTCCAAAATGATACCATGAATTTAATATTTTTTTCTGTTGCCTGAAAGAACTATATGTAGTATGGTATCTTCCTTGCTTGGACTGTGACTCCCATCAGCAGAAATTAGTTCAGTGTATGTGAATTGAGGGTAGAACAAGTCTGGCTCTATATATGCCGTCTGGAGTGTGAGAAGGTAGCAGTAAATTTGCTCTAAGTGAAAGAAGTGGGAAGCTGAAGTGGCCATTTTCATAGCCAGCATATCGCTGTTGAAAAGGTAGTTGGAAAAACCTGTTCGTGACATATATTACATCCATCAGTTAAAGACTATAGCAAGTCTGTTTTATATTGATACATATAAAAATATGTAATAAAAATACAAAAATAATTTGTTGAAACATTTGAATTATGACATAAATATCACTTTCTGCTTGGGAAAAAGCCTCAGGGGAACAGTTCTACAGGCAAGTCCCTGCAAGGGAAATGCTTCCAGGGAATGCCTCCCTAGACAAATCTCCTGCTAAGCAGAATGCCTCTGGCAAAATGCTTTTGGTAAAATGTTTCTGAAAGGTGATGACTCTCTTGACAAAACCTGTGCTCTCTCTCTCAGAGTGCCCAAAGCCAGGCTTTCATCACAGCAAGTAAGGTGCAGCCCAAAAGTGGGATGAGCTCACTGTCGCTAACCAATAAAAATAAAAACTGGAACCAATTACTGCCTGTATCACAATGATTATAAAGCCAGAGATTTACATAATCACAGTTATTACAAATATTTATACTCTGATTAGGTAATAGTGACAAATAACTGTCAGAACTAAGGGATTTATGTGTGATAGAGTTACTGAGACATAATCATACTGGAGTTATGCAAATTACTCCTCATCAACCAATCTTACTGTAAGGATTTGCATATGTGATTCCAAATGTGGAGTAATTTGCATGTAACTCTGAGATCTGCCACCCTGAGAGACGGCTTCTTCTGAGGAGTATATAGTTATCTGAAAAATCCTGACATTACACTAGCACTGAAATTTGCTCTTGTTTTTCACATTCATTGTGTTATCTGGTACAAGCATATCTGTTAAGAAGTTCTTGTGCCACAGAAATCTTAAATCACATACAACAAACAAGACTACTGGACTTCCCCTCTTCCTCACTAATCTATTTAATCTCTCACTATCCTCTTGTTGTGGCTACATCTCTTGAGGACAGCCTTTTCAGTCCCTGAGTGCTACCTAAGAGTGAAAAAGCAAAAAAGTAGGAAGTGTCCATATTTACTAGAGCATAGAATAAAGAGACTAGAGCACAAAGACAGGTAAACATGCTGTACAGATATTCAGAAAATGTCATTTTTTTAAAATAGATTGATCATGTTCCAAGCATTCTGCCATAACTAAAATTAGGAGCCCTGCTTTTTGTATTAAACTGCTTAGGGCTAGAAAACTGACATCTCTCTAGCTATTTCTATCAGTTTCTTCTATTTCAGATTCCTTATCTCTTCACAATGGTCACTTCACTATGATATAAAGAGCTTTGCAACACTAGCTTTTCAACACTGCAGTAAAAGGTAGGGTGGGGAAAGGAGTACAACCTTACAAAAGATTCGGCTTTTTCACAACTTTTGTACCTAAAATGCTCATATATCTGTTTAATGATCCATCTGAATATATTTGGTACATGGAATTTTCTGCACATAATAATGAAAATGTTAATATATGCTGACAGCCTGGAATATCTGATCACATCATAGTTTAGACCTGAGGCCAGATCCTGTTTGCCAAATCCTGCCAGAATGCAAGTGTACCAATTCCCCTTATATTTCCAACAGTGACCCAACCTTCCAACCTGTATGCATAATCCTTTAAGTATTTTTCTGCTTGTCTAAAATTTTCTTTGGAATTTAAAGTATGTCTTCCATAAGAACATATCTATCATGAAATAGTTTGTTATTATCCCTAATGACCTTGTTTAGGAAAACAGCATTTATTCTCATAATGCAAGGAAATTTGATTTGTAACATCAGCTTTTACAACATACATATTTCCTAATGTCACTCCAAAATATGTTATTCTTACATGGTCACTGTCTATTTGCTTTTCTGAATATATTGTGCCATTCTTTTCTGTTGTCAGTGCATAAATACAAGAAATTATATGCACAGAGATCTTTACAAATAGAAGTATCATTGATCACACTTGAAGGTAATAACAAAAAAACCCTAAGGAAGGCACTTTTCAATACTAAAGACAATGAATAAAGCATTTTCAGATACTATTCTTATTCAAACAGTTTAGAACTAAGTGCTATCAGAGATGGGTGGGAAAAGGTTTCTCTACCCTGGCAACAATTTCAAGATTTCAAAATATTTTCTGTTCTGCATCAGGACGGAAACACAACATGCCTGATTTTCCCACCAAAAATAAAACAAATCTGTATTTTAGCATAGGAGATGTTTCTAAAAGTTGTAAAATCAAAATTTAAATCTCTATGTAGGAACCAAAAACTGTTCAGTTGGGACCGGGGGCTATTTGGGAGTTATATGTGTTTATAAGCACAGAAACTGTTTAATAGATCTGGAAAACTTACCATATTAGAGTTTTAGTGAAATTATACAATTGCATTAAAAATTTTGATTCAACTAGTTATAATTTTCAAAGAAAAAAGGAAATGTTCATCACAAAATTCCACACAAGGAGTAGTTGCTAGTATCCAAATATTGATGTAGTACTCATTTTATTCCATTTTATCTTTGTGGGTTTTTTTATAATTATTTTGTAACAAATGAATCATTTGTCAATCAAATTAAAATTACAGTCAATGTCAGACTCATTCAAACCAGGTATCTAATTAGATGTAGTAAAAGTTATGACTCATAAACTGATGAGATATCCCCTTTTGATTCTTTCAGAAAGGAATAGGGATTACCTCACTGGAGAAACCTTTTTCCCACTTTGAACATTAGAGCATAGTAATCATGAGATCAAAAGTAATTTATTAAAAGGGTCTATTCAATAGGTATTGTATAAACTTGCCGCATAATATCCTATTAGGAAATTGTGAGTTCTTGTATAATACTGGAAAAACATTTTAAAAAACACTTACAGAATTGCTCTTTCATTTATTTCTTACATTCAAAAGAAATAAAGACGGTCATTTTATCCTTGACAAAGGCTAACTTGTAGACACAGCAAAGCCTGACTTTGGGCACTTTTTTCACAAGACTGAAAAAGTTACAACTCTCATGCCTATACACCAAAAAAAATAGTGGGGATAACACCAATATGCCATAGGTTCTTGGCATCACCAATTCCTGAAAACAGATTTTAGTTCAGATTTTAGTTCATTTTTCCTATCATTTTTAATGATAGGAAAAATTCCAGGAATTCATGAGGGTTTCTGTGTTTTTCTTTTTAGAGAAAAGCTTTAAGCTTTTAAAATCAAGCATCTAGAATACTAATGCATAGTTAATATTTTGAATCTACTTCTTTACACTGATTTATTTTAATCTGCTCCTTTTCTGTTGTAGAATGTAAGCCCACACCCAGAATGACTAATTTAGGCACTGGTGTACATACATTTCTAAGAGCTGCTGAACCCAAGTCTAATCAGCGTGACTAGGTTTAAACACAGCTTGTACATTAAGGTACATTTTTTGTACCTTATTGCCTCATTGACCAAAGGACCACACTCTACTGTGTTGAAATGGCTTTGCCCCATAGACTCATAGAATTATTTATGTTGGAAAAGACCTATAAGATCACCAGTTCCAACTGTTAATCCAGCACTGCCAAATCCAGCACTAAAACAAATCCCTAAGAACAACATCTACACATCTTGTCAAGAACTCCAGGGATGGCGACTCCACTTCCTTGGGCAGCCTGTTCCAACACTTGGCAACCATGCCAGAGGTTTGGCAAACACTAAAGATGAAGAAAATGTGTGGACACATTTTCTTACCAGGTTAAGTTCTTACCAGGTTAAGACAGACTTGTGGTGCCCCATTTTTCATGCTTCTGATCCCACCGAGTCCCATCCCCAGGAAAGAGTGAAACAAACTGGGATATTTTGGAAGTTAATTTGTCCTAAATTCTGCCAGTCCTCTCTGCCTGCCTCCTTTGCAGCAGACTCTTAGCAGGGCACTGGTGTTTAGTACTCCCAGCATCATGGGATGGACATGAAAGCAGGAAAACAGCCACATTCCTGGAAGAGATTTCCCTTCAAAATACTTGCAAAGTGTTCACTGCTCCTTTGTTAGCTTTCTGCTGCACATGCAAGGCTCATGCTAAGGGGAAAATTTATGAATCCCACTGCATAAAATTAAATCAATGTACCTGAGACTGGGCACACAGTCTGGCCTGGGATGACCTTATCAGTCTTATACAGACTTGAGTCTCAAGGTAACAAAAGAGCTAATAAAGAAGGCTAAAACCTCCAAACCTGACATGTCAGCTACAAACTACTCTGGTAAGTCTCAAAGTCAGTAATTGTCTAAATTCTTAATCTCTTCTTTATTTTTAGCATCTGTTATGCTTCTATACAACACTCTTCCAAGCCTCTTTTGGTTTCACTGATGTTTTTTAGAAATAGTACCTATGAAGGACTTGACAAAGTATGTTAGCTGCAATCAGTACTTCCTAAGTGAAAACTTTTATGGCTTTGAACTCCAGAACAGAAGGTTCATGTGACAGCTCAGCTTGATTTGTAATTAATAAATCCACAGGTCACTCAGCAAGAGTTCCTACAGCAAAGGATTGTTCTTTCATATATTAGGACAGGACCTGACTCCAGCAAGGTTGAGGCTGCTGGCCAGCTAATTTGGGTAGCACATGATGCTGAGCATCTGCTCTGAAACAGATGCTAAAGCTTTCTAAAGCTAGACACACTTTTCTGTCTAGAGGTCCTAGTAGATGGTGCAAATAGAAACAGCGGGGGCACTGGTCCTATTTATATCTATTCCACATATCTCAAGTTCATAATTCCATCAAAATACTAAGGATCTGTATCAAAGGACATCCATATATATGCATTCCACTTCAGACGAGTGGTCTGATTTGTGGAAGCCTGGTCACCACAATGGGGCAGCTGATCACTCAGAAATGCTGCAGAACAGGCCAAGAAGAATAAACAATGGTCAAGATGATTCCATCAGTCGTGCATGCTTTAAGAGTGTCCTCACCCAAATTTAAAAACCTGAAAAAGCTGCAAGTCTGCTGACCCCAGTTATTCAGTGGTATCTCTGTGAGCTTTCTGGCAAAAAATTCAGAAACTTTCTGGCAGCTTGTCTACTAAATCTTCATTTTGACACAAAATTTTTTTACAAGACAGAAACAATATCCTTCAATAGTTTTTTCTGATTAACTCCTAACCTACTCTGCTGAAATCTTAACCTGAAAATATGATAATGTCTCAAAATCCAGTTAGAAAAAACAACTCAATGGGCAGCATAATAGGGATAAATCTTATTTAAACAAATTCAGAATAAGACATCACAAATGAAAATAATTTTACTACAGTTTTTAGTACAAATTATATCTATTCAGTCTAAAGACAAAGAGCTTAGATGTTTTTATGTAGACAGGTAGGTAGGTAGGTAGGTAGGTAGATAGATAGATAGATAGATAGATAGATAGATAGATAGATAGATAGATAGATAGATAGACAGACAAATAAATGTAAGTTGAAAGTCCTGGGGATAAAAGAGACCCAAGGAACACACACACTCTTTCAATCCTTGAGTGCTGAGAGGCTATTTTTAATGTTATATTTTGCCTACTTTTTCCATCAATGTTTTCATTTGATCTTAAATGACCTGCCAGAACAGGGGCCAAGTATCACTTCTGTGTTGTAGACATCTAAAAAAGTGAACTGAAAAGACCATAGTTACTTCACATACACTAATTAACTATCACAAGTGAAGAATTGTGAGTCACTACAAACAGCAACCAGTTTTGAACTTGGAGGTGAAAGTGCACATACTACAAAGCTCAAAAATGTCAGGGAGTTATATTAACATCTGACTCTCAATTGAAATAGATTACTTCTGGTGTTGAGGAATAGCAGAAATCATTGCCCTCTGGTGGTCAAAATGGCATTTTTAGAGCATCAAAATTAAAGCAGCGTATATAGGGACAATAATATACTATCCCGTTTACACAATGAAAAATCTTAAAGGACACTAATTTTATAGATAATTGGAGAATAGTATGGTCCTGTCTTTCATAGTTTCAGGATAGAGGCTCTTATCAAATCCTTAAGCTAGATGCAGCTTTTCTCCAGAAAAGAGTTTTCTCTAGTTCAAATTCAACTTGTATGAACATACACCCATGAAATGTACTACTTACCTTCAGTGTCAGGAGCAAAGCTCATTTTCAGCACCTCATCACCTCCATCAACAATAGTTTAAACACAACATTTAAACATAGTAATGCACTGTTATATCTGTGTCTGAGAATGCTGTTTTTTCTAGACAGCCCTACAGATGGATGTGAAGTACAAACTCAAGCAACACAGCCAATCTAACAATGGTTCTCATACAGGGAACAACCACACAGGCTTCCCACAGCCCACCCACAGGCCAGGAGCAATTACTTTGCTGCTGCCTGGGATGCTGGGGTGAGAAGAGGGATTTGTTGTGCTCCACGAAGAGAGAACTATAACTCCTTCACTCTGCTGAGGGCATGTGCACACTCTGTCCATGTGCCATATGAGTGGGTTCAGAAAGGACACTGCCTTCTGTCACACAGACTGCCCACATGCATGCTCTGCCTTTGTGCTAGCAAAGACTGGTACAAACACAGCACACTCCTGACCACCACCACATATAGCAGAATCAATCACACGATCTTTAATATGAGCTCTGTGATCCTCACCAAACATCTGTTGATGTCATGGCTGCTCATTTGACAGACACTTTAATAAGAGACACCCTTTAGGTTGGTTCCTTGTTAAAAGTCACAACAGTTCTGTAGACACAGCAAAGGAGAGGAATGATCTGAGCCTCTCACTTCTCTCACTGACCACCTGAACAGGTCTCACTGCAGCTGAGTGCATCTTGAGGGTTCAGTGCTGAAAGTGAGGCTCCCAACCACCCTTTTATGTGCCAGTTGTTCTAAGCACCACTCTTACACCTAGAAAACTCCCAGGAAATCTGTATCCAAGAGTGAGTTTAGCAACATACGTTCATTTTATCCATGGGGAATTTAAAGGCTCCTGGTTTAGCCCACCAATTTTCTTAGAATCAATGCTTTCATTTCATTGCTTTTTCTTTTAACTTCATTCCATCGCTGAATTGCAGATTTTTATCACTATTTTAAGCAAAGAATAGAAATGACAGCTGAGCAAAAACATTTTACAAGAGGGGATAAAAGAAAAAAATGAGAATCCTAGCCAAAACAAAGCAAATACAGAAAATGCATCAGATCATCTAGGAAGCTGCCTATGTTAGAAAGGAGTCAAATTAAGCAAGACAGAGTAAAGGTTATAGTCTTTCCAATCCATTGGGTGGCTTTATTGAGTTCTTAAAGGAGATAGAAACATGATGGAAAACTCCTTCCTTAAAGGAAGGGTAAGATCTTTATCCTCCAGTCTTAATGCTTATTCACATAAGCAGTTACTTATTTATATCAGAAGATGCTTTTTGTGTTGCACAACTGACTTCCGTGTTCACACCACTTGTAAGCTTAAGCTGTTCTTACTACCTATATAAATATGGTATTATTAACTAAACAATTCTTGTACTAAAACCTGTTCATTTTATCTAAGCCCAAGTATAAAAGCATTAAACTTCACATACTGCACCAAGTAGAGATGTGAGGTATCAGCCTGTGGTTTGTTTTTGTCCAATTGTTCCAAAATGTGACATACTTAAATTGAATCTCAATTTCTGTGAATGTAATTACCTTTTGAAGGAACAATTACAAAGGCTATCAACAAACACAGAATGACAGAATCAGATAAAAATTATGAATATTATATTCCCTACAGCAGTGAATAATCTTTTTTCAAAAAACAATAAAAACTGTCATCTCATAGTGCTATTCATTTCATTAGAGAATGATAAGCTTATTGCACTTTGGAAAGCACTTTTTAATTTTACAGCAAAACAACTTAGATTGTTTTCTTCTCTCAGTCTCAGCTATCAAATATGCTTTATTCTGGCTATGCCAACAAAGTCATAAGTGCAAGCAACATTCCTATTGATTGCAGTGCATAAAAATAGTAATCAAGCACTTTAGGATGTGATCCAGTATCTGAGGTTTCTGGAATATTGATATTGGAGTAGATGTTATGGAAAGGTTGTGAAACCACTAGCATTTTTATAAACATCAATGCAGTTTTTAAAATTGCTATTATTTCCCCTAATTGTCATGAAATTTGATGTGAATGATCAACTATTTCAAATTTATGGGGGTCATGCTATAATATAAGCATGTATCTTCCAAAAAAGCAGTGTCTCTTTTTAAAATGTTATCCACAGCAGATATATACAGAGATAATTTTTGGAAACACTATCTTTTATCTTTGTTCCCAAATACAGTTAATTTTTAAATCTAAATACAGCTATTTTTTAAATATTTTATGAAATTGTCTTGTAAGTGATTGCAAAAATTATTTTTTTTCTGTCATCTGATCCTGTATGGGCATATTTCTTACAGTAAATATTAACAGAAGCTTAAAATACTCATAAAATTATCTCTATGATCCCATCCATATCATGTAAGTTTTGCTCTGGGAATTTCTTTGCAACATATTGTTAAATCTTTTCCTTATGGTAAAAGGAGTGCCTTCTGCTTTAAAACTGTGTGAGATGCTTGTGCTAAGGAAGACTCAGCAGAACAGAACTGCACACATCAGCAGGACCCTGAGCATTTCATCAGGAAAATCTCCCAGGGAAACAAGAATTTCATCTGGAACAGCAAAGGCAAGATGGGGCTTTAATAAGGGGATGTGTGCTGGTGTAGCTGAGATGGGCAATGGCTGATGGTGTGGGTGATATGAGGGTGGAACAGCCAAAGCCCTCATAGCTGCTCCAGTACCGGCTGGCAGAGTTTATCTCAGGTAACATACTCTTTCTGAACTTATTGCAGCAAAGACAGCATTTAGCAGGTTCACCAGGCCAGACGGTTTGCCCCTCAGTTTAAATGGATTTTCTTAAATACTGTACATCACAAACAGATGCTGTTACACCCAAAGATATTTTGCTTTATTCTAAATGTAACTCATATGGACTCCAAAAGAGTTCTCATAAGATAATTTTAAAACTTCAAAAGATGAGCCAATTTTCAGAGCAGTCTGGCACCTTTTAACTGGCAATACCCCTCTTGCAGCAGTGCTGAGTCCATTCCACATCATGTGGATGTGGATGTGGAGACTCTGGTTACATCACCCACACACTCTCACAAGGAGCTGCTACGTTACTTAGCGAAGAAGAGGTTAGCTGAGGTCCCTGGTTTAGGTTAGCTGCTTATAGATGGCACTGCTTCTCTTTACATTTCCAAGTCCCCTCACAGGCACTTCAAAATGAGCCACCTTATTTAGCTGGACAGATGAAGTCTCAGTTGACAATCCAGCTGCTTGCAGGTGGTTTGTCTACAATGGCAACACCATAGAAACACAAGACAAAATACTCAATTTGGAAAGTTTATGGAGAGACCACTGTGAGGGGATGAAAGAGTGAGATTTTAGAATTCAAGGCTAAAATGTCATCTGAATATTTCTTTTAAAAGTATTACTGCTTATGAGCCAAAAGCTATGTAAACTGCTGGGTAAGACTCCTCAAACAATTGAGAGTTAGGATTTCTTCCTTCCTTTACTGGAATTTGTTGTGATCAATAAAAAGGTTTCTATTCACATTTTCCTTCAGCTTTTTTTTCCTTATATACAGAGTCTACAGCCACTCTGATTAGGAAACTTAAAAAGCTTAGACATTAGCTGCTTAAGAATTAACTTCTTAAGATTTAACTTCTTAAGACCATATAAATTTAGATCCTCTCTGCTGTGACATTTGTCCAACAATTCAATCAAATGCATTTTGATTTAAAAAAAAAAAGAAGAAATTAATGCAATTCATGTAATTATGCATCTGCAAATACTCAGAACTGTACTTTCTATTTTCTTTCTTTAATCTCAAGTATATAATACACATTTATTTCCAATAAAAGCCTTACTAGCAAGGTGAACAACCTCAGAGAAAAGCTGATCAACTCTAAGAGTCTTCCAGACTTCATGTTTCAGCCACATCTGTTTGCTGGATCATTAAACCAAAAGAAATACAGAACCAATGGTTCCTTTCCCCCACATCAGGACTCACAATTGTTTTCTCTGATCTACTATTTACATGTACATACCTTCCATGAGAAATAGTCATAAATCTTCTGGGAGACTGACAATGAGCAAATATCTGGTCCAGTTTAAAGGCTTAAAAATCATAAATAAATTAGCCCATGTCATGCTGTTTTCAAATACTGAAACATTTTAAAAGAAATTTGGGTTTTATTGAAACACTGATATTTTAGGCCACTGCCAAAATTTTGAATGCATTTTTATTTCTTAAAATTGATCATTTCTGGGTCTAGTGCTTTCAGACAATTCTTATATCCATGTTGAGAAGTACATGCCTGAATATGATTGAATTTAAGCACTGTAAACACTGAAGACAGGTGACTAAACTGAACAAAAGAAGCAGGTTAGAATAAGAGGGCCTAATTCTGTCCTCAGGATGGCCTGGGCAATCCTCTGCTACTTCAAGAGCTGAATTATACTGAACTGTAAGACTTGGATAAATTAAAAACAAAAAGAGCTATTATCTGTTATAAGAAGATCATATATCAGTAAAAGTATTACTATCTATCTAGTCCATCCATCTGTCATGACAGGATTTTAAAGGGCATTTTCTGCCACTTTGCTCAGTCCAGGTTAGATGTCACATGAGATATGACATATTCCTTCCTCAGAAGGCCAGTTGGCCTCAGAAAATATTGCAGACATAAAAAAAATAGTCAAGGTCAATGATTATTTACTTTATTTCATTTAATTACTTTTTATAAACTCTAAAACAACCCTAAATCATTCAGAATTATTTTTCTGCAAATACATAGTTCATGGAATCTTGTCTTCCCCATTGATAAAGAAAAAGGGCCAAAATCTCATCCCATCACATGGATTCAGTCACAGGCCTTCTTGGAATTACTGCTGCATCCAACCAGTTTCAACATAGCCTGCAATGACTGACTTTTTTGACACACACTATTTAGAACTATAAACTCTTTTAATAGTTAATTTCAATTTGATCAGCCTTATGTTTCTATGATTCCTCCTCTTTTCTAAGTGGGGTTTCCATGTGTGCAAGTCTCTTGTGAAGACAACACTCCTGGAGAGGCTGCCAGCCACACTGCTGAAACAGGACCAGAAAAGGAGACATCATACTCCCCTGAGTTATTTGATGCTGTTCAGTCTCATGTTGTACAGACTGCTTTTGCACTTTTCCAACACTGCAATCACTCATCAGATTTTCTTTCTGTTCCATCCTTGTGTCTTGCAAGGTATTTAATCTTGTAATTATTTTGTTTTGCATCACAAAGAATACCAGTATATTCCTCTGAACTACAATCCATTAAATTTTGAAACGCAGGGAATGAAGCCTAATTATTCTCATTTTCATGCTCATTTTCATAATATCTCTGGCCTTCTGCTAGACAATTACCCCTAATTTATTATGTATAATTATAACAAATATATGTGTTATTTTTATATATTTTATTAGTTTTCAAATACATTTGTGATTTATGTATAATTATTTTATATATTTATTACTACTTATTATATTGTTGTTGTTGTTATGATTCACCAATATCTATTACTCATATCAAAAGACTATTTCAATTAGCATGAAAATCAGGATTTCATGAGACATTGTAAAAAAGCTTACTAATACCTATCTTCATTGTACCAGGCTGTAGTTGTGCCAAGATCAACAATTGCCTTTGTGAAGCTGTCATTACAAGATCTCTTAAACTTTACAGACCATTAAATAGTTTTCAGTCATTTAAGTTGGAAATTGCAGATCTGCTGCACAGCAGAAATACAACAGCCTTCACTGAGAGACTCAGTAAGGATGAGATAGAAAGTGTCTCCCTTTTGGGAGCGTATATGGATTTCCCAGCAGCTTTCTAGAAGCTGGGATCATTAACCCTATCTGTATGTGCATCTATCTGACCTAATCACACATATAATTTCTTTTCTTTCACTCAGAAACGCCCACAAATTCCTTCCTTTTGCTCCCCAAGAGCAGTTACATGACACAAAGGTGCTCAACACCATCCAAAGTCTGGATTCTATTATGCCAGTTCCTCTTACTTAAAAGTCTATTTGCAGCTTTTGGAATAAACACAGCAAGGCTAAGGATAGATTCATCCTGGCATACAATCATGTATGTGGAAACCACAGCAAGTCCTGTGGCACAGTCTTGGCTTCATTCAACAGCTACCAGCTGTGTTCAGTCTTGGGAATAACCAGGGCTGGGTACTGGCCATCCAGAGCACCATGCTTTGCTGTATAGGTGTGAGCTACTGGCACAGAGGACAAAGACAAAAATATAAAGGTTGACAAATAGAGACAAAATAGTCCAAATGAATTTTGAATATATTTTACAAGGAACAAGATCATCCAGTTTCATTCACCATCAGGATTTATGCTTAATCCTGCTTTCCAGAGGTCTATATTATTTGCTGGTTAAGCTGAACTAAACATTGACAGATCTGACCTGCTAAAAGTAGGGATTGATGAGATTTATGGAATTTCCTTATCTGTTTCTCAGCCAGGACAAAGACTCATGGTAATGTTCTATGACCTTATAAGCTCCTATAAGGTGACATACCTCTGTTATTCTTTCAGTGTTCAAATTTTCCAAGTAGTCATTTTTTGCTTCCTTTTTTTCTCTCAGTCACTGTATAACTGCTGTACTACTTTAGCTCTTTAAATCTTTCCTAACAATGATTTCTCCAGACCACAATAATTTCTGTTGTTCATCTTAGAAATGTTGCTCTAATTTGTTCACATAATAAGAAAAATATAGGTGAAATATCATACAAAATTTTGACACAAACTGCTGTCTCTATCCTTCGTGTTGCGATCTTTTCATGAGAGCACAGTGAAAGCACCCTGTAGTTTTCTATAGCTTTATCACATAGCACACTTTACCTATTTGCTGTCCTTACTGCATAGTCATTTCTACTGTCATTCATCCTTTTTTTTTTTTCTGTCCTGGTACTGGGAAATACCTTTTCTTTTCCTGAGTCTCCAGAGCCATCCCCATTGCTTGTGGTCTTTGTAAGTTGTCAGACATTTAGAGAGTCTCAGTGATTAAGCATCATCTGTAATGATTGATTTGTCTCTGCACTTTCCAAGTATTCCCAAATCTGGTTTTTTATCCGTATCTGTTGTTACATGATCTCAAATGTCTTCTAATTGTGAAGCCTTCCTTTTCTTTCCATTTCTTGCTAAAGGCAATATTAAGAAAGGACTTCAATCCCCAGAGTCTTTTTAGGTCACATTTAATTTTATATGTGTCTTATTTATTTTTTAGCTCCCTTTGTCTCCAATGTATTTTTCAAGTTATCTTAGTTTCTTCTGGAAAGCCTTGTGTAACTCTGAGTCATTTCTGAGAGTCAAACTGCATAGCTACCCCTTCCAATTCTCTACTTTTTCCACTTCAGATCATTTTTTAGGATCTCACAGATTTGAAAATTGGAAGCAATTATGCTATTTGGAAGGAATACATTTCTTGCTCTGCTTTTCGTATGTGAAGCTTCACCTGCTTATCTTTCAATGCCATCCTCAGTTCAATAGCATTCCTTTCTCCAGCTTGGCAACCACTGCTCCAGACAATACTCTCTTTTTATTTCACCTTTTACTTATTGTTTCTTAGTACTGTCTGTCTCCAGTCTGGGCTTTTGTGCTGCAGCAATTACAGACATGTTGGCAAGGGTGAAGGTAATAATGATGCTAATGCAATTTAACATAGCTCCAAAATAGATGTCAGAGATTTACAGGAATTTAGTAACACATACTATTATCCCTGTCTTATTTGTATAATATCTTAAGTCAAAGAACACTTGCCTACAATCTACCTTTCCCTTAATTTTGTCCTTCTATTGGTGTTTCCCAGAAAACATGATTGTCAAAAAAAGAAAAGAAGTTTAAAAACAACTTCATTTGTGAGACTGGCAGACTCTATGCACATCAGCAGTAGAAAATGCAGTACCTTTTCAAATCACATGCAGCAATGCAAGTGCAAACCAGCCATTTGACTAATATGGAAGGCCTAAAGCTATCAAGTGATATTTTATGGGGAAGGATCTCCTAGTGTAGAAAGACTTTTTCATTTGATTAGGGAGAAAAGCATAACAGATATAAAACCAGAGGAGAACCAGACATTGCATAAAGCAGAGCTTGCAGAGTCCCATTGTGCTTCTATTTCAGAGACAACTTCCTTTGACAAGAAGAGCCCCAGACAGTTCAGTGAATAACATTTCTCGACGAAATGATAAACAAGTTACTGTAATAACCTCACAGCATCTCTGAATGCTGTAGGATATTAAATCTGCTTTTCTGCTTTTGCTGAGATAAATCTATTTTCAAAAGGGTACCCTTTAAGGAAAAAACTTTACTCATGTCAAAGACACAGCAACTTTAATTTCTAAGCTATGTCATTTGACACAGTGACACTTGTCCCATTGAAATTGCAGCCATAATATTATCATTTCTATTATTATTATTATCAGAGAGTAAACAAAAAATTATCCTGTTTTCTAAGATGTGTGGATTTAAATTTGTTCCCTCTTCTTTAGTGCTACATCCATGTCACCATTTTCTTCTCTTACCCTTCTCTGTGTTTGAAGCTACCTTGCCCAGAAAATACAAACCATATCCTTCAGCATGGTCCTGTGATATTCACTTTCTGGGTGGCTAGCTGCCACCCAGAAAGTGAACGGTAACATCTAGAATTTCAGTTCATGTGGCAGCCAAAATCCCTACTGATACCCATTCCTCTAAAAGAGAGCAACATCTTTGGTCTGTACCTTTTCCAAAGCCATCATGTGAAATATAAGGCTGAGAGAAGATGAAAGCAAAAACTTTCAAACTCCTTCCATGTCTTTGAATACCTGAGGCTCCCAGACTACTTTCAGAGCTACCAACCCCTTTAGCATAACCCTTGGTGATGACAAGAGCATTCCCAGCCACACTAAATGCCCTTACAGCATCCAGCCAGAAGTTCATCCTAATAGGGCTGTTACTGAGCAGTGAAACCAGAAAGGTACCTGAGGATATTGGCAAGGAAAAAATGGGTTTGCTTATTACAAGTGTGTGACTCCAAACCTTTCCTCTTGATAGTAACCCATGAACTGCAGTAATGCTCAAATGCCACTCTTAAAAATTTGTCTCAAGAGCACAGAAACAATCTGTTCAGAAGTACTCACAAGTAAATGATCACCACTACTTTTAAGTCTAGGCAGAGGGTCTTCAAGTGGTCTGTCTCACTCCCTGCCTGTGGCAAATCTGACTTCATTGCTTCATTTTGCAATTTGCAAATTTGAATTGTAGGTCAAATGCCTGCAATTAATGATTTCTGAATTTTTCTAATTTTTTCTATTAAAATCTTTTGACAGCTCTGCCCAAGCAGTTATCATCAGATAATGAAGCACTCACCACCAGATAATAAAGCACTCTGGACAAAAAATACCTGAATGATTTTTTTGCAGGTAATTAGCAGGTCAGGTAGTCTATCAGATTGGGTAATTCATAAGCTAATTTTACCTTAATGGATCTGCTTTAAGTGTGCATAGCCAAGGTCAGCACATTAAGATAAATTTCTCACGTTCATGGAAGAAGACAATATTTTTGGAACTTAACCTTTTCTCTAAGACAACTGAAGCTAAAGTTCCTCTCTATTAACTAATGCAGGAATATTTGAAAGGATACAAGGATACCCATCTCCCATCTTGCCATGATGCCCAAGGAACTATTTCAATATATTGTAAGAAAAGAACACATGTATTAGCTGACAAAGTACAAAGTTAATTTTACTTGGAGTGTGACTACAGTAACTATTTGGTCTAACACTTTGGATACCAACTCTCATAAATTCCATCTTCATATGAAACACAAATCACCCACAAAATATCTGCAGTTCCTCTTACAGTAGCATATTGGGACAAAGCAGAGGTCTTTCTTTGGCCATGGTTAGTAACAAATACTTCATGAAAGAGCAAGATAATCAGCACATCTTCTGCCTTTACATCTCAACAGATTATCTCAGACCAAGCTGTTATAGGGTATAAAGGGGTTTTGGTAATAGCAAGGGGACGTATATTGTATTTTGCTTCACCTCCATTAATGACTTTAAACACCACTTTGGAGGGCAGAATGCCGCCAAAAAAAAAAAAAAATTAGCAATTGACACTTTGTCTTCTTCAGAAAAAAATCCTTACAGAGAACAAAATTCACACATACACAAGAAAAATCACTACCAAAGCTCTACCTAATTGTGCAATTAATGTTTACTTTCATAAAGCCCTGATCTGTTCTTCTTGTATATATCGCTCCAGCAATTATTTATTTGGAATACCATAATTGTACTACCTTCATCACAGAGTGGACATTTACTTGCTTCAATAGAATTACTGTAACCAGTAAGTTAATGTAAGCTCATAACAGAGATGCCATCATTACACAGATTTATGAGAAGAGCACTAAACATAAAATTGAGGTAATTGCCTGTGTGCTGCCAGGCTATTTTGCCACTTAATATAAATAATATCATTCTCAGCATGAGCCACCAGAAGGACATCATCCTCAAAACTAATTCCTCACCTGCCACTGTCAGAAATTTTCACTATAAACTTGATGAAGAATGTGTTGCTCAGTGCTACTGAAAATCATATATTATCAGGGAAAGGTGGTTACCTCAAGTACCCCAAACAATCTGTTGTTTTGTTATGTTATCACATAAAATTGATTTAATGTTGCAATTTTCCATTTCTCTCTGGACCACAGACTGCTAATTTATTAGTCACATACATTGAAATTTCTCTTTATCATTCATGTATAAATTTCCATGAGCAAACTAGACAGTATTTGGTTTGGTTCATTTTTAAAACTTAAAAAAAATAAATCACATGCGGAGTTCTGCTACGCAAGCTATTCAAATGGGTCTTACGAAGCAAGCAAACATTAAAATCCATACAGAAAATCAGAGATAGGAAAGGTTGGTACGGAGGTAATAAAGACTTAAGTGTTTCCTTGGCTTATGAGAAAAGTTAAACAGATTAGGTTTTTGTACTTTCTTAGTAAACAGAGCAAGAGGGAATTTGAATGGATACTACAGTATGTTGTTTTGGTTTTTTAAATTCAAATTTAATTCCTAGCTTCTTTACTTTTTTGAACTGAAAAGGAAGAAGAATCAACTGCATGTCTGAAACAGGGAGTCAGAAAACTTTTAACTGACAAGATTTGCACAAGAGCAAAAGCAGCACACAGGAATGCTTGTCTGTGACCAATCCCTTTACCAAACAGCCTCGATGTTTATTACCATGAAGTCTAAACATTGTTTTAGCTGAACAAAAGAGATTTAAAAGCCTATCATATACCAGTGCCTCTGAGTCTTCTGAAACACAGGATGATGTCCTGAACACAATCACTGGATCATTGTCATGCTGTTGGTTGCAGTGAGACCCAAACTGTGGCACATACAGATGAATCCAGGACTCACATCATGGATTTCTTAAAAGTAGTACTGAGGCATACCTCAGGTGTAGCCCTGAAAGATCTTGAAGAGCTGAAAAAGTAATGAGCCTGGTGGCAAATTACACCATGCTTGATTGCTCTGCAGCCAATTCCAGAGTGGTGCAAAGTGCTTTAAAACCTAGCAGCTTTTAGGAGAACAGCTAAAGAATAGTGAGTAGGCCCTGTTAAAGCTAGGGATTCCCAAAGCAAATTTTGTTTGTTACAACAAGGTTCATGGTACTGGAAAAGGGCTGATATTATCATCTTACAGGGAATGGATTAAGACAGATACCTTAGTAGTACTCATTCCCTTGCAAAAGAAAGTTGTGGAGGGATTATGATTTTTGCAAACAATCTCCCCATCACCCTGCATGTACCAGAAACCTCCCAGGTTAAATGAATAATCAAATGAGATGTCAATACCCTTTTCAGGAATAACTGTATTCTTGAAAACATCCAATAAATGTAGAAAATTTCAGGGCAAATAACTTTCTGATACCTGGTCCATCTGTTCAAGACTGTAGGTGTAGTGAAGAAACCATTAAGCATGCGAGTTTGTACCTTGCTATTCCATTACATCCTTTATAATATTATGTTTCATTATAAACAAGCATACTGTCTGTCTGTTTGGGGAAATGGAGTGTTTCCAGCCCAAAAAGACATTTCAAGTGCAAAGAATCTTGACACTTTATCTATCTGAAAGTCAAGCAGCAGAGATAGATTTCAGGTGCCGAATGCTTTCCAGCCAATTAATCTTTTAAATAGTCCTCTGGCTCAGGACCCTGCAGGCCACAATATTGCAGTAGTAAGTTAGCATTGCTCACATGGTGGTTGCAGGCTGAAACAGATGTGTCTTCTGTCCTCAACTTCCTGCTGCAATCACAGTGTCCTGACAGTACCATGCCCTGATAATTTTGCCTTCTATCCTCTGAATTTCAAGAATATATTCTATGATTCTATGACTAAATTTCAAATATTCTTCCAGACTACTCTTTTACAACTTTGCACATACTACCAATCATTAGGATTAAAGCACAAACTAAGCAGTAGCTGTTTTCCTAATCTCATGATAAATCACCATGATTTTGATAAGATTCACTATGGGACAATTTTAGCAACAACTTCTGCATCAAGTCAGTATTTGCTTAATCACTTTTGGTTTTAGTTATAGAGACAGAATTTTATATTGCAGGATACATAACATGAATAATTTTGACCCACAAAATTTTTGTTTTTTCTCAGTGTGCATACCTTGAAATAGCTTTCAAACTAACAGTAAAATAATATATTCAAATGATACAACTGGTATCATCTTGCTAAACTGATGGCAGGAATGTAAGATAGCACAACCAAGAGAGACCAGGTATATTTGCTGTAATTTCCTCTGTAGGTTTCCTCCCTGACACAGTCTTGTTTTCTTGCCTTTGACACATTTTTTCCTTCTTCCTCCCAACTGCTCATCTCACTTGAAGACCCTCAGAGACCTTCTAGCTAATATGGAAATTTCAGCTCCCACCAGCATGCCCTGCTTATGTCTCACAGATATTCCTTGAAAACCTCAGAAACAAATTAGATAAGTACAAAGGTTAAAGGAAAACTGGCTGCAACAACCCTTTACTTTCTGGCTAATAATCAGGAAAGGAGTGTCCAGAGTGGCCGTAGAGGAGCACTGGCAACCTGGCAAGAAAATATTTCCTTAACAGAAACAGGCATTTGCATAAGAGCAGTATCAGCAGCAGCTAGCAGAGAAGGACTTTTCCCTCTGGACCTTCCTTCCCATCCCTGAGCATAAGCTTATCCAGACAAACCCCTAAAAAATCTGCCTAACTTACTATCGATGTAAAGAAATAACACTGAATATATATATATATATAATTATGATGATCTTGTTAAATAAAGTATGCTTAAGGTACTTCACAGAGTGACAAATGATTCTAAGAATCACAGAAGTCAGTGCTGTTACCTTTGGCAAGACCTATTTTCCATCCCTCCGTGGAAAGCTGGCATTTAATATATTTCATTGCACATTGATACTGTTTTATATCAGTTATGTTATTTTGCCCCTTGTAGGGACTGGTTGCCAGATTCGCCTTCTTTTTCCCTCCTTTTCAAAATATTGGCTTATTCTAGTTCCCTGGCAGTGCTCATGGAATAAAGCACCACTTAGCAGGAGGGATAAGGCAGACAAAGGCATTTCCTGACAACAGTAAATAAAAATAAATGTTACAATCTATACAATATAAGCAACCCCACTGCCTTCTAAGCACTGCAGTAAGCCAGAGGGTGTGGAAGAACGCAGCTGGGAGTCTGAGCCCAGCCTGCTCCCATGCTCACACCTGGGATTACGCCTAACATATACAGCACCAGTCTTTTGGGGACATCTCACCCAGCACATCTCACTCCTCGTTTTCTGCTTCTCCTCTTAGCAGGATCTCAAGTGAACAAGCCACCAGCTCTCTAGGGCTTGAGCCTTTTTTACTCAGTTTTCTAATTTAAATTATAGTGAATGTTAACACATAGTGTAAACAGGTGAAAAGGGCTGTTGCTATTCAGGTCCTGTATAATAATCACCTGTGGGAGATTAATAATAATAATATTAATAATAGTTATGACAATGATAATAATAAGAGATAATGATAAGAATGATAAATACCTACATAACTACATGCACAAAATGTAACTGAAAAATAAATGCTGCATGCATGTATCTGGTCCTTTGCTTTGCAAAATGCAGTAATTGGCAAGTATCTGCAGATGTGCTGTGAGTGCAACTCAGGTACATTCTGACTGCCGTACTGAAAGAAAGATTTTAATGAAATAAATGTCAAGATGATTTCTTGGATGACTGCTTACACTAGGATTTGATCTCTTGTTTATACTTGCTTAATATCCATAAATTATGGCATATGTTTCACAAGCATGTAATTACACTTGTCATTCTGTGTGTTAAATTCCTAAGCACTGCAGACAAACTGTGCAGTGATAGATGGCCAGTTCAGACATCATTTGTGGCAAGTTAAATCATTTTCAAAAAAAAACTCCACATGTAGCACTGTAAAATGATCAAGCATACCTAGAAGTAATGTTACTTTTGGTTTTATCAGCAGCAGAATTTTACTAACTTCACTTTTCTGCTGGTGCTTCCTTGATAATCCTTTGATTAAGAATATATTAAATGCTCTTAAGATTTTCTAGGACAGGTCTGTAGCTGCATTTTGCATTTTGCAGTATTACTATCAAGGTTTGTTAGAGAGAATTTTAAGTCATTCCTATGATCATCATCCACTCAGAAGTGCTACAGTGGCTCGTGTGATGAAAAGACCTAAGTATTCCTTTCACCTTTTCCTAAGGTAACAATAAATGCTTCTTAATTTACACCATTCTGTAATGCTTTCCAGCAGTAACCAAAGGCAGAGGAGACTTAACATATCATTTTGCACTGAATTTCAGTGAGTCACTTAATGCCCTTACACCAGCTTCAGACATTCCCATTGCAGTGGATGGAAATTGAGGCTGTACCCACAAGAGAACCCTTGGAGATGTGTGTCCTGCAAAGGCAGTGCTCAGCTGCCACAGGCTCTCCTGGCACAAAGGACAACCTACCACTGTTGGCAGGGTGGATGGCTTTCAACTCATTGGCTAAGGATAGGCTTCTCCAGCACATCAAAGATCACACGTGGCAGGTTCTTGTAAACCAAAGCAAGGACCCTATTTGATACACTGCCAGGTAATATTTGGTGTTAATATTAGCACCTGTATAAGGTGGTTTGAGGCATAGGGCAGCTCTATTTGTCCAAATGTATAGCCACTTCGATCTAGTGATATTGCATTTCCCATGTCCTCAGGTGCCCCGGTGCAGCGCCCAGGGGTGGCAGCTGGCACTGCAGAGCACTGCCTGCACTCAGTTCTCAGGCTTCTGCCATCACTTTTTGTTCTCCTTGGCACAGACATGGTGCAGGTAGAGCAGAATTCAGCTCTTACAAAGTGGGAATAAGTATGTGTATAATGTTTTTTTCACTTTTTGCCCCCCTTAGTGTTTAGAACAGAATCTTTTAATAAAATCAAGAAGATTCATATAGACATCCAACTCCATAACTTCATTATTTTTCAGTCAGTGGATCTGAAAAGTGTCCCAAATAAATTCTACTGATGTATGATTTAATCAAGACTTGCAGAAATATTGGCTGTATGCTGCCCTTGCCTCCTCCTGATCTCTCCACATCCTGAGTCTTCAGTTAAGGAATGCCAATCACTGTTTAGAAAGACTAGTATGTCAGATTTGGAAAAAAAAAAGCTTCCATCATAGTCCAGTTATTTGTTTTATTTTTCCATTTTGCATTATTGTTATGATTCATTTTTTGTGTGTTTTAATATTTTAATGGTCTGTAGTGTATTATAGCGAGGAATCTGGAGCACTGCTGCAAATAGGAACTGTGAAATTAAATACATTATTTATTGTTATGAATCAGTCTGCCTAAATAACTGTAGTAACTACAATATTCACAACATATCACTGTCAATAGCTACTGTGGAAGTATCCTCCAATGTTCTCTATTCATATTCAAAAAATTTCTACACTCCTTCTATAAAGTCCTACATGTAAAACAAATCAAAGCCTATATGTCAAGAATAAAAGCCAACTACATTTTATGAGAGTAAGTAAATAAGACAGTTCATGACAAGGGTTTTGCACTGCAGAGATATCAGCCCTAAATACTGAAGGAGCTGCTTGGCATTTAGACAGTTCAGAACTGAGATTGTCAGTGCTGTACAGCAGGAGGTGGTTAGAAACTCACAGTCTTTGAAAATCACTGTGTCTTCATCTATGTACACATACATAGGCTCCTCCAGAAGCCCACTGCACTTCAGAGTCACATGGGATGATTCAGTCATTCATACAAATCCAAGGGTCTGTCCTTGAGATCTATGTTCAGCTAGGCAGTTGAAGATGGAAGTGAGATGAATTTCATATTACTGCTCTGGCCAAGACCTTCAAGCTTAGTATTTAAGAGAAATCTTGGCAATCCATGGCTAAAGCACATAAAGGATTGTTTCATATTCAAATGTGCTTTACTCTCAGGTCCCCCCATGGCATTTATCAGGACTTCTTAAAAGGTTTTCCTTTGGTTCTGGTCTCTGTCATCATGTATCTGTCAATTTTTTTGGTACTTTATCCTCTCAATGCACAAGTGTGTTCCAAAAGGAAAAATGAGGCTGCAGTAGCTGCCTGAATTATACTTGATAGCCTGGTGGTTAAAGTACTCAGCTGGGAACAACTAAACATTGAGTTATAGGGGTTTTGGACATGAAAGTCTCTCCTGCTGAAGCTGTTCATGTTTTCACAAACAATTAAACTTCCATTGGACCCGCCTGAGAGTAATTCACTGTATAGTCCAGTACTCAGTGAGGAATGGGAATAGCTAAGTTCAAATCATTACTCTAATGAACATTTAATGAATTTTAGCATGGATGAAGTAAAATTTTCCCATTGTGAAAGCTTATCATCAGTGAATAGACAGCATCTGGCAACAGCAACGTTCACATGCATCCAACTGTCTAGAGGTAGAAGAGCAGGAAAGAGTTTTCAAGAAGATGCACCATTAGAGACCTGTTTGAACAAACAGCTCTGAGAGTAGAGCTCTCCAGGGAAAGTCCTGCACACAGCAGACTGGTGAGAAAAGACCTGTTCTGGCAGAAAGAAAAGTCACAGGGTGGAAGTTCACTGCATACAGCATGCCCAGTCAGCCCTGTTACTGCAGAGCTCTCACACTCTGTGACCAGAACTCAGAATTTTACTATAGAATAGTCTTGTCTCTGTCTGTGGGGTCTGGAATTGAGCTATCCCATCTCCTAAGCTATATTCGATTTCCTTCTCTGAGTTCAAAAGAATTTTTCCAAGAGCTTTGTTTAAGTCATGAGTAAATAGTGGGGTAAGAGGGGCACCAGCACTTAACAAATGGTACCCAAGACTGACATTTCAAACCTAGCACTTCCATTTTACATTATAAAATCTCAAAAATAGAAAGAAAGCAAACAAACAAAAAAAGAAATGAAAACTCAACCCATAAAAGAAGCCCCCAAGTTTCATTAAACATGATCATTTTGGTTCAGAATAAAATGAATGTTTACTTTCAGTTCAGCTGTCAAATTAACTAATTATTTGCCGAGCCTTGCTCACAATATTGCTTTCATTCTTGGGGTAGATTAAAAACAACTGAAAGGAGGAAATTTAAAATTATGAATCACCTTTTCTAAAAGGTATGGAATCTCCTCTTAGCTCCTGGCAAACAGATGAGGCAGTTATTCACCACAGAGCTGCCAGAAGTTGCCTAATCTTGGGGATTTTACTCAATTTAGAGATAAGTAGACAAACTTCTAATGAAATTATCATGAAAAATTAAAAAAAATGAAATAAAGAAAAGGTTCCTGAGACACCAAGAAGCATACTGGCGTAATGTTCAGCTAGCAAGTCTTCTACAAAACTGTTTTGATTGCTTCTTACCTCAAACATTTAAGAACACAAGAAGTCTTCTCAGCTTAGTAGAACACACATTTGCACACACCTATCTTAATTTTCTTTAATCCCATACTACTTAATTTCATGCTTTGTCAAAAGAATTATAAATATTCATTTCTTCCCAATCACTCTAATATAGGTTGCAGATATGAATTTTAACAATTTTAATATTATTGGGCAATAATCCAGATACCTTCTCCTGACTCTGGAGCTCTCTTTCTTTGACTGTCATGGTTTTCTAAGGGGGGATGTACAGCCTCTGATTACAGGTCAGGCAGGCTTCACCACTTGCTCCTGAGACCAATGACTTGCATATTTAAATCATACTGTGAGTTGGATAATCTCCTTTCATAGTAAAACCCAGGGGAGAGAGCTATGCAAGAGGATACAAGGAATCCCTCGTTAAGGACTAGCTATCTGAAGTACTTATATGCCCCTACCCCTTACTCTTATATCTGATTATCAAGGAGCCTTTATATTCACAAATCCCTTCAGCCACAGAAGTGCTCTAACCAGGGAAGCAGGGGCAGTGAGCCCTGGCCATCAGTCCTCCAGAGCCCCTGGGTACTCAGCTCCACAGGCATCACCCACCAGGCTGAGGATTCGCTGCTGTGTGACTTGCCCAAGGTCACAGAGAAAAACTGTACTGAAGCAAGACAAAGGACGTAAGGCTTCAACGAGCACTACCACACAGCAAGGGGAAACTGTCACACTCACACAAAGCTCTGCAGCTTGCCATTGAGCCAAGCGATTATGTGATCCATACCAAAAATACCCTGCATTCTCATCAGCTTTTTACATCTTTACTCTCATTCTTTCCTGCAGGCCAGAATAATTATTTGATGTGTATGCAAAGACACAACAAAATAAGTATAACTAGAATGGTGAATCTTCATTCCCAAAGCACAAGTTCTTTGCTATGCAGCCCAAAAATAGAAATAAGGAGAGAAAAAAAACCTCACAAGCTTTGAAACTTGGCAGGAATGGCAGGAAATCATACCTTGAGTCACAGGGCACTCTCAGCATCTGTTCCAACTGCAAGCTTTTGATGCTCCCATATACAGCACAGCTATCCTCCTGTCTTATTCCAGTCACCAAGACTAGAACTAGAAATATTATTTGTCTTTGCAGTCTCTAATATCCTACAGATTCAGTTTGGAAAATGCTGTTAAGTTAGTACTGGAGATGTGAACTAGCTCACAGATGATGAGTTCTTGTTGTTCAGATGATATTTGGCAAAACAGTTCCCAGTGGGTTGAAACAACAGCTCTGACTGCACTTAGGATTTGAAAGTGGAAGTGTTTGCAACATGCACAAAAGAAATGCTAGTTAATAAGACAAATGTTTACACTTAAAACTTTCTAGGGGCATCATCAAATCCTATCCAACAAAGAAGACATAAACACGTTATTTTTCTCTCATGTTTCATGCTTTTTAATAGCTTTTACTTTCATTACAAACACTTCAGTTCTGCCTGAACTGAGCACAAAGAGAATCAGCCCTTTAATCCTCAGGACAATACATGTTTTCTTCACACTTTGGAAAGCAAATATAGCAGCTGGTAACTTTTAAATCCTGTGCTTTGTTGTGCAAAACATGGCAAGCAGAACCATCAAATTCAGGAGTGGAAAACACTGGCTACTTTAACTAGATCCTGTTTTTTTCCTGCTGGTATAAAAAATGTATATTTTTATACTTCTACCCAGTCTAATTTTCAGAGAGGAAGTAGAAAATTTGGCACTTTTCTTATCATACACAACTGTTTCAAACTTTAGACAACATATAAGAGAGTACTTCTTTTCCTAATGAGAGTACTAAGAGAGTACTAAGAGAGTACTATCTTTTCCTAATAATCAGCTCATATTTTCATTCCAGAAACAATATCCTAGCTCTATATATATATATATATATATGTATATGTCCGTGCTCTACTAAATCCTCTTTATGAGTGGAATTTGGAGTTTTAGGTTTGTAGTTTATCTATATTATAAAATTATTATTTGGAGAGGCATGTCTGTGGAGATCAAATTGCCATCTTCCCCCCAAGATCATTACTGTCCCATATTGAAAAAAAAAGAAAAATCTCTTCTAACTGAACATATCCCTATCTATTTTCAGACTGCTACCAATAGTGCATCAACATGATCG
Source organism: Pseudopodoces humilis (assembly GCF_049639895.1). NCBI lineage: Eukaryota > Metazoa > Chordata > Aves > Passeriformes > Paridae > Pseudopodoces > Pseudopodoces humilis. The sequence continues at coordinate 53,205,945 of NC_142204.1, forward strand.
TGTCTGAAAATTACATAAAGCAACAGAGGACCCATGTTCACTTTTTCTATGTGCTTGCTGGACAAACCCTACTCAAATACAAAGCCTACTAACAGTGATGACACAATATTTTAATGGACATAGGACATTATTTGCCTCTGGATAAATCCAGTTTAAGAGAGATATCATTCACTGGCTTCCCTGGAATTCACTGTTCTCTCAGAAATTCTTCCTCACCTAAGCAAGACTAAAAGTCACACAAAAATCAAGTTCTGTTTCCCTTTTGAGCAGAATTCAACAAGTAGGTCCTATCCAGCTGGATATAGAAAAATTAAGCTACTTACACTACTTGTCTGCGCCTCATGAACACAGAAGAAGCCAGAAATTCAAATACTAAAACAAGTCATGCCCCTGCAGCAAGACATCCACAGTCTTGGGATTCCAAGGCCTTTGCACTTTCCATTCAGTGTATGATCCCAGCCCTGACAGCCTATTTGTCTCTTTCTGTGGTTTTGGTTTGGTCCCAGACACCATAGCAGTAAGCACAGACTGAATTCCCCAGGTTTTTTTATGCTGCTCCTAATGATAAATTTGTTCCTGTCTCAGATTGCCAAGATATATTCTCTTCTCCCACAGCACTATCTTGAAAGGTTGTTTGGACTATGTGGTCCACAGCCAATAGATTACAGTAATATAACAACAGAACAAACATCCTTTACAAAAGCACACGTATATATGCTATATATTCTCTCTTTTCTATTATTAGCCAATAGGTATTGTCTTAATATAGCACTGAATTTCAACATGCTCCACTTTATTTAATAGTCCATTTACACATCATCCAAATAGGCAGATCAGTCTGGAGACCTCCTGCAACCTCACCTACATTCATACCACACACCTTCTAGACTGGTATGTTCTTGTCTAACTCTCAAGGAAGTCAGCTCTTCTGGGACACTCTATGTTTCAGCACTACTCATAAAACCAAAGCATAAGCATGATACCCAGAGAAGAAACCACAATGGCAAAAAAAACAGCCCTTTCTTCAGTTGGCTTCCTGGGCTTTGTTTCCAAAGCGTCAGGCCTAGAGAATCACTGTAGGATCAATAGCTTCTCCAATGAATTGCCTAAGTAAAACTGTGGTCATAAGTTTTCACTAAGACCTTAATATTCCACAGCACTTTGCAAACAAAAAAACAAAGAAAATTTATCTGAAGAGTAACCATCACTTCAGGGGATCATTGTTCCTATAATGTAATGGAGTCGCTTAACAAAACTGTGCCCTGCCTGGAAGACAATTGCAATGGCATTTTAAAGTAACAGAGCCACTCTCAAAGTAAAAATCTTATGGAAATTGTTGGGCACTTTTCATAGAATGATACCCAAAATGGGCTATCATACTTTTCCTACTTTCCAATTTCTGGAAGAGCTATGTGCAAAATGCACTAGTGAAGAAGGAATAGAGATTCTGCCTCTACAAATACCATTGCTACATAACTAAATGCTGGAGGCACCTTTAGTGAAAAAACATAAGCCAAAACTCAAAAGATTAATTATTCCAGCTCAGAAACATCACTTTTGTTCATGTCCCACAGTCTCAAGCTGAAAAAGAAAAACAATATGAAGCGAGATCTCACAATACCATGGAATATCTCAGCATTGCTATCACAAATAGTTTTCTTCAGAGAAGAGTTAGAGCCCAGTATCTATCTGAATTGCCAGACAAGAAGTCCTACAGGGAGGTAAAAAAAGACAGAGATCCTTGTCCCTTTAAAGTTCAATCTTTTCAAGCATTTCCCTTTTTTCCTGTTATCCCCACAGATAGATCCCTCACATAAGTTTTCTAATTTACAGCTCTTCCTCCTGCTGACACACTCATCCTCACAACCTGCAGAAACCGAGACTCAGTCAGAGTCTTGCCTATTCAGCATGTCTGAAAAATGTTTTCTTTGAAGACTATAGAATGAAATAGCCACTTGAAAAAATACTGGCAACAGTGGTCAAAAAGTAGCACTTCTAATTAACCTAGGGAAATAAATAAATGTGTGGAGAAAGAAAGAGAAAAGAAGAGGACTAAAATTCCTTCCAAAGGAAAGTGAGGAAACCAGCACTACTCATGTGAGTGCTTGAAATCTTCATATAAAACCTCCTATCAATTCCGTCAAAGGATTCCAAAGCCTTCCAGTGAGAAGAGGTTCTATCTGATGCAAGTGCAAGCATGTATCAACCCATAACCTTTCTGTAAACAAGAAAGATGCATGCACACTCACAGACCTGATCCAGTCCCCTTCTGAAAGCATTTTATTCTTTCTATTGAGGACACAGACAGCCAAGGGCCAACAGCCTCCTAATTTTAAGGCCTCACTTAAATGCTTAATTGTCCTGTCAGAGGCATAGGGGACATAATATCTTGCTGGGAGTACATATAGATTCCAGCCCAGAGGAGTGTTTTGCTCTTGGCTATCTAATTCATTCCTGTGGAATTAGTGTCCTCCAGTACGACTTTTGTTCTGATGACTACTTTGATAAATGCTAGGAAGCAGAAGGATATACATTTAAGCACTCTAAACCAGTTTAATCCTAAAAGCACAATATGCTTTAGGGAAAATAATGAGAATGGAAATAAGTAAACACACAAAATCTACCACTTGGCTGTAACACAGTAGTGCCTGGTTTCTGATGACAGTCAGAATGCAGGACTATTCACATTGCCCAACTGCTACTGTACTGAAACAATTAAACACCAGGGGGGAAAAGTCATCTTAATTTGGTTCTCATTGTAGCTAATAAAACTAACATTGCTGTAGTAAAGCACTGAAAACGCGTCAGTGACCGTTGCAGTGTCTTGGCTTCCCTTCACTGTGACGTAGGAGCAGAGGAGCTCTGTCCTGAGAAATCAGCAGCAATGTCTATGCTGGTAAATCACATTATTTCAGAGCACTTCTCTCAGCAACAGCTCAGCTGTCTCCACTGTCAGTCTGTCAGGACAGTCCATAACTCGGCCATGACCTGTGCCAGCCAAGTCTCCCAATTTTCTGACAGGCTTCAGAAGCCATCATGGGTCAGGAATCATTCCCTCCTGGTAATTTGCATGCAGCCCCATGATTTGGGGGAAGAAAGGAGAATGTGATATGGGTGTGGATTGTCTGTGTCACCTGGCCTCAGCCATGAAAGGATGAAATTATTTTCTCTGCCTATGCAGTTTCCTTCATGTGGGGGAAATGTGTATGTATATATATATATATAGCTATATATTCCCTGCCCTTAGGGAAGTAGAAAGAAAATCAGATTGTTGGTCTTTAACAGCTACACTCTCTTTGAAAGGTGCTCATGTCTTGTACTTATGGAATGACATAAAACCCTCAACATTTCAGGCAGTTTCAACATGCCTACAAAAGCAGGGGAGACATCTCAAAATTTAACTAATATTAATCAAGCTTCTGATTGTTCCTGTGAAATGCTTCAACACAAGCAAATCAAAATTACAAAAGAGAAAAACAAAAAGATCAGAAGATGCTTCTCAAACCTTGTAGCAAACCAATGACAAACAAATGAAGAAAACAGAGAAAAACAGATTACCCTTTTACTCTAACCACAGGTTATAGTTCCATCTAGGAGTGTGAGAAACCAAAATTCTTAAACTTTCAGAGGAGTATTTATGGAACTAATATACTGTAAAACAATGAATGAATGCATCAAGTTGGTTCTGTACTCTCTTGCCTCAAGCAGCTTAGCACAAATAAAATTTGACACTAATCAGTGCTAGCAGTTTTCACAGAATCTGAAAACCTATTATTTCTTCTGGCTGCAACTAAAAAAATTTGGCAACTGTTTCATTATTGATGCTAGCAAAGTACTTCTAGTACCTATAATTTTATATTGGTGTTGACCTGGTATTTGCCTCTCTTGACCACACACATTTAACCTGATACTGACAGAAGAATTTTGGTTGAATTAAAAGGGGTTTTTTGCATAATCAGGTGTCTACTGCCATGGAAATATAATGAGAGATGAATGTTTCTTCTATGCAAAAAAAGTTCAATTATGAAAAAAATATATGATCATAATAAAGGTATTTTCCAGCCAATAACAAGATGCTCAGGCACTAAACATATATATGCATGTACTAAGCTACAAAAAAAGCACTGTAAAATTAAATGGGATGTATTGGTTTCCTTTATAGATAAAAATTATTTAGAAAGTGCAAATATTATCTAGAATGAAAGCAAAATAAATATGTTCATCTTAAGACCTATTTCAAAATGTTTTAGTCATCTTCTCCCTAAATACAATAATTTTTCTTCACACTTCACACAAAATTTTCCACGTTTTAACCACCAGGAAAAAAAATCTTATTACACATTTCAATGGTATGCAGTGGAAAATATTGACATATGCAGCAGGACACAGTGAACAGAAAATGGTTATATTTTAATGAGTGCATCACATTTTTTTATTAATGAATACTAATATGTTAGGTAAAATTCTTGAGCCTCTTCTTTATTTCTTTAAAGTACATAATACAGTGTTTCCATTATGGAAAGGGCCCGCAGTCACACATGGAACAGACTGACTCCTGCGTCTTCCTAGAGCCTTTGTAGTCTGTAATGCTCACGAAGTGCAAATACTTCTGTAGATATAGTCTAGATCAGGATCTGTGTATGCCTCAGGTTGCCTCACAAAAATACGTTTCTGCTCTCTGAAATTAGGTGGTAAAATGTTATCACATTTTATTTACATCATATTCCTTTCATGAGATGCACTCCATTGCCACAATTTAAATTCAAATCCCAGCATTTATGAAGTTCAGTGAGATAAGCCTCTGTACTATGGTAATGCCCTCATTTCTGGGAGGCCTGTCTGCTGCTCAGTGCAGGTCTAGAGCACAAGGCAGCAAAAGTGCCAAATGGAAGCCAAACATAAAAAGACCTGCAACTAAGCATAAAAAGCATCATACAAGCATAGCCCTAGTAGCTGTGTAAAGCTACCAGGCAAAGATATACACTAAAATCCAAAATGAGGCAATGAAACAATCAAATGAATAAGCAAAATGCTAGTGGAACTAATATATACACTTCTAGACATACTGAAAGAAACTACCCCTTGCATTTTGGATGGTTACCATAAAGTTGAAAGTGCAAATGTCATTTGCACTTGTACTTGTATAGGGGTAAATGTGCATGAAATGTATAAGGCAAATGTGCATGAAGTGAATACCAGTCCCTTCAGACAGCACCTATTAAAGTGGATTACAGCTCCACAGCAAAAAGGAAATTTGATCAAAAAGAGGAAATAAGTAATTTAGCCTTGGGAAACTGGTGAAAACAGAAGGCAAGACAAGGAAAGGCCAGGCAAGGCAAAGTAAGGCAAGGAAGGAATAAAGCTGTTGATGAATATTTGGCCTTATACACATGTACATAAATATATACATAAAAAGCTTGAGATCACAATCCACCAAGCATACTGTCCACCCATCCCAATCTGCATGCAAACCATCCTCCCTAGGCTGCTCCTAGTGTGACACCAGGTAGAAGATGTGTGAAGGTGACAGGTGGAGTGTACCAAGGAGTTCAGAAATAGTATGTGGGTTTTAGATGTGAGGACACAAGCATAAACAAACACCTCTCACTTCCCAGAAGATTTTAACCATTGACATAAGTAATTCAGACATTAAACAAGTAAAAGCTTTGAATACAGGGAACATAACACAAGAAGTAAGCTAAGCTACGTAGTCTCTCATTTCCTCCAGGCCAAGTTTGGGGGGCCTGGGAAACAACCCAGATGCTCCTAAGTGTCACACAAAACAGATAAAAGTTTCCATCTAGTCATGCCTAATCACCCTACAGGAAAACATAATTTCTGTAAAACAAATATAAGGAAGGATGTAAGACTAATATTTTGACAGATTGAGTCAGTAGAAAGATTTTCATTGTGATAATGAGAGCTGCTCAACAGAGACAGCCAGCTCCTCAACAGATCCTACCATTCTATGGTCCCTTGTCTCTGTTTTCTTTGTGAAGCAGCCCACTCCTGATGTTTCCTGAAAAAGAACACTTAAAATTATGGCAAAAAACAACAACCTGATGATAATCAAGGAATAAGAGGTCCACTTTCACACAATTAATTCCATGCTCCAGTGTTTCCTGTATGTAAAGAGCCTCTGGAAAGTCTAAAACCATCAATCAATGAAATTTAGTCTGTCCAAATTTGTACCTTAATGTTTTGGACCTTCTATGGGTAAGACCAATAGAAAATCACCTGTTAAGCACCAATGCACCTCAAAATTCACAGAAGGAGAAAGGAGAGAGAAGAATACAAGGCAAGCCATTTGATTAGGAGAAAGGCTATAGATAGAGGTCATTTTCTGTGGTGGCCTCCCTCCCCTCTTCTCATGGAAACACTTAGATAAAAAAAATACATTTACTAGAAGTTTATGGTATCCACCAGATCTTCAGATAGAACTATTGACCTCTATGTTTTCTGTTGTAAAATAAATAAAATAAAGAAAAAAATGCAAGAAAAAGAAAAATAGCATAAAATTTCAGGCTGCTAATAGTAGCACTTCTTAGGCTATCTTTGTGTATTCACATTGAGAGATATAATACACTTCCCACAATTTCATTACAAATTAAAATTTTGCCAGATAATAATGTTCTTAAAAATATATAGTCCTGGCATTTAGGAACTTCAGAACAGGTACTAAGGCAATACTGAACTTCAAATTACAGGTTCAACTTTTTAAATAGTACTTTTAAACAGAAATATGGATGAATCACACTCATCCTGGATAAAATGGAAAGGCTTTTGCATGACAGTGATTGCTGACTTCAATGAAAGTACAGACATTTACCCCAGCTGAGTGTCCCACCTTGACCAAGATACAGTAAACACAATTCCGTGCCTGGAGCCTCTATGAGCACAGGTCAAGGCCCAAGTCCTCAGATACAAAGCTGTGGGGATGCATCTGCTGAGAATTTCAGCCTATGTCTTTGGTCTGAGTACAACACAAACTGGATTATACATCAAAGTTTCTGAAAAATTACCCTTTATTTTTTAATCCTCTTGACTATAACCATTGTGAGTGGTTTCTGCCATGCTTCTAACCCAGAACCTTATCCAGAAGCCTTTACTCATGAAGAGATCACTTCTAAGAGGAAAATGTGAAAACAGATTTCACAGGCTGGTCCATCATCAGACATTAAAGGGTATAATTTACCATTTTTTTACACTATTAGGAATATTTCTACAGGATCTATATTTAAAACTAAAAGAGATGTCTTCTCCTTTTGCCAGCAGCTGTGTTACATCAATTAAATGGGTAAATAAGATCTTTCCCCAGAGGGGATATCACATGACCCTCTATTGATTAAGACTGCAGTAGAATGTTATTTGCAATCTTATTGCATAATGTAAATCAGGAGGTAGCTGTCAAGGTTTCAGAAGACAAATTGCCGCTATCTTAGACAATTCATAGGCCTCTCTCCTTCTTGCTGCTCTTAATTCACAGTTAATGCATGTCTTACCAGGCTTAGTTTCTTAAATCAGTCTACAGAATCCTATTCAACTCAAAACTGGGTGTAAGTCATAGTCTACGTGGTCCTGCATTAAAATGGGTACTAAAGTGACCATTCCATCTATCATTATTTCAGAAGTATGCATTATTTAATAGGATAACACAGCTTCAAGATAGGATGTGAACTGAAAAATAGACACCTCCTGCAACACGCCTGATAGTTCCCAGGACAGATAAACTGCTCCACCAGGCACAACTCCAGAGGTGCTCTCCATATAGAACATTTTTTAAGTCTTAGCTGAGTTTTGTGTACTTGACTTTCCAAGTAAATCATATGGCTAGAACTAGTCCACTACTCTCAAACCTCTGCAGTAACTGGAGCTAGCATCAGTTTTGAGACTGAAAGGAACATCTGACCACAACCCAGCAGTCACTTTGCTCCTCCACTGACCTGGAAATCCTTCATTATTTCCTTCGAGGGAGAACCAAAGGGAAGGACTAAAATCTCCATTCAAATGACTGAACTGCACTATGCTGAGAAACCATCAGAAAAGGCCAAACTTTCTCTACTACTAATCAATCTCAGTTACAACAATTAAAAAACAAGTGCAACACTTTTCAAAATACATAACAGCAATATTAAACATTACCAAAATCTTCTGCACCAAAGTCAAAGAAATGGTCTTTAAGTGGGTTTTGGTGATTGTAAAATCGTATGAAATAAAGCAAGATTTCTGAATGGATGAAAAAAACAGTGGATGGTAGGACAGTAACAGATTCAGACATAAGTTACAATTGTTCTGCACATAGGAAAAAGTTCTCAACTTAACATCATCTGTTTGCCATTGCAAGGGATTAAAAATTAAGCACCTGCTGCCTGATTATTTCCATACAAATTGATTGATAAGAATGTGTTCATCTTCCCATCTGACTTAGTAAATTTAAAAGTGGCAGGTTTACTTTTCCCTTATCTAGAATGTCTGAGCTTCATAAAGTATTTGGAAACATATGCCACTAGTACTGTTGCCTAAAAATAATCTTTCACAAAGTGATAACAAAGTCTAGAAAAAATATCACCTTGCAGAAAATATGGAGGGGGTAAAATTTCATGAAAATCAAAGATATTACAGTACATTTCATTTGGCTAGACATGCACATCAACAGCACTAGATTATTATTGGCGTACCTTTCTATGTAAGGAAATTATCTGGTCCTCCAAAAAATGTATTTGTGTTAAAATCTTATTTTTCATTCTCCTGGAAATTTGGGAAATTAATCCCAACCCAATCTTGATGAGCATAAATGTTCAACATGCAGCAAATTTGAGTAGTAGAAGAATAAGCATACAAATCCCTAAAGAGTAAATATGTGCACAGATTGTTCAGAACTTTAAGAGAAGCAGTTGGCACCTTAAAATAGGGTCTGCAAACACTGCTTTAAGGTATTTTTTCCCCCTTTGCTTTGAAAGAGCAAATCAGCCATTTCAGATTTTTGAATGTGAAAAGTGTCCTTCCTTTTATCGAAAGTATGACAACACAATCACTTCACTTATTTCATTGTTCTTGAAATAAAAAAAAAAAAAAATAAAAAATGTTACTTACCTTAAAGAGTCTTAAAATATTTGCGACCATAATGGACACAGAACTTGCTGCAGCACCTATCACACCTGATATCTTGTCTGGCTTAGTGAAAATTGGTGGGTCACCGTTTGCACACTTCACGTCTGAACCATCTTTTTCTATCAATGCTTGCACAAATGTTAAGGACTGCTCCAATGCATAAGTGTCCCTGGAACACGTATCAAGAATACGGACACCTAAGGTGATATTGGCAAGAAGATCAGGGTCTTTATTGATCTGATCAACTGCATACAGCATTGCCTCTAGTCTGTGGATCCCCTTCTCCTTCTTGAGCTCCCCACAAGGCACCCCTCTATCCCCTTTTGCATGAACGGGGAACAGTCCTCCCAAGATGATGTCCCCATCCAATCGAATGGAGTGGGCATATTCCTGGCCGTGAGTTCTTTGCATCAAAGTGAGCATCCAGTAGAATTTGGCTGTTAACAGGAAGAAACAATGGCAGGAAACCAATCGTTTGCCTTCGTATACCATTTTCTCTGAAGACGTTGTTGCTATCCAGTACCCAGTTTTTCTTCTTGCTAAAGGATGAGGCTGACCATTTGAAGCTGCACTTTCTGGAGGCTACCATCAGTGCCCAGTAAGTAATATAGAACCATGCGGTAGGTAGGTATTAAAAAAGATCTCAGCAGAAGTACATGAAGTGTGTTTTATAAAAGATGTCCACCAATGGAACGGGTTGATCAGCTTTTCTGAGGCGGTTTTTCAGTTGCTCCTAATCGATGCTGAGGAGTAGGGTCGTATGTCTGGTCCTGTTGCTAAAAGGAGGTCAGTAACGTATGTCCTTGTATTTTGCCCTACAGCTGAGGTACTTCTGAAAAACAAATAAAAAATAATTTTTAAAAACAGTAAGAAATACCATTTACTTCAGCAGTTTTATACCTGCCACACAGTGTATTTACTTTTGAATAGTGGTTGAATAGGTTACATTACCTAGGTTTTACTTTCAATGTTCTTTAAGTTAGCAAATCTTGGCCTTCAGTGAATTTGAACACCTGGCTGCACTGTACTATAAGCCAGGAAATTGATGATGCCAGCAGAGCAACAGCCGAATCAGGAGAACTAAACTTAGCTTGGTGTTCAGATTCTGAACAGTAATTCATATTTACCTTCATGTTGCACAACACCCAGAAACAGACCTGATCCATAACACATTGTATTTTCTGTTTTCCTGCATTATTCTGTTCAACTTTATTATTCTGCTCCAGCCTACAGAAGTGCAATAACCACTTACACTGTCACCCTTGGAGAGGTCTCATTTATGACAATGGAGTAATCAGGGTACCTGAATTTAAGTACACCCTTCAGCCAATGCAGTACAAGCACATTCAACTCATTTGGATGTCAGACTGATTATTTCTCCCATACAGTTCACTTGGCGGGGGGCTAACTACCTATATCTAAATCTCCTTCAAGATAATGTCTAACACTAAATTATTTTCATGAAAAGGTAGTTGAATTCTCAAATACAAAGAGCACAACATATTATGTTAGGAAACCAGCTGAACATCCAACATTCCTTTTCCAACATTTGACTTGAGCTGAGGTTTAACATTAACAAGGTCTCTATTTTCTGCTTGCATTTGGACCACATTAAATAGGAACAATGTTGTGCCTGCACTGACATTTGGAGAGATCCCACTGATTTTAACGAGATGAGGATTTCAGCCTACATATCTAAACACCTGACTGACTGTTATAAATATCTCCAAATTGCCCACACTTTAATTCTCAAGTGAAGGCATTTATTTATTTCAATTCTTAACAAAATTATACATGCCTGAATAAATGTTTAAACCTCTGAGGAGAAGAAAGGAAGGGGAAGTAATTTTACCTGATACTACATAGGCATACTGTGGGCAATTGCATTTGAACCAGTCACTCAATACATCTGTTACAGTCTACAGAGAGCAGTGGACATCCTAGGGTACAATTTACGTTATCTTTTTCTTTACAAAAGTTTTACTTACTATGAAATTGATCACATTGAACAAGTGCCTGTACAGAAAATCCAAGCATCAGGCTCATCTGTAAATATCTACTTTGTCCGTAGTGATCTGACTTGCTCCTACCAAAAATATGGTCACACTGGAAGACCATACAGACAAAACCACAAAACCTTTATAGATCATGTAGTAGCAAAACTCAAAATTCACTTTGGTAATGCTTTTTTTACATTGTTTTTGTTACGTGTTTTTCTTACATGATAACACTAAGCTCACAAAAGTTGAAGCAGAGTCTTCAAATGATGGCTATTTGAAGACCTGAGAAAAAGATTCACAATGGAAAGTCTTTTACTGAATGTGAATCTCACTGTGATCTGGTGTTAGAACCAGTTGAAAATGAAATGTTTGATGGGTATAAATAAAATCACTGCAGTTGAGAACAGCACACAGGACTTTCCATGCCCCATTTAGTTTTGCTTGAATTTGGCTCAGGGTTCAATCTAAGTGATACAAAATCTGTGTTGTTTTATGTGATAATCCCATCGTTCTCCCTTGGTTCTTTTTAGGCACACAGGTTATAAAGCTGCCTAGGCTTCAGCTCTGTGAGCCAAACTCAGAGTCATCCACAAACTCAACAACTTGACTCACACTACAGTGCGATTTGATCCAGGCCCATGGGATGCTTCTCATATGGTCCACACTGTAGAGAAAAGACTGGACTACTAACTAGCCACAATTATCTGTTCTTTTGATTGTTTTAGTAGGAAAAACACGGTTATGGCTTCAAAATAGCAAAGAGTAGACCTAAAATAGGTATGGAGGCAATTTCTTTATGGTTCCACAATGAACTCATTAGTCCATGCATGGATGTACAAGCCAGGCAGGGATAAATTCACTAAGGGAATAAAAGATAAGCCTAATCTTATTTAAAACTATATGGAGAACAAGAAAGTACCACTGAAAAAGGGAAAATATTCCTGAAAGAAAAAAACACTGCTTTTTCTCTTTTTCAGCCACAGGCTAGTTCCTTACAGCCAAAGAATGCCCAGAAAGTGAAGCGTCAGTCTTCATGCAAAAAAATAAGGATGAATTCAACTACTGCAACCCCAATTCTAACAACAATACAGAAGCTACAGTGAGCCAAAGATCATCAGTCTAATACTTTATCTGCAACTGACTGAAAATCAAATGAATTGGCAATTAGCATTTTTCAACATTATAGTCTTCATAAGCATTAATTGCTTTGCCTCAGTTTGCATGGTTTCCTGAAGAAGTATGTTTCTTAGCTGCAAGTGGCCACAGCTTGTCTATAAAAAAGAAATAAAATTTTAAAGTGTTCTTTTTAAAAATTTAAGACCTTTTAGTCTTTTTTTAATGTTACCTAAGAAATAAAAGCTTCTATTATACTGCTTAATTTATTCATGGCACACTGCTTTTTATATATTGATTAACATTACCTTTTACAGAACATTTCAAGTCTGTGTAGCTAAGCAGAAAGCATATGATCTAAATTAATTCCATTTTTATCAATGAATTTTAGTGAAAAAGCAAGGCCTCTGGGCTATAAAGCCTGAATGAACTTTTCTCATGTGCAGAGATTTCATTTTAAGTAAAATGCTGTCCTTTTCCAAGTGACCATAAAAGTTTGAATTAATGCAAATATATTCTTGATTTACCAGGTTCCCCACTGTAGTATTTGGTGTTCACTAGAAACTTGAGTTCAGAGAAGAAATTCATATATTTCCCCAGCACAGCCCGAGAGTAAGTGCACCACAAAGCATCTCTTCCAGTCACCTTGTAATACGTGCTTCTCTTGGGTTTATTTCATTAAAAATATCTGGCATTATCAGAACATATTGCTATTTTTAAAGTCAGTATTTCAGCACAAACCTCCACTTGTTCTGCTAGAATATATATTTATTTTTAAACCTAAGGAGGCGGAGTGCTGCAAGACAGTGGAGACGGAAACTTCTGCATGTAGTGTCTGGTTCTGAAATTACTTCCTTCATAAAATCATTCAGCTTTATCACATATTTGGTACACAAGGTTGTGTATTTTTGTACCACACTGCCAGAACCAGTTTGTCAGAATGAACCCAAACCAGTTGTTACTCCAACCACAGACTCATTACAATAAAAGACAGGCTTATTACGGAACCTCTTTATGTTAATGAAAAGGTCTAAATAATGAGTTGAGTGACAGATAAATACTTAAATAAATATAGGAAATGTTTCTATTTTGTTAACAAGGTTCCTGAAACAGCCATCTTCAGCTGGCACTGAAGTTTTCACTGAAAACATGTAAAAAGATTCAATATATTCACCAGGAAATACAGTTTTAAACAATTTTACAATTACAGACAGCAGCAGGATGTCTCTGCAGCATAGTCAGGATGGACATTTTACAGCTGACACTGCTAGACAGACATACATGAACCCTTTACTGAGGGACAAAATAAGCTATCAACTGAGTGGAAAAATACCTCAGAAAAAATGTTTAAAATTTTGTTTGAGCCATGGTTGGAACTGCACTAAGATAAAAGAAAGCAAATATTCAGTGAATTAGGATATGAGAAGTTCTAGAGTGAAAACCCATTCACAAAATATCAGATTGTCCGGTCAGTACAAAACTGATCTGGTTTTATTGAATGAAAACAAAACAATGGCAATGTCCACTATTATTAAGTTCTGAGGAGGAAAAAAAAAAAAGGAACAAATTTGATTATTTTGACACTTTACCTCTGAACTATGAAAGAATTCTCTTTCTAATGTTCATTTAAATGTTCACAAAAGTTGTTTCTTTCTCCTGTACAGCATTCCACAAAGAGCAAATAGATGAATGTCCACACAGAACAGGTAAAGAGTTGCCACCTGCACACAGTAACCCGACCCATATAGAATATTAATGGGTTTTGCTGACAACAAAAGGGAATTTGGAAAACCTTTGGCCTTGACATCGCAACTCCTAACTTGCAAGAGAATTCTTCACTGATGTAATTAGTCTTATCTACCTCGCCTCTTCTGTAATGGTTTGCTGTGCCCCTGCCACAGAGGTAACCTTTACACAATAATCAGGACTTCAAGGCGAATCACTCTCACATCTCGTTTACAGGAACTATTTCTTCCCTGTGCAGTCTGATGTCTACCATCAGCCTGATCAGCCCCTTTTCAAATACCCCAGAACACCTGCCTTCACTTCCTACCCTGCAAATATCCACTTACCAAACAAGCTACCCTGTGAAAATCCAGCACAGGTCCTTCTGCTGGGGTGAGAGTAAGAGGAGCCTACAATTTTTAAAAAGGAAACTACATTGAACATTTTCCTCTGCCCTTGGTTGGACTTAAAACTTAATGAACACCATCAGTATTAACACCTTCAGAAAAGGTTTCACCTCTGGTCTAGCAAATGATGATCAAGATTTCCCCAGGCACCCTAGGAGAGCTTTCTCTGTTGATTCCGCTTTCATCTGACCCTCTTCCCACTAGACTCCCTCTCCCCACTCCCCACAGCTGTATTCAGAGAAGGCGCTGCCGGTGCAGTCCGGTGCTCTGCAAGAACGGCTCTGCCCCCAGAAACGCGGCCGCCCCCCGAAATCGTCCCGGGGCACCCTGCAGGAAGGTCCCTCGCTGTGTCCACGCCCGACTCCGGCGACGGCCCCGGCGAGCGGGCGATGCCCCGGGCGAGCGCCGCTCCGCATCCCGCTCTCCATGTCCCGCTCTCCGTATCCGGCGCATGGCGCGCCCGTGCGTTCCGCACAGCACTCGGAACAGCGCTCCGCGAACCGCACCCGCGCCCTCCACACAGCACAGCGCGGCCAACTCCGCGGACCCTGCACAGCATCCCGCACAGCACCGCGCACCCCGCACAGCAACCCGCACAGCACTCCGAACAGCACCCCGCACGGCATCCCACACAGCACTCCGCACAGCATCCCGCACAGCATCCCACACAGCGCTCCGCACAGCATCCCGCACCGCGTTCCGCACCGCACTCCGCTCTCTGCCCCTCCACCTCTCTCCGCCTGCCCCCGGCGCGCACCGCCGGGAGCCGACAGCCGGCCACGCACCGGCTTTCCGCGCGGCTCCTCCGTGCTTTCCCGGCTCATCGCGTGCTCGGCACCTTTCCCGGCCCGTGGAAGGGCTACCGCAGCCAGGCCGGCCCCGCCCAGCGGAGGGGCCCGGGGAGCGCCCCCGGGCTGGGCGAGCCGGCTCTCCCCGCGCAACTCCGCGACCATCGCCCATCACCGCTGCGCTTCTCCCTTGAAGGGAGCCCCCTATTGTTCTCCACTTTACTTAGCCGAGCGATTTATTATTTTTTGTCTCTTCCCAGGCTCATCCGTACCCCAGCTGGCGTGTGCTGTGAAAGGATTCCGGCACAGCCTCGTCGCGGCTCTCCCCGCAGCCTCGCTCCTTCAGCGAGCGGCCGTAGGACGGGTTTGAGCTGCCTCCCGCCGCGGCCTTGCAGCTGAGGCGGCCCGTGGGCGGGGAACGGAGGGCACATGCGGATCTCCCGGCTGGAGCCAGGGCTCCGCCGGTCCCCTCGGAACCCTGCCGGGCCGGGAGCGCTGCACCTCCGTCAGCGGCGACGCAAAAACAAGCGTCGCCTTTTATTTCCAGTCGCCGGTGATTCCTTCCTCTCCTTGCATACACTGGTCAGCTTTAATGCGCTTCTGCTCCCCCCTCGATGCAAACCTAAGTCTCTTTTAATGAATCCCTGGTCTCAGAGGTCAGAAGCTTGCAAACTCCAAAATGCCAACACCGGGTTTTCATGCACTTTTTGTCACTGATTTTTTATTACTTGAGTTGTGTTGTACGTTTTTGTGTTTGGTTTTCTTATTTCTCTGTTTTTTGTTGCTGTCGCTGTTGATGTTGGTTGGTTTGTCTGGTTTGGGTTTTTCGACCGTGTCATACATTCACCTGCCAACACTTCGCATTCCTGCAACCAGCACATGCCAGCGCTGGGGATGCTGCTCCACGGCGAGGACAGTTAAGTCTTTGCCTCGTGCCGGCGCAGCCTCTCGCCTTCTTCCTCGGGGGAAGAAGCCCCCGGAGCTCGGCGGGAATCCTCCGGCCGCTTCCCTCCCCAGGGGCGCGGCGATGTCTCCGGAGGAGCCAAGGAAGCTGAGCCCACCCGGCAAGGTATGGGCGGGCTGCACCTCGCCCGACCCTGGCCCCGGAGAACTTGGCGGCGGCGGGCAGGGCTGGCCCGTGCCCCCGGAGCGGGGCAGCCCTCTCTTCCCTCCTAGCCAGAGAAACGTGAACAAGGTGGCGGAGAGCGCGGGGGAACCCCTGTGTCCCCCTCCCCCTGGGGCTGGGAGAAGACCCGGGTAAGACGGCCAGGGGGAGACCTCACTGCTCGGGAGCTCCGAGATTCTCCCTTTTTGTTCGCTGCTGTGACGGCACCGTGTCCGGGATCTCTTTCGTTAGATCTGATTGGGGGAGGATATCGACAACAAAAATGATAAATAATTAACGCAAAAAAAATAAAAGCTCCCGGCGCCACGAAGCAGGCGGAGAGGACTGCCCGGGATTCCCAGCCCAAAAATCTTAATTGAGGCAAAACGCGCATTATTTGCTTTCTCTTGTCTGCTTAAAATAAGAACTAAAGACGACACACACAGATACACAAATACCTTGATCGAAAAGAGTTGCATATCCATATTACTGTGGAGGTCCCTGGAATTGTACTCGGTGACAATCGGGAATAGCATGAGGTAATTTCTGTACAAGCCTCGTCTCAGACAGCTTCCCTCAGCAGCGTCAGCTTAATACGCGAGAGCTTAGCCTGGGACAGGTATCCAGGAGAGCGGTTTCGGTCGTGCTGTTTAACACTCGCGAAGAGCCAAGCCGAAGCTGCTCCACTGACTCCTTCCTCACTTCTCCTCCCGTCGCCTAAAAAAAAAAAAAAAAATCCACAAGGTAACTTCTTGGGATCAGTGGCTCAGCCCCCGTGACTATACCAACCCTCCGTTGCCTTGCCGCTCAGTCGCAGCGGCGGACACACGCACCGGCCCGGCCGAGCCGTTCCCAGCCAAGCAAGAAAACACCCCAGCCCCCGCCCCCGGCCCGGCCCCCCGCGCCGGCGGCGCGGTCCTCGCCAGGAGCCCACGGCTTGGAGCCCCCGGGCTCCGGCGGGAGCGGCACGAGGCTGCCTGCGCTTACCGCGGCTCTGGCGGGACGGGCACGGCACGGAACCGCGGGGCACGCCAGAGAACGGCTCAGCACGGCGGGCCGCGTCAGGGCACGGCTCGGCTCGGCACGGGGGGCGGGCGCGTAGCCACACTTGTAGCTGTTCGTGGTGCTGAAGGAGGTGACGCTCCTCTGCTCGGCACGGCTCGGCTCGGCTCGGCTCGGCTCGGCTCGGCACGGCTCGGCTCGGCTCGGCTCGGCTCGGCACGGCACGGCACGGCACGGCACGGCACGGCACGGCACGGCTCGGCTCGGCTCGGCTCGGCTCGGCTCGGCACGGCACGGCTCGGTTCCACGTGAATGCCCCGCTGGTCGCGGGCTGCGGCTCCGCCCTCCCCGGCACAGCCGCTCCGCCCGGGGCGCGGTGCCGCGGGATTTCGGGGCAGAGGAAGCGCTGTGGGTAAAGGCTGAGGCTGTGGCAGTGGGGAGCGGGAGCGAGGAGCGGGACAAAGAGAGGGGCACCGGCGCCGGCCGGGTCTGTTTAATGCGGTCTCCCCCAGGGTGCGGAGCCTCCATCCCCGTCCCGCCTTCCGCGGGCGGCGGGGTCCCCCGCCACAGGATCGATGACACAGGATAAGATTCCCGACGCTCTCTGTCCCGTCCCCGGTTTTGGCTCGCGGCTCGGATGCCGGGTGGCGGAGCTCCCGTTTCTCCCCCGACACCGGGGAGGTTTCGGCCGCGCGGAGCCAGGGCCATCCCGGAGGGTAAGGGACACAGCCGGGAGCAGCTCGCCGCAAGGCTCGGGGAGTTTGCTCCGCTCCCAAAGGCTCTGCCCACCACACGAGCGCTGCACAGGGGCGCCCCACGCCAGGCGGGAGCGCCCGGGCCGGGCCCGCGGAGCCGCGGGAGCGCCGCCCCGGCGGGGCCCGTCCGCCCGCCCGGGAGCGCCCGCTCAGCCTCGGTGAGAAGGTTCCACCTCGAGGGCGCTGCCCGCAACTGCACCCGCGGAGCCGGCCCCGCACGGCTCGGCCCGGCCCGGCTCGGCCCCGGCCGTGCCACCGGGCTCCAAACCCCACGGGCAGGATGGCTGGTTCGTCAGGCTCCTGACATCAACCAGATCTTTTCCAGCTTCCCATTTCATGCTAGTCTGGACTACTTTCCTTAAAAGGAGTAACATTTTTCTTTGCTTTGCCCGGGGCTGTCTCATCAAGGAATTCCAAGAGCGCCCAAATATGTCCAACCAGTGCTTCCATGATCATCTTTGTTGTGTGTTACTGCTCGTGTTTATGTTAAAGGTCTGTCCCAAGCAAACCACAGGATTCAGACAATGCTCGATGAGTCGTTCAAGCCCATAATTTCTCTTATGGAAAAGGTCTTTTGCAATTGCAAAATGGCACTAGGAAAACAGCCGGGTCTCAGGCAGGATATATTATCTCATGTTTGCATTCGTTTTTTCTCAAAACCTTCCGTGACAGAAGATGCAGGAGATGTTGTTTCAATGATCTATCTCAGAAATCAGAAATACAGTCATGTAAGTGACTCTATGTCCTGATGTTCAACCATGAGCAAAATTCCATTCAATAGCAGATATCATCCTTTACTCCCATCAGGAAAATCAGAAATGCATGAGTTATCATCCGTGTTGAACAGACCAATTTCCAACTGCATTTATATTTTGCCTCTCCAGCAGCTTAACAGAAAGTGCAGCAAAGCGAAACCAAGTGATATCCTGAGGGCACAGGTGATGCCGGAACTCTTATGTGAATCTTGCAGCTGGAGAAGAAGGCTGAGGTGAAAAGACTATCATACAGAAACCTCCAATGTGCTTCCAACTTGGCCACCAACCTGAATGTAACCTAATGTGTCCCCCTATTTCTTCTAGCCACATCTTTTCTGTAGTACCGTTTTGAGGGCCTTAGGGGTATATCTTTTACACATATTTACAGTGAGTACCACAATGGCTTTTTTGTGGGAATATGATAAATAAATGCATAACTGAAGTTTGCTATGTTTTAACTAAATGTGAGCAGAGAAAATTAATTGGCAGGGGGATGGGGGAGGGGGGGCGGGAAGATATTAAGAAGCTTCACATGAAAATGGCCATTCCATGAGGATAGATGACACAGCAGAGAGACAAAACACATCCATGATTCTCTGAGCAGGATTGATTGTGAACGAAACCCAACAGTAGCTAATGCCAGTTTGTACAGAAAGCTAATGTCTGGGCTGGTGACAACTACTACCTTCACAAGTAACTTGGAAGGCCAGAAATCCAGTTCTGGAGACCAAGCTGTCATAGAGGAGATCTTAAATTACCTTTTTTAATTTGTGAACTCCTGGCTGTCACAGGCAGCATCTGACATGTTACAAGACTGGCAGAGCCTGCAAAAATGGATCACAGGGGCACGACCTGAGAGGCTGCAGATTTAACTACCATCTGTAATAAATGCTTACTGTAAATATCTCTTTAATGCCAAGCAAAACCAAATGCATCAGTCAATCTCTGTGTCTCTTTTTGTCTTCCACAGAAGATGTTGAACCTCTGGATATCCAAGCAGGTATTTCAGCAAAGTAACTCATGTTCCAATGGCACTCTTCCATAACCGCAATCAACAGCACAGTTCTTAATGACATTTAAATGGAGCTGATTTTTTTTAAACTTTCAAATGGTGTGAAGACACTCTGAATTCTGGATGAGGTTTTTGTTGCTACTTGGATGAGAAACGTGACTTTCTGAGTTATTCAAACATGGGAATTAAACCCACAAAGGCAATAAAACCTCTTGAATAATCACTGTTCAGCAAAAGCTTGCTGATTAATAGCCATTAAAGAATACAGAACCACAAAGTCATTGACTTCCATTAAAGTGATAGTGGATACTGCTGGGTTCTGAGTTACAAGGTGCTACAGAAAAAGTGTGTTTGAATTTTTCAAGAACCATAATCATTAAAGAAAAGAACTTGAAACTTGGGTGCTTTGTGTGTACTACTTAAAGACTAATTTATTTTTACAAATTTTATTATAGTGGAGAAAAAAGAAAAGGTGGAGAAAAGGCATTTCACAACAGTAACTATTTCAGAAAGCATTATCTGGAGGCCAAAGAAAGTGTGCAACCATCTGTTAAATAGAATATACCTTTAGATGGTCCAAACTGTGGCTTGTTTCAAATAAAAGTTTTAGCAGTGAACAGGAGATGTAAAAGCTTAAACTTTAAAAAGAAAGATAGCCATCATGTAGGAAAGGCAGCCTGGTTTCCAGGCAAAATGTTTTCAGAATCAGAATATTTTCAGTTTCTAATTTCCAAATCTGTCTAACAAACTCCAGTATGCTAGAAGACTTTAACAGCTGGAAACCAATGTTCTGCTGGAAGGAGCAGCACAGGAACACTGACAAACAGGTTTTTGAAAACGCAGGACACTGAGTCCCACCACAGCCAAACTATGGACCACAGCAGAACAGGTCTGGTGGCAGCAACCAAAGTCAGCACATCCCAGAGATTGCTAGACAAGTCACAGTGCTGAGGCAAGTCTGAGGTCAAGCCAGGAAGTGAAGCTGGAAGACCAGAATCTTCATTAGAGGGGCACATGGCAAGGCACAAGCACGGCTGTAACAGCTCTGGAAAGGGCAAAGAAGGAATATCAGAGCTTAATAAAGCTCTGGGGAGCCCAAAGGAGATTTCTTACAGCTTTCTCACAAAGCTGTCTCCTCAGCAGCCTCACCCAGGGTCACACCATTGCGTTGTGTTTGAGTTGCCTTGACCACTTGCCAAAGCCATGGGAGCAGAGTCTTGGCCCTCATTTATATACTGGTCAAAGTCTTGTGTCATATTCTCTTATGTCTCCTTTTTCTGCACAGAGCTAGAGGATGACAGTGACACATCTCTCCCAAACATGTCATAAGACTTGACAGATTTTCTTAATGCACGGTATAAGAATTTGCCTCTCAATGTGATTGAAATGTGAAGGAGACACATCTGGAAGCCAAAAATGCTGGACACATACTGCATTTAAGTGAAGGATATAGTATATTTATGAATCAAATACAGTGTTTCCAAAACACGAGTGGATGATGAGCCTGCAAAATACTCTCCCACACCAGCTAGAACACTGAAGTCAGTAGTGAGCGTTGTGAAGCAAAACATTTGCTAAGGAGAAGAGACCTGATGCTAATTTACTAAAAATTACAACACCCCCAAATGAAGTTATTCATTCTTACACCATTATAATGAGGATAGTTTCCACTGGCATGTCCTCTATTATAATGACTATACGGTTTTATATTGATAAAGTGTCTATAGAGGTACTAAGTTCAGCTGCCTCTAAACCCCTAGTCTTTCGTTTTGTCCTTCAGTAAAGGAAAAATGAAATAATGTTTAAGAATGCCTTTCACTCTAAGCCATTTTACAAAAACTGATAAAAAGCTATATATAGTGATTAGTTCACCAGCCTTTGAAATGCTGACATCTTTGAGGTGAGGTACAAAAAAGGTTTATAAATTAGAAAGACAAGCCACATTACCTTTTCAACATGTAAGCCATAAACTTTCCTCTTAAATGACAGCAGATGGATACAGCTATTTTACACAGCTGTAAAAAAAAATTTAAAAATTGTATTTATATACCCTTCTTTGCATACAATGTCATTTGCCAAAAAGCAAGTGGAGCTGATCAGGCTCTGCCTTGTTCCAGACACCTTGTGGGCTTTTGGCAAAATCTCCTCAGTTAGCAATGCATGGAAATAGCTAATTTTTAACTCTGGTATTCCTATAATTTTTATGGACAGCAGAATCTGGCAGAAGACTTTTCTAAACGAAGTGTGCAAAATCTTTGTGTACTCCCTAGATTAAAAAAAAAAACAACTCAAGGCTTGACATAAAGTAAACATTGATTCTATTTTTAATACTACCTATTAGACAACCAGAAAACAAACCATTAATCTATTGTCTAGACTTCAAGGCGTTATTTTGCACAGCCATTTCTTTTCATGGCTGGTTGCAGAAACAACAGAATTGTAGCTCTAGGAATCATTAAAATCATGAATGAAGACTCACTTGAAACAAAAAAGAATCCTTTATTTAAGTGTAAGTTTAAATGTTGCAAGACCCACCCTCATGCAGCAGGGAGAGCATTTTTGATGAGGCTCTGAGGATTCCCCTAAAACCACAGCTTCCATACAGTGTCCATACAGGCAGCACATATATACCCAGCATTTGGCCTGAAGTTATTCTCTAAGCGGATATGTAAATTCACAAGGTTGATATAAGGTACATTATGGTGTCACTTCATGTGCCCAGATCCATCAGAATAAGCACATGAGTGTGCCCTATTAGCCAGTTCCTCTTGAAACTGTAAGATTCTGTAAGAATCATGTAAATATATTTTTTGGTTCTCAGAGGTGACTTCTTGAGCAAAATACATAGGTCTCCAGGAGAGATTCTCAAACATCTAAGATGTAAACTCCTGTATTTAAAGCATTCCTCTAAGCTCCCTGTGTAAAAGAAGAATATAGAAATGGAAAGAAAGAGCTCCTTTCCAGGCAGTGAGTGACCTGATATTAGCATAGACGTCTAAATAGACCACATAAATTGTGCCTCAGAAGTGTCTTTTTCTCTGCATGAACTATAAAAAGAGTCTAAACCGGCTCAGATGTAAATGTCTGCAGATGATCAAAGTGAGGTGAGGTACATCCACCACTGGAGCACGGGAAGGTGCAGTCAGACAGCAGGTCAGGCTCAGGCTCTGAGAGCACACACCATGTTCACAACCAGTTTCCTGTGCCTGTTCTGGTGGTAGCTAATGCTCCAGCATTAATGAGCCCTTCCTCTACCCTTCCCACACTGAGCTACTATTCAAAATGGTCTTAAGAACTCAATCAACTCTGTGCCAAGTATATTAAAAGCAAAAAATTGTATTTATTAAGAAGTTACATATTTATAAGGAAACAGTTCTGCATTTTTTTTCCTAAAACTTAATTGGTGCAAAATCAAACAATCATTTCAATTAACTGCCTGTGAAAAAAAGTCAGGATTCAGTGTTTTGCTGACCTTTACATGAACAAGATGTAGTTAAGCTGCTGCTTAGATTCACACATGATGACTTTTTACATCCATATGGTACTTTGTAGGGGAGGTCATGTTAACATGAACTCTTCATCATAAGCTTTTGAAGTAAGCCTTCCAGTTGTCCCTTCTTATGATGTGCTTTGTTTAATGTAACAGAGCAGTCTAAGGGCTCATGGACTGGATTTCTCTCAAGGAAAAACAGAAGCTGAAGTTGCACTCCAGGACTGCACCCAAGGCGTTACAATGACTATCAGGTGATCCACATGTGATGTGGACATCAACTCATCAGCACCAAATATTTTGCTCTATAGACCTGTGCTGGCCCATGTGACTTGTTAAGATAAATATAGCCCATGCCAGATTGAGGTTACAGTCTTGAAAACTGTCTCAGTATTGCCCTGAGGGCCAGAGCTGAAAGACTGCACTGAAGCTTTAAGAGAGCTAGACTTTGTAACTAATTAAAGGCTAGCATGATGCATGGCATGTTTCACAGGGAAGTTTCACACTTCATTTAATAGTTACCAGCTGTAAATAATGTACACGATTCTATCTTGTGTTTATAAAGTGAAGGTAGAACTTTTTTAATACTCTGAAGGATCAGAAAACTTGTGTGTAACTGTATTTGCTGTAGGTTCTGTGTGACTGAAACAACAAACTCCCTATCAATGTTGTTGGGAAGCAGATTAACTGTACAGTGGACACAATATTCATCCATTGTTGTGCTCTGTATTTCTAGTTTGAGAATTACATTAATTTGTCAATGATCAGGTCATCTTAATAAAACCCTTCATTGTTTAAACTGTCATTAAAGTACAAAACAATGAATGGTTTATATGCTCAGTCAAGAATGACCATTTGTAATGTACTCTCATGATAGTGACATTTTCTTGTATTAAAAAATAACCTAGGATATCTAAAAGCCATTTAGTCATGTCATTGGTATTAAGGTTAATGATTTATTTTCCTGTGCTCCATTGCTTAACTCTGACCTGAAGACAGGTAACCAACAGGTAATGGTATAATTAGGACAGTATTGTACCAGACACTGATGATGCTTCTGCAGCAGAAGCATCTCTAGTTCTTAAATGCTACCTCATTGTTCTTGTTGGGCAGCTCAGGAATGGCACAGACCTGTTTCAGTGTGAAATACAACTACCACTTGTAAATACAACTACACTTGTAAAACTTGACAAAGATTTTGTGTATTTATTAATGTCTCTAGCTGTTTCTCCTATATTGCCTTGTGTTTCCCCTCAATATTAACTCTCAATGCCCACAAAGATGTTACTATAAAAATATGTGTGCCTATCACCCAATAAAACAGGTAAAATTGAGGAAAAAGATTCTGAACTCAAACTGAAGCCGTTTCCCTCAGTAGAAGAATTAATTCAAGAATCCAGCCAAGAGCTTTCAAGAAATAAAACATTCCTCTGGGAACATAGTATCTCTGTATTTAGACTGAGGACAATTTAGGTGCAAAGTCCACAGTCTAAATCTTATTTGGCAGACTAAATTAGAAATGCTTGAACATTAGAAGGAAGATGAAATAAGCAATGAATGACATAAACATCAAATAAATAATTGAGGATCAGACAAAATATATTTCTTCTTCGTTATTTTTTTTACCCTAAGTGCTATTACCTTGCTTTGTTATTGGTTTTGTTGGTTTGGGTTGGTTGTTATTTTGTTTATTTTAGTTTGTATTAAACACGTTTAAAAAAGGAAATTTGCAAATAAAGGGCTGGAGTTATGTAAGAAAATAAACTGATGGAAGCTCCAATCCTGTAGCTATGCTATTCATTTGCCATGACAGAAGCACATGTAGGCATCCTTTTCCTGACTCCTTGCATCCAGTGATTGAAACCAGCACTCCCTGAAATCAAGACCCTGCCCTAATTTCAAACATGCTCCAGGATGGGTTTCATTGCACATGTCTATATTTGCATCTTTGCTTAGGCCTGTTATTCTGATGCAAGCCTCTTTTTCACCACTGCTCACACCACTCAGATTGGACCACAGAGCTGTCTTGGACCAAACTAACAGGATCACCCTGGGATGAAGCCAAAGCACAAGCCATGTCCCAGCTCCACTGGGCAGCCAGACCTCATCACCAGACCGGTCCTAGTCCCAGGTGACACCCCTGGAGTAAGGACAGTGTAGACACAGGGCCCTAGTCCCCACACCAAGGATCTGCTCCTGCTGTCCTAAATGACTTGCTCTGCTCATCTTCTCACCCTCTCTTGTGCAGTTTCCTGCTTCAGGTCAGAAAACACCCACTAGGCCAGAGAGTGTGTTCAAGAAAGAGCCCAAACAGATGTGCTGACTTGGGGCAATATTCCTTCTTTTGCTCAAGCACCTCAAGGAGGCTGTAGAGAATGCCCCAGTTCTCTTCAGTTGCAGAAATGCTGCATAAACATTGAGAAAATAATAAAGATTTAAATCAGTTTCAGACCAGGAGAGATATTTTATCCTATAATGATTATGTATTGAGGTGTCCCTAATATCTCTTTTCATTATTTTTGCTTCACAGAAAAATTTAAAATCTTGTACTCATACTCATTCTAAATCAGAGAAAAAAAAAGTTTTAAAATATCAATAATTTTTTGTGAGGATAGATCCACATAAGCACTATTGCTAAGCTTTGGATGAAAGCCCATAGAAAAAATGGCTACAAATGACTTCTGCCACTTCTATTTCCTAATAGCAGGGGGAAAATCATAAAAACAGTACATAGTGGTTTATAGAAACACTAGTTTGTTGATCAACAGAAACACTATTAATCATATTATTTCAATGGATTTATGAGTAAAAGACTTAAAATTACTTTTCTTTCCTGCAGTTGCACTGTATTCCAGTATAAGTGTAAACTGTAATCACTAAAATCTTAAGTTATACTTCAGAATTAGCACTGCAACATGCAATGCTTCATGCTCATTTTAAAATGCAGAAAGATTGGATTAAAATATGTTAAGCATGTTAATGTATCTTTATTGCTTCTGAGCTTTTAAAACCTTAGCACAGACTCTTGTTTGAAATTTTAAACTCATGAAGCAATTAGCAAAAATAAACTTTATTAGCTTTAGCACACACTGAATGAGCGTGTCCATATTTAAAAATAACTGGTTTTACAACATCTAACTAGCATGTGTTGGTTACACCAGTGGTTTTCAGGCTCGGGTTTGCAGGTCACAGGTGATGAGATGCTAAATGTATTTATCACTAAACTGAATAGTGCACAATGATCTGTGACAAGTTTTGGAGTTTGACAGTGATCCTCTAGGAAGTCCAGGAGCCACAATTCACATGCTCCACTGGATTAGGCATATAACAGTAACCCTAAACATTTTTTTTCAAACCAGGAGGAGAAATAGTCCTCTCCAAAGCAACCACTTCATCCTGAAACAGATGACTTAAAAAAGGTGGTAAATGACTTATAGATGTCACAGTCTCTCTCCATTCACTACAGAGGGAGTCTCAGGAGATTAGCTTTAGTCTAGACCTCACTGCCCTCAATGTCCCCTTCCATAACCTCAGAACAGACAGCTCAGATGCTCCTGCTCTGAGCCTTGGTTTCTCTGCCTCTTCATGTCAAAGGGCTGCCTCTCCTCCAGGAGCTTGGGAACAAAGAGGAGAGCATAGTCTCACACCACCCAGGACCATGCATGGGGCACACCCATCCTCTCAGTGCAGGGAACACAGTCTCAGTGGTACCAGGGCTGCCATTGCACAGCTGGGCTGTGTGTGCACTCTGACTACATGGCCCTAAGTGTCAGTGCCAGTCTGGGCATCTTATCTGACCACTTCCACCTAAACCCAGCCTCTGCCCCATCTAGATCACTGTCAGCACAGATATATTGGTACTCACATAGCTGAAACAGAGGATCTCTGCAGCCTTACATACTCTGGGGAAAGGAAATACCAGCACAAAACTTAATTGGAAGCAGGGTTCTACGCTGATTCAGCACGAGATTTTCTTCCTGCAAGCCCACAGGGGCCATGAAAATCTTGCACAACACCTTCCAGAGATGAATCTGAAATTGAAGCAAGCTTGTGCTGGTGTACAACACATCCATATTCTTCAGCAGATTTCCAGAAGAGGGTCCATTTGGGTCCAGGTTTCTCAGTGCAATAAAGCTGTATCCCATGAACTACGTGTTGGATAAAAAGGATTTTAATGCTTAACACTCATAACTGCAGCCTTATGGAAGAACGTTTGACTCAAGTACACATCACTGGGATTTTGAAATGCTTCTGCTTTTGAACTGAAATATATAAAGTTGTCACATCAGCCATGAAAAGAGTTTAATTGACTGAAAGGAATTTAAGACTAAAACATATACACATTTGCTAAAACAAAAAAAAAGTAATTTAATCTGTTATTTTCCAGTTAAAAATATGCTTTTACAATTAAATTTAAATTCTCTAGAGAGTTTAATTTGGTTAATGTAGGTAATTTTTAAAGCTCATTCTCAGTGAAGCAAATTTTAATTTTGTAATTAAATGAACAGTTAATAGAGACATTCAGATTTTTCCCTCATACATTTGATGTTTGCTTAAAGATTTTTTTCTTAACAATCATCCCTTCAAAATAGCACCGCCTTCAATGAGTATTTAGAACACATGCAACTTATTAAAAACTTAAGCCCCAGGTTATTACATTTGCATCCATTACAACCTTGCTTTGAGAAATGGCTTTGCTAAAATATGTTTTAATCAGCTGGTACTACTTGCTTGCATAAAGACTAGAGGGGTTAAACAATTTTTTTAATTTAAAAGTTATGCAGTCATTGGTAGCTATTGAGGACATACTTGGTACTAACAAGACTACTACATCCTGATGCATTGTATTTGATATCACAGTGCCTGCATGTGCCATGTAACACAATATATATAACTCAGTAGAAAAAAGCATGAAATGAAAATGATGTAAAATAGTGTAGGGAAAGGAGAAAACTTTTCTGTGGATGTTGACTCCTTGCAAAAATCACCCTGAAATATTCTCTTAGAGTTGAAAAAGTTAACAGGCTTTTTAGGTTGGCAATAAAGCCTCATTTAAAAGTTTTCTAGACAGTAGTTTATATATGATTAAGTGATCTGTAATGCCAGGTGAATGAATAATTGATCTATTCTGGAATGACCTGAGAGATTTCTTGTTTTCAAGACTGATCAGCCTGATACCCACACCATCCATTTACTGCTTCTAATGTTCAGCAGACTGTTCTATAACTCTGCCAGGTTCAGTTCTGCAGCTACAATTCAATCAAAAAGTCATGTCAGGGCTCAGAGTTGTATTAGCTGAAATTAGGAATGTTGGTCATTTATTACACTTGGGGTCATATTTATCTTCTGAACTTCAGCTTTCCACTGAAGACAAATTCTCCAGGTTTTTATACCAAGTAAAGAAAAAAATATTTTTATTTTATTTTTTTAATGGAAACTAAGTGCATCCTGGTTTTCATCCACCTTCCAGGTCTTTACAAGTGGTCACATATTTCACAAGAGTTATGGTCCAAATCACAAGAGCTGTCAGCACTGATATTTACCCATCAACATTACAGGGTGAACAACTGCAAAGATACATATGAAATCATTAGAAGTATAGAAGAACAGTTCCGATATTTTTCCTACCTTTTTGGGTTAGATCCAGTGAAAGATTTAAAGGTGCCAACCTAACTTTTAGGCTGACTTCCAGAATGAAATTCAGAGTCAGATACCCGAGTTCCTTCCATAACTTGAGATAGGTCACTTTTACTGAGAAGACTCTCCCTGTTCCATTGCATCCTGCCTCTTCACAGCTAAATCCTTGTGAGGCTGCTGAGCCACACCCTCTTGGCTTCACCAGGACACTTCAAGCTGCCCCATGACTATGGTGTTTTGCTACAGCAAAGGGACTGTGAACCTGAAGTCCCTCAGTTGGAAGAGAGCATCCCATGCATGTCTCTGTCTCCTGGGTGAGTGCTACAGGTATAAGTCCGCATTTTACACATAATTACTATGGGAGACAGTTTTGGCAGTGAGCCAGGCAGGCTCATTTCAAGGGATTTTGCATGCTCTTCTGCCTACTTTTGGGATGCACTGAAGCTTTGGTAGGGAGGCAGCATCGCAGACTGAGTTGAAGAAGATCTCCAAAGACATTTAGAAACTTTCAAGGTTAAGCAGCCGTTGGGCAGGATGGTTGCATAAAAGGCACCAAGGGCTCAGTCCAGTTATCCAACTGTAAAAGGTGTTTAGGAATGTTTGTCCTGTCCAAGGGAGGTGCAGGTGGGAGATCACCACCGGCCACACGGGAGACATTCTCTCCGGAGTGGCAGCAAGAAGCCAGCAGGTACACTGTAGCATCTTAAATGGTGACAAAGTTTTAGCAACTGAAATAAGCCTATATAATAACTAAATCCCACATTAGGAAGAGCAAACTTTTACCATGCTTTTGGATTTTGGTACACTGAGAAGATACTGTCAGCAGCAGTAAATACCAATTAGTTAGAAGTGACAACCAGTTGAAAACACAAGCTCACCTATATATTCTGCTATATTAATAAAATGTTATGGAAAACATTCCATGCCAAAGCACAGACCTACTTCTGAAGCTGCACATTGTGAAGTCTGTGGGAAGTGGGAATAGAATAAAGTTAGATGTGGCTGCCTCCAATTTCACTCTCTTCTTAAGGTCAGTCAGACCATATACTAATTTACAGGTGTAAGGACAGAGCAATCTGTTCATAGGTCTGTCTGAGAAAATCCACTAGTTTTAGAGTGAAAGCACACCCAATGAGATTTGTAAGCAAAATAAACATCTAAACAATGACATGACTAAGTGCTTACCACAGCAGGCTGTTTGTTTTGGACACAGGATGGAGAAGGCTTTTGCCAATTTCTGTTTAGCTTGGCAAACCCCATGGCAAGTGTAGTCACAGCAAATATATTCCCAAGCCAGATGACACACACAATTCCAGAGCTGATACAAAACGGGCTGTGGAAGACTAGAGTATAATAAAACAAGTTGAAATAGAGTGTGACAATGATAGCTTTGCATACTACTGCCCTCAAAGAATCAAAAGGATCTCTCATCTCTTTCAAAGATATGTATTACTGATGTAGTGAAGTCAAAGATGAAATTATATCCAATTTTATACATAGAAAATTGGATTTATTTTTTTTTATGTCACAAATGCTGATATTGCACACATTTGCTACAACAGACAAATTCAATCACAAAACAGAAAGCACGACATTATTTTTTAGTGACTGCATTATGTAAGCAGGAAGAAGGAGATGATATCAACTTGCCAGCTGGAAATCAATAGGAACTTGGCCTACTAGCCTAAGGCTTTTTTTTTTTTTTCTGTTGTCTTCAAGTGGATCAGTTTACTAAAATAATAATTTAATCCCATGTGCTTCAGGAATACTGGTCATTTGAAGATCTAATCATTTAAATCCCGGGCACTGTAAAACCAACATTTTATGCACATTCTGAAGTCCAAAGCACAGCATGCAATCTTTATCTGGTCAATCATACTTTCTGTCGCGTGCAATAAATTGTGCTACGATCAATTCAGATACTTATGACTAAAATGCATTTGTTTAACTTAACAGACATTCTTGCTTGTGGCTTTAACAAGTCACAAGTCCAGTTCCTTAGGCCAGAGGAGATTAAGAAGGCTGTATTATGTATGGCTTACAAAAACAGTAAGAAAAACTGGAAAATCATTGCACATTTCTGCCATGTGCTGACTTTGTGCTGTACGTGTTTGGCCTTTACATATTAACATACCCATTCTGGTACTTGAGTCTAACAGGGCCATCAGCTACCTCCTGTCTTTTTAGTGTCATCTTCTTACCAGTCTCAAACTGCAGGTGACAGTGAGTATACCCTGACTTAACACAGCAAAGGTCCTTGCTGCAGCGGGTCAAACCAAATTCAAGGCTGCAAAGTATGAAAAAGTTTATTAAAACTGGAAGTAAAGCAAATTCCTCTCCCTTACTGTCTTCATGCCTTTGTTGTGAAAGACAATCTTCAGCCAGGTTCTCCAAGTATGTGCACACATTTACTGACCGCATGTTTTCCCTATTTTCCTACCATAGCTGAGGTAGTGGGCTGTGGCTCAGAAGCCTAACCAGACTGAAGAGGTAGACATATGATTTTACAATTTTTAATCTGTAAAACTCTTTGCAAAATTGTAAAATTATTTATAAAATTTTCAGCTGTTTGGAATATAACAAACAAGCACAGATGCGATCCTTTGTTTTTCAGAACCAGAAGCAGGGAGTTTGTTACCTGCACAAAGTCCCACAGCACAGGCATGGCAGGGTGGGCTGGGACACAGGACAGTTCTTGTTTCCCATCTTGGGGCCATGCTCAGGAACTTACCACACACTGCCTTTCACACTGCTTTACCCTTCTGTCCAGCTGATCGCGTGCCATCAAACATGAGAGGAAAATGTGAAAGGTCTCACCAAGACCACTCAGACTTTACAGAGGTTACAGTCTAACCTGTTTCTCCAAAACACAGTTAAACAAGTATAAAGTTTCACTTGGAACACCTTTCCCCATTGTGTATGTACAGGTGTAACACAACTTTAGCTCAAACATCCTCCCAGCATCTGAGAATAGGATGTGTGAGTAGTTCAGACAGCCTTAGCATTTCTCAGGAGCTAGAAGAGCCTTGTCCTTGAGTTTCTTCAAAAAACAAGAAAATTTGGGAGAAGATTAACATTGATTTTTAAGAAATATTGGTATAATGTGGAAGGAAGAAAAAAATAGCAAAAAGCTAATTAGATATTAAGAAGGTTAAAAGGGATGACCTAAAGGGATAGACTGGTATTGATTGCTCACAAAATGATAGAAGGCTGATAGGGATGCCATTTGCCTTGAGTATGGTAGCATAATTAAGGTCATTCAGTGAGAATTATACAAAACGGGCTTTGTCACACAAATACCATTACTGCAAGAGATTAGAAGTTTAGGCGATAAAGTAAATTATACTGACATAACAGGCTTTGACAAACTATTTTACATCATGGTGAAGTACCTTCTGTTTTAAAACAAGTTATAAGAGTTATAAGAAAAATAAGACGAAAAAACTCCATATGAGTATCTAGTTCATCACCCACTTGCAGACTCTTGAATATAAAATGGATTTCAACTGAAAATTTGGTTTATACATTTCTAAACAGTATTTCAAATGGTGTTGCACACAGCTTCTATTCACAGCTCACTATAAGAAACACCACTATTGAACTGAATACAAAAGGATCACTGCAACTAGTGTACAAACCCCAGCAGCATGCCAGAAGCGATAAGGATGGGTCAGTTCCACACAGAGGCTTTGGTGCCTGAAGTGCTAGTTTCATTCAAACAAAGAATACACGTCAAACATCCAGATCTGGAAAAGCAGTATCCTGTAATTCAATGACTTAGAGAAGAGCTCTGGTCTAAGGGAAATAGCCAATGGAAAAAAAAGCTCATAACTGTGTGATTATGAGGGATAGTATGATCTTCAGATGTGTACGTAAGAATTAATCTCTTACAGGTAGGACAATTGTACAGTGCCCAACTGATATGAGCTAATTGGGGTTTTTTCCTGATACTCTTCATCAGAAAATTCAACATTCTCAGAGGAAAGTGAAGTTTAAGTAAGAAAAGAATTTTAGAAAAGAAGATGTTTTGATTTTCATGACACTTCTCTTGTGTTTTTAAATATACAAGATTTGGTTTTAAATTTACTATGCTTTTTTGCATCTCTGGTTGGCATCACATCATATTAAAAATTTAAAAAATAAAACCCATTAAAAGTCAAACTGTAATGAAATGTCTCAAGTTTGCTGTAAGATTACTTTTGAGCCTACAGCTATAGAAATTGTCAATGTCTTCTCTTTATATTCTGTTTTTGGGGAAAGAATTTCTGAAAATCCATACATTCTGTCAGCTGAGATTGTAATTCAGATATTGAAACCTGAGTCCAATGTCAGTATTTTATAGAAAGCCAAGGAATGTTATAAACAAACCACAAGAAGGTTCCAGAGTCACATTTCTTAAAAGCACAGTTTGAAAGTAAGGGCTTGGATGTTTTCTTAGCTTATTAGACCAACAAAAGCACAACAAAACCTAACATGAAACTCACTAGCCAAAGGAATTCAAATTAAAATGAAGGGAACATTTATTACCCATTGAAATAACTACACTGGCATTACTGTAAATCAGTAATTTTTTGCAGCCTCTCAGATGATGTACTTTCCTAGAAGGAATGCTTGCAGCTCAGTTACAAACACAGGACTCAATTCTGAACTTCTGCAGGGATGTCCTGCAGCTTCTACTGTGTGGGAGGTTCTCACAGCTCCTGGGTTTAAGCCTATGAGCATGGGAAAAGAAAAAAAGCAGCACTCAAGTCACTGCTGTGCACAGCCAATACTTGTTACGTGATGCAAGAATGAGCATCACTTACCAAAGGGCCTGACAGGGAGGAAAAGGGCCATGGTCTGAAGAGTGAAGCCCTCACTGGAGACAAGAGATGATGTGCACAGGAGATATTGTGCAACAAGCACAGCCACACCACCTACCATACCACGGACCACCTAACCTTTCTATGCAAGTGCTAAAAAAGAAAAAATATTAGCATAATTTTTTAACAGTAATGAATCATATGATAGGGAAACTTGTCTGAACAGGACCCAATGGGCAAAATTATTCCAGTTCACAACTCAGTAATGTCTCTGAAGGAGCAGAGGACAAGCCAAAACCTGAAGTACAGAGAACTAAAAGGGAAAGAGAATCAACACACACCTTGCTCTCAACACACTGAACACCTGACATCACAAAAAAGACTCCTTCCTATACAGATCACCAGCACATTGCTTTTCCTCCCCACCAGTCAGTCTTTCTGCAAGTGTAACTGCAACCTTATCTTTATTTAAATATCACACCTGCCTGATAAATTGTTCCTCTTAAATCCATATGGTTTTAAAACAATGGTTTTACCTCAGAGCTTCAGATTAAGATATACATTTTTGTACATTGCTAATCTTTGCATAACTCATGTTTCAGGAAAGCAGACCTATTAGTAAATACAGATCAAATTGTGAAACTTTATTACAGTATAAGAAATCTTTCTTAATCTAGGTAAAAACCCCTCTTCTTAGATCATCATTCATAAGCAATTTTTTTCTATTAATATCAGATAAGCAATCATCTTCCTGATTTACTAGGAATTCAATAAATACAGCTAACCTGTATATATTCACCCCTCTCCAGCCTTAGACTGCAATTTCTCATGCCAGGGACTGTCTTTTCCTGAATGTATGGAAAGTGGTCAGCTAAGTGTGGGCACTGGCATAAAGAAATAATGACATCATAGTCACCAGGGACACTTCAATAAAATTATACTCTGATTTAACTGTGAAGTTCCTCTTCCAAAATCCCAGAGGAGTAATGACACTCAGAATCCTGCTTTACATTTATTTTATCAGGAGCTTCCTTCTAACAAAACAACTGTAATCATACATGTCCTGCTCATCTACTCTTTCCCCATGCACTTATCAATGCTCAAGACAATCCCTCTGGCTCAAATGCTGTGGAACAGGTTATTTTCTATTTACTGTTTCTGTGTTCTTGTAACTTTTTTTTGAAAACACAGTATCAGCCAGAAATTAAGAGGAAAGAACATCTTTGGAGAGTAGTTTATTGTGATTACAAGATGCTTAAGGGAACAGATGAAGCAATGAAATCATTGCATGGAAAGAGAACATGCCAAGGAGCACCAAGGAGCCTGCCAGCTCAGGGAAGAACAGAAAGAACTTCCCAGGTATGAGGAGCCTGGATAGAGTTTGCCATAACTGAGAAAGTTACTGAATTGGCTAAAGCAAGGATTCACCCAAAAGCTCAAAAATTGTGGGGATTTTTTAACTTCCTGTTTGCCTTTCTTAAGAGTTCTAAGTTTGCTCAATTTAAAAACTTAATTTTCTAGTTTTTATTCAAATAAAATTTGTCTTGTTTGAAATTTAAAAAAAAAATTAAATCAACTTCAGTCTAACTTTAGTTAGAATACAACATAATATAAAAAAAGACTGCCTGATGCAGAGTCCCATCAGGGATGGAAAGATGACTGCCCTTAGTGCTGTCCCCACCATGAGAGCAAGAAGGGAGGCTTTCACACTGGGAAACTTCACTGCTGTCAGAAGTGGATCAGGAAGTGTGAAAGAAGGAAAGGAGTGGAAAAATACAAGATATTTTGACTGGTAACCGGCCTCCTCACCTCCCCACACACCAAATGTCCTCCTGCAGGGAAGACAGGTGCAAAATAGAACAAACAAAAGAGAATGAAGAGCAAAAGCAAAGAGCAGTCAAAAGTGAAATGAAGGGTAAAGGAAAGCTGGGAATCATGACATTGCTGGTAGCAAAAGAAAAAAACAGAGTAACAGAACTACACAAGGTCTTCCCTTCCCATCATCCAGGCAACTCCATCATCCTAAACTGAGTCAATTCTTGTGATGCTGAGTCCCAGAGCAATGAGACAGCTATTGCTCTCATGAGATGACGTGAGAACACCCAAGACAAGTGACAAAAGTCGGAGAAAAATGTTCCTCTGCAATTGGAAATGGTAAAAAATACACATCACACATCAAAAGAAGTAGTCTTTCTTGGAAAATTGTATTTAAAAAAAATAAAAAAGATAAATGCTCAACATAAATGCTCAACTCCTCCTTAACCCTCAGCACCTGGAAATGAGAAATGCTTCTTAAAAAGTTGTTTCTAATGCCTCTGATCTCCCCATGAAAAACAAAAGTTAGAATGGGCCAATGCTGTAAGGTAAAGACAGTTGTGGTTGGTACAACTCCGATTTTAACTTTAAAAGAATTTGTTTATACCAAAAAAAGAGTTACAACTGCCTTTCTTTAATCATAAAGCTTGTCTTCATTTAAGTTTGCAGGGCCTGCTGCCAGTTGAGATAATTTGTACCTTAAAAAGGACATTATAGTTGGGGGTAGTACAGCATCACAGTCATTCTTTCCTTTTCTTCCAGTATATCAGCCAATACTTCCTCTGCAAACAGACCTGAACAACAGGCAATAGCAAGTCACAGTTTTCAACTCCTGCATTCTTTTAGATGTCATTACTGTACACATATTTCCCAAAATTAAGTAGAGAGAATGTCATTAATGTAATACATTAATTTATTAATTAAATTAATGTACTACATTAATATAATTAATGTACATTGTAATGTAAAATTACATACATTGGCAAAAAAATTCTCAAATTGGGAATCTAGGTTTGCTTTTTCTCCCAGAGCATTGCCATACATGAGTAAGCATCAGAACAGAAGGATGTGTCACATGGGGTTCACCAGGAGTCTGTCCTGGCTGCAATACACTCCAGCATTTACTCCATGATTCAGAGAGTGCATATTAAATTTACAGATGGCAAGAACCTAGAAGGAAATGAACCTATTGCAAAGGAAAAAATACTGTGGAAAAAAAAAGGAAATAATGTCTGGGAAAAAAAACAGAATGCACCACAACAGGGACAAAGTTGAAGATACTGTAAGAGCAAATGAACCACACAAATACAGAACAGGAGACAGCCAATTAGAAATCAGTTGTGTAGAAAAGGACCTTGAGTGATATAAAAGAGAATTCAAACAGAAGTCAACATCAAACTGTAACAGGTTTCTTAAGGTACCAACAGAATTATGCATGAGCCAGAATACAGAATGCAAAATCTGTAAAAGCTCTCTGCCCTGCAAGGCACAGCTGTGATACTGCTTTGTTCTCACAATACAAAAATAAATAAGTAAAAATTCAAGTGGGCCTACTGGAAGGAATGCATAGGAGAGTTGCAAGAACACTTCCAGGAAACATGACCCTGGAGGAAATACAGAACAGTGAGCTTTTGAGTCCAAACAATTTAAGACTAAAACATGACATTCTAACAGCCCTCAAGCACATAAAACACTGATGCAGGGAGAGACTGAATAGTTAGTTTCCTACATTCATCCAGGAAAAGGAAAGAAGTAACAGGCTTAGATTTTAACAGCAAGGTTTCCACCCAAGCCAAGAGAATTTTCTGTTGGTAAAAATAATGAAATGAACTGCCTGAAGAGGTCAGACAAACCTTCCTTGAAAAAGTTAACTGACCTTGCCACAGAGTAAAGATAGACTCCACATCTTCCTTGCACCCCCATCATTCTCAGCTTGCTTAAGTTTTCTCGGAAAAAGAGGACGTCATCCTGCATCCTTAAAAGCAATCTCTTCATCATGACCAGCAGGCCTCTTTCACAGGTTAAATAACCATGCCTTGCAGTGTTCCTGTTTCTCACCTTCCCCAGATCAGCACACAGGCTGCACCTGGTCCGCAGCGGCTGCCTCCCCTCGCTGGTACCCTGTGCGTGTGCCCGGCCGTCTCTGCTTTCCCTGAGCAGCGCTCTAGAGAGGACACAAAAGCCTTCGTGGATGATTAATAGCTACCTTTCAAGGCTTAATGATTTGGCTAAGAAACTACATCCTACAGATCAGTCAGCTAATCTAGACCTTGGCCAGCTCTCTTCTGCTCTTTTCAAGAGGTAGACAGAATATTCAGCTCAACATGAAAACTCCTGCTTTCAGTCATTTTTCTCCATTATCAACCACCTATTCAGACAACTATTCCCAAGTTGCACCACTTTACTCAACAGATCATCTCCATCACATTAACAATGGGTAAGCAGAGAAACCCTAAACCTTAATCAAAACAAACTATCTCTAAAGACTCAGAAACAATTCAGGAATTAGTCCTATTTTACAGTTCTGCGTGTTCTGTTTTCCAGTTTTCAGCTCTGCGATGATGAGACTGCATTTTATCTAAGAAAAAACACACCAATTTACTACACGTTAGGTAATGTATACAATTCCAAACAGCAGAAGTTCATTCCTTCTGTTGCTGGAAAAAGGATGAATAATAATGTTAAAATTAGTTACAGCCAGTATGTGGTAGATGGACTGTTGCCATATGGTGGTTATGTAAATTAAGTGACAAAATAAGGATCTAGCATTTATAAGCAACTTTAGCACACTTCAAAAACCCAGCCTGCCTGTGAAATACCTACTGGTTTCCACTTATGGGGAAAGATAACTTCAAAAACTTGGGGTTATTTTCTGAGACTCTGAAAAATTATTTCAAGGAAAACATAAGCCTCTTATTTGCCTAACATATAAAGAATATCAAGTCCAATCACCACTCCTGTGCATTACACGAAGTAGTCTTGTTCTCCAATTAAACATCTACTTTCACTTGGTAAAATTATGTCCCAATTCCGCATCGCTGCGCTGCCTGTCTGGAAAGGAGCCTGACTTAAATGCCCAAACTCAGGAAAAAGATAATTTTCTAAATGCTGTCAAAGCCACCCATTTTTGCTGACTAGATAGGGAATTTAGGACCAGCTTTAGGAGTCCTGACACTCTATGTGCTTGTCATTGAAATATAAAATGGGGGGAGAGGTGGTCAAGGTATTTCCCAAGTATCACAGCTCAGAAAACTTTAAATATGTTCAAGAGGCAGGATTTCAGACTCCATGTGTAGCTACCATGGAGAAAAGTGACAATTTGAAAGTATTTAATTTTTTTTTATTATTTCAGCAGGCAGGGACATTAGGTACCAAACAGATAATTGGATCAGAAATCAAAAAACAGTTTCTTCTGAAGCTGGGTCACTATTTTAAAAAAGTAGTTCTCATTTCTCAGGTTATAATGAAAGCACAGCTCCTGCTATGAAAAATAAAAGTTGAAATTAATTATGGTATATAGCTTCACACATCCTTGACATACAGCACAGATTAGATTCCAGACTCCTACTGTCCCA
The DNA here is from genome assembly GCF_049639895.1 of Pseudopodoces humilis. NCBI lineage: Eukaryota > Metazoa > Chordata > Aves > Passeriformes > Paridae > Pseudopodoces > Pseudopodoces humilis. The sequence continues at coordinate 53,245,037 of NC_142204.1, forward strand.
CCACACAAAAACATTAGTATTTTTTCTCTAACCATATGCATAGAGGTTAATTAACACAAAATCCTTTTTCCTTACTGGAAAAAAGAAGTCTTCAGGCTTTATTAGAATAACAGGAAAGCAATTAAATAAAGGGGCTCCATCCGCATGAAGCATGATAGAAATTGCCAAAAGGAGCAGGAGACAGGTAACAGAGGATATAACAATAGGGGGATGGGAGAAGGAGAGAATGAGCAAGAGAAGGTTAATATTAAAATCACAACTGGAGATCTTTTTCAGTAACCTGTTGGAAGTCAGCCAGTAACTTTAATGTAGGCACAAGCTTAGACAAAAGTGTGTGGACTCTGTTCAGGTTACCTGATCATAACGGTCCTTTCCACCCTTATAAATCTAAATTACACATGTATGAAGACAAAACTGAATACCAAGCACAAAATCAAGGAAAAGTTTAAATCTAAGTTGAACTAAAACCCTTACATTATTATCATGATTGCAAAAGGCATATGTAAAAGGAGCTAACTTTACTCTTGACATTTCTAGCTAAGTATCTATCTTATCCCTCTATCGGTCTTCACAGGAAGTGCTTTGTCTCATAGGGAGTAACTGTTTGGCATCTTTCTGAAAAAAGACTACAACTCTGCCGAAATTATCATCCTCTTTGACCCTCCTATCTTTGGGTAACTTTGGGCTTGTAACATATAATCTCCTCATACAGATTTCTAGCACCAGAACATTATTTAAAAGCCATAAAAGTAGCACAGTTCTGTCTGAGTGTACCTTATAAGCTATATTCCAGCACAATCTGATGGAGGTGGAAGTCTCAACTTACTCATACAACCTGGCCTTTTGCCCTATGACAAATTGCAATACATCTTAACTGGCTTACTTTTGTCCACACAAAAGCTGACATGTATCTGAAGTCTTCCCTTGCAGCAGTTACTACAGGATCAGGAAGGGTCAAAAAGGGAGGTATGAACCATTGCAAGGTCAGTAAGTCTCCAGGTGTCCCAAGGTCCTGTGACATGTTGGCAAAGGTCCTGTCATGAGCACTGGTATCATATGACATGTCAGATCTACTTACAAGTCCATTTTGGCTGAAAGATGCAAACATGAACCACACCAATAAGCATGTAGTATACTCCTACAACACCTTGGATGGATTCTTCTGCCTGTAGCTCCATGACAGACCACATCCAAAACCAGCCTCACATGCTCTGAGTGACTGGAGGGAAAGCTAACACAACAGAGCTACAGAGCTTCTCAGGGATCATAAAAACCTAAGAGTTCCCTAAGGACAGTGACTGATCTAGTGGATCAGCTAACAAGGAAAACATGACAGTCAATCTGACAGGTTTTAAGCATCCTGTTAGTTAATCTCCACTGCAGACAAGAATAGTCTGTATGTTGGATGAACAGGTTCTCCCTAATGATTCTATCTGGCCATCACTGATATTACAACTGATCTCACCAGAATCACAACAGCCCTAAAAGAAGAGCCAATTCTCATATAAATTATTTTTTCAGACAAAACAGAATTTAATGGAATAGTGTCATCTTTGTTAAAAATTGCAGGGTACCACTTATCTATAACATAGGTAAGTCTACTCAACTGCTGTTTTCAGCCAAAACAGAAAGATCTGCAAATCCCAAGTGAACAGAAAGGACTCAAAGTTCATGGTGGTACTGGTAGCATTTCACTCACCTTAAGAATACAGAGACTGCAGTAAGAAAACAATACACTAATCTAGCATTGATGCAACTCAAACACCTTCCTATGCTGTCAGATGTCTATTAGAGGTATCTGGTTGCCAGGTGTATGCTGTAATTGCAACAGCTGTACAGGGACAAAGTGGGGATGGATATAAGGATGGATTGATCTAAAATTCTTCTGGGCCTGGAGCATACTCTTTATGGAGCTGAAACCTGAACTACTTGCACGCCTCCAAGCTTATAAAGAGCAATAGATATGAGATGGTTGAAAGGGGCTGTTTGCAAGCAGACATCTACATAAGGCCAAAAGAGGAAAGGCATTCCTGGGAATAGCAAATAACACATCTTTCCTTTTTGTCAGAAAGGGTCACAGGGTCAAGGAAGCTGGCTAAGATATTGCAATAATTGCAGGTGTTGAAGAGCTGGGGTACAGCAGGAACACCACAGGAAGCAGCACAGGAGAAGCTGGGACCTGGAGTGATCATGACACCAGTGAGCTAGGCAGTCTCCTCACTGACTCAGTGCACTCTCACAGTACCTCGCAATACTAAGTTCTGGCATGCAGTTTAGGCATTCAAGACTTCTGGATTTCACAATTGCAGATAAAACCACTGCAGAGAGCTCATTTGCAGCAAGCTCATCATTTCACATACACATTAAACTGTGCACTGTGTGAATCCAATAAATCTGACACAAAGAGCTACAGAATGCTTGCACATGTGAGTCCACAGACAACAGATTGGCACCTACACATTAAATTATGAATATCCTGGAGAGGTCTGATTTGACTGTGTACAACCAGAATAACCAAGCTCACTGCAGATGTTTTAGTTGGTATACATACACATTTCCTTACAGGCAGAATTAGAAGCTATGAAAAAGATGGACTCTGATGTGGCACTACTGATTTTAGCCATCATCCAAGACACAGAACAGTCACTATACTGTATACTGACCTGTATATGCCTCATTATAGCTACCAATATAGTATTGTATTCCCTGCAGTTACTGGTCAGAATATGAAATATTTTCCATTTTGAAGAAGTAAAAAAAAAAACAAACAGCAGTAACAGAAACAACAACCACCTCAAGACAGAATAGTACACCAAAACCACACAAATGCTCATTTGGAAAACACACTGACTGCTTTTCAATTAATATTACTCTCTTTCTCTTTCTTTTGGCCGAAGCTGTGTTAACTTGAAAATAGGTGGTCATCTATACCAAAATTATAAAAGAGATGGTATGTATCTGTAGACATGACCCATGTTTCTCCTTTCCAAACAATAAGTCTGGGAATAGAACAGGGTTCAAGGTCTGAAAACAGCATGTTAACAGATGCTAAATAACATAACAGTGCAGAAACTTCTATTTACGATACATCTTCCACCATTCCCAAGATAAATGCACCGTTCTGCACTTTAAAAGGTGGAGGTAATTTTGTGTTCAGCATTTTGCTTTTTAAATATAAAGGTAAGTTAAATGAAGCTTAGAGGAGGTGAAAGACATTAGGAAAGTACAATTCCTCTCTTGATATTCAGTAAGGTACTAAATAACAAAAAAAGGAGCTTAAGTGCTGTTGAGCTGCACAGGGTTTGTGCTTACATGTTAATTTTGAAAGAGCATCTTGGTAGATAACACCTAGCCCCACTACAGTACATTGTCCCCAACTATTCCACAGCCCTGGGGACAAAGAGCAAGTGCAATCAAGCAAACCCCACGTCTTCATAATTACAAATATCATTCAAGAATTTCAAATGTCAACCTACGAACTGCTTACAGATATCACACTAATGACTCATTCCTATGTCAAAGGCCTAAGGCCAACCTTTCCACAGTGACCTATCCTCGATTTTTGAATGGCCACCTCTTTTTCTAAGGATTTAAAGGATTTAAGAGTGCTTACAGGCAGAGGCTGTACTGCTTGCAGGGCGACCATGCCGCAGCCCTGGCCCGTGTCTGTGCCGCTGCCAGGCTGTGTTGCTGCTCTCTCGCGGCACACCGCCCGCTCAGCCCCGCACGCCGGGCCTCAGCAGGCGGACAAGGGCAACGGCAACATCAGAAAGGCCTGCTTTGGAAACAGCTGAAACTGAAATCACTGGTTAGCATTCCATTCTCTGAAAGTCAGAGCAGCAGCAGCTCAGGCAGTGCAGGGCGACTGCCCAGCTCACCCCTTCCATCCCAGAAAAGAACCAAGGTGTGCTCCAGGCATTGTTGGGTTTCCTTGGCACTGACTCCCCACCGATATTCAGGCTCCATTCCTCAAGAGCCAGTGCAAATCTGAAAAACCTTCTTCTTCACAATTCTGAGCTGCCCGCCCTGATCTGCCCGCACAGAAAGGTTTTTTTTTGCTGCTCTGCTTGCATCCACCACTCCAAAAGTAAGATTTCTTCCAGGCTCAGGGTCTTCTGACTTCTCTTCCAAAGTATCCCTGGTCCAGGGAAGAGGATGTGGCATTATGGCAGTGTATAGTCACAGCCTAATAATAGCTACAGCCCTACTGCCCTTCTTGCCCACACATGAAACACTTGCCCAAAGCATTTCACTCTTTATACCAAGGCAAAGACAAGAATTGTTTAAGGCAGTGAATGGGGTACAAATTACCCTGCTCCCCTCACATGCACTTAGTATAAGGCAGCTCAAAACAAAAGCACAAGCCTCAAGTCTTGCCATAGTTATCTTGTTACTCTTACTAATTTTATTTATTGACTAATTAATTTTTGTTCCAAAGTTAGAAATTGTAGCTCCAAAGGTAGCAAGCCCCCTTGGAGCAGAGAAACCAGTATTTGTTTGGTAATGATTTGAATTTAATTACACATTACCTTTGACCTCTCCAAAAAACAATTTAACAACTAAGGAGAAAACAGTTCAAGAACACCAAACTGCAAATGAAAAAGAAAGAAAAAAAAACCTCAACAACAAAAATCAAACAAAAACAACACCAGAGAAAAATAAATACTTCACTTCTAATTCAGGCACACAGAAATAGTGAGAAAATAGAGCTGGACAGGGCCTGAGGTTCTGGAGCCATTTATCAGGTGTTTAGTGCAGGGAGAGAAATATTACTTCTGGCAGTTGTTTCTCTAAACTATTTTTAAAAGCATAAATATAAGAGGCTCCACATCGTTCCTGCCTGGATCTCTTCTTGTCCTTTTCAAAATCACTCTCTAGAAGACTCCATAACCAAAATCTGAACACCCAAATCAGTGGAGTTTGGATCACCTCATCCTCCAGAAAAAAAAAAATCCCAAAACCACTGACCAACACTATCGAATGCCAAGTGTTTTTAAAGCGGCTTTCAAAGCAGAAACAAAAAAAAAATTCTCCTTTAAAAATTAGGGGTTTAAAGAAGCTAACATGATATGCTTATCAACCACAGCCAAACAGGAAAATATTAAAAATTTTTACTGGTAATGAGACGGGTTAGTAATGGAAACAAAAATTACAGCAAACACCTTCCACAAGGGAAGAGGCTTTTTATGAAAGAATAATAAAATTGTCTTGCAGCTGTGCTAATATAGCTATCAAAGTGACAGTTTTGTCCTTCTTTAACAGAACCTTACTCACATATTAAGCCTTACCCCTCAAAAAATGTTTAAAAATATATTAGGAATTCTACTACTTTTAGATTATATTGCCATGCGTTATATTGCAGTAGGCAAACACCTACTAAGATGAGAAAATTAGCTCTAAGATACTAAAACAGGTTTTTTCTGCTCTTCAGAGATGCAGAAGTATCTGTTACCAGTCTTGTTTTGAAGCCAAGAATGCTAACAGTTTGCTGGTCATTTCCAGCCTCCATGGGTCAGTCCACAGCTGTGCAGGCACTCAGTTTCAAAGGTATCCTCCATGCTTCTCAGTACATTTCACCAAGATAAAATTTCTTTATGAAAGTCTCATTCAAAACAAAAGCGAGCACCTGACTCTGCACTGCTGCAATCAGTTACTTACCTTAACATTTACAGAAAGAGAAAACAAGAAAAGCAAACATCCTACCACTGCACCCAGATAAGGTAACTGTAAACTGAAAGACAGCATACTAAAAACAAAAATTTGAAAATAACTCTTCAAAGCAGAATATCTCCAGTATTACCTTGAATAGCAGAAAAGCAAATTCTGTAGTTAAAATCATGAAATATGATAATTAAACAGTAACTCAGAATAGCAAGTGCCAGATGAAGTACAATTTATGAGATGCCTGCATGTTGTTATACTGCAAAAACAATGACTTGCACAAACTGAACTGATTCCAGCCCAAGCTTCAGGACTTTATTGACACTTAAGGAAACTTCAGTCTTCAGTCTTTTCAGTGTCAAACACCATTTTTACAATGGCTAATTTGTTTGTACATCCAAGGGTTCCCTGAGGAAGCAAATGGCAATATTTATGTAGAGATTTAATAAAAAAGACCAAAGTCACATTCTGTTCAGTTCTAAGCAGGGTCAAACCCATGCACCTTGTTTTCCTCACTTATACTAATGGGAACAAGTATTCTGAAACAGCACAGACACCCCAGCCTAAGCCTTGTCAACCCAGCCACCACCTGATCTACTACCAGTTTGACACCATGCAAAGGAATGTCTCACTGAATTTGGAAAGCTATTACCACTCTTATATCTGAGACAAATTATTGATCTTATCTGTCAATATCATGAATGTATTTTTTTATGGAAAATGCAGCTTTACAGATTTAAAGAATGATGCATCCATTTTAGGCCTGTTCATTCTTAGGTAGTTGTTTCGTCAAAGAGAGAGGAACAGTTGAAGTTTAGATGTATGTTATGAAGGAAACGGATTACAATTTACACATCTATTTCAGTCTAAGACTCACCCCATCTGCCTTGCCACAAGACAGTAACTTCAAACAATCACATTGTATGCTGCAGAAAGTCCCAAGGTGAGAACTGTAAAACCACAACATCCTGGAGAAGAAAACATCTGAGCAACAGACTGAAAAAATGTAAGCACATATACTCATAAGATCTGCTGCAAACCCTGGACTGCACTTTTTGGTCTCTGCCCACTCAGCTCTTTCAGATAACATCAACAGCTGTGGAAGATCATCAATGCAGCCTGTTTTGCCTCTAATGGAGGACCTGACTCTCAAGCTCAAAGCACATAAGTAATGTGAAAGAGTAAATCCAGCTCAGCCAAGAGAGCTTAAGCAGCTAGCACTGGAAAGGCTTATGCTGAGAACACAGACCAGGTACATCCAAGTTGCCTTAGACTGAAACAGCAGGAAAGCATCAGAACAAAAAATACCAGTATTACCAGATGCTAACTAATTTATTGCAGTAGATTATTGACACAGAGAACCTCAATCCCATCGATAACTGAGGCAAAACCACCATAAAAACTACTTCTGAAGAGTAATATTAGAGCAAGATGAAAAAGGACATTCTCATCACCCATCCAGACTTTGAAACAACCATGAGAATACTGTTCTGGCAATGCAGTGAAGCAGTACATAGCTTCATCTGTTTTGCAGAGAAATGTGTTTGGTCTATGTGCTATCAAAGGCTCAGGTGATCTTCATTTCCCACTAAATCTTCCAAAATCAATATTGTTTCCTAATTTGAGATATTGCTTCAAGTATGCAAAATTTCCATTACAATGATCAGTATCTTGATTAATACCCAAGGAGATGAATGAACTCAAACAACTAGCTTTTCAAATTACATTCCATCTTGTGTCTATGAAATCACTACTTTAAGACTGTAACTGATGGATACCGTGAAACAAGCTCCCTTAAAAAGGGAACTAAAGCTTCCCCTCTGATGCCCTTTCCATGATAAGCAGAGAACCTTCATACCCAGCCAGCAATTCTCCTCATTAATACAAACACCACAGCTTCTCCATTAATAAAATCATTGAAAGCCTGTTATTTTTACCCATCACACTCCAAACAACACACTGCTCTATTTCTGGTTAATCAACTGCTGTATTTCACTATTCAGCAAAAGGGAATGATTTAAAACACCTACCCACAATTCTTTCAGCCACCACTCAAAACTGACCTCATTTTCTAAGCACTTCAAATACCTGACCAGTTACAGAAATCCTTCACACAGTAGATTTAAGTTCATCCCAAGAGAATCCAATTAAAAATAAATGGTGGTAATCATCATCAACTATCTAAGCCAGATTTCTTTATTCTCCTACAAAACTGAGGAAACCAAGCATTACAAGGACTTCAAGCCTAACATTTCAGACAGAAAAGACATGTAAAACATAAAACCGGAAACCACTCTAAAAATAAAGACAAACATAAATATAACCAGGAAGACCAACAACCTCAGCTGAAAGACAATTAAAGAAAAGATGATTCTGAGACACACGCCAGCATATTAAGACATTAGCAAGCCTGGTGCAACTGTATCAGTGAGATTCCCTCATTGGTAAATAAGAGTTCATGCCCCTGAAAGCTAGTCCCTCAAGCCTTAGCATTAGAAGACTTAAAAGAATCACTTCAAAAAAAAAAAAAAAGAAATTTTATACAAAATGTTTCGATCATCCAAAAGTTTTCTATAAAGTATCTAACATTCACTCCAAATAAAAACTCTTTTAAAAAGACTCAATATTAAATCTGAAGGTCTACAAAAGAAGCCACATTTGTCTTTGGCTAGCCTAAATTAAATGAGCCAAACCAATGCACCCTATCAATGATGCAAGACAGCATCTTAGTTAAAAACTCATATGCAGTGTGCTGGTGAGTAGAAAGCGTACCTTCAATATAGGAGTAACTTCATCTTCACATATTACAAAATGCAGATGACACACTTATCCAGAACAGACAGCAGATAAAGAACAGACAAGGATAAACAGAGAGACAAACAGTTATTCTATCCCTATGTTTGCATTTTAATTTCCCAATCTTAATCTACAGGTACTCAGGAACATGATTTAAAATGCACTTACATTAATAGCCTAATGTCTTCTTTTATAAAAGAATAAACAATGCTTATGGCAGTTCCTCTTTATATTCAACCATGAAAAGAAGGAACCTTCAGCAGCCAACAATGTTATTTCCAATGGAAATCTAGGTAATCCTATTTTCTTGAAAAAAAAAAAACTCAGCATAGCCTATCTTCTTCAATATTTGTTCTAAAAGGCTAACAAGAGTTCCTCAGCTAAGGAAGAGATTCCTTTACAAAGAACAAAAGGCCAGTATGGGCAGTGTTTGCCAAAAACACAGCAAGGGTTGACCACCAGTGTGAAGTGTTCACTCCACAAGTGCCAAATTTTTAATAAAAAAAAAAAACACATTTATTTTAACAGAATATTACAAACAACTAGCTTCAATGATCAACAAATAAAACTTTACAAAACGCAAACAATGTAATTTCCAATTGTGGAGTGACAGATACCCCAAGTTTACAAACACATCTTTTTGTTTATGCCCACTTAAAAATCATTTCCAGTCTGCTTTATTTTCCATCAAATACAGTACATTTACCCAAACAAAAGCATGTACATTCAATATAGAACATTTTGAGCAAAGCTACAATCTTAATTCCCATTCACAGTATTTTTAGTGCAATGCACTAACAGGGCCAAATAGTTCTCTATCCATAAAAGCATTTTTACTCCTGATCTTGTGATCAACATTTAGATATATTTTATACAAAAAAAGTATATATGAACACGAGGCACCTCCCTAAGTAAGGGAGTGAACCGATATAAAAAACATGGTATTTCTTCTGATGTACAATACCTTTCAAATTGTAGCAATTTGACACAAATCACTAAACAAATTATTTTCTAAAAGGTAAAAAAATAAACAAAAAACACAAACAAAAAAAAAAACCCCAAACAACAAAAAAACCCAAAATAGAACCCATGATCAAATGAAACCTGCCAAGAACTTCATCATGGTAGGCATGCAACTGTTTTACTATAATCTTAATTAAAAGGTTAAAAAAAAAGTTATCTAAAATATTTTCCAATTACACAAAGTCAAGTACTACCCATAGTGGTCATTTATGATTTTGAGAGAAAATATATTTTGAGTTTCTCCCAAACTATCCTCCCTTTTTATTAATATTTAATGAAATAAGCTAACATTATAAGTGGTTGTGCACAGATTGTCTATAATACATCAGCAAATATTCACTACCTTCATATTAACATTAGTGTGTTGATCTTTCAAAAATAAACTGAAAAAATAAACTGCAACTATCATTAAAGTGCTTGTGTATAATTTTTTTTTTTTAAAAATTAAAGAATAGAGGAATGTGGATATTCTTGTAAACTTCCTAGATGTTTACAAAGTTTTCTTATGAACCACATATGGAAACAAAATGGAGGTCTTTGAAGCAACTTCAGCACAGTGAAATTCAGAATGTCCTTGAACTAGGAAATTAGTCAATATGAACAAACTGAATTTATGGCAAATACTAAAAATTAGTAGAATTCAGCCAATAAACACTACATTGTTTGCTTTTATACATTCATTTGTAATAAATTTAAAACAGTATATAACACAACATTTACCAAAGTAGGATATCACATCAAAATTTGAGCTGTCCATCAATTAGCACTACCAAGGAGGACCAGTATGCACGATGAGTTTTCTGAAGATTTCCTAAATGAGGAAAAACCACCTTCTTCCAAAGCTGCTGTTCATTAACTTGTCTCTGGTATACTCTTTTTTTCAGTTTCAGGAAGTTTATTCTATACTGAGTCAAACTACAACTGCATAGAGAAAACTGCTAATTTAGAAGCATGTGCATTTCACTTCAACTACTTCAGTGTTTTGGGAAGTGGTATTGTCCTACGAGCAGTCAGAATGATTATTAATATAATAAGAAAAAAAAAACACCTTATGAAAGTATTTTCTCCTTATAGTACCATTATCAAGAATTAGCAGTTCCAACAACAAACTAAAGTCTTTTTCATTCAAATGAACTTCAAACTTTCCGAACATCACTTGAACCTATCTGAAGAGAAACGGGAATAAATTAATACTTTGAGTTTACCCATATAATTCTGTTTTAAACTACACAACATAAATAATTTATAAGGTTAAATGTTTAATTCTTATTCAAAATGCAGAAGTCACTCCCCCTCTAGAATTCAGCATAATTCAGGGTTCAACTCAGTTCATTTTTGAAGTTCTGCCTAATTTGGTCAGGACTGATTAGAAAGTCACAAAAGCACCACATCACAATTTAACATAACGAGGTGGTTATTCACTGTGAAAGCTGAACTCAAGTCAAATCACCTCCCAGAAAATAGCTTTTCAGAGTTGAAATATAGAACAAGGCACATATAACTTAGTTTTCTTTTTACCAAATATGCTAGAAAGATGATTCTGAATAAAAACGTTAAAAACTCCTACAAGTATCATTACAGTCTCTCCTCATTATGTTTTTGTACAATCCCCAACCTTCAGCCACCAATTGGTCATTCTGGAATACAAAGTGACTGCACACAAATATTTGCTTTTTTAAAAGGTCCTCTAAAAATAGGCCACCTTTAACATGAAGGCTGTGGAAAACTGAGTAGCTACAAATACAATCCCTCGAAGTCTAAAAAAATTCTCAGAACACCACATAAGCAGAAGTTTAGAAAATTCTAGGCCAGACTTCAATACATTTCGATGCTTAAAGCAAAAACTTTGATAAGATTTGAACAATTTAAAACACTACATGACCACAAGTCTCCAAACACAGGCTTATATAAATAAGCAGTAAAAGAATGAAATTCTAAATTTAATGACGTCAAAGGTATCTGCAGGCACCTAACCCATATAATGATTTTAAATCAAAGCAACTAAGCAACCAAATTACATAAAAAAAAACTGTTCTATGCACTTTTGTTGACAGTGTGTAAGAAATACATATTAAAATAAAAAATTTAATTCACAAATGCTAATTCCAGTAAGTTCATAGAGATTTTTTCTGTTATCAGCTTTTACTTTAGTACTTTTAGTACTTCTTCAAGTGGTCACAGTAAAGTTAATTGAGTTGAGTTACTCAAACAAAATTATTGCTAATTTTAGAAAATTACTATTTTAAAAGTGTATGCATATTCACTTGATTACAACAGATGCCTTAAAATATTTTAAACTTAGTATAAACTACATTTCATCTTTCTACAATGACAATATTTAGATTTTAACTCTTCTCCAAAATGCTAAAAAAAACCAAAAAAACACCAAATTTGACATCTACTTTGGCATTTAAGCCACTAAATGATAAAGTCTATGAGAAAATACATTTTCGGCAATAAATCAACTGAAGCAGAAGAAAATGAAGTGGTATTGTTGGGGTTTTTTAAAAAAATAAAAAAAAATAAAAACAAGGACAAAACACTTTTTCTTTTTCCTCACCAGACAACAGCTTTAGATCTTGTACTTCTGCCTTTGGTTTTACTTTCTTCAGGTGAATGAGATACGTTTGCTTTGTGGGTTTTCTTATGATGTTCCAGGAAAGCTTTTCTGGCAAATGCTTTCCCACATTTATTGCATCGGTGCAGAGAAAAGTTTTTTGTTACTTTTACTTCAATACCAACATCAGCTCCTTCATACTTTTTATTGGGAGAATTAGAGGTGACATCCTGTTTTGAACCCATCTGTTTTGTTTCATCCCTTTGAGAGCCTCTTTTTGTCACCTTATTTAGAACAAGATCAATTGGCTTCTTTATTGCTCTTATTTCTAAACTTGCCGTTATTTTCCCAAGGTAGCGTGGTGACTTTTTATGAACCACAGTTATGTGTCTTATCACATCACGCTTGCGACGCGTTTCATAAGAGCAGAGCGGACACCTGTAGTATTTAACATAAATATTATTTCCATCTGTGTGTAATTCAATGTGTTTCGTTAAATTCTGTTTAGAAGTAAACTGGCGCTTACAGAGTTTACAGTAAAGCTGCTTGAAGTCAAAGCCAGCTGAAAGTTTTGGCTTCCTGGTTTTTTGCTGGCCACCTGCAGCAGATGCATTGGTTGATTTAGGGGTTGATTTAGTGGTTGATTTGCAGGTTGATTTAGTGGTTGATTTAGAAGTTGATTTAGGGTTTTCAGGGTCCTGTTTAACCTTATTTTTCTGTGCTGACGGTGTGTTCTTTTTCTCATTTGAATGATTTGTTCCCTTTAATTCATTCTGCGGAGAAAGCGCAATGGAAGGGGGTGAAGGTTCTACAGAATCTGCTGGTTCGACTTTTATTTCTGTGCCATTGGTAGCATTGTTGGGTCCTTTCTCTCTTTTAGAGTTCTTCCCAGAAAGAGTTATCTTGTGAACAATTTGCATGTGCCTTTTCAGCATTATTTGTGAACTATATTTTCTCTTGCACAGAAGGCATTTGCATGCACTTAAATTGTATTCAGCCTTTGAAGACGACTTTTGTTTTCTGGTCTTAAAAGATTTTTTAGCAGAAACTGTATCCAAGAACAAAGGTTGCCCAGGCTTTGTAGCTATATCAGGAGTAATGGAATCCCTTCTTAATCCTCTATGAACTTCATCAAAATGCCTCCTTACATTGGCTTTTGTGGCAAATGATTTGTAACACACGGGACAACTTCTACCTAGTGTTACGAGAACATTCTTATTTCGTCCTTTTGCAGAGCACTGGTTTAGTTTCTTTTTTGTTTCTATGTACTTCTTTAGCTCTTCCATCTTTTTTTTGTGTACTTTTCGAATGTGCCGGCGTACACTCCGTCTTGAATGAAATTCCTTCCTACAGAGGCAACAAATCAACTGGTGGCCATAATCAGAATTATCCAGAGAGTCTAAGTCAGGATTTACTGCTGGTGGCTGCTCTTCAGGAGTAGGTATCACCTTGTTTGTAACAGGATCAGCAGGAGGTAATTCTACAGCCTCCCCAGCGGGGACTGGGGCTGGGGCTGAAACAGTCTTGGGTTGCTCAGTGCTGGGTTCCTGTATCTGTACTGGAGCTTGATCAGGGGTATGGCTACTTTCTGTGTTCTCATCTGGGCTATCAGTCCTTGACACATATTGAAATACAGCATTTTGATTAGTTTCTATAGGTTCCAATGTAATGATATATTCTTGCTTATCTACCCTTGGATAAATTGCTTCAAGAAGGTTATTTATGGCTTGACTCTGCTTATCTTTTGTATCTGGGAGGTCTGTAAGAAGAGGAAAAGGTATTTTTTAATGATTTAGCAATTTCCAACTATTTAAATTTCAAAGTAGCTTTTAACCGCTATGTGAATTCAGTCTCTAAATTTCCACAAATCCTCTTTTGTACTGTCTGAACATTCAAAGGCTTTGAGTAATCATTACAAGTTGCCTTTTTATTAAAAGCCAACATCGGAAATAACCCTCCTGGTGTGCTAATGTGAAAGCCACCTGAACTAAAAATTTGTATGGCTGGAATTAAGCTGGTCTTTAAAAAACTGTATCAATTGCAAAAATAACATCATTTGACTGAGCTTGTTCTGCAGGCTTGCAACTAAGCCTGAAGTATCATTAAAAACCAATTTTCCTACTGTGGGATACAGGCACTCTTAATAAAGGAACCTAATTCTGGAAATAAGCTCTTCTCTGTGAATTCTGAACAATCCTTACCAAAGAATGAAACATCTGTGTAACCTGAGCATTGCACAAAGATAAAAGTAGATAATATTTTACAGGTCTCAGTAATCTCTTTTTAAACACCAAATTAGTTCAGTGCTCCAGTTCCCAGTGCGACACTCAAAGCATCTGCAATGGCACAACTAGGAAGTTGGGGTCCTACAGCAAAAAGGTGAGGCTCTGAGATGACACAGTTCAAATTATTGTGGAAAATTTTAAAGATGTGAGTCCTGGTAACAGCTAATTAAAAACCCACAGTCAAAGTTATTCCTTCCACACACCCAGCAACACATGAAAAGCGTCAGTACAAAATATAGGCTGTTTTGCTGCTCCAAACCCATTTTTAAACACTGAATTTTTAACAGCTTTTTCAGTCAGTTTCAAATGAGCCTATCTATATAGTTTTTACCAAGAGGAAAAAGTCCTTCCTATTTTATAGCATCTTTTAAGACTACTTCATGACTATACTGAGTGCATGAATTTTTCACCATAGTGCGCTGAAATTTTATTCCTGCCTCTTGTTCACTATCTTTTATCTATTGAAAAAACTCCCACTTAGTTCAACAACTACTCAATTTTATATAAAGCACAAGTATTTATACAGCTTTATTCCGAGCGTGTAGTATTATTCCTTTTATTTGCACCTCTCATAGTGAACAGTGGAAGTTATTTTATTTGTACATTACTTCATATTAACATATGAAAGTTAATCAGAAAGTTAAATGAAGGCTAGAATGCCAGGAGCCGGACATGAAGTCTCTCCTCAGGATAACCT
The DNA here is from genome assembly GCF_049639895.1 of Pseudopodoces humilis. Taxonomy (NCBI): domain Eukaryota; kingdom Metazoa; phylum Chordata; class Aves; order Passeriformes; family Paridae; genus Pseudopodoces; species Pseudopodoces humilis. Next base: position 53,260,056 of record NC_142204.1, read on the forward strand.
TACTTTGCTTAAAAACTATTGCATCTAAAGTCACATGCACTTCTAACCTTGCTTTCAAACTACGAGTCACCCCTTCACACAGAGAAGCTCTGTGACTTGAACTGGCCAAGCAAGCTCATTTAAGGAAGGTGACAGTACCAGCCTTTTCACCTTCTCCTTTCAGCTGATACCATGTGTGAAAATAATAATTAAAGTGCATCTCTGTTCCTAATTTTTGAAATATTACGGCAGGAAGGCATTAATCAGGAAAGAAAAAGCCTCACTGCAACTATATTGATCTAGTTAAGGGATCAAGGTAATTAGCTTTACAAAACATTTTTTAATGCTGACACATTTCCAAATTAATCAGCTTTACTCAGATCAACAAAAAGTTATCACTGGAAAGAGACTGCAATAAATTTCTTTTTCCATAAAAATATCATTCTTGGCTTATTCCTCATCATTTAAGTTACTGCTTTTAAGAATAAAGTTTATTTTCTACAACAAAGATCTAGAGCTATGCATGACCACATAGATGTTAAAGCAGCACACAGTGAAGTGAAGCAGGGGAAAAGAGACAGCATTATTCAAGCACAGATCCTTAAATAAAAGCATAAACTTTCAGTCTGTGTTTCACACTGACTAAGACCAGAAGACTGCATCCATGACACAAGCACTGTAAGGGCTTCCTCAGTACAGGAGAATATTAAGGATATTGACCTTTCACTTCACAGGAGCAGCCCAAGTCCATCAGAACTAAAACTGAAACACCCTGTTAGAGCCACTGTTTTCTATGAGATTAATTTCCTAGTCTTTGACATGCTTTTGGTATCCTCCACAGTAAAGGACAGACAGGAAAGAAAAAGGGGAAGAAAGAATAGAAAGTGTTAAGAGTGACACTTAATTAAAAGGCTAGATGTACAAACTAGCTATCTAATTATGATATTGGCATGGCTCTTGGCTGTCAATTCATATAAAATCATTGCTATAGCTCCTCCATGAAACATGAAAGTGTTATGGTAATACATGTTACCACAGAAATTTAGATCAATCTATTTTTTGTATTTTTGTTTCAGGTATATTTGTGTAAATGGTAAAGAAAGATATATTTTTCAACTTCACATAGCTTTATTAAACATATAAATTAATAAGACTTACTATCATCCATCTGAAGACTTGGAGGACAATAGAACTTTTTATGAGTAATTAAATTTGGTAACCCCCTGAAGAGACTCCGGCACAATTTACACTCAAAAATGGTGTCCACATCCTTTAACAAGATATGTTTAAGTTGTTTTGTTCCTGTAATAAAAGAAATATTACACTTAAGGAAGGCTTTCTGTTAATCTCTTAATTCACATCATCCCATGAAAGTGGAAACATTTTAGACCATGAATAATTATAACAGCATTTTATCTTTTGTTAATGCTACTTCACTTGTACTGTAAGTTTATGATACGTGCTCCAAATTTCACTATGCAGACAAGACTAGGGTGAAAGCCCCTCAAGGATTACACACATTACAGTTTACAGAGAAAGTGCAATGATTTATAATAAAAACTAACACCAAACATCAGGAAAGACTTCTTACTATGGTATTTGGTTGTTGCAAGACAATTGCCCAATAGGAAAGAAGAAGTACCCAGAGCATTTAAAGAAGCCTGTAGTATTTTTCTTTAGGGTTATCCTACAGTGCTAAAAGAACAAGACACATACAGCTATTTCACATAGAAATGGCACCTGGTAAGGCAAAAAACTCAAGCATAAAATAGATAAAGAGAATAACTAACAGGTCAAGAAATGTTACTACATGTAGATATCTGACCCAACTCCAAGATGATGATGCTTAGGTCAGACAGTAGAAATGTAGGCATATTTTCAGCCTGATGAAAGGAAAATACATACAACTTAAATCTGAAAGATCTCCATTAAAACACAGAGAACATGATAAAATATGCCCGTTTTCTAGACTATTATGCATTGTATACAAAGGTAGTTAGATCTAGCATTGTTGAAGTATTCCAGCTCCTGTCATTTTTTTACACTTCAAACTTACTCCTTCATTTCTCATTTTATGAAAATTATGAATGTAAGGCCTAAAATCAGCAATAGACTATTAAATTATGCTTACCCACCCCAAATTAGAAAGGAGCACTAACTAACAAAATTCAGCTAATTTATCTATCTTGATTTTTCTTAGAATTTAATTACTCAAGACTTATCAAGCAAGCAAAAATATAACAAAACCAGACCATGTATAAATAATATCAAACACCTATGGAACAGCAGCAGCAAGACATTCTTCAAGCTGAACTACAAGGTCAAGCGTTCTGTCATCTCATTACACTTCTCTTAAGAATTCCTTTCAAAGATCAAACTCAGAGTCACACTGCAGAACTATTTTCTAAATTAAAATCTTTCAAATATTAATGATCTCATGATAGGCAATAGTTCTTCAACAAAAAAGGGCCCCCCAAAAAAAACTCATTTCTTGGTGCAATAATAGTACTACAAAGCTTCCAGCAAAGCAGTGTCTTCTTCTACAGTTCCTCAAAAATGGTATCCAAACTTGACTATCTGAGGCTACCACAGTTCCTGTCCCCTCCTATGCCCTCCCAAGCCATATCCACTGCTCTTTCTTTGAGTGTTACTAACCTCACCTTCATTTGATCTGCATTTTTACAGACTACTGGAAAAATATTTAGATACAGCAACAAATAAAAATTTTACAGTTTCCCCCAAAAGCAGGTTGTTTACCCAGATGTCACCAACCAACATTTGAATTTCTGCATATAAAAATTCAGCTGAACAAAACTGAAGATGCTCCATGTAGATAAAATTCCACGCTGTTCATGCATGCCCTAACCACAAACCTCAGTCTCAAAAAATAAAAATAGTCTCCACTATTACCCAATCAAGGTTACACTGGTATAACTCCCCTGTTATACTGGTATTCAGTCTCCTGTTCAGGACTGAAATGTTTTTTTTCCAATATAAATTACTGGATTTAAGAACTACCAGATGAGATTAAAGAATTTATTACATATCGGAGCTCATACTATATGACATGGTAGTCACTCTGGCTTCAAATCATCCTTATGCAATTGTGAAACTTTTCACAGCTGGGAGTAAAGAAAAATAAGTGGTCCTTTAGAATTAAATTGTAGACATTCAGAAACTTCGGGATACAGCAAAAAAATGTAAAATATCCAATGGTTGTGTGGACACAGCAGGCAGAGGAAAACAAATCACCTCCTTCACCAACTGCAGACAGTGGCAACAAGTCAATCTTGTGTCAGTAGATGCTGCCTTCAGGTTACTGGAGATTTACTGAAGTCTTCGCTATTTTGTAGCTACATCTAACTGTAAATTGTGATGGTAATGCAGATGACACCTTGCCAAATTCTATTAATATTTGTAAATGTTGATGCTAGAGTAACATCAAAGTCACAATAAGTCAGTAGAGAACACCAGTCATAAATATCTCTCCATGAAATACCCAAATTTATGCCTTTTGCAAGCAGTTTTTTAGAAAAAAATAGATTCAAATTCACTTTTAATTCTTAATGCTCTGAATGACAGAAGCTTTGGATAAAATTACTTATACAGTAATGTACAATACTCTGTGTTAAATTTCTGTTCCTTTATCACAAGAATCAAATACTCTCTTTCCGTAACGAAATGCTGCTTGTTCAAAACTAGTCAATAGAATATTTCTCTAAGACCTCTTGCCTTCTGCCCAATCTCCCTGATGCAGGTGACTGATGACAGCAAAGTAAGGTATCAATTTAACACCTGCCAGTGAGGATGATCTGGAAGTAACTCAGAGACAAAGTACCTGCAACTACTTTGTGCTATTACCAGTAGCATTAATCTGCTTCAAGCAGAAGAAGCCTGTGTCACGTATCTGAGGCCTCAAGCAATCTCAAGCAAGCTAAAAAATGAATGAATATCAGTGAATATTAATGAATAATCTCGCAACCTGTTTTTGTATTAGGTTATTGAAATGCTAGTGGACAACTTAAACACTGTACTCTTTTACAAGACACAGACCAGACATCCATCTCATTGCACAGCAGCAGTGCTTTTATACGAACATATTTCATGTATGTAAAAGTTCTATGTGAAAAAATCTAGAAATGCATAGTGGCACTAAAGACCAAGAGCTGTGAAAATAAAATCTTTAGTTTGCCAAAGATCAGAAGTGTGGAAACCCTGGCATACCTCCCCAAATGTTTAGCTGTTCATTGCTATGTATTGCAACTCCCAAAACCAATCAAGGAGCACCTCAAAACAATTTAGGATATTCAAGATAAAGCTTTTTCTTCGCCTCAGGAGTTTTACGATAAACTCCCTGATAATAGCACAAAGAAATGACACAAAGCAGAAAAACAAACTCAATTTTTAAGGTTTTTGAAGGATACCTATACAGCAAGATTTGTATCTTCATTACTTTCTATAGAAGCCCTTATTGAAAGGAACACCTAATTTCAAAAATCTACAAATATTTCGCAAATATGCATAAAGTCAGGTACTGGTTATTTTAATACACTGAATATAACTCTTTTAACACGGTAATGAAATTCTTAAGGGTCAGGCATGGTTTCCTACCTGATCGAAAACACTCAATGATTTGTTGTATACCAGATTTTGATGTTTGCAGAGGCTGCTGCAATAATGGAGGATCACCAGGTTCCAACAGATGCACTGAAATACATAAAAAGATAATAAGCCATTACAGAATGCTCAAGTGATTTCTGTAATTTAGGAATTTTCCATACATACAGTAAACTAGCTAGAAAGACAGGACTACAGTAAAAGTAGCCTTGCTCTAAAATTTTCACTTATACTGTATTACAAAAAAGTCAACACTGTATTTTCCAGCCATGATACCTTCAGACAGCTTGCTGTCTTTTTGATCACTTAAAAAATGCATATTCAAAGCTCCCATTGTTAAAACCAAACAACATGTATGAAAGAGAATTACCAAACACTGTATTACCAGCATTACCAAATACTTCATAGCACACTACATTACTTCAATGTTGCCAGGATGCACCTAAACACTGGAGCCAAATTTAAAGTATCAATGATCAGAAAAAAAGCACAAGCATAGCTACATAGCATATACCAAAAAAACCCTATCATAGTATTTTTAACCATGAAAACTACACTCAATATAACTACTCAGGCTCAAATAAACTGCTGAGGGAATACTTTATTCCTGATGTTTCATTCCACATTATATTCCTTCCAAAAGCTATTGAAACAAAAACATATATTAATCAGAATTTTTAGCCATTCCAATATGCACTATTTATGCACATAAAACTTAACAGCACTCCACTGCTCTATACAGATATGGCAATTAAGCTTTGCCTATAGTGAAAACAAATTTACAAGAATAAGAATACTTCTTGAAGCATGTGTTTGCAAAAACTTCAGTTAGGTCTTCTTTTATACTTTTGATTGACTAAACAGACAGCCTTGTACTTCACAAACTGGCTCCCACCTTAACCACTTGGTTTGATTTTAACCCCATTTTAAGGTTTTTATTTCTAAATGAAGCACTGAGATCTCTAAGAAATATTTTTAATAAAGGTCAGTTGAATTATAGTATGAAACTAGTTAGAGATAATAAGTGCAAAAAGAATAAATTCTGACAGGAACGTTGAGCTAAAAGATAAAAGGTTATAAATGAATTCTAGCTGAAAAGAACATCAGAAAACAAAGCACTGTAAAAAAGGACAACAGAATGAACACTGCACCCAACTATCCTGGTCCCATAACATACTATTATATATACAAACATGTAACAACCATAACAAATCAGCTCATCATTTGGGAATCTCTAACACAATGACATATTGTATTCCACTAGCCTACTCCCTACACTTCAAAATACAACATTTTGGTTTGTATACAGCCTCTAATATGCATGTACAACACCTACTGACATCAAGAAGAGTAACACAGATGAAGCAGACCTAATACATCATTGTTAATTTGTCAGGAAAGAAAAATATTTTCATTTTTTTGAAAGCATTAGAAAACTCAAAACCATTTCATCGTCAACACAAAGAAACGTTTCTACTCACTGAACAATATCTACTCTAAAATTACATATCACAAAAGAGGCATAATCAAAGCCACTATGCTCACATTTTCATGTTAATTCCCCAAACTGATCCCTTTCTTGTCAAAACAAAAGTGGAAGCATCCAAACAGCACCTTTCTTTCAAAAATATAAGTGAACACATCCAAATAAACTCTGTAACAAGGCAAAAAGAAACAAAATTGCCTTCAAAAATACCGATTATAACAACAAGCAGAATAATTTCAAAAGCATCAAAACCTGATGAAAGCTAAACCTTCAGAATATTCATTACCGTTTCCACTGATGGCATCTTTCACATCACTCAGCCATGGAATGTAGAGTTGTTCTAGGACTTAGTCTCAGAGGAGAAAAACCCCATCAAGATCTTAAATTTCACCAGAGCTCACCAGAGGAGACAAGGTAAAAATATAAACAACAAATGCAAATGATTGCCAAAAACACCATTTTACAAAAAAAAACTGAGAACACCGTACTTTTTTGGAAACAAAAGGGTTTGCTGTTTTATACAACTTGCCTTCCTCTGCTCACTGCATACAATGCCCATGTGTTGGCCTGAGGATTATCCCACATCCAGGAAGTAAAATAGTCTCTTCCTGAAATGATTTTAAGGTGACAGCTCAAGGATACCAAAAGAAAAAAAAAGAAAAATAAAGAAAAAAAAATTCAGAAACTTTTCATACCTAGAACTGACACTAATGATACACATTTGAAATCCTCACAACAGTTTCTGCAAGCTTTTAATGAGGGAGATATGCAAAACATCCGAATCCATCGGAAAAACATCCATCACACACCACTATACCTGGTTCACAGCATCCATGGTGATGGTGGTCAGTCTGACAACACTTGTCCCTTAGAGGCATTTTCTGTGCGCACGATCTACTTTCCTTCTACATCCAGCAGCTCGTTTCTGCTAAAATAAGGAAATTGGCTGTCACCGCCGAAGCACAGGCGGCTCAGGAGCGCGCCAAGCCCGCACACCCACTTCCTACGGCAGCACGGCCGGGCAGGCCGGAGGCAGCGGCACCGCTGGCGCAGGAGAAAGTTCCCATTGTTTTCGGCAGGTCTCACGACGCCCTCTGCAACGGCCGCGGCGAGCACGGCCCCGCTCCCGCCCCGCCGCCACCTGCGCCTCGGCCACCGCCCTCCCCACCGAGCCCGGCCCGGCCGCACGTCCTCCCCACCGAGCACGGCCCCGCGCCCCTTCCGTGGGCGGCCCTGCCGCGTTCCGTCCCCACCTCGCAGCCTCGTCCCGCAGCCCCACCGATAGGACGGTGTCCCTGGGCTCCCGCGGGACAAACCGTGTCCCCGACAGCCCCGGGGCTGCGGCGCGCCCGCCGCCGGGCCGGGCGCTGCCGCGGCGCCGCCGGAGCCGGGGCGGGGCGGCCCCGCCCCCCGCCACGCGCAGCCCGGGCGAGAGGGGCGCGCGGCCGCAGGTGACAGGGGGCGCCGACACCTGGACGGGGCGGGCGCGACGGGCGGGTGCCGCGGGCCGGCCCTACCTGGAGAAGACGGGCGGCTTCCCCCTCCCCGAATTAAACTTTATTCGCCCCTGTCCCGCCAGAGCGCCGGCCGCTGACCCCGGAGCCGGATGGGCACGGGGGCAGGAAGTGACTGCGGTCCTGGCGGCGAGCGCCCGCCCAGTGCGCAGGCGCCGCGGCCGGCGCCCCCCGAGCCGGCCGCCCAGGTGCCGGGCAGCGGCTGCGGGACGGGGCGGCGGCGGCCGGGCGGTGTGGCCCGCGGGGCTGTGGCGGCACACGGGAGGAGCCCCGGGCGGGCTGAGGCTCGGCGCCTGCCACAGGACCGACCCGCCGGACGGAGCGCGCGGCGGGAACCGGCTCCGTCTTTGTCCCGCGCTGAAGAGAAAGGCCCGCGCTGACCGCCGCGGACGCCCGTGATGCGCAGCGCTGCCCTGAGGGCACCGGTGCCCGGACACAAGTGGGAGCAGCCAACGTCCCTGTAGCTGGCATTTCTGCCCACTTTCAGCCTGGTCTGCGCCATTACATTAGTGTAAAAAGAGATGAACCAAACCACCGGTTGTTCTAATAGACCTACCAAGGAAAAGGATAGGTTAATGTTTTGAACACCCGGAGGAAAAACTCGTGTTCTGAAAGAGAACTGTGTGATCTGTATGGTAAATACCGGCTACAGGACGTCGGTGCAGTGCAGTGAGTGGCAGGGCAGCCGGTGGCTCCAGATACGTTTCCACAGGGTCCTGCTTAGTCCTGTGCTCTCTTAGTGCTCTTCTGTAGGCTCCGCGGGTTGTTGAGAAGGTGATTCTTGGCTTTTGCCGAAGGAAAGGATAAGATTAAGTCTTCATACACTTAAGGAAAAACTTACGCCGTTGAAGAAAAATCTGTAAGGTAATGTCAGGAATAAGCACATCATTACAGGAAAAATGCTAAGTGATTGTACTAGCACAGAAACATGCTGTTAAGTTCTGGATTGTAATAGCATCATTTCATGGAGATAGGACTGATGGTTTCAGACGAAGTTCCAGTCACAGTCTGTGTGAGACTAAGATGTCTGATACTTTCTCAAATCAGACATGGAGAGAGCTGTGGTCTGTGGCCATTAACTTGAACACAATTACGTCTTCTTTTAAAATATGGACATTGATTTAATCAATAAGTCTTCTTTTTCCAAAGCAACATCAGACCAAATTCAAACTCCATCAGATGCATTTGGATTTTGGTTAATAAAATGGAAGCCCCTTAAATGTCAGAGAACAGTTCAAACAGCTGAGTGCCAAATAGCATCTTAACTCTGAAGTACAGCAGAAGTCGCTTGTTAGACAAACAAACACAAGTCATTGTATATGTCCAGAGGTTCTTCCACCTTGAGTTTAGCTACATCCTGAGCTCTGCTGTGTTTTAGACACACAGTCAACGAGATATAATCTCCATCAGCCATGCAGCTGCATTCAGCCAAAAAAAAGGTCCCTTGGGTAAAATTGTAAAGCTCATGGGTAATAAAGTGCAAGGAACACATCTGTCAGCTCTAGCTCTGCACAACAGCCTACTGATTGTTGCCTGAGAAGTATCGAATTTAAAGAATTAACATTCTCCACCTCCCAGGAGATGTAGGAATCAGGCTCAAAGATTATTTTATATTCCTACTGATGACACTGTGCTACAAATATTGAAATAGTAGTGTTATAGCAATTTAACTATGCACCTTGGACATTTACTGTGAATATTGGTAGTCATGTCACCAATATAATTCTACTCAGTGATCAAAAAGTAAGAAAGGAAAAGTCAACTGGCAAATCATAAACCAGCAATGGAAATTCAGAATCTTTTCATTATATTTGGGCTTCTGTGTTTAGCCACTTTCGACAGAATTTTCTTCCTCCTTCCAATCCAATGAAAGTTTCTCTTTTTGCAGCTTATGGCCTATATTGTGCTTGCATGGCAAGATTTTGGTAGTGATTGGCCTGTAAGAGTGGCTTGTCTGAGAAGCTTCTGGAAGTTTCCCTTACGTCACAGAGCTAATGCCAGCCAGCTCCAGGATGGGCTCACCACTGGCCTAGGCTGAGTCAGTCAATGATGGTAGTAAAACCTCTGTGATAACATGTTTAAGGAAAAAAAAAAGTTTGCCACTAAAGGACACGAAATTATTCACACAAATGCTTCTGTGTTTGAACAGGAAAGAAGAAACTTTATTCTTTGACTTCAGCATTTATAGATTCTCGACAATGACCAGGGATTGGATAAAGTTACCACCTTCCCAAGCACACTGGTCATGCGAAACATCCATCAAAAGACATTTTGTAGAAGGAATGTGATAAACAACTTACTTTTATAGAACTTTCATGGGAAAGTAACTAAAACTATGAAAACATTATCAGAAGGCTTTAGTTTTCAGGGCGACAAAAGTTAGTGCACAGAAATAATTGTGGCCAGAGAGAGAGAGGAGTGAGAATATGTGAGAGAAGCTGCCCTGCAGATATCAAAATCAGTAAAGGGAGATGGGGAGAGAGGAGGGAGGTGCTGCAGGTACTGGAGCTGGGATTCCCCTGCAGCCCATGGTGAGGCAGCTGTGACCCTGCAGCCCATGGAGGATCACAGGGGAGCAGAGATCCACCTGCAGCCCCTGGAGGACCCCACAGCAGAGCAGGTGGATGCCCAAAAGAGGCTGTGACCCTTTGGGAAGCTCACCCTAGAGCAGGTTCCTGGCAGGACCTGTAGGTGCATGGAGAGAAGAGCCCATGCTAGATCAGGTTTGCTGGCAGCACTTGTAATCCCATGGGGAATACGTGCTGGAACAGTTTGTTCCTGTTGTAAAAAAAGGACCCACATTGAAACAGTTCATGGAGAACTGTGTCCTGTGGGAAGGATTCCTCTCCCTGAGAAGGAAGCAGCAGCAGAAGTAATGTGATGAAGTGACCATAATGATAACCACCTGGCCCCATGCACCACTGCTGGGGAGGAGGTAAAGATATGGGAATAAAGTTAATCCCTGGGAGGAGGGAGAAAAAAAGTGAGGAAAATGTGTTTTTAAAATGTGTTTTTAAAATACGTTTTAGTTCTCATTATCATACTTGGATTTTGACTTGTGTTGATTTCTCCAAGCTGGGTCTGTCTTGCCTGTGGCAGTGACAGATCTCTCCCCATCCTTATCTCAACTCATGAGATTTCATTGTATTTTCCATCCCCTGTCCAGTTGAGCAGGGAAGGGATAGAGCAGCTCTGGAGGGCAACTGGAATCCAGACAATGTCAATGGCCATTCTTTCTTGTCCTTTTCCTATTCATCTCCAAAAAAGTGAGAAGTTCCTCCTTCTTAATAACTCCCCATTCAGTGAAGCATTGGGATTATGTCATTTCAGTGTTCCCTTCCGAGTTCCTTAGCCTCCCCCTCTGTCACATGCCCCTGGAACCACGTTGGTTACCTTCTGGATATTTTCTGTCTTCTAAGTATTCCTTGCATACCTAGGAACCCATACTGGACACAGTGTTGCAGACATGGCCTCGCAAATGGCAAGTAAATAATAATCATCTGCCTTCACCCCCTGTGATGCTGATGTGGCACAGTATAGGTGTTAGTCTTAATTTCCCCAGAGTTGCAGTGTTGACCCTCGTTTCACTTTTTAACTGGGACCCACAGGTTTTTTTTGCAAAGCCACTATCTCATTAGTCAGTCCTCAACCTCTACCATTGTTAGGGGGCTTTTGCCCTGGGTGCAAGGCTTTGTCCTGCCAGGACATTCTTCAGCTTGTTCAAAGTGTCCTCACAGAGCAACCCTGTCCTCTAGTATGTCAGACACCCCCTGGTTTCAGCCACTCATTTCATCATAGAAGACCATGACATGGGCTATACAAAGTGTGCCTTTCTGCCTTCCCCCTCTCCAATTTTAGAAATTCCAACTAAGGTTAAGTTCTCTAGTGCTGTATTTTTTGGGAGGTGGAAATGCATATTTTCGGAAGATGGCCAAACAACTGAAATCTTATTCTATTTTAAATGCATTTTCATCACTTTTGTGTTCCAAACTTAAGGAAGCCCTTAAATGGGCATTGTTGCATGCATGTGTAAATCCTGGTAATTTAGCTGACCTTGTAATGTGTGAGTGGAAGACCCTAATCTGTATATTGCTGTTTAACTTCTCATGTAGTTTGCAATGTAACTAATTAGTAACATGGGCAAACGACCACACCCAAATTTTGGCCAGTCAGCCAGTCACGTGCAAAGCGTTTCTGGGACTGATAAATGCTGCCAGCCTAGATCAGGCAGTTCCACCTCACCTAGCAGGAGGTGCCTTCAGGAGGGTGCTTGCAGAGTGGAGTCCTTTCAGCCAGAAGCTGGCCATTGAATAAGAGAAATTTGGATCAGGGTAGCAAAGACTCCGATAAAACTCACTTCACAATACACTGCTGCAGTTGTTCATCCAAGAGGTTAAACTGGAACTTGGATCCAATTTGAGTTGCATTGTGTAAAAAAAGAACAAGTAGATGATGTTGCCTGACTTCAAAAAATAGAATATTCCTCTGTAAAATATGAGCAATAATTGAAATTTATAATAACTTTCTTTTTGTCTTATGTAGATATGATTCAATGAAAATGAAAAAGATTTTTAGAACAATATATAATTCTTCATACAATCCATAATTAGCTTGTATCCAGGGAACATGGAAATTCACAGTGAAACCAGATACAGTGTAAAATGTACAAGATGTATTTGCATATAACAAAGGTAAGGATGAAAATACTTTTGATCCATTTCATGTAAATTCTAGGCAAAAAAATATATTATTACGGGTGGGGATTTGAGTTTAGCTTTCATTCTCTGGCTAGTGTTTTCAATATAACTTGCAGAGTTTGAAGCAGAATCCTTATTTATTCATTGTCTTCTAGATTATGAGGAGCTGGTGAGAAGTTTTGAATTAAGGCTTGTGTTGCAACTTGATGATCAAATTATTTTTTGTTTCTTGATTGTGAGTATGGCTTTGAAATATGCAAAATTCAGGACAATTTCTTTTAGTTACTGGATTGTGCTTCCAAAATACATGAAGTATTCTAGCAAGGGAGTTACATTTTTGGTAAAGGATATTGAAGCATTATCTCAAACAGTTCTGATAGTAGGTTTAGTATCCACTGAGGTTTTGTCTTGCCAAAGGGCTGGTAGTAACACCTGCTGAGATGCCTTGCCATCTGTTTGTACATCTAAAAGCTGTAAGATTTGATTACTAAATGTTTCCTCACATGCTATGACCACTAACATTTTTTTTTCTGTATTTGGGATGCATTTTGGATGAAGCACCTGGCTTCACTGTCATTTTTCCCAGGAGAAAATAATTGTGAGCTGGAGTGAATTAACGCTGTGATGCTGCATTGAACAGAGTTCTTTTTTTGCAGAGGTGAAGGTAAAGTTGCATTAACCCTGAGGCATCTCATGTATATGTGCTAATCAAGAAGTATCACAAATCATAGTCATAAAGCATTTCACTGCAAATACAGATAGTCCAGCATTCCTTAATATATCGCTCTTAGTCTATTTATTGATTTGATGTGGATTCATATAATGTCCTTGCTGAAAGCATCTCATGAAAACTGTATATTCAGAAACTCCATATTAAACAAATTTTAGACATAGAATCCTGAGAGAAATTCAGACTCCTTCAAGGGCAGAGAAACTCTGCAGAGAGACCTCAACAAACTAGAGAGATAGACAATCACCAGCTGTATGATGTTTAACAAGCACAAGTGCTAGAATCTGCACCTGAGACAGGGCAATTCTAGTTGTGTGTATGGGCTGGGGAACAGGAGGCTGGAGAGCACCACCAAAGAAAGGGACCTGGGGGTCCTTGTTGATGCAAGTTGGATGAGTCAGCAGTGCCCTGGCAGCCAGTAGGGCCAGCTGTGTCCTGCGGAGCATCAGGCACAGCATCGCCAGCTGGGCAAGGGAAAGGATTGTCCTGCTCTGCTCTGCACTGGGGCAGCCTCACCTCGAGTGCTGTGTGCAGCTTTGGGCACCACATTTTAAAAAAGGTGCTGAGTTATCAGAGAGCGTCCAAAGAGGGGCCACGAGGATGGTGAATGTTCTGAGACGGAAGCCAGATGAGGAGCTGCTGAGATCTCTTGATCTGTTCAGCCTGGAGGAGACTGAGGGGAGTCCTCACTGTGGTGTTCAACAACCTCACAAGGGGAAGTGGAGCAACAGACACTGATCTCTTCACTCTTGTAAGTGCTGAACAGGACTTGAGAGAATGGCATGAAGCTGAGTTGGAGAAGATTTAGGTTGGATATCAGGAAAGATTTTCACCAAGGGGGTGGTCAGGCACTGGAGCAGGCTCCCTAGGGAAGTGGTCACAGCACCAAGACTGACAGAGCTGAAGAAGTGTTCTGCCAACACTCTCAGGGAGATGGTGTGATTCTTGGGATGTTCTATGAAGAGACAGGATTTAGGCTCAATTGACCTCATAGGTTCCTTGGAACTCAGCATATTCTATGATTTGGGCACATTAAGACTCCTTTGTTAGCATCCCTGATCATGATGGCCAAATGGATAGAACTCTTGCCAAGGAAGTAGAATACCTTGATTTCAAAATCCTTAATTACAAGTTAGAGACCCCTTTTAAGCACAAGGCACAGTTAAATTCAATTCACACAAGGAATTCAAGAGCTGGGGGACTGTAGATAAATTAAAAAAGACAGCCTAATTCTATTGAGAGTGAGCTTAACTTGAGGAAGGGGAAAAACCATATTGAATTCTGGTTGCAATTCCTAGTATTGTTAATTTCTATCCTAAGATGCATTAATGGGAAATGAATAAACTAGTCTTTAGAGCACAGATACATTAACTTTCAGATAAAGGTGAGATCACTCAGACAATTCTATATTGTTTTTTTCCTGTATCAGTCACATTAAAAAAAGTACATTAAAAGTTTTCTATGTACTACAAATGAAATTATGTGAGCTGGTTATCATGATATGATTTTATAATCCAATGCAACTTGTTTACTTTAATTTAGAATTTAAACTGTACATACTTACATGCTGCATGTTTGTGGTGAAATCTTAAAATTAAATTCAGTTATATTTGCATCAAATCCACATTTGCATAATTGCAATGTTTACACTAATCTTATACCTTAGCCTTGACAGTATCTTACAGAAAATCCCTGGGCTAGAATAATTCTGAATCTTAGTCAATGTGTATTCCAATCTAACAAGGAGCTGCATCTTCATGCTCTGTTCCCCAATTAACATAAAGCTTCATTACCCTTTTGGGATAAAAAAAAACCTGCTATGTGCATTGTCTTACCCATAATTCATTTGTTTATAAAGTTATTAAAACTCATAATTAATTAGACTTCTCATGAGGTATAATTCCCTTCTGGGCTTTCTGGTGCATGACTATAAAGTTTAGCAAGGGGAACAATTTGCATTGCATCTCTCCCCTGGAGGTCCTTGTCATCATTTGATCATGGATTCAACCTATTCTGTTGTTTTCCCTTTACACCCTTCAGCTTTGATTCCTGGTTGCACAGTGACACAGCTTCACACAGAGGCAGGAAAAATTTTCTGGCCTAAAAGCATTTAGCTTTTGATTACAGCAGTTCTGTGGAAAGTATGAGCTGGTGGTTCAGTCATCAGCAAGGCTGCTTGGGGGCTGGAATCCAGCCTACCCATTTCAGTGCTGCACCTTCTGACAGTAGGTTCTGGCAGGAGAGTTAGAGAGCATACGGAGCAAATCCTCTTTCTGAGAAAAGTCTGTGCATCTGGAAACAACTGAGGTGACAAGAAGTGACCATTGTAATGTCCCAAGAAGACATTCTGCATCATCAGCTCAGTGCAGTCAGTAACCCTGTCCTACAAGGGAAGAAAAGGTCTAATTGAATTAATATAGTTGGGGTGTGTTAAGTGGGATTTGGACACGTGCTGTTGGGAACTCAGCTTCAACTATTCAAGTATTCTTTCCTCCTCATAGATCACTAACGAGTACTACATGACTTGCCACTTTAAAATAATTTGTCTTGCATACCTTTCCTTAAGAAAGGCATCATTCTGTGTAAATATTCTCGCCTTTTTGCTTATGTGCTTGGCTGGGTAAAAAAACAAAACCAAATATGCTTCTCACAGGACAGATATTTTACTTAACAAAAGAAGTAATCTAGTAAAATATATTAGGAAAAATGAAAGATTTGCTTACAGTATTATATAATGAATTTGCATCTTCTTACCGCATTCAGTTTTCTTCCAGTCCAGTGATTTTTTTCCAGTACACTCTTCCTGTAGAGTGAACATAAAGTTAATTTAATTCATGTTCTCATCCCTGATTAATCTGATTAATACAAAACACATACAGATATGCCACAAAATCAGCTTCATGCTTTCAGAAATCATTTAATTGAGGCATATATATTCTAAGGCTTTGTGATGTGCACTAGGAAATGGAGGATAATGCATCTGGATAAGCAAATTGGGGCCAAATGCAGACCTGGTCTAGCATGCTGATTCACAAGATGATCATGTTTTCTACCAATTAATGTATTTAAAACCTATTCCTAATTATGAATCTAGTGAAGTTTAAAATAAAGTGTTGCCTGCTGTCTGTTTCTTATGTAGGTGGAGGCAAAGAATCTAGACTGTTGAAGAGAGAAGAGAGAGGCGTAAAGAGAAGATGTAAGAATTTTTAAGTCTTTCAGAGGAAAATAAAAAGGACCATGTTCCTAAACTTATCTCAAAAAATGCTGGTGAGGGGAAAGTCCTGCAGAAATGTGGACATGCACTTCTGTTTCTCTATGTATACATATGTGGTGTATGTCTGCACACAGTTGTGTGGATATAGCATGGGGAGGGATGGGAAGCTGTAGAGTGAGAGAGGTGAGTGAGAGAAATATGTCTGGAGGGAGGCCTAGAGAAGGAAAGGGAGAATGACAGATTCATGAGAAGAGGGGAGAAAGAAGGCACAGGAAAGATTCAGAATGAAAGGATGCAGTAAGGTGCAGTAGCTTAAAATTAATGCAGACAAGACTGACAGGAAGAAGTATATCAGAAAAGGGGAGGATGAAGGAAAGAACAAGCAGTAGAATTCATTAAGCCAGGTTTCCTGGGGTTCTGTGACTTGCAATGAGGTTATCTCCTGTTTGCTGACCATTTTCCTTGGTTTTGTAGTAAAAGCAAGGAAGCGTAAACATAAACATCCGAGTCCTGAGTGTAATCAGAGCAAAAGTGCATAGAAAATCCAGAAATAACAACATTTCTATTCAAAAGGATGCCACTATTTTTGTAAGCTCTTTTATATATGTGTCTATATGTAAGTCAAGTCGTATATTGCAGGGCAATAGGAACCTTTCAAATTTTGAGATATTATGATTCCAGAAGCAAATTTGCAAGATACTACTCAACATTGAGGAACATATGCAGGTATTTCAAGTAATCTGAGGACATGCCATGAAAACAAAAAACAAAAACAAACAAACAAAAAAAGCTGAATTCCAGAAATAATACCATCAAAAGTACCAAGAACAAGTATTTGTAGAAATGCAATGTACAATTAACCCAATCAATAGAAATTACTCTTTTATATAAAGAAGGGCTACAGATGATGAATCACAATCACAGAATGAAATAAAAGAAAAATGAAAGGTTCATGGCCTAAGGAAAACTGGTGATAGGCAGCTAATGAACTAGTCTACATTGTCTAAGACAGAGAATATCCATATAAATGAATTGTGGTACAGCTCTGCCCTCAATGGGAGACTGATTGGGTTTCTACACTCTGCCTGGCTCTACTCAGCTTGTGGGAATATTGTAACACTGAGACCTTGAGCACTGTCAAAATCAGTTGAAATTTTCAAGAAGGTTCCAAAGCTTATTGCAAGATTTACACTGACAGAATGTGCAACAGAGTAAATTTTGCTTCCTTAGGAAGGGAGGCAAAACCTGTAGAAAAGCAAAAAGAGATAGACAACCTGTTGATTTCCACTACATTAAAGCTAAATGCAGTTTACTTTTGCACTGCAAATTGGATTTGTTTCTTCGATGGCAGAACATGACATGCCTAATTTGGAGTGTAAGTCCAAAATAAAGGACACATTCATCAAAATAAAGTCAGTGACAATAACCTAAAGGTACAAATAGGAAGTCCAATGCACAACACAATTAACTAAAGGTACAAATTGGGAGATATAAAGCACAACACGATTCTGGGTGAAAGAAAACGTGCAGCAAATGTGACAGACAAGATTGTGGCACAAGGCTGCTCCTATTTCAGTGTTCAAAATCCACAAATGTGTAAGAAAGATATGCACTAAAAGATCAGGAATCAGAAAATTAATAAGTGATTACATAAATAGTATTCAGTATATTATTCAGTATATTCCAATAAATACTATTCAGCAATAAAAGAGAGCAGTTATATCTGTGTCAATATATTTCAGCAACCTCCATTCAAGTTGAATATGGATGGCAATGACAAATAGTCCCAAGGAATCAAACTTCAAACAGAGAATCAATCCCTGTAATGAGCAGGACTGATCTGCTCTGATGCTGACCTACGGGGTTTCTCTTCCACATTTTGACAGTACTTGAGTGAATGAATTTTTTGCTAATGAAACTGAACTGGACTGAGGTTGGCAGAGGATATTTTGGCACAAGATATTTTGTCAATCATGGTTCTTGTTAAAACTTTTTATCCCACAACTTCTACTAATTGTATTTTTTAATGTGTTAGAGAAAAAGTTGGTGAGCAGATTATCATTTTTCATTCATCAGCTTGGCAAGCTTTTCTGTTATTTCCTTCAAGCTAACTTAGTATGTGATATTTAGTTGGCTACTCAGATATTGTCCAAGCACCATTCCAGCTGCCTCTCAGGTGAATTATGTCATTTACTATGCTTATAACGTATCTCCTTAAACTGCTGCAGAGTTAGTAATCACATAGTATTAAGCAGTATAGAATGGTTCTGAAAACCATGTGAATTTGGTCTTATCACTAGTCTGGTAAACTTTTTTGTCTTACAGTTTTTACAGTCGCATAGACTATGTAGCACAGACTTCATCCTAGAGAGCTAGTGAGTTCAGTGCATTATGTGCAAAGGAATTAGCTACAGCCCATAGAGGATTGTGGTAGCCCTGGGCCATTGCGCAGCAAACTAATAGTTGGATTCTGTTAATTCATTATTGGTGTTAACGCATTCTGTTTTATAAGATATAAGCATTTGGATAGGGTGAATTCACTATTTATATTTTTAAGGAGAGGAAAAAGGTAAGAGGAGAATTTAACAAACCTGACAGTTTACCTTTGGTTCCCCCCAGATAATGAAGCCAGTAGTGAAAGACACTATTATTAAGCATTTAGAGGATAATGGGGATATGTAAAAGGAACTTATACCTGCCAGGTAGTAGTCATAACAGGTCACCTAATTTCCTTCTTAATGAGTAATAGGCCTCAAGAAACAGAGAAGTGGAATCTAGCAGGATTTCAGGAAGGCTTTTTATGTTTCCTTATGTGGCATTTTCATTCACAGGCAAGCTAATGTGATTAGAAAACCACATCTGTGCAAAGAGAATTTATCAATAGTTTGCTATCAAACTAGAAAAGCGTTTTAAGACTCTGTCTTGGTTGAATACCATTAAATATGTTTATTCATAACTGGGTATGTTTGTTTAATTTATAGATGATTTCAAGTTGAAGGATCTGCAAGCTTGCAGAAGGCCAGCATGAGAACTGAAAATTATATTAATTCAAAGAGCAGTCCACAAAAGGAACCACAGAATAACAGAATGGGTCATGTTGGCATGGAATACAGTGGTTCGTCTGGTCCAACCTCCCTGGTCAAGCAGCTCATTCCAGAATGGCACAGGATTGTGTCCAGACAGTTCTTGAATATATCCAGTGAGGGAGACTCCACAACCTCTGTGGGCAACCTGTTGTCAATCACCCACGCAGTAGATAAGTTGTTCCTCATGTTCTGGTGGAACTTAGTGTGCATCAGGTTTTGCCTTTTGCCTGTTTTATTGCTTGGCACCATTGAGAAGAACCTGGCTCTATCCTCTTGACACAAGACATATTTCAAGTTTGGAAATATGAAATTCTGCTCTCAGTCAAGAATGGATACTGTGTGGGCAGAGGGCAGCATTAGTAATTAAAAAATAATGCTGAGGAATTAGATAAGGATGCTACAGAGTATGTGTGTACATGAACCTCTGTGAATTGCATTCCCAAAGAGAAGTACAGTATTAGTGCCACGGTCTATCATATTACCAGAATGGTCACAATTACCACAAACTTATGAAGAAATTAGTGAGGTCAAAAATTATAATAGTGACAGTCTTCAATTTTCTGCTATCATGCTGTTAAGATTTCCAGCATTCAGGAGTGAATAGCCCATCTTGAGATTGTAAAGGCTATAGGGAAAATGAGACAAGACTTCTTCAACAGTAACATTCTAATTTTTAGAGGAAAAAAATTGAAAGAATAAGTTTAAAAAAGTTTACATTGGATTGGATACTACAAAAATATAATGCAATACGCCAAATGTCAATAAATACCCTCTACTTGGGTGACATCAAGAGCATTAAAAGCATTTAAAACCAAAATAACATTGCTGTGATTCAACCACAAAGAAAGATGCTAGAATACAGGATAACTTCTAAAAAATTGTATTCATGTCCAAAAGAGGGGGAAAAAAAGAAGATGAAGAATCTCTATAATGCTAAAGGTATAATCACAGAAAAGTCCAAAAATACTATTATGAAGCCCTAGATAAACGTTCACAGACCACAATCTTAACCACATTGGAAAGAAGCAGCTGACCAGACCATTAGTGCAATGGTGACCAGACCTGTGATCACAAGCAACACTCAACACAAACATAAATAATATCAGAAAAAGCTAAACTAATTTTTTGCATCAGTTTTCACTGAAGAGAAGGTCACATCAATTCTCAGCACCACTCTTTATGAGTGATTAATTTGAGGAACTATCTCAATTCAAATATTAACAAAAAATTGTTTAAAACAAACCACTTAAATTAACCATCCTAAGTAACAAGGATAGGATGGTTATCAACCCAGAGTTGTAAAGAAATTCAAACATGAGGTTACTTTGCAGTAGTATTGAAATATATAACCTGTGGTTTAAATCAGCCTCTTAGGACCAATGGTCTGGACAATTAAAAAATGTTACACTGAGCTTGTAACAGGCTCCAAGAGAAATTCTAGATACTGCTGATTCATAAATCAGTTTTCTTTCTATTTAATTAAATATTATACAAGTAAATGCATAGATAAATGCAATGTACTGACAGACAACCAGCAGAACTTCTGTTTGGGAGTCATGCTTTACCATCTGTTAGAGATCTCTGAAGGAAATAAAATACCTGTCATCTGTTTAATATTTTTTTCATAGATATCCTTATCCAAGGTGCCAAAATAACTTACAGTGTTATAAATAAGATATAAAAATAATAATAAGGCTAAATAATCAGATTTTAAAATGAGAAGAAACTATGAGAGGAGATCCCCCAAAGAATCTGAGGTAGAATATTTTATGTGTAAAATAGTCATAACCGTATGGAAAAGGAGGGAATTGTGAAAGAACAGAATTTTCAGGTGATATATTATGCATGCTAGACAAACATAAAACTGACTGCAAAGAAATCCACAGAGATCTCAAAATACTGGACGTCTGTTCAGTAAAAACAACCAAATAAAATTGTGACAAGTATAATAACATGCACATGAGGTAAAAATACCATAATTATAAATACATAACAGCTGTCTCAAAGTGTGGCATCTATTGTCTTTCAGACAGAGATCTGAAACCACTGGAGGTGGGGAAAAAACAATGAAGAGAATGTTAGAAATTACTAGGTACAGGGAGAACAAAACAGAAAATCCCATTTATCACTGTCAACTCATCCTGGTCCTCCTTTTGAACAATTCATACCTAATAAGGTGTTTTGAAAAGAGCTGTTAGAGAATTTTTTTAAAATCCTACAAAAGAGGGACAGTCACTGAGAAGAGCAGCAGCTTCTGTAAAGGGGCAAGAAAAAGACTTTCCATGCTTGGAGAAGATAGGGAGGTGATATAGAGCTATAAAATTGCAAATGGTTTGAATAAGATGAATAAGGAGTGTTTATTATTTTTTTTAAGCTCACAAAAACTATCAAGCCCTTAAGGAAATTATCAGGTAGCAATGTAAACATTACAAAATCTTAATAATTACAGGTAAATTGTGGGTCTCATTGTCACAAAATACTTTGGAAATTAAAAGATCAAATGAGTTCCAAAAGTGATGGATTGATGGATAAATGGATGCAGAAATGTCCATTTGTAGCTCTAAAATATTATGGCCTTCAGTGCAGGAAGCTCTTTTACTGAGAAGACATAACAGGTAGGATCAATGTTATGCTTTTCTTGGCAGTTTTGCATTCTGGCTTCAGCTTTGAATGTGGTTCTGGGTTGCACTGCCTTTCAGACAAGCACAAAAGGCCACAGGTTCTTATGAAATGCTTGTGACATTCTACACAGAAAAAAAGGTTCTTGCAGATACAGTATATGCCAAGCAGAGAAAGTGTCAGAAATGTCAGAGAGAAAATGGAAAGTATCAAATGGTGAAGTAAAGACATGGATTTGACAGAATATTTCTCTTCAGTTCAACTCTGGTAAATCACTAGCTGGAAAACTGGCCAGGTTTTGGCATCGTGTTTCAAGCAAAATTATCCAGAAAAAAAAATCTATAAGCATAAAAATAGTTCAAGGAATATGACTTATAAGAAACATGAAAAGCACTGTAGATCTTTAATGTATACCGAAGACTTTCGATATGTATTAGGTAGAGTCAAAGAAGGAAGAAAAATTGTTTACTAGGTCATAAAAATAAATCATGAAATGTAGAAAGCTGTTGCAAAGAAGATTTGAGCTAGACCACAGAGAGGATTTTTTAACAGGAAGATCCCAGATACTGATGTAGATTGCCTAAGGAAGTGTAGAATCTATCATCTTTGGGTTTTTAGACGTTGTTTAGACCCGTATCTTTACAGTTTGAGTGCAGTAAGTGGGCTATATGTGTTTTATGTTCATTAGAGTGCTATTTTTTCCTGACATTTGAGGAATGGCTTGTCTGAAATGTGTGTGATCAATTCATATTATTTTGACTGCATGCTGGCATGCAGCTATTCATGCTGTCTTTGTGTATATTTATTTTCTTTCTCGCTCCATCTCTAATCATCTATAATTTTATTTACATGCTCAACAACTGTTTCTCACAGTCAAATTCCTCTCCATTGGCTTGACACTCACTGTTTAGTGTTATTCCCTATGTTTTGTCACATTCTCCTAGCTCATTTTTCAAACAGTCTGTGGTAATTTGTTCTCATTTTTATAAGGACAATTTCAAATTTCTTTTTACTTATTTATTTTTAAAAGCCTGATATGTAACAATTGAGCATGTTATACTAGGATCAATACCATCCCTTGATTCAATGCATTCTCTCAGCAAATATTTATTCCTGTGGTAAAAAAGCTCCGGTCAAGTTGCCCAGATATTTTTCTTAATCATGCTTGGGGGAGAAATACCTTTTGCTTTAAATTTATTGCAATATGTTGACAGCATTTGTACTCTAAGGGTAGAGTTGAGGATGAGGCAAGGAACCAAGATGACAAAGATTTATATGTGTTTCTTTATCCGTGACACTGGCAGTTGCCACCTGTGGCTGTAGCACAGCAGACCCTGCTCTCTTTTGGCATGCTACTTCCACAGGGGTATGTTCTTCTCTGCCTGGGGCTGAGCCAGCCTGTGCAGGCAGAGCCTGGGCAGGCAAGGAGGTCCTCCAGATTTCTTCTTCCAGAAAGTTTTAAAACCTGTGTCCACACTTAACTAAATGCTTGCTTGCAAACAAAATACCTAATGGGTCTTGAGAACACAGCAAGCTAGTATTCATGGTGTTCTGGATGACCACATCTGCACACGGGAACAGGTAGAAATTTTTGTGGATTATGGGCCACTAGAGCAGAGCACACAGGATGATCCACAAGAGTCTACTTCCTATTACTTGTATCAGCAGATGTAAGAATACAAAAGTCCAGCAGCAGAAGCAAGCCCCATATATCAGCTAAGGAGGAAATGCATCTCCTGCCTTCTTTCACAGAAGAAAACCTGAGATAACCTTTAAGAATCTTCAATATCCACTATTTCTTTTGGGTGCAAGGCCCTTGAAGGAGATGAGTTTTTCAAATCTCTGCTTTATGAAAATCTAGCTCTGAGAGACAAAAAAAAAACCCTACCTATATATATATCCATATATATTAATCGTGACTATTATTCAAAACAAGTATCCATTCACTCAGACCTGTCTACAGAGTAAAGGCCTGAGTGAGTCATTCTTACAAACTGTCATTTAAACCAACAAGGTTATATTTTTGTGCAGAACTATTGGGTGAGTAACAGCTCTGTACCTGTTATATTCCAAAGTGTTTCTAAAGTCACATATCTTTTTCTTCATAATTGGACAAAGCCTTCAAATGGCTTGGGACAAACTTATCTCCTAGAAACAAAGGTAGGGAGACACATACTCTACTAGCTCGTTAAACTACAATAGGATTGTTCAGAGATCTGTGTCACTTCATCCTTCCCCTTAGAATAAACCCACATGCAGAAAATGAGGGGAAAATAGCTGTGAGGGATTGAGTGGACCAAGAGTAATCTGGGTTAACTGCATCAGTATCAGAAATGAGCCATCAAACTTGAAACTTTTTATCATTCCACCTTGAAGAACACTATCACCAAACTTGATAATCAGAAGGACTTCTTTTGTAGTCATCCCTCTCAATGTACATAATCCTTTGACATGCTTAATGTTCCTTGATTATATATGCTGTTTCTGCCTTTTGGTGATTGGCACAGATATTGTTGTGCCAGAAGAGGTTTAAAGTTTTTTGCAATTTGTTCCTGTTCTAATGGCAGCTATGATCAAGGTCTTTGTTTTCTCTTTGATTCTCTGAAGCTGGGTTTATTTAACCCTAATGTTTTCACCCCTTTTTTTAAAAAATGGCTTTCATTTAGAATTCTTGTAGATGTTCCATATGGTTTTATGGCACCACTTCCTTCCTTGGCTGCACTAGCCAGCCCTGTAATCACTGAAATACAATATTCTTAAAGAGCTGTCCCAAACAGGGCTCTGATTCATTTCATATGTGCCCAGGAAAAGTGTAACTGTATACATATACTCCAAGACACTGCTTCATGTTGACTCTCAAAGGTAATAAAGATTTTTATTGTGTTTTCTCCTTGTTAGTCCTGAAAGTTTTTAACTACATTTGTTGTTGTTTGATTTTAAGTGATTTAGAGACACTAGTAATATAAGTATCAGTCCTGGTGTTGCCTGATTCTGCTGTAGAATAGAGAGGATATAAAAAGGCATCGAACCTTCCCCTGAAGTCTGTATTTGTTATTGGAGCTATGTAAATGGGGATTATTGAATAACAATATTAAAAGAGTAAGAGTAATAAATAGAAATAAAAATGCTCCTTTGCTTTGTGACTGTTTAACTTTTTCTCATTTACTAACATAATTCTACTTACAAGTGTCTGTAGTTGAAACTAAGAAAATTTTCAGAAATTTTTTTTAAGAGAAAGGAATACCTTTGGTTTTCTGCACAGATCACAAAACTCTAAGTATGTATAGACAATAAAAGGTATTTCAGAAATTGGTTTTACAGTATAAAATAGCATTTTCCATACAGTAAAACAGGTAATGAAATTATCTTCCGTCATTTCTATTACCTAAAATTATTGTACTCTTAAAAAAATTAGATTCTAAATATAATCTTCTAAAGCCCTGGTCTTAATTCAGCTAGAAGTACTACAGACTACTGCTGCAGATACTAAACATAAAAACTATATTAGCAGAAAAGTGAAGTTGCAAAGCTTGTGTGCACCCAGTGCCTGTAATGCATGGAGCTCTTTTAACAACCAGTTCTCCAATAAGCTGTTTTTAGCTCCTTGTGCAGTGTAGTTTATACCCTATTTGTTGTACACAATTCAACTCCTGCTCTGAATTAATAATTTTCTTCCTTTCATATTAACATCAGTATAGGAGTTGAATACTTCCCAAACATTTATTTTCACAAATGAGATTAGAGATTACTACTCTCCTTCTTTTACCAACTATTAAACACACAGAGACATTAAGGTCAAAGGAATTTACTAATTTTCACTAGTCATTTTGAGACTCTCTTGATGTGAGTTTTTAGTGTAAGAAGCAGAATACTGACTTCATTAATGTTTAAGTGCATTTGTTAACTTCAGAGGTTGCTGTGGGCACTCTCTCAAATGAAATGGCTGTGCTTCAAGTCCAATATCCAGAAAACAAATGCAAAATTGATGATCATGTAGGATAAGAGAAGCTTGGATAATATTTAATTATGTGACAGAGACAGATGGTAAAAGTAACTTCCTAAGATTATCCAATCAGACCAGTCCAGTTTTTCTTTCTTTCTCTTTCCTGTACTGTTTCCCACTGCT
This sequence comes from Pseudopodoces humilis, assembly GCF_049639895.1. Taxonomy (NCBI): domain Eukaryota; kingdom Metazoa; phylum Chordata; class Aves; order Passeriformes; family Paridae; genus Pseudopodoces; species Pseudopodoces humilis. Next base: position 53,286,124 of record NC_142204.1, read on the forward strand.
GATTGCTTATTCTCTATCATTTACTGCAAGAATAACCAAACTTCTGGATTCCTTAAAGTGAATGCCAACAGTGGTTGAGTAACAACACTTGTAGAACTCTAGGATGGCTGACAGGCATAATAACAGCTTTCTAAGGATCCCATTAGTCATTGCAGAATGGGTCTGAAGTAGGTTACAGCAATAATTATCCTGACTTTGTTTCTCACCACATCAAGGACTTGAAGAAACACCTGTAACAAAAGGTTTCTTCCTCTGATAATATGAGAGTTTTACTAGTCAGTCTTAGGCAACAGAATTTGAGAATCTGAGCCCCAGCAGTTAATACTTGCAATGTGATAGAGAAATAAAACCTGAATGTTACAAGCTGGAAAACTTCAGACAATAGTATTGGAGCAATGGGAAGCACTGCCTTTACCCCATCATTACAGAGACAGAAACTTCCTTAATCCCATCAGAGTTTGCCTCCTTTTCTTCTTTCACTGAGCTGGAAAGTGGTGTTTTACCAATGGAAAATGTTATACAAATTCCAGTACTATGAAAGAACTTAGAAGTGACCTAACAAGGAACTGAGGAGGAAGGTGTGAGGAACAAGGACTGGTTGCCTCTGCCTCACAATCAAGGTGTTTCCCTTTGGTATGAACTAGCTTGGACAAATAGAATATGCTTTTATGCGGGACTTGGAAGAAATATGAAGATCAGTTCCCTCAGTCACATGGGAAGTAGCCACCTAATCCCAAACCTTGGAAAATATAAGAGTAAACTGTAAAAATGTCCTTTGTTTTACTTGGTCTTTATTTAAATTCATTTTAACTGTATCTGCATGCAAATGATTGTATCTGCTGCAAAAATCTGCAGGCCTTGAGCCAATGAAGACAGATCCACTGAACAGATGACATTTAGCTGAATGACGCAGTTGACACTGCCGAAGGATGGGATGCCATCCAGAGAGACCTGGACAAGCTCCAGAAATGAGTCCATGTGAACCTTACGAGATTGAACAAGGGCAAGTGGAAGGTTTTGCCTGTGGGTCAAGGAAAGCCCCAGTATCAATACAAGCTGGGGGTGGAGGGATTGAGAACAGCCCTGCTGAGAAGAACCTGGAGGTGCTGGTGGATGAGAGGCTGGACGTGACCCGGCAATGTGCACTTGCAGCACAGAAAGCCAGGTCTGTCCTGGGCTATGTCCAAAGCAGTGTGGGCAGCAGGGAAAGGGAAGTGATTCTGTCCCTCTGCTCTGGTGACACCCCACCTGCAGTGCTGCATCCAGCTCTGGGGTCCCAGCACAGGAAGATGTGGACTTGTTGGAGGGAGTCCAGGAGACCATAAAACTGAACAGAGGGATGGGAACACCTCTGCTGTAATGAAGGACATCAGGAAGAACATCAGTATAGGCTGAACACCTCCTGTATTTTCACAAATGAGATTAGAGATTACTATTCTCCTTCTTTTACCAACTATTAAACACACGGAGACATTGAGGTCAAAGGTATTTACTAATTTTCACTAGTCATTTTGAGACTCTCTTGATGTGAGTTTTTAGTGTAAGAAGCAGAATTTTAATGTAAGAAAGCTGAGGGAATTGGGGGTATTCTGCCTGAAGAGAAGATTCTGGGAAGATCTTATTGCAGCCTTTTAGTACTAAAAGGTGGCTTCTAGGTATTGCCTCTAGCAATTGGACAGGAAGAAATTGTTTTAGACTAAAAGAGGGCTACTCAGACATTTTATATGACGAAGCACTATAACAGATTGCTGAGAGAGGTGGTAGAGGTCCTTTTCCGAGAAACATACAAGGTCGGGTAGGACAGAGTTCTGAATGACTTGGACTAACTGAATATGTCCCTGGCTTCTGCCAGATGCTTCATGAGGTGTTAGACCTGTGATGACCTTCAAAGGACCCTTCCAACCCAAACCATAGTATGATTCTATGGGTCTATGTTTCTTTGATTCTGAATGAACAGTGTACTTGTTGGAGGTTAGTAGTGGTAATGGTCAGAACTCCAGAGGGATGGAGAGGAATGGAGGCAGAAATCCTACCTTCTATCCGCACCAGTGAGTATAACCAGCTGGCACAAAGAGCTGTGCCTACAGTACAGGAATATTCACTGTGATAAATAGAAGTAGTGCTGATTTACTCTTAGCCTGTGCACCAGGGATGGATTTCAGAGTGGATTTTGAAGGTGAAAATCTTTCCTCCCTTCCATTCTCAGTTATGTATGTGACACAGAGGAGACAACCCTTGCCTATATTGCATGTGCATCCATGCTGTACTAGTAGTCACATAGCAGGAACAGCAAAAACCCTAAGGATTCACAGGAGACACTGTAACAGAGCTCATATGATGGTGAAGATCTACACTGTTCACACTGCAGGTCAACGTGTATGGGCTGTAGCACATAATATCTTCACAATTAAAAGACATCTGACTGTGTATTTGCAAACTACAGATTGTTTTTATGCATAAATATTTTAACTGACATTTATGCCAAACATATTACATACTCATGTCAAGAGAATAGAACCCATCTGTACTGCAGAGATGTAATTAGCATTAATTAATATGTTCGCATTGTCTGGTGCTCATATATTTTGCCCTGAAGTCATAAATGCGGCATGGCATTTAGTAAAGCAGTATTCATAAGTCTTCATCCAAATTCCAGACATTTGGATTTTGTGATTTGCTTTTAGTGCCCTTTGTTATTAACTGTTTCTTAGCATCTATGGAAAGGGAGTTTTGTTCATGGCAGGTTTGAGTAATTGCTGTTCCTGGTAAGAACTTGTTATAGGCAAAAAAGTTTCTTCAACGATTGACTCTAGCATAAAAGTAAACTAGAAGACTCTAGCATAAAAGTTAACAGTTACAATTATCTTGTGGCACAGTAATGAAGAAACTTGTTTTTTACAAACGTGAAGCAATTAACAGCAAATGTTTGAATAGGTTATTAACAAGATACAATAAAATCTTTTCACCCAAGCCATTTGGCAAACAACATGTATATATTGAAAGAACGGCAAGTGATTCAGGAAGAAATGCACGTCATCTACAGTAGCGCTGTTTTTACCATTTCTGATTCAGCAGAGATCCTCAAACTAGTGAGCCCACTTGCATGCCCTACTTATGATCAATATGCATTTACAGAAAACATGCTCCTGTTCTTACCAAAAAAACTTTAAAGGCATGTGAGATCCTGTATTACCACTTTTTTCTGCCTCTGCAAACCTCTCCTCCAGTTCTAGTCATTCTGAATATTGATGCATAAAACCTGAGGGCTTTGGACTGAATTTCTTCATTGGAAATCTTTTAAGTATTACTGTTCCTTAACAAGTCATAATATATCGAGTCACATGTACTTTCTGCATAGTCTTCTGCAGTATTTCCTTTATCACTCCATTTCTGAGGGTGTCTTCTCCCTCATGTACTTTTAGCTGCAAGCAGTTTTTTCTTCTGTTTGATGCTTATTCATATATTAACAACAATAGCTGAAATTGCTGCATATGTGTTTAATTGGATAGCTTTCACAGAATCACTGCTTGAATGCCCTGATAACTGAAAGTACCTGGGCTAGGCTACCTTAACAGTAGTTTAGTATTCCTACAGTGAATACAGCATCCACAGATCCAGCAGAAACCATGAACGTGTGAATGGATTAACTAGTATTTTCAGCTGTCCAAATTTTAAAAGTCACGAACAAGATTCAGCCTCTAAAAGCAACATGGCCCTGCTCTAGGAGTGACAAATTTACCTTTGGATAAATCAGAGGTAATTTTGTCACATTTTAATTGTATGCCTCTAACTACACAGACAGTTTATTTCATGCTTTCAGATGCACAGCTTTACTGTGAGCAGCTGCCACAAATGTGATTTTCTCCATTTTTATACATCAAGCCATCATGTATGTGTCTGTTAGCGCCATAACCTTGATGGGATTTGACTGGCAGTTTTTTGATGTTCTTAATGCTCATTTAGAGTGTGACCCCATGCACCTTTTTCTTTCAGCAATGAGGCCTTTCAGAATCACCTTCACCAGCCTTAGACATTAATTTACAATCTTTGTTGCACTGGCCCAATGTTTCATAAGGCTGTGTGGAAAACCAGACTGTTCATCACTGTTTGATGTAACTTAAATACAATTTGGCAGGAAGAACAGCTATTCAATGCACTAGTCTGGTTTACCATGAGAACCAAAAAATCCTAGTCACAGCACAAGTGAGAAACCCACAGAGGATGGGAAATCATTTCATGGATATACTGCAAAGGAGTAGGTGCACAGTAATATGAATGCACATACTGGGGTTGTACCAGCAGGGGCTACTTGAATCCATCTGCTAACATTTTGAGCTGCTAATCAAATGTCTCTTTTTAGTTGTATTATCACAAAATGTGGTGACTCTAGCAAGACAGGTGTAGGTCATTGCTCCTTACTTAGAGTACGTAAGCTGCCTGGAGGAAGTTAAATTTATCTGAACTGACTCTTTCAGCAAGATAAACCTTAAAACAAACCTTCTGCAGGTCAGGGGAAATGTATCACTTGATTTTTCACCTGTCTTTTAATTTGTGGTACAATATCACATTTAGAGAGTAGTGTGATTTTTGTATTAAAAATAGAGTGGAAAAGTCAGAAACAAGTTGTACCTTCAGCACAGCTGACTCTTCTTTATATTGGAAAAGGAATCTGCTTCCTTTTATCATTATATTTGCCGGCATGCTCAGAATCTAAACAGGGTGAAAGTCATTCTTAATAAGTCTTTCCTTTCTTCCAGCTTGGACAAAGTCTATATGGGGAGCTCGAAAATGAGGACAGTTCAAGCTGTTGTGCTGGGGAAACACCTATGGTGTAATTTTGTTGCTAAGAGAAGAACAGTACCTCCTACAAGAGTTCTACCAGCCAAGCTGCTCAGGCACAGTAATAAGCTTACTATTTGCCTCTCTGTGCACAGTTACGACTCTGTCATGCATCAATATGTGGGTATCAGTGCCTGCAGAATCAAAATCTGAAGATATTAGTAGATAACTACATACTGAGTGTGTAGAATGTGTTAGATGCAGATACTGGAAGCACAGAGTTTGAAGGGGTTTGCCATATCAGTTTAAATTTAGTAAACCTCATATTTCAGCTCAGTAATTTTGTTCATTAGAAGTTTCAAGAATTACATTTAACACATTTCTGAGTTACCCAGGAGAAAAAAACAACTGAACAATTTTCTGTAAATAAGAAAACCACAGGGTTTTCACAATATTCAGATCATTAAAAACCAACTGAATGTATTTCCTTTTAACTTTGGAGAAATATGCATATCTGAGGGAAGAAATATGAGAATTTTATTTATATAGTCACATTTTGGAAAAATTAAATTGCTGAAAATGAAAGACTAAAAGTCCAGGGTGCTTTTATTCAGAGGTCTGTAATTGCAACACAAACTTTGCAATAAATCACATGCAAAAAAAAAAATTTAAAAAAATGTTGCATGTCTGCTATTTCAAACGGTCACATTTCAGAAAAGTATATGCAAGCTGCTATACTACTTGAAATTTATTATAAGATCCTATCTTATAATACTACTGGATAATTATAATACTACATATTATAAGTGGACTACTGATGCTTTCATATACAAGTGAACACAGGCTACTGTTTTTAAATGGAGTTGCAATTCTCTGAAATTCTTTTAAATAACCTCTTAGTTGTATGCTCACTAATGAAAATAGTAGTTTCTACAGTAGAACAAAGAAATCACAATGAAAATGACAGAAAGCACATAAAAAAATTAAATTTTATGTGTACCTGTGTGCCAGATGTTTACCAAAATAACTGCAATTTTCTGTCCTGAAAATCAGCAAATAGGCAGTGTTGTTCAGAAATGTGATTTTTTTTGTTAGTTTGTTTCATTACATTGTAGAAGGCTTATATTAGAACTGACATTCAGTCTTATCAATAGTAAAAATTATCTGCTAAAGAAGAAATTGCTTGTTCCAGGGGTTTTCAGAACTCCTGTTTGTTGTCTTTAGTGCAGAAAAAAATAAAAGCTAGCAAGTTCTCTTCCAGTGAGGATCAGTAACTTCTTGTGTGTTCTTTTAACCTTATGTCAGAAAATCAAAAGATGGGGGGGTAATATAATAGGCCTGAACTTGAATATTAGGCACCATACCTCCTTGAAAAAACTGGCTGAAAAAAGCACTGAAAAATATAGGTTTTTGCCTGCAAGTATGTATCTTGTTATGATATTTTCAGGAAGACAGTGAAGAGGAGATTGTGTTTCCCAAAGAAAAGCCTAGACTCACAATTTTCCCAGATTGTTGGAGTTTTTTTGTTACAAACTGAACAGAAAGAGAACTGGTGAGGAAAGCATACAAGCATCCTATCATTTGAATGCAAATGTCTGCTGCCCCTTTGTGGCTGTTTTTAGTCTCTCGAGGTTTTCGAATAAATTTAATGAATATCTAATTAAATTTACCTAACATCAAGAATTAGCACAACATATATGTACCATTTGAATCACATGTAATTTTTAAAAGCTCAATCTAGATCATAAACAGGTCATGTTAGGGTTATTTCAAATGTAAAAGACATTACAGTAGTAAGAAACACAGCAAGATGCAGAAACAGTAGTTGTGACATCCTAAAGATAAAAATGAGTATCTAAAGTGTAGGATGAAGTGTCATCCTTTGATTTTGAAAAAATACCAGGGTATTTCCAATCAGATTGTACTAATTTTTATTTATTGATCTAATAAAAATTGTTATTTTTTGCTGCAACCTGGGATTTTAATATATAGCCACAGTTTGAGGGATTTGTTTAGACCGTAGGATTTCCTTAGTCAGAGAAATATTACTACAGACACGTCTGGTATCCTGATTTATACAAGGACAGTGTGGAAAACAAAGTGTCAGCAAGATGTGCAGGGGAGAGGATACACTGGCCTGGATGGCTCCTGCCAATTGCTTCAATAGAGGGAAGAACCTGGAATCCAGGCAAACCTAAAGACAGGCAGAAAGAGACCAGAGTAGCCATATGAGGTACCCAATAAATATGCTGCATATTGGCAATATGTTTCCACATTAACTTTTGGTTTTCTACTTTCATTTATAAAAATTCTCTTGCAATTTCTCATAATACACTGTGTTAGGTGCTGAGTTCCTTCAATACCTTCTAATTGTAATGAGAATCAAAAAATGTTTCCCATTCTGCAAGAAAGGACCTGAAATTCAAAGACAACCCACTGATTGTTTCTGACTACAAGCAGCCTCTTTTCCCCTACCACTGCAATGTGCAGGGCTCAGACAATATGAGACACGACTCCAGGCCAGCTGGCCACATTTTTATATATATCCACTGCAGGAGCCAAACTCGTTCTGTGGTGGAAGCCAAAAGGACACCTTCCATAGCAGTCCATGAATCAGGATGGAGAAGTTAAGCATAATTTGAAATTTATGGAGCATAAACTCTTACACTTGGCATTGCCAGGAATCATGTCTTGATGTATTCGGTGGTGGTGTGGTTTAACCCCAGCTGGCAGCTCAGCCCCACACAGCCCCTCACTCACTCCCCAAGTGGGATGTGGGATTGATTCAGAAGGGTGAAAGTGAGGAAGATCATGTGTTGAGATAAAGAGAGCTTAATAGGTGAAGCAAAAGCTGCACACAAAGCAATACAAGGAATTCATTCACTGCTTCCCATGGGCAGGCAGGTGTTGGGCCATTCCCAGGAAAGCATGGCTCCATAACACCTAGTGGTTACTTGGGAAAACAAATAACATCACTCCAAACATCCTCCTTCTCTCTTCTCCCCCAGCTCTATATGCTCAGTATGGTCTGGAAAATATCTTGGGTCAGCTGGGGTCACCTAGCCTGGCTGTGCCCCTTCCCAGCTCCTTCATCCCCAGCCTCCTTGCTGGTGAGGTTGGGTGTGCAGTAGAAAAGTCCTTGACTGTGTAAGCTCTGCTCAGCAATACCAAAAACATAAAGTCATCCCTGTATTATCAATACTGTTTCCAGCCTAAATCCAAACCACAGTCTCATACTAGCTACTAGAAGAAAATTAACTCTATCCCAGACAAAACCAGCACATGCCTGCTGCTCTCATCAAGGAAAATACCTTTAGTATCATTAAAGGCTTTTCTTAGTAGTTCTTTATTGAAAAGCTCTTCACTGATTTTTACTGATTTTACCTGAGAAAAACCCAAAATTACTGTGCTCAACAGTACAGTATTTTGAGTTACTAATTAACTAATGTAGTTAGTAATTAATGTAATTACTAATTAATTAATGTAGTTACAAAGTAACTACACCTCAGGTCTATCTGTAGATAGTCTAATTTTTAACATCAGTCTAACATAGAAATGCTATTCTCGAAAAGCTGTTTGCATAAAATAAGCATACATAAAGCTTGTAAAACTCTGCGCTTTTATTCTATGCAAATGGAACAGTAACATTTTGAAAGATACAGGATATTGTAGCTCTTCAAAATTATGTAATGTGTTTTTACACTGAATCCTGGCAGAGTTTATTTGCTTCCCATATATAACTTCCCAGTTGAATTTGAGCCAGTCATATGTATAAAATGATAATTATTTTTTTTTTGCAAGATCACACAAATTTTTTAAGATTTTTTTTCTGATTTGGTGCTGTGTTTCTGAAAAGCATGCAGCTCCCAAAGATGTTTGTTGTGGTGTATTGTGGACAATATAGATTTCACAGCTGGATTCCTAGTCTAGTTTAGCTCCTACATCCAGGTAAGAAAAGTTTCATAAAGCTTTAGGTCTCCTTAGACTGTATTATCTTTAATTTTTGAAAAATGTCAACGTCCTTTGAAAAACCATTATTGCAACAGATTTACAGAAATTCATCCTGCACAATATGCAAATTGATATCCCTTATCCTAAATATGAAGAGAAATTCCATTAATTTTTTTAAACATGTGAGACATTTCGACCATTAAGGACCATTTGCTCTTGCACTATGGAACTTCTTTTATGAAAAAATACAAGAGGAACTGATAGCTTTAGAGAGCACATCTGTAAATACACATACCACAGCTAAGATACTCTGAATCCTGTGTACTTCAGCAATATGGAGATGTATACTATGTTCCTGAATTTAAACAGAAAAAGAGTCACCTAGTGAAGTATCAGGGACTATTAAATATCACTGTTTGTTATAAGTACTTTTCAAATGTGCACAGACAACATCTCTAGTATATAAAGCAATAAGCACATCTCTTGACATCCTTGCTATTTATACAGCAGCACAAAGGCATAGCTACAGTATCACTCAACTATTTTGACACAAGTTGTCAACACTTTTACCTCAGTGCTATTGATGATAGTCGTTACAAATCTAAGGACTGTGATATCTCTCAGGAGTCCATCCAGCCTGTTTCCCAAACCTGTGACAAGGATGATTTGGTGTTACCAAGAAAAGATGGGCTGTGAGTTCATTGAAGATTGCCCTCAGACAATGTGTTTATTTTGAGTAAAACCTTTCTTCCAAAGGATAGGCTTTTTTAAAATTTATTATTATTATTATTATTATTATTATTATTAATTGGCTTTACTGTTTAGAAGCTTAAACACCACTCACAGGAGAAAAACCAAATGAAATACTTTGTCATGGAAAGTTGGACTTGGAGCTAGGTACACCATGTGCGCAATTCTGATGAGTTCCACTAGCTCCAGTAGGATGAGGTCTCTGCAGCAGTTCACCAGAGGTAAGAATTCTTCTTTTATGTATAAATGGCTTCAGTTCAATATGAACAAAGCCAATACTGGTGTCACACTAAAGGAGTTCACAGGCTGAGGGAAAAGCAGAATTACATTATTTTTAGCACCCTGTATCCCACCTTCTCAACTGATGAGCTTTTTTATCAAACCATAGCATTTTCCAGACTCCAGAGGGAAAGATTTGGTGATACTTTGCCTTTCTGACAGTAAGCTTATACTTTAACATATTTTATATTTCTGAATGCAAACAATTCATTTTTTATAAAGCAAGTATTTTGTCAAATATCCTCTAGCCCTTTAATTAATAAACCACACAGGGAATCCAGCACCATTTTTAATTCTATCAATAAAATGGCGCAAAAGAAAAGGAAGTCAGTCAGGTAGGATTTAATTTTTTAATGAAAGATTGTATACACAAAAGAACAATAAGGCTTTGAAATAAAAGTCTCAAGGCCAATACTTGTATTATTTATACCTGCAATTATACTACTTATGCCAGTGGAATAACTGATCTGTAAAACTGTTGTTAAAATCAATCTTTGTGAGGACTGCATATTAAATATGTTACATATTACATATGTAACATATTACATAAGTTACATATTTCTGTGGTAGACCTGTAGCGTATTTTAATAGTCTATGATGTTTCACAGAGGTGAGTTTGGCCAGTTCATCAAACTTTTCCCTATATGAAGAGAATATCTTACTAATTGTTGCTTAGTTGGCAGAAATCATATGAAATTACATATTCATGTCATATATGTTCAAGTCTCCAGCAGGCTCAGGATTTCTCTTCCTCCCTTCCCAAATGTGTTTTTCACAGGGCAGTCGTGCATCTCCTTACTCTTCCATTCCTTTCTTCTTTATTACAAAAGTTATCTAAAGAGAGAAAAGGAAATAGAAATCAAGAATTACAAACATTAAAAAATAAAATCTGTATGGGATTGGATGGACCACCTACCTCATTAATTAGTCCTATAACAGTTGTTCTTAAAATACCTTGACTCAGTATTCAGAGTTAATTCACGTGGTCTCTTTTTCCTGCTTTATTCTTCTTTCATGCACCAGGGAAGGAAATCTTTCTTCACAGTTCTTGCTTTCGTTGACATCATAGAGAGATTTTTAACATGGAAATTTTCTTGTCAGCAGAATGTAGCAAACCTCATGTTGCAATATTCGATGAAGAGTAGTTATGTAAATTTTATAGTGGAAAGACATGCCCTTGCCATCTGTTTTTTTATTTGAAAGCAGATCTTCAAATTGACAGAACCATGGGAGGAAGGATTCATTCAGTAACAATTGGCAATTCTTTCATAAGTAGCATTATAAACTTGAAGAAGTCTGACAACTCAAGTGGGAGAATACTCAAGTGGAGAGTGAAAACATGGAAGATCCATCCAATCCACAGGAGATCCTAAAGGTATGTAGATGTTTTTATATTTAAAAAATGGCAGTCATAATCTTACTTTCAGTGTTACTTATATAAAAATGCTTATATTATGTAAATAACTGAAAGTAGTTTGGCTTCATGAGATTACATGTGTTGTGAGTTGACTTTGGCTGCCTAACAGACACTCATCCAGGTGCTCTACCCCCCCTCCTCCTCAGCAGGATAAGGGAAGAAAATAAGTGGAAAAAAGAAACCTAATGAGTCTATATAAGGACAGGGGGAACTGTCACAGGCCAAATACATTTGACTTGGGAGCAATTTGGTTTATTGCCAAATAAATTAGATTTGAATAGAAAAAAAAATTTAAACAGCACCTTCCCCCACTCATATCTTTTTCCTAGGTCCATCTTAATTTCTTTATTCCAGTTTCTTCTACCCATCCTAACCTTCAAACTGCACAGAGAAATGGAGAGCTAAGGACTGTGGTCACGGTCAATCCAGAGCAGCTCTTCTTTGCCAATCCTTACTCCTCACACTTTTCCCCTGTTTCAGTGTGGGTCCTTCTGAGGGGCTGCACTGCTTCAGAAATATCTGCTCCCATGGGGCCTCTCCAGATGCAGTCCTTCAGGAAATATCCATCTGCTCCACAGTGGTCCTTCACAGTCTCTGTTCCAGCATCTGAAGCACTTCCTTCCATCCTCTTCCTTCAACCATGATGACACAGGGCTGTTCATCACTTTTTCTCTCACTCCTCATTGCCATGAAGTGTTTTCCCCCTTTTAAAATATATTTTCCCAGAGTCACTGCCAGCATGGCTGAGAGGCTCAGCTATGCCATGTGTGAATCAGTTGGAGGCACCTGGAATTGTTTGTGTCCATCACAGCAAGCCACAGCCTCTCCTCACAGACACCACTCCACAGCCTCTATGGCCAGGGCCTGGGCACCTGCACCTAAGACGACTTAGAGTTTCCAGAATTAGTAGTGTCTTCTGCTGCAAACACAAGTAGCTTCTTGTCTTCTCAGGGTGATACAACTTCCATTCAAACAGTGGCAAAATGAAAAGAACTAGGAATTAAAGGGCAGCAATAATGAGCATAAATACCAGGCTTCAGATCATGACGTCAGACAAGATAACCAAGCAGAGTAATGAGGAAACAAGTTGATGTATGTTATCTTGAAATTATAAGAAAATTATATGGTTATATGATCTAAACATTTATCAACCAGAATGAATACCATTAGAGTGAACTATGAATGCATGAAGTGCATTTCTGATGTGATAGAAAACAGTAGAAAGTTGATAGGGCCCACACCAAACTCCATCATTTGGAGTTAGAGCAGATTTACTCCTGCTGACAGACCTAGAACAGTCAGGAACCAAGAATTAAACATCCTACACACGATTCCCTACAGATCAGGTACACAAGTGGGTCCACATGGCCCAAGTGTGCTGAGCATGACATCTGGGCCTTTGAGGATCTCAAAGACTGAACTTATTGCTCACACCTCACCTGTGAAAAGCACAGGAACTTCCGATATGCCTGTGCTAAATATGTAACATAATTTAAAAATAAAAAAAGGAAATATGGAAGCATTGCAAAGAGAAGAACATTCCTAATCTCTGCAACGATGAAATGCACACTGTAGAAAGGCCTGACAATCTGTCACTTATAATGTCACATGCTAATCTGTCACATGCTAATCTTGAACACGAATTGCATTTGTCTTGTCTGCATATCTCCGTCACAGCCACAACACCTGAGGCCCCAGCCTTGGCTTCAACTTTCTGTAGACATAAGGAGATCATAGAATCATTTAGGTTGGAAAAAATTCACGATCATTTAATTGAACCTTTGACCAAACACCCATGCAACTAAACCAAAGCAATAAATGACATGTCCAGTTGTCAATACCAGGGATGGTGACTCCACCAACTCTCTGGGCAGCCTATTCCATTGCTAGACCATCCTTTCAGTGAAGAAAGTCCTCCTGATCTCTTATCTGAACCTCCTCTTGCACAGCTTGAGGCCATTTTCTCTTGTCCTGTCACTTGTTGCCTGGGAGAAGAGACCAACACCCCCCTTCCACAACCTCCTTTAGGGCAGCAATGAGGTCTCCCTTCAGCCTCCTTCTCTCCAGGCTCAACATCAACAGCTCCCTCAGCCACTCCTCACATGACTTCCTCTCTAGATCCTTCACTGGCTTTGTTGCCCTTCTCTGGACATGCTAAATATTAGTAGAAGTTTTTTATGTGTAAAGTTAGCAGGCAATGGGCCATCATATTAGTGGTGCTATAATTTGCTGCAGGGAACCTCTGCAGATGCCCCTCCTATTACAGATGAACAAATACATTGTGAATAACTGGATGAATCAATCTTGTTTCTGTTCAAGAGTTGTTGAAGGGTGGCTTACAGTTTCTTTAATTACATAATTATATTTGTTGCTCAGAGTCACACAGTGAATAATGAGATGAAGGAGGTTTGCTCTGAAGGTTCACATGAGCAGTTTCTACCAACATCTGCAATTTTAAAAGTTTCAACTGGATTTCATTGCTTATGTAGGCTGTGTGCGATTGGATCTGACTCTTGCCAGTATGAGTATTGCTCTTAGAACCAGAATGTGATGTGAAGATTTACTTACAAATTCAAAATATAGATCGATCAGATATTCTCCATCAACGTTTCTGTGAACATTCCTGCCTTTACAAAAGATTATAGAGAATAATCTCAAGGCAACAGCAGCAAAAATTTCTTAATTTTTCCACCTTTTATTTAACCATATATTCATGGATTAGATGTGAGATATTTGTTGACATGAAATGCTAAATTTTAACTGAAAAAAGGCATATAAATAATGTGAAAATATCTGAACAATTGTCTGTTTTCCCTGCACTCACTTTTTATGCACTGTAGACACAGTTAAATCCTGAAGTACTCAAATGAAGTGCTTTGACAATTAAAATTATATAGTTTTTTCCCTCCTACACAATTTTTTAAAGGTTTCAGGTGCCATTTTCATCAAGAGTACATGGTGTACCCTACATTTAGGAATGGAAAATTTGTAAAATTTCTGAAAGCAGGAAAATGTGAATTTTTTAAGGTTGTATTTTTTCAAAGTTTAATATTTGAATTTAAAATGCAAACCCTTCCTCCTTGAAGCAAGTCAGATCTTAGGTCTTCATCAAAGAAAATCATAAATGTAGATGAAGCCAAGAAAGGAACCAGACTTAATATTATTATTATATGATAAGAAATTATTATTATATGGTAAGGAAAAATCACTTATCTATGAGGACAACTTTTTTTTTCTACTTTGTCCTTTTCCTTTTCTCATTTCCTTTTCCAGAATTATCCACGTGTGGTAAGAATATTCTAATACCTAGAATAATGCCATTAGAAAAAGAAAAAGAAATTAAGCACCAAGCTACCAACGGATGAAGAGTTAGCCTTAGAAGATCAAGAAAAAGTAATACAAAAATGTAGAATCTACCTCACTTCCATTATTATTCTCTAGAAAAATTCTGGAAATGTGTTTCACATAAGTCATCTACCAGTGGCAAGATCATTGCTAAAATTAAACTGTTGGCAGTATCACAGAAAAGATGAAATTTGGGATAACACACCTGTGGTATAATTTCCTCTACTCCATGCAATCATACCACCTGCCCAGGAAGAGTAAATGCACAAGCAGCAAATCTCAGCCTGGAGAAAAGGAAGTCATTTAAGTCAAGGAATGTTTAAACTGCTGTAACTTTCCATTTTTTAAAAAAATATCCTCTGAGGAAGTAGACAGGTGTTTTAGTTCACTGAACTTTCTGTTCCTCACCATGACTAGATAAAAGTTCAGGAAAAAACCCAGATGTTCAGCTCTCGAGCTACCAGGCCCCAAGATCTCCAATTTCTCTAAAAATCATAGCAACAAAAAAGTAAAGCAAAATTTTGATGCTGAAAATTTCCACATTATGGGTGACTCTATTTCTCAATAATCAAACATGCATGTTTGTTGTGCAGAATGAAAGGTGTGAGACAAAGACTGTGTTCTTTCCTACGATGCAAATTCTCAGAGCCAAAGAAATAATGAAGTGTAGGTTAAACATATTTAACTCTGATAAGTTTAACCTATAATACATTATAGATTAAACATATTTCTTTTTAACTCTGTCCCATATTCTGGTTTACATTTTGCTGAGCTCTTGGGTCAAAGACATAGCACAGAAATATCCCCATTTTGCTTTCATTTAGGGAGACAGGGATTTCCAGGGGCAGTCCTAAGCCTGGAGAGAAGGAGCCTCTGATTAAGTCTTGTCCTGGAAGGACACAGCAATAGACAGAACAGCCCTGTCTGAAAGTGTTTTCAACAAATAATTTTAGACTCAAATTGGCCACCTACTCAACCTAGTTCTTTCAGCAGAATCAACTATATCCAAATAATTTCTTACAGTTATTTAATCTCATCATTAAAATTTTATCCAACTGCTTTGAACCTTTTATCTAGCCCATGCTTAAAAATTCCTACCACCACAAGTGCCTTTGGCCAACTTTCTGAGAGTTTATTTGTTCTGACTGTTAAAATTTCTCCATGTTGAATCCAAATTTCCCTTGCTAGCATTTATGGCTATTTCTTATCACCAGTGAATATGGAGAATGCTTCCTTCCTTTCCTCTTCACCTATTTTACAATTTATCTTTTATGTACTACAAGACTGATTTCCCTTCAGATTCTTTAAGCTAAAATATATGCCCAACAAAATTAAAGGGAGAATCCTGTATTCCAGTAATTTATTTTTTGTATTCTGCGTTTTTAATTAGCAGCTCTCTGCTTCAAAGCATATGTTTCATCAGATTATGGACTTTAATAGACCACAGTATCAAGTTGGTCATGTCACAATCATTAGCCATTAAAAAAAAATTATTACATGACTTACAGAGGATTATACACTCTAAAAATAGTCAAGATAAAAAGACTTGTCAAAAAAAATTATATTAACACAGATATATAGGAAAGAAAGCATCTCAATTATAACTAAGTTTTAAAAACAGTACTATTGTTACCTTCTTTCAGCAAGAAAATGAATCTTTAAAATATATCTCATCTGATGAAAGTCTCTTAAGGCTGTGACCTATTCAAGTGGCAGTTTAATCTATAAAGATTGCTTTTAAGTTTAAATAAACCATTTTTCTTGCCCATGTAATAGACTAAGAGCTCATGGTCAGTGAATTGTGAAGAGAAGTAACTTACTGGAGAATGAACTGTTATTTCTCCATTTGCATTAACTACTTGCTTGAATTTGTGCCAGTACAAACTTCAGTATAGACTGTTCAGAATATAGCTCATTCTCTAGCACCTCGGCTTCATGTTTCACATCGCTCTTGCTCATATAACACACATCAAATGCCCTTTTGCATTCTCACTATTAGCAGGTGAGCTGTGCTTGCTCTGGGAGCTGCATGTGTGGTGTTGCCTTTGGAGAACCACTACTGACACTGCAGGTTTAGCAGCCTTGCCATTAATAACATTTAGATTCAATGCCAGCAGGTAAGAGAAGAAAAAAGTTGTTGTTGTTGCTGGAGACTTTGGGGGCTGGAAGGGAGGTAGACAGACTCTGCAACTGATCTAGGGTTAAGCTATGGTTTCTGTGCCCAGTGCTGGAGTTAGAGGTATTATCTATGCAACTGCTTTCTGCCCCTCACTAGCAATGATTCAGGGTTTTTTAAACTGTTATCCTGAAGGACTTCAAAATCCTTCTTTCAG
This sequence comes from Pseudopodoces humilis, assembly GCF_049639895.1. Taxonomy (NCBI): domain Eukaryota; kingdom Metazoa; phylum Chordata; class Aves; order Passeriformes; family Paridae; genus Pseudopodoces; species Pseudopodoces humilis. The sequence continues at coordinate 53,302,978 of NC_142204.1, forward strand.
GGTTTTGCCCTTGACATTTTAAGTTAATTTCTTGCCTTTTCCCTTGTATTTTTCTGCAACCAGCTAATTTTGCCTTCAATCTATCATCTTCACCTCAATGTTTCATTTCATTTTTACCTGGTCAAAGTAGCTGATTACAACCTTTTAAAGGTAGCTGAAACAAGAAAGAATAATAAAACTAGTCCACATTAACAGTTTGCTGACCAGAAACAAGGTTGTCACCTGGCAGCTTTTTTAACAAGCTAGAGGAAGCAGATAGATCAGGCTCTCTACTTGACATCATTCAAGGCCAGCCTGTAGACATGACAGAGCAGGAGTTAGGAATGTATTGCACTGATCCCAAAGGCAAATACCCACAGAACCAATCTAACTCTCATGGGTAGCACCTTGAAGGAGATGTCTGTGAAAGCACAAAGCTCCTGGCTACTCGTGTCCAGAGAGCTCTGGTTTCAGGAGACACTATTTACACACTTGAGGGTTATTGTGAGTGAAGTGATCCCTGCTTTAAGAAGCAGCACTTCACAGACTTCACTGTAAGTTTGAAACTTTAATGATGTCAAGGGCCAGGAACAGACAAAGGACTACTCATCAGCAATTTGCCTTGTGATCTTGTGTTTTCACATGAATTTTAACTAGTTAATTTAATTGCTAATTTGAGAAAAAAAGGAAAATGTTTTCTAGAATGTAAATTTTGGGGGATCAGATCTGTTTCTGTTTGGACGATGCATTTTGAAACCTCAGAGGAACATAGACCTGGATGCTCCAGTGGTAGACTCTAGGAACAGGGCAAGGCTATCCTGAGTACTGTGCCATCAGGGAAGCCCTAGGTGGCACAGCCAACTCTAAGAAGGGAAATTCAGTCCCTCATATTACATTGGCAATGACATCATATTCCATTTCACAGCAGAGTCATCTAAAAAATAGTCCTGTGTTAATGCTTTTCTTATATTTGATTTGATAAATGATTTTCTTATATTTACACTCAACTGTGTCACTTCAGACACGAAGTGCATTATGCCCCAATAGATTGTGCAAAGATTTAGCTAGTATTTGAGTCCTTAAAATAAATAAAACCCACTGCTAAATCGTAAAACTTATGCTTTATCATCTTTTATATTAATGTGAATCATCTGTAATAATAATTAATACCATGACAATCATATTTTATACTAATATAATAAAATGACTGATGCATTTTACTTTTGCTGAGCATTTGCAATTTCGTGTCTGTAACTTCTAGCGACATGAGTAAGACTGGGGTTATAGATGGTATCTGATTTTCTTTCATACACCATATAAAGTATGACACATTGCAAGCGCTTTTGCCGTTTTTTTTATTAAAGTTGAACCTACAGTCCTGCTTAATTTGCTTCAGCATGTCCTATGGAATTACTGTTCTTCTTCAGAAGAGCTGTGACATATGATATTGCAGAAAGAATTTAGATGACACCAAACAGGATGTCTTGCTACAACAAACCTGTATACAGCCCTCTGTCACTTTCTGTCAGAGAAGTGTGATAGGTATTGATGAGGACCATGCTTCTTTTTCTCCAGACCACTACTTTTTTTAAGCAGCAGACAGTAAGGGAGGGAGAGGCAGTCAAGGGGAGAAATGAGGGCACAAATTTCTAATTAGTCCTTCATGCCCCACATTTTCTGTCTTGATAATCTATATTTGGTCTGGCTGTGATAGAGTTATCTGTCTTCATAGCAGCCTATATGCTGGTTCATTTTGGATCTCTGACTAAACTGATGACACAGTAGTGTCCCACTTTTATCTGAACAGCTCCTGAACAGTGAGTAGGCTACAGGTAGGTGAGAAACTGAGAGGGGTCTAAGCCAGGACAGCCAACCTGACCTGGCCAAAGCAATATTCCATACCACATGAAATTGTTTTTAGCAATAAAATCTCAAGAAAAGAAAGACTCAGGGGTGATGTTTGTATTTATGGCATTACACATGCTGAGATTCTGCTTTCCAAGCAGAAAAGTACTGAAAAGTAATGGATTAATGCCTGTTTTTCCCCTTCCTTGCATATTCAGCTTTTGCTTCAACTAGTATATTGTTTTGATCTCAATCCATGAGTATTTTCACTGTCTAATTTTTCCTGATACTAGGGGAAAAGGGGAGTGAACAAGCAGGTGAGTGGGTTCTAGGTTACTGGCTGGGGTCCACCCGCTGCATAAGCTTTATAATTTTCATCTAAGCCAGAGCAACTCTGATACTGGGCTTCAGTTCAACCATGGCTTTATTTCTGTCAACAACATAAAACAGCAACAGCTGCCATTATATAAGCTCAGTAAGACACTTGCAGGTATGTCAGAAAGCCAACATTTCTGTGACTAATTTCTTGCTAAACTTAGCAATAGTGTTAGGCTCTCATGAGTTAATTTCTGTTGAATGCATACAATGCAAATATGCTCTCCATCAGCAGTGGCAATATATACCTGCTTATTTCACATCTTTCTTCAGAAACATCTACACTAAACAATGCAGTAAAAATCCTTTGTTATAAACTTTTCTCATGTTCAGCTTTTTCACATGTCCTGTAGCACTGAATCAGAGATACTTATTCATTTACTTTACACAAACATGCAGCAGGCTGTCTACTTTTCCTTTCCAAGGAGCCAAAGCAATAGAGCACTGTGCACATGTAGCACTTACATATTTTGCTACATTTAAGAGACAGGTGCTTTTCACTTCTTTATAACTATTGTATACAGCACCTAGTCAGCACATTGCAGCAAGTAATTCTTGGGCAGAAGTGATTACTTAGTTCCCAAATGCTCCTGAAAAAGGCAATTTTAACTAGATGTCCACCATCTTACTGCTGTGCACTTATCTACTTCTGGAGGGAAATAAGGTATCTTTTCTGCTTTGCATTGTAAAGTGCAAAAATCTGATTGCTGTTTTAATCAAGTTTTTCAAAGGGACAAAGACCAGCTTTAATAAGTTAGCAAATATAACCCTGTCCTGGCTTCAGGGTAGAGTTAATTTCTTTTCACGAGCTGTTACAGTGCTATGTTTAGGATTTATAGTGGGAATGGTGCTGATAACACAGTGATGTTTTGGGTTTTTGCTAATTCATGTTTATTCTAAATCAAGAATTTTTTTTTCCCTAGTCTCATCCTCTGCCGGTGAGGAGATATAAAAACAAATAAAAAAACCAACCTGGGTGGAAGCATAGGTGGCACTGCAGGAAGGTGACTCTGACTAAAGTGATATTCAACACTCTAGACCATTATGCCCAAAATATAAACCAGGGGAGTTACCCTGTTACCCTCAAGGGAAACCACTCTGGGTTTGGGAAGGGGGTCTGAGATCAATCAGTGGGTTGTGAGCAATTGCACTGTGCATCACTTGCATTTTTTTTTCCTTTTTATGATCATTATCGTTTATATTTATTACCGTATTTGTCTTTATTTTCAATTATTAAATTGTTTTTATAGCAACATACAGGTTTTACTTTGATTCTCCTCCCCATTCCACCAGAGTGGGAGGAAGTGGGGGAGTGAGTGAGCAGCTGCATGGTGTTTCATCTGCAGCTGGGCTTAAAACCACTACAAACCCATTATCTTTTAAATCACAATTTTAAGACAAGGCCTTGGGAACTCAGCTTCTAGTATTTTAACAACTGAGACTGACAGTACTGCATCACACAACTGCATAAAAGAGGAAGACTTGGTGACAGATGAATCATTTCTCAGATTATAATCTGTTACACATAAACCTTTTTTCTTTTTCTGAGTCAGACACTTTTTTAGATATAGCTTTCACACTTCCCAGGTTCAAAAAATTATAGCACAAAAAATATTGCCTTTATGCACAATACCCAGTGAAATTTCTGATTTTTTACCCCCACCTAGGATTTTCCAAAGTCAGTCTTTAATATCTTAAAGAAACCAGTCCCCACATTTTTTTTCAGAACAGTACCCTCAGCAAGTAATAAAACTTGAAAAATGCATAGTACCCTGACTCATCCTGACAGAAGATTGTTAAATGCTTGATAGGTCATAGCAGATGGGATTAAAAATGAGGACAGGTGTCTCAATATGATGCTGAAGTAAGGAGAAAATTCTTTTGTCCCTGAAAATGAAAAAAGATAAAACAGAAATCTCTTTGCTCTTGCATATACAAAATATGTGAAATGGAGATGTCCTTATCTTTTGCTTTCAGTGCTGCCACTGTGGGCTAGATATGCTCACAACATCCCTGCCAGACAGGGTGACATACAGACACCCAGTGTGTGAGTTTTGAAGGCCTCTGGACAGAAATAGATGCTGAGGTGTTCTGCTTAGCTAATATAGGCATTTATCAGCTCATGTGTATTAGACAAACCAAGTTTCTGCTGCAAATCATAGGCTCTACGAGTTTGTGAAAACTCAGTAAGGAAAATTTTTGTGAGGAGGAGATGAAGGCTCTTTATAAATCTGTTGTTTATGGGCTTAACTGTGAATACAGATGTTTAGTTTAGACACCACTGTTAAAATATTTTGACTTTGATGTTAGAGAATGATCTAGCAAATGTTAGTCTTGTCATACGTAGCCTTAATTTCACTTAAAAGTCTCTATGACTAGATTCTTGTTGTCACTATCAACAAAAGAAAAATATATATATTTACTCGTTGCTAACAGAAAATAAGGAAATGTTTTTTTCCATAACCATTTTAAAGCAACATACTTAAGCATTTTCCTTTGATGGATCAAACCAAGATACTATAGACAACTTTAACATTTATTTAAGAAGGCAGTAGCTGTCAGTACTGCAAGTTTCTTTGCCATCAGCTAGACTTACAGTGCTTAATATCCGTCCTTTCACTTCCCAAACACTGTCATTAACTATTAGTGTATCTAATGAGCTTAGATGAGCTTTGTTTAATTTAGCAATCTTCAATATGAAACATTCTCCAAACAGCCTTCATTATCATGCATGACCAGGAAAGAAAGTACTTTTTTTTTGTAGCAGTTCTTGAGGACAGGATGTGCCAAAGCCATATGTGCATCAGTTTGTGTGGTGCTGCTGAAGCATCTGAAGCAAAGCTTCTCTGGCAAAGCAGAGCAGGAGAGACCCTGGGCAATAAAAACACACTACAACACTGACACCTGTTGGTAACAAGTATGCTAAACTGTGACAGCATCTTTACAGTCCTGTGTTTTCAGAAGATCCAAGAGTTCAATCTAAATTAATACACCTACATATCCACATGCAAGTCACTCGGATATGAAAACCAAATGCAAGACAAAATACAAAGGTTTGATGCCCAGTATTTCTGGAAGTAGATACCCATATCTGCTGACATCCATGTGCAGCTGATGTCTAACACTGGTTCCAACAAATAAATACACACCAGCATTTATCGCGTGTCTAGAGACTGTTTCCTGAGATCCGCATGTCAACTAGTGCAAGCAATGCTTCCTGCAAAGCACTGAAAGTCTTAGTGGAATTTAAACACAAAAGCTTTTCCATCTGGATCACTCTAAGGGTAAGATGGAACCTGGAAATGAAATACCAGTCTTCAGGACAACAGCAGCTTAAATGAAAGCTGTCTAAGAACAAACTAGCAATGTATCTTTTCCACTGCTCCCTTCCTATAAAAAAGTGAGATGAGTGAAGAGTGAAGTTGTGCTGTGGCATTCCTCCTACCCTAGCAGTGGGCTGAGCTGTTTTATGAGGAATTGCTAGAAGAGGAGGCAAGCTTTACAGAAAAACAAACTAAGAGGCAACAGGATCTGCTTGCTTTTTAGCATAACGACAAGCTTCTCTACTGCCCTACTTACTGGTTGCCCTCACAAATAATAAACACTTATACTTACTACTTATACTTACTACTATAATCAGCTATGATAATTACACTCCAGAACAAAGATGTGTGATTTGAGAACTGAAGCTTTCCAAGTTCAGCACCTAATGACAAAGCCAACTTTCATGACCCTGTTCCATTGTGTATTTAGCAAAGCAAAGTGACACAATAGTAGCAGCCATCTAAACTCTTGCTGACCTAAAAAGCAATGTTTCAGTATGTGCCCTGTGTTTTCTACTCTACGGCTCCAGCATTTTTGGAAAGAAGCAACATCAGCAACAAATTGAACACTAAATTGAATTGGCAGCAAATCCTGTAGTCATTCAAGGTCACAATAGTCTCGTCTTTACTTGTCTGGTGATTGGTAGGCTCCTTTTCAACAGTTAAATAATTAATTCAGCCTTCAGCACATTAAAGAACATTTCCTCTTCCAACATAAATGAGAGTTCAAAAAACGTTCCAGTTCCCAGTTTGTGTCATGTATGGGCTTCAGCACTCTCCCTGCGACCTGTGTGCCCTTCTTTGCTCAGAGAAATGGTGTCTTGATCAAAGAACGTTACTACATCTCCTCAACACATTACTAACTCCTAGATGTGCTTTATGCACTGCTGTGATGCCAGTACTTACAGGAAAGAAAACAAGGGATAGAATCAGCCTAGATATTCAAATCTGCAGAAAGCAAGTTAGATTGGTAGACCATGATTAGCCAAACTGAACTGTGTTCAGTGTAAGATCTAAGCCTGATTATCTCACAGGGCTCTTCCCCTTCCAGCTATGACATGATTTATTCTGAGGTAATTGTCTGTGCTAGTCATTTGTATCTGAGATAGGAAAGAAAAAATGGCTAAGATTCACCTGAATTCAAGGTGATTAAGACTTCAAGTAAGATTTTCTTTGTTGTGGTTCAGTCTGTTTCAGAGTTCTGGAGTATAGGATCTGTGAATGATACCAGACAAAGAAAATACTGAGTTTTGTAAGACAGAAGGGTGAGAGAGAAATGGCATAACCGCTTCTTTTTATTTTTTTTTTTTAATTTCTTTACTGGAAATATATTCTGGTCAATATGGATCCAGCATGATGCTCTGAGTCACAAGGGGACATGCACCAGATCACAGGAGTCAGTAACTTTAAACCTATTTCTCTCACCTTGCCCATTAAAACAAAAAAGCTTCATTCACAGCAGAATAAACATTTCAACAAAAACAGAGAAAAGACTGGAGAAACTCCTGGTAACGTCTCCCATGAAAAGTACTAGTGGACTATGCGCTGAAAAAACACCCTCACACACACTGACAGCATTAGCAGAATTTTATACTCATCACTGCAGGGACCATGTATTCCTACATGTTTGTGAAACAGCTACAACCATAATTTATCCACAAATCTAATCAGAGAATCTGGAGATTAAACCAGTGAAAATATTAAGTCCCAGCTTAATATTCTGCAGTTCTTCCACAGCCTTCCAACTCCTCCAATACACAACAAATAAATTGATGTAAGTATTTTGTGTAAAAACTTTCACCACATTTACTGCCACAGGCTTTTGAGGTTGTGGGTTTTTAGTAAAGGAATGATGCAAGTACTGTATTAAAGGCAAAATGCACAGTTCATGCTGAACTAAAATAATTGAGTTATGAGTGACAAAGTAATTATATATATCCTGGGTATTTAGCTATTTTTATATTATAATTACTAGCTTTGCTGCATCAGGAAGAATAGAGTGCTTTCAAAGATTAAGAATATGGTGTGAGTTGATATACAAGAATGCAAATTTCTTCTTGTAGATTGTCCACCAAATTAAAAAGTTGCTTGTCACTAATCAGTAAACTCATGTTTCTGAGACTTGGTGATGTTACTAACCTTACTTATTTTAAACCTTTGACCAAATGACCATCTTTCTTCATGATCCATGACATTTTTTTTTAATAGTCACTCCAGCCTTTAAGTCAGAATCATTATTTCAGAATATAATATTAAAGGTCAATATTGATTTGTTGTTGCTATAAAGTCTCTTACAGCTGATTTAGTGATGAAGCAAGCTGAAGTACTAGGTGTTGCTACACCTACATGCATTTTGAGGTGCATGTTTGCATGTTTACACCTGCTGCATCGTGCAATAGTAAACACTACTTTGATATAAACACCTCTTCTGCACATACTTTGCCGTCATGAATATGGTAGAAATTGAAGCAACTGAATTTCTTAAAAAGCAGGAAAAAAAAACAACATTGAAGAATGATTATCTGAGATTCATGAGATCAGGTCTGCAATTTGAAGTGCAAGATAAAAGAATATTAACCAGAGGCTTGGCTGCAGATGTATTACAAAATCCATTTAGATATTTGACTGATTCCTCATTTTATTAAATTTTATATTATATGGGCATAATAGTATTCTATAAACATTTCACCTTTATTTTTTTATTTTATTTTTTTTTTATTTTTTTATTTTTTTATTTATTTATATATTATTTATTTATATATTATATTTATTTTATTTATTTATTTTATTTTGATTTTTAGAAAAATCAAATTATTTTGTGGATACTCTTATATTAAGCTATCCAGAGCAATGAATATAGTTAATAGTGTTGATGCTGCCATTGCCTGACTTAAAATAGAAGAATAATGTTTACCAAATGGCATGATCATATCAACCTAAAGCACAGTGTTGGATTTCCTCCTGTTCTTGGGCAAAAGAACCTCATTCAGAATGGCCTCAATAAGCTGGTGCCAGGGGCTGCCTTCCCAGAGTTTCTGCACACAGCAGCAGCGCTGCTGGCCAGGGCCTGCTACTTCTCAGTGCAACAGAGCAGTGATCAGCCAAGCAGCTGACCCTAATGGACACTGCCTACTGCTCCTCACCTTTCAGGATGGAATGAACTCAGCAGAAAATTCTGTTTCTCGTATAGTAAACTTTCCTCTGTGACTGACAGCACATTCTGCTTGGGTTTGTTTACCAGTTCCTTATGTTTTATTAGCCTAATTAAGGCTGTATTCACTGTGAGGAGGAAATTTTCCCCTCCACTTCTAAAAATGGCATTCCTTATCCCTCCTGCTATTCTTGTAGTGGATTCTGCAATGCCAAGCCATGGCTATTCTGTATCTCTCCCACACTGAGCTGTTATTATGAAATATTTAGAATATTTATAGCAATAGAATTTACCTGCCAAAGCAAGAAGGATTTGCATTTTCTGATAGGGGATTTTGACTAGTCATCACACTAGTCAAGTGCATTGGCACCTTGTCTTCTCTGGCAAAACTGCAGTCATTTTGTTTGGCTGAGGACCTAGCCACAGTTAGCTGTGTCTGTGCTGTTGCCAAATGGGACTATTACAATGCATTATACTTGTGGCTGGTTTGAAGACCACCTGGAAGCTTCAGCTAGAGCAGTATGTAGTTATCCATGAGATTAACAGTGCTGGCTCTGAGGCACACAGTACAATAACTTTCCCAACACCAAACTTTCCACCTACTTTCATATGGCTGTGAAGTGGAAGTGACACTCTCTAGAGCTGTGTGAGAGGCAGCCGCAGGCAGCCTGTTTCTGCAGCAGAGGTAGCATTTTAGATCAACTGAGCTGGGCTAGCTTGGAATCTGAGACTGCAGACATAGGGCAGTCTCGCTGCAATCCTTGACAGAACAGTCCTCACCTACCTGGCAGAGCCCACAGCAGAAAATCAAATGATCAGCACAGTGGAATACATGTCAATTTTTCACAAGCCTCTGCTGTAACAATTGATTTTTAAGTTTTTAGTACAGGGTGACTGCAATCCATGTATAAATGTTGACACAGACTTGTGGAGTGGTATACTAATGCCCCTAGCAGCAACACTAATAAGTTCATGGTTATACATTTAAAAATCCCATATTTAGAGATTAGAGCATAATCTATTATTCCCAAGAGTAATGAAAAATACTAAACAGCAAACAAGGAAGTACAGATTTCTCTATTTTTAATTTTCTCTATTTTCTTCTATCAAAGATCAAGCAGTTGGGCTTCTCTGGTCCTGCTCTTTATGTGTGTCCCCACCATAGCTTGCACATTATTTTCCCGACAAGCCTCATCCCTCATATCACTGATGGATTTATATTCTGCTGAGCTCAACTGAGTAGTTAGATAGTCAGAATCTGATCTCATTGCATGTGTGTCAGCAGAACTAACTCCAGGGAAGTCGATGGAACCAAGCTGATTTACAAACTTGGAGCCAAATATTTAATTTAGTATCCAACATCTGTCATAACCTCAAATTGAAACTCTCCATGGACATGACCTACATTCCTAAAACTTACAGATGGTATTTTAATATTTCTATAAAAAGAAAAATCTTGTGTGCCAGTGTACTCAGTTCTTCACATCTGAAACATCTGATATGCACCCTAATTCCTCAAGGACCATTTATAAGGGCAGCCAGTTGGAGCTAAGACAAAAGGGATAGGAAGAGAAAAGAAGGCAACTGTGCCAACTGAAATGTCAAGGTGCTGGCTAGCCTAAAGCTCAGTTCCAAAACTAATTGGGAAGGAGAAGTCATATACACATACATACATATATATATATACTTGTCCTGAAAAGTCTGGAATTATCAATGCTTGCTCCGAATAGCTTTGAAACGATTTTTCTTTCAGTTTTTGATGAAGGAGTCTAATATATATGCTGCTTCAGAGTTAAACATGGAAAGAGTTTTGATGTTTGGACATACTTTTTCCGCTTAGGCTCTTTCTCTCTGCATTTTACCCTGCAAAGAGCATTGAGTAATGTGAATGTTTTAGCTGTAGTTGTTGTTTGTGTATAAACTTTTGTTAAAACAAGTACTGCAGAATAAATGACCTTTATACAGACACCTATTAAGGCACTAAAAGGCTTGGCTACATTCATCTGAGACGCGTATACATAACGTTTGGAACAATAAAAGGATCAGCAGCTGCAAGGGGTTTGAATTGAATTCTTTAACAATAGAAAAGTTTTTCAGCCCCAAATACCACCAAAGAGAATTTTTTGCAGATAATCCAGAAGAAAGAAAATAATAAAAAAAAAAATGCTAGCCAATTTTGCAGCAGTTAGCATAAGGGTGCCATCTGAAACATGTCAGCTTAAGAGTGTCCCATAGTACCATTCTTTTACACAACCATAGTATTCAGAACTGTTTCCCCAAATAATCCCAGATGGCAAGCCACAAAATTTCAATTCATTTTAAAAGCTTTCTTTGCTGTTATTATGTGATTGAAAGTGCAAAAGCAAGTTGCCATTCTCATGGCACTATTTGCATTGGCTATTATCCCCTAAAATCCCCTTTAAACAGCTACATTGTCAGCCCATAGGCCTCATTTAGAACTACAAAAAAGACCAGATTAATTCGATCAAAGGGAGAGCCAAGTACAAAATGCACTTTTCAAACTGTATCAGAGTAGGTTCCCTTTACAGATCACTGCGTGGCTAGAGCAATGCAAAAAACCCTTGCCTGAAATAAAGCACTAACAGAAATAGCTGTGCATGTTTCACATGAAGCTTTTGGGGCTCTTCCAGGGTAAATCTCTCACTACAAATGATTACAATAAAATATATTTTAACATAAGTAAATTAAGTAGCCAAGCATCCATTTTTGTCCATTTGGCTTTCTGCCACCAATTTCAGGAGGCACTGATGTAGTGCTTGGGTAATTTAGCCAGCTATATACATTCCTGAAGTCTCTGTCAATTGGAATTCTTAATTAATTAATTAATCATTGAGCAATGAAACTTTCAAAAGATACAGTTAAGTCCCCCCATGACTATTTTTTTTCCTAGGGTAAAAAATCATCACTGATGAAGCAAATAAAATAGAAAAAGCTTTTGGTATCATTTCTGCAAAATATCCTTTTTCTTAATCTAAGGTGAATCATTTTGAGTCAAGCACAATTCAGGTTCATAGATCTACAGCCAAAAGGGTTCTAGTGGCTTTCCAGTCTCACCTGGGTTTGATGACAGGCAATAATGCTGATATTTTTGTTTTTCACAGAAGCTCCTTCAGTGTCTCTGCACCCTCTCGTTCTCTCAGTCTCTACTGGAGTTTGCTTAGTGATCCTGCCATCAGTTCTCTCACCCTCGGTCTGAAGCAGTTTCTTCAGCAGCTGCTTTTGTGTACTGAGAAGAACATTTTACAGGGTAAAGAGCTGCAGCACAAAGGTAGAGCAGCTGAACACGTGCAGCAATATGTGCCATTGCCTCTTAAAGGACACATCAGGCTGAGAGAGACAAGCTGAAAAGCTGAGCACCTGCAACTAATATTATACTCATCTGCTGTAGAATAGAGCTGACTGGATGCTTTTGTTTGCCACTTCCAATGGGGTTTAGATTTTTGAACAGTACCCTTTTAATATAGCTGTTGTATTTGTTTACTTCTTATATATTATGAAATGTTTGTGAAGTGTTAGTAATAAACACTGTGTAGCGAGAAAGTGTTCCTGTGGAGACAAAAATAGCTCCCACTAAGACAAAAGGCCTTGACAAATCTATATAAAAGATGTAGATTTGTAAATATTATTAATTTGCTAGCATACAAACCTTTTTTTAATTCATAATTATGAAAGCCATTATTTGTAATATTAGGAAAAATAAAAGAGAAAAAGTTAAGGTAAAATTAATTATGTCTTTCAAGGGTTCCCATTTTTTAAAAAAGCATACAGTTAGACTGTAAAATAATATATATGCAATTTGAGGTACAGTTTGAGCTTTTAAAAATCTGTCAGATGTAAACATTTGCATGTCATTCCACCTCTTCAAAGGAAATAAATGCCAGAAGTCAAAATCAGTCAAAATTAGGGGTTTAGGACTTTGTTCAGAGTAGTATACAGAAAAGCACTTTAAATAAGCTGCTTTGTCCTCAAAAAATAACTTCAATTAATATTTGTCCCAGACATATCTTTACCATAAGAGATGGATTATTACGCTAGGTTTGTAGAATCAAGTACCCATGATGAGATCCAAAAACACTTTCAGATGTCCAATTTTCTATGAAAATATCTATTTTAAGCATGAAGATCTTCAAGCACATGCTTAGGGGTTTTTGCCTAGTCCTGAAAATGCCTAGTCACTCCTTAATTCCCAACAATAAAGTCCCGTTAACTGAGTGAGGCTGTAAGTATTCCCAGAGGAGGCTGCATTATCTGGAAGCAAAACGCAGCTCCCAGTTAGATCACCTGTAGAGGTTGGACACCTTGGACAAGCTCTAAAATCCTCACATTGCATCAAGGGTGTCCATGCTGAAATCCAGTCTTGGCTAGCTTTTACTAGGAAACCAATGCAACTTCTACAGAGATACACTTTTCTTGCATGTTGAAATTGTTTCTATTGTGTGTGCTTAGAGCAGACTGAAGTCAACCAGGACTTTACAGATGTCAGCAGTTTCAAGTTTCTACCTAATTCACTCTCATTCATATGAGTTACAGACACCTGTAATCTGTTCCATCCAGTTTAAACTGCCATATTTTCAAACTGAATAACAGAATACTGAAGAAAGGATAGTGATATACCATGTTCTAACATCACATGCATGCAAATCCAGAAGAGCTTTGTCAAAATCTGTGGAATTAAAATGTCATACAGGAAAAAAATGGTTCAGACCAAATAGTTTTCAGTTGTTTCACATTCTTCCAAGATCCAAAGTCTATAAGCATTAAACTCAGTCTGAGCTTGAGACACTTGATATCTGTCCTACAGATGCACTTTCTTTTTTAATTTCCTTTGCTGTTGTTAGTGTGAGAACGTTAGATTTCAAGGCTTCTAAGTGTTGTTATTTCCTTAGACTGCGTTTTCATAAGTCACCCATTAATGAAATCCCTGTCAGTGAAAGGTTTGTAATAGCATTATATAGTTTTCCTTCAGTATTAACAATCAGACTTCTTCTAGCAGAAATTAAGCCATAAGAAGGGTTTTTTTCAGACAAACCTACAGCAGAGAAATAAGGGTTGGTAGCATCTTTCAGTTTCACAAACGTTTTGATGTGTAGGAAAATAGTTGTTGATAATCTTATTAACAGACACAATGTTTTTATCACTGAACACTCACATCCATCCAAATCTTGTTTTGATTTCGCCATCTGTATGTTTACCACATTATTCAGAAGATTTCAGAAAGAAGCTTCTAACTCAGAGCTGTAGGAAGGAGTATAATCTTGGGACCTCTTTATATAGGAAAGTTGGCAGAATTCAAGTGTTGGTATGAATTTCATTATATTTGCTACTTTGCACTAACTCCTTATTTCAAAACCACTAGAGCAATGTATGGTGATATTTGAGGCTGCTTTCAGCCAGCCACCCACTTTGCCAGAGGCTCCAGTGGGGCAGCACAAGATCCTTTCTGACTATACAGCCAGACAGTTACAGCAACTAAAACAGTAGAAAACCATTATTTTCTCTTTTTTTCCTTTTTTTTTTTTTTTCTGGATTCAGTATCTTATTCGCTGTACTGCAGCCATCATCACTTGGCTTCTGGTTTTCTACATAAAATGAAAGGAAGTGAGAAGTCCAGGTATTTCCTGAATTACTTCCCTTACATCATTGCTAACCCAGGAAGTTCTTGAGGACCAGGGGAACTACCAAAGAGGCAAGGTGGAGCCAAGGAAGGGTTTAGCTGCCATCTCACTGTGTTGAGGGCATGCCAGCCTATAAAAACCTCACAGAAAAAGCCTTTTATTTAGGCAGGATGAAACAGAGAGGAGCAAAGAGTATCTGTTACACTAGGAAGACACTGGTTTGTGCCTACTCAGAGGATTTGGAGAGTCCATTGGGTTTCCCTATGTAAATTTAAAGAAATCTCAGCCACATCTGTTGCAAAGTATATGCAGAATTCCTTCCTGACACATGAGTCAGGAATGAGCCATTCCAGTCAGAGTCTATGTTTATGGTGCTGATTCAGTCTGCATAGGTACACATCAAATACAGATTCAGAAGGTCTGGTGTGTCTACACTGGACACATATGACACCCTTCACACACATTCAGTACTATTTTCTATGGGCCAGGGTAATTTGGGAAAAAGCACACAGCTGTTGCAAGCATATAACAAAAATCCTTTTGCCAAGCTTCCTAAAATGGAGCAATTTCCAAAATTAAATTGGATTTCATTGTATAAGATTGGACAACAGATCTTTCCCCAGCTGCAGTTCCGGCTGACAGATTTCAGGCACATGGAAATGATACTCCATGCTTTGTCACTGCATCAATATAGTTTCAGGTGTTCCCATTATTTCACTTATATTCCATTATTCTTATAGAGACAGGAGCCCTGTGTGACCATCCCCTGAATGGTACAGGGCAGACACATGCAGCAAGTACCAAAATATTCATACAGGATTTTCAGAAACACTTGTACTTGACCTGCGTCTGCTTTCTCTTGAAATCTGTGATTAAACCTTCCTTGTGAGAACATTAGTTGTTTCTTTTGTTGGGGTTTTGGGGTTGGTTTTTGTTTGTCTGGATTTTTGGTTTTTGGTTGTGTTTTTGGGTTTTTTTTTTGGTAATTAAATGAAAGAAGCCCTAAACACTTTTTGAAATCTAACTTTTTGGAGGTGCAGCCTTGCCCCCCAATAAAGCAATGTATTGTAACAAAGGTAAAGCTGCTGTGAGAGGGTTGTCTGAAAATTGTTTAACTAGGGGTATACAGAGAAGGAAAACTTGGCTTTCCTTGTCACTACTGCTATTTAATTCTCATTAATTCAACTGCCTGATAAAGCATTTATGGGGCAGCAACAGCCTACAGCTCACACTGAGGCTAACACCATCAGGGCATATGGACAGCCCTCGTGACATGGTCCTGGCCTCCTTTTCACAAACTTCTTTACACAAAAGGGCAACCATCTTCCTGCACCTCTGGAAGAGTTGAAATCATGAGAGGTTTGCTCTTTCCTTTCTTTGTGTCTTTCTTGCTCTGTTCTTGGTCCAAGAGACCAAGCCTCTGTTTGGCACCACAGAACCACGGGGGTCTTGAGGGATGCAGCTTCACTGTCCCTGCACAGGGGCTGTAAGGAGCTGTGTGCACCCCAGGTAAGGAGCACAAGAAAAGTGAGGAAACCAAGGAAATGGTTGACACAAGGTAGTTTAAAAGTTAGTTGAGACTGGGAACTAGGGAAACTGCAGTTGACACTCAAGAATCTCACCACCCAAAAGCAGGCAGCCAACTTATTGAGGAAATGGTTGGTTGCAAAGGTATCACAATGTCATCTGGTTGATTAGCTCACCACATCTGCCAGCACATTTAAAGTGATTTTTTAGTCATTAAAACATTCCAGGTAGTGTACATAGCTGTTTCTTGACCAAATTTAAACCCAACAGCAAAGTCAGATGAAATGTAAATCACAGAATCACAGACTTCTGTGTTATATGATGTGTGTTATATGATTCTGTGTTATATGCTCCTCCTGAGCCCTGTCCAGCAAGGGCATCCTCCAGTCAGCAGCTGGAGGAAACAGCCAGCAGCAACTCGTACATCTGGGGAAGTGAAACGTCAGCGCTGATAATGGCTGCAATTTCCTGGCAGTGTCTTTTGAGGGATTTCTGTTTCTGCAGATGAGAGCTGCAGCTCTAACCTGGGGCTAAGCAGCCTTCTTTCTGAGACTGCTTTTCATCCACACATGGGGGCAAGGGAAAAATCCAATATAATAGAAAGCACAGGAGAGCTAGAGAAATCCTCTAGGAGCCTAAGTCAAGGCTAAACCAGGGGCAGTGGCATGAGAAAACATGCCAATGGAACCTTTCACTTATTACATAGTCTTGATAGCTGTGGTTTGTGCATTCCATTACTATGATATTAAACTACCCTTATTGTAATTATTAATTAATATTCATACATTTGTAGTTTATCTTCAGAAGAATTTCTGTCCATTTTATAGCAATAGAACTGAAAATTTTTTTAACTTGAGGACAGAAGAAGTCCTGCCCCTGTATTTATATATGTACATTTGGATATATTTACTTAGCTAGTAATTAAAATAAATTCTATGCCAGTAAATTGAGAATGCTTTACATTTTTTGCATCTTTACTATTTTTTTTTTATAAAAAAACCTCCTTTTCTTTCCAAGTATACAATAAGTAAAGGCTCTGTGCACAGCTATGCCAAATTAAAGAAAAAGTTTGCTGTGGTTGTTTTCTTCCCCAGCAATCTGCTAAATCATCAACGTCATTGATGCTGCAAATAATTCTGTACAAACTTTGTAGTACACGGAACACTTTCTTCATAAAACTCAGCATTTATGTAACTGATCAGAGGGTTTTTATTATCCATTACTCATTTTCTGTCTTCATTACAAAGCCCTGGTCAGGAAGGGGTTTAAAGGAAAGGTAGGAAGAGGGTCAGGTGGGATCAAGTCAAGCCTAAAAAAAAGGTTTAGTGATGTGAACAGAAAGAAAGCAAATTGGGGACAATGAGCATTTTATGCTCATTAGATTTAAATGAAGAAAAAATTTTTATCAAAATCAGATAACAGAATTATAGAAAAGCTGAAAAAGTTTATGACTGTAAAAAAACTTTACAATTGAAAAGAAACTTCCTCTCTGGGCAACATAGTGGATAGTAGCATAGTAGAGGGTTACTAAGACTCAGAGGTCTGTCCTAATAGTTGGGGGATGGATTATAAAGGAAAGAAGAAGCAGGGCTGGGAGGGGTGTGTTCCCTTTCTGCCCCCCTTGGGTGCTCTGTGGTTTTTAGTTTGATTGTTCAATTCCCTGAGTGCCCTCTGGACAATAAAGCATTCTCTGAGGGAAAGTCTCTAAAAGAATTTGGGCTGCAACTTTACTTTCTTTCTCTGCAGAAATTCACACAGACTAAGGGATTCTTAGTGTTTTGAAATATCTCCTAGTGGCTGCTGCTAGTATTAGATATTGTACTCCAGTAAATTACAGTGTCTACTATGGAAGTTTATTTGTGCTTAAAGCAGCAAAGGTGATTGTATCTATATAGGGTGTTGCTGGGAATTTATTTTCATTGTGGTGGCTTCTTTTGACAATGTGTGAAAATTTAACTGGCTACAGTTTAAGATTGAAAGTGTAAACCATACCACTCACAAGAGTTGTGTTTTACAATACAGATCTACTAGACAACAAACACACACAACTGTAGGAATTGCTGATTAAAATTGATGGGGCGTATAAACTCTGT
Organism: Pseudopodoces humilis; assembly: GCF_049639895.1. Taxonomy (NCBI): domain Eukaryota; kingdom Metazoa; phylum Chordata; class Aves; order Passeriformes; family Paridae; genus Pseudopodoces; species Pseudopodoces humilis. Next base: position 53,320,907 of record NC_142204.1, read on the forward strand.
GTTTGGCTAGGGCAGAAAGAGGTTAAAAGTCTGACCTGCAAACAAATCTGGTGCTAGCTCTACCTCACAATTGAAGCTTTTTATATGGAAAAATATTTAAAGTAATTTAAATGTGCCCTCAAACAAAGGATCCAGCTTAGTAAATCACAGACTTTCTGACTAAACAGCCCACAGTTTTTCTTGGGTTTGCTTTAATCATAACATATCATGGAACATAATTTACTCCAAAAGTAGCCACAAAGATAGAAAGAGGTCTTTAGAGGAACTTTTGTCAACTAAGGCCATCTAAGAATGACACAAGAACATCAAATAGACATTCCAAACACCAGAGCTGGCTGGTTGGGTACCTGTGTGTTCTGCTTTGAATCTTTGCTCATGTTATTTTATCACCTGATGTGAAAAAAATCTTAGGATTTTTTTTAAGTCCTAATTATTAAAAATTCTTAGAATCTTAGGCAATGACTTAGAAAAAATATGGATCTTGTCATTTAGCAGACTAGACACAGAGATGAAGCAATTTCCAGTGAGATTTTACAGGGCCTGCTGCTCCCAGGAACTGCACACTTTTGAGCATCAGTTACCAGTGCCCTATGATATCTGAGATGCCCTAATTTGAAGCCTTGTCCGGCAGACTGGGATTGCACTCATGGTAGTGGATTTGTTTAAATTACTTCAAACTAAGCCCAAACTGTTCCTTGTTCCAGCTGGGTCTGTAGCATATGGGTTGGTCAATGAATTAATTAGATGGCAGCGCTAGCCGTGAGGTGGGAGAGTCCTGGGACCTGTAGCTGATGCGCTGGCTGCAAAGGGGGAGCTGGAGCAGCCTCCCGGGGGCTGCTGGTTCTTGCTGTACAACAGCACCATCAAGCGCCTCTGTGGCACAGCACAGCAGGATGGAGAGCCCTACACCCCTTTCGACACGGCAATAGTGTTACTGAGATTTCCAGGAATCTAATGCCTCAAACGTAATTGAGACTTTCCCTTCGTTAGTGTTTAACAGCTCCTCTCATATGACACATTCCACAAACATTGTTCTTTGATCAAAAACACCACCGAGTTATTTCTCACATTTGTAAATACTTGTAATTAAACTAGTTTCATATAAAACATAATATTTGGGTTGTACATAGTCTCATTAGACAGGTCCTTTTAGAAATTATTCTTCTTTCTCATTTCCCAACTATCTATATAAATTGTCCACATGAAAAATGAAACTTAAGAGCATTCTTAATGCTGTCTCAAGGCATGATAACCTACATTCTCATTACTGACTTTTCCATGATGTCCTGCAGAGGATTGTGGCTTTAATATTTGTCTATTTTTTCCTATGGATGCCTACCCACTGGTGCCCTGTAGAGAATTATTCCCTTGCTCCCTCTATTTGAAGGATTTGGATTCTTCTTAGTGTTTGGGTTTTGTTAGTTCCATTTTCCTTTCTGCTTGGTAACTTGTGATACTGCTTTTTTACTCTTGGAAATGTATAGTACTGAGCCAAGTAATTCAGAGCACTTCAGACAGCATGTGTTAATGTGACTCTCCTTTCCAAAGCTTCCCAGCCTCTCTCTTTCCACAGGGAAAAGATACTATGAAAGAATCTATGCAGCAGCTTTGTTGAGTCACTTAAGAGTCAATATATGTAAGTAGAAGTCTAGGCCTTGACTTGATCTTACACAGCCTGGCAGTTTTCTTGGGGGTTAGCTGGATTCTGTTTCTCACCAACTCTCAGCAGAGGGGAAATTGCCACCATTTTCAGTGTAAATTACACACTCCTCCTGACATTTCACTGATTTGTCCTAAATGTTCTGGTTTGAATCTGCAGCACATACTGAAAACAAATATATGGATCACTTAAATGCACACCTCTAAGCTTCTTCTTGAATTGCACCTCCTCCCTTCATTCTAAGGTTCCTTATTGCTAAGGGTTGTCCTTGCTGATTGCCAGGTGTCCGTCAAAGCTGCTCTGTCTACTTTCCTCCTCAGCTAGACTGGGAGAGAAAACATAGCAAAAGGTTTATGGGTCGAGGTTAGAGCAGGAAGGGATCACATCAATTATCATCATGAGCAAAACAGACTTGGAAGAAATTAATCTATTACCAATCAAATCAGAATAGGATAATAAAAAATAAAACCAAAACACTCTCTCCACCCACTCCCTTCTTCCCATGTTTAACTTTACTCCTGAGTTGTCTATCTCCTCCCCTGCAGCAGCACAGGGGGATAAGATTGTGAGCTGTGGTCAGCTCATCTCATGTTGTCTCTGTTTTGCCTTCCTCCTCTAGGGGAGGGTGCTTCACCTTCTTTTCCTGCTCCAGGGGGAGAGAGACTCCATGATCTTCTCCACTGTGAGTCCTTACCATGGGCTGCTCTTCTTCCTGGTCTGCTCCAGTGTGGGTCCCTTCTGCAAGGTGCAGTCCTTCAGGAGCAGACTGCTCCAGCGTGAGTCCCAAGGGATCACAAATCCTGCTGGCAGCCTGCTCCACTCTGGGCTTCTCTCTCCATCGGTCCAGAGATCTTGACAGGAGCCTGCTCCATTGCAGGCTTTTCTTGCGTGTCACAGCTTCCTTTGGGCATCCACCTGCTCTGCTGTGGGGTCCTCCAGGGGCTGCAGGTGGATCTCTGCTCCCCTGTGATCCTCCATGGGCTGCAGGGTCACAGCTGCCTCACCATGGCCTGCACCATGGGCTGCAGGGGAATCCCAGCTCCTGGAGCCCCTCCTGGGAATCCCAGGTACCTGGAGCACCTCCTCCCTCCCCATCTTCCTTCACTGACCTCGGTGTCTGCAGGGCTGTTTCTCTCACATATTCTCACCCCTCTCCCCAGCTGTAGTTGAGCAGGTGGGTTTTCCCTCTCTTAGCTCTGTTATCCCTGAGGTGCTGAGGGCCTCAGCCTTGTCCAGCTGGAGGTCTGGCTTGGAGCCCATGGGCATTGGTTCTGTTGGACACATGGGAAGCTTCTAGCAGCTTCTCACACCTGTAGTTCCCCCTGCCGAAACCTGCCATGCAAGTGCAATGCATTTATATAAACTTATCATTTTGTCCAAATTTAAATTGCTGCATAGTAAATCAAATGGCCTGAAAATTACTGAGGGTTCAAGGTGTCCTCAACTAGACATCACAGAATTAGATAAGAGAAAGGGTTAAGGGGGAATTTTTTATCCAGATGCTGGAGATCTCATATCATTCTTGGGCTCCTCTGTTTTATCATATTAATTAGATAGTTGTGTCAATAGAATAAAAATTATTTTCTTATTTTTATTATCATCTTCTCTACTAAAAGCTGTTTTACACAGTGGAAGACTATTTTGATAGTCTTCATTTGATCAATTTGATTTTTCTTCCATAGATTTAACTATACCACTTCCTTCACATTCAGTTTCTAAGCATCTTTATCTTATTCTTCTTTGGACTCCCAAATACAGGCATTTGAGAGAATGGGTTTACTTTCAAGTAAACTTTCAACAGAAAAAAAAAAAGCAGACAAATAAAAAATAATAAAAAAAAGATGTGTGGTTTTGAAATTCAAGTATTAATGACAAGAGCATTTGGAAGTGTGCCACAGATTCTGAGGTACAATGAAATTTGCTTAAATCTCACCCACCACTGTGTACCTGACACCATATGTTTTTAGGACAGTGCCTGTTATCTTCTTTTGGGAAGCTTTTCCAATGTTCTCTAATGTACCTGTAGTCAAATTATTTTTCTATTCTTCTTTTCTTTTTGGTGATAAGGATGTCTATCTGTCTCTTCTGCCCACTCAGTTAAGTATTGTCTGATTATATGTGTAAAGTCTAATCATAATTTTGTGCCTGCCTTAAGTATAATCACAAGTAAAATAGGCGACAGAAATATAATTTGAGTTCCGTGTGTCACTTAGGCAAAGAAGGATTGATTAAGAAAATATATCTGTTCATCTATTCTTTACTACAAAGTCAGAATGACCACAAAAATCACAATTATTCTTTAAAAACTGTCATTATATTTGGCTGAGAAAAAATGGGGAACTTGACAGGTGAAATCTTTTAATCTTTAAGTCCTAAAATATGTCTTTTCCTTATACACAAGCCTTTCCCTTAATAAAGCTGAGTTTGGGTTTTTTTTTTTCCTGAAAGGGATTATCTGTTTATGAATACTGCTTCTTGAAGGACAAAAAGCTTTATTAACTTACTATAACCATAGAGAATATAGGCTTCATTCCCTTTTTATAGCTGGAAATCTCTGAAGATCTTGATTCATGTGTGTCAGGTGATACACCATCAGCTAGGGCTTTGAGAAATAAGAACTGTAAGCCTTTATGCTTATATACATCTATCAATGAGCTGCCATTATCATGCTGTACTGAAAGAGTCCTTGTAAACATAGGATCAACCATTTCAATGAGCCCTTATGAGCAGCAAGATCCAAATGATAAGCAGCAATTAACTAAGCCACCATCTCAGCCTCCTCAGCCAGCAGTCTGGCTGTCCTGAGGGTAGCATGAGGGCAGGGCAAGAGGCTCTTCCTGAGAATCAGGTCCTGGTAGTCTCAAAATCCTGAACCAATTTGGACAATGGAAGCTAGATATTGTGGGGTTAATCCTTAATCCTTAATTCTTAAAGAAAGGGATAGAAAAAGGTCAGACCACAGTGTTATGTAAAATGTGAGAATATGAAAATAAGGGGGAATGAATGTTCAGTACTTACCAACCAATATTCTCTTATCACGTTCCTGGAGTTCAGAGACCTACAAAAATATCTACATGTAGAAAAAGAAAATAAATAATGCTTAAATGTTATCCTTCCTGGATTTTAGTGAAAACAAACATGAGAAATAAACCTCTTAATGTCTGCTACCAGTTACTGTTCGTTCTATGTGATTTTTTGATAGTGTTGAACAATCATCACAGATGGCCTGGTTACACTTACTCATTTACATCCCTGAATATAAAGTGCACTTTATATTCATTTTATATTCATAAAAGTTCATTAAATTTGTCCATATTTGAAAACCAGATGATGTGTTAAAGGAAGAAAGCAGAGGTCTTGTTCTTGGGTGCATAACAAGCGTAGTTTTAATACTGGTACTCAAGATGGCAGCACGAAAACATGAAACAAGTGCTTCAGTGGCAGCTTTCCAGAGCATCATTGGCTCTTCCCTATTCACTTTATTGAGTCCTGTTCGATAGGACTGAACAGTTTGAAGCACAGAATGGAGAGCAATGAACACCCAGAGAGTAAATATTCAAGAAGAGGGGGAAAAAACATTAAAATTTGTGTTATTAAAAATAGAATAATGGTGAAATAATGAACCTTCTGAGAGAAGTTCATTAACAGCTAAAAATACCAAATGAGAAAAATATTATCATAAACTAGATCCTGCTGAATTCCCACCAATCTCCCAGCTGTAATAAATGCAATTGTGATGAGTGGCCTCTCCCATCAAAATGACAACTATGATATTCTAAAATAACTTCTTTGTTCTTATTTTGAGTGGTTATATTTTCTTGCATTTAAATGTATTCCCCACCACAGATGTATCCCTTTTATCCCTTTACTTCTCTGTATTATGAGTTAGGCATGTACATTTTTCTATCAATGCACATGCATTATCTAATTTTTTTGTCCCAATAAATATCTAATGTGCTTAGCTACAAACCAACATAGTGTGTGCTTTGCCTATAGAGATGAAAATTACTTAATTTATTACTCATAGATTATATAGTGCTTGATGCCAAGAATATTTGGTACCATAAACTCCTATACATTAAAAAGTGCTTGTTAGGTATCATTATGCAGAGATGTTGTGTTTTATCACATAGAAGGGATGATTGCACTAGGGTAAAACAGAAAGGGTAAAATTAGGGAAAACCAGAAACTGTACAGTAAATCACTGTCCAACATTAGATGATTAGAGAAGAATACAGGCTGTATGTCATCTTTTGGTGATGTGAGAGTGTGCATCTCTCTTTGGGAAGCAGAGGGGTAACTGTTAAATTGGTCTAAGGGAGAGCTCTTAGGAAGTAGCTAGAGCAGGGTCTGCTGTATTCTTGAAGATAATGTAATATTTATGGATTTTCACAATAATTTCAACTTTAAAACTGTCTCAAGTTTGGCAAAATAGGATAGATCAAGTAAGTAAACTAGTCATCATTGTAATTCTTGTCCAATTTGACTCTGGGTCAGCTTTTTTATTTTTTTGCCTTTTCCTAAAATGGGAAAATGATATGCAAACACTCACAAAGTCTGACATTATTTACCAGAGGGGATATAGTATTGTATCTTCTCTCCCTACTAATGGAAGGCATGGAAAAGAGAAGGAGGTAAGACTTGCTTCAGTTTCTTTGTCCCCATCTGTAGCAGCATTTCCAAAGAGTCACATGTAGCCATCTGGTTACCATCTGGGTTTTATCAAACAGCATGGGATATTTCCAAGTAGTTATGTGGAAAAAAAACTGAGCATCAACAGTTTGTGTGTAAAAGTACCTGAAAGAAATATGCATAGTCTGCCATGGAGGCTCCATCACACAGAGCATATGACCAGCTTTTTATCCTGTGCTTTCTTTGAATACCTATTCATTCTGATGACAGTAACCCCGCTGACTTTGTGCAGACTGTGTCTGGACTTTGCTTTCTAAGCTATAATCAGTAATATAGTTGAATCGTACCTTCTGCTATCAATGACGTAAGACTGGATTTTTATAGCATTTACTCATTACAGGGAGTTATATCCCAGTTAAAGGCAGTTGCACATGCTGAGCATGGCTTCATGGACATTCTGCTGAAGAAAGAAGGCAACTTTGCAACTCTCACATGATTTTGCATTGCAACAGTACCTATTCCTTGGGCTTCTTTAGAGCCACAGAATACCCAAAGGAATGTTATACTCTAAAATCTATTTCCTAGCCATATGCCTAGATTCAGCATGGAATCATAGAATATCCTTAGTTGGGACGGATTCCCAGGGATTATCAAACTCCTCATCCTGCACAGGACAACCCCAACAATTACACCATGTGCCTGAGGGCATCTAACAGGAATGCAGTAAACCCAGCAGGAACGTTTGAGCTTAGAGCCAAAGGAATGATTACATCCCTTTGCAGCATCCATGGTTGGACAATAGGTCATCTCTTCATGTGTAAAGAAAGTAAAAATCTGCAGCATCTTTTTGTAGCATGTCTTGGTTGCAAATGCTGGTCATTCTGCCATTCAATTCCTCTGCATTCTTGCTGGACACACAATTTACATGGCTCTGAAAACAGCAATATAACATGAATCCTCTAACCTCTAACTGGTTTTGCTGAGACTACCACATGCAAAAAAACCCAAACAAAACAAAACAAAACAAAATTAAAACAAGCAAACAAACAAAAACCCAAAGCAAAACAAAACAAAAGGATCAATTAACAAAATAAATCAGATGTCATGGCTTTGATACCTCCTGTCCTCTCTCCACATAATATTTCCAATTCTGTTAAGCTACTATTTAAAAGAGACTCTAATGGACTGATTCTTCCAGTTACATACAGTGGTGTCATTTCATTTAAGTAATGAGCCCTCAAATTACACCCAGTTAAAGATTCTTCCCTAGGCCTATTATGACTACTGGTAGTTCTCCTGGCAGAACAATATTTTACCATCCCTTCCCTGAGATCAAGTTGAAAGTGTCTTTTGAAATGGTTGAATCTGTTAATTTGGTTTTGTTATTCATCTTTTTTCATGACATTTGTTGCAGTCATATTACTCCTCTGAGGGATTTCATAATCCTAAATTTGTATTTGTCTTGAGCTGTAAAAAACAATACTCTTGGGAGGAAGTAGGAAGGAATTCTTCTATTCCTATAAACAAAAGTTAACAAGTTGATAAAGATGAAAAGACAAACTAGCAATATCATTTATGGTCATTTTGGGTTTAGCTAAAGCCAAAAAGTTGAAAACATGCCAGGACATTTCAGGAGGGCTCTGTATAAAACAGGGAATTTGTCTGTCCTCTTGCTTTTCAGTTTGGATTAAAACCAAAATAAGAAAGCACATACACACGCAATATTTAAGGTAACTGAAGATAATAAATGATCTGAGATCTTTATAATGATAATGATAATGATATGGGAGGAAAATAGGAGACGGGTGGATGAGAGAGTCCTTAGAAAAGCAAAGAGTTCAGCTCTGAAAAAAATTGATTCTGAAGTAAGTATATGGAGATTCCTTTCTTTCCTCTCTTGCCAAAGGAGATGCATGTTGTGGAGACACTACAAAAGAGAGGATTAGGGAGTTAGGGGCATAAAAGTAATTAAAATAATGAAAATGATCCATGTTGTTGTTCTGTAGGAGAACACCCAGAGCTGTTTTGATATATATCATAGCTTAAAAATGATACAGTAATAAAATCTCTGGAATTCAGCAATAGGTTAGTGACATTGGTATGTAAAGTACTTTTGCCTTTACGAAAATGTATTTGCATGTTTGGTTACTTAAGGCAAACAGCAGTCATCATAAGCCAACCAAAGCTTCAGCTTCCACCTAAAAATCACTGATCTACCACCAAAAAAAAAAAAAAATTGTATGGGAGCTGGAACTTTAAATTTACTAGCCTAAAAAAAAAGAAAAAATATACAAAAAGCCTTGTGGCAAAAAAACACACTCTAATGGTCTCAATGATTTATGAAATATTATTCTCTGTTATTCACAGTTTTATAAATGTTATGATTGAGTTAGTAGAATATTTTATACTATTTTGCTTTTTATTGAATTGCTGGCTTTTGTACCTCTCAGGTAATATGCTTAAAGCTCCCTTTTCTGTCTCTTTTCTGATAGTTTGTTTTGGTTTTGTTGTTGTTTTGTTTTCTTTTAATATACCCAGCATCTCAAATCACAGCTTTCTTTCATGAGTAAGAATTAAGCATTGCAGCTAATGGTGTTGAGATCTTCCTGCTTTTGACTGATCACAGCTGAGAAATAGCTAACTGCTGAGCTTCAGTGAGCCAACAGCATTGACCCAGACAAAAGCTTATACAGGCGTGAAGATGGAAGCATGAAGGCTAAGCCAGAAGATGTTTCTTTATGTTTTTGGAAGCCATCATCTTGTAGGAAAATACAGTAATAGTGGCTAAGCATTGTGGCTAAGCACAAAAATTTTAAGTTTTGCTGAGACCATCAGGTTACTGGATGTGAAGGTTTTTTGGAGCATCTCTTTTGTCCATTAGTGGAACCTTCACAGAGTCTGTTAAGTCATGAAATATCAACAGACAGGACTCCTAAGAGAAGACCTGAGTGCTACAATGTAGGCAGTGATCAACACATACGTAGGTTTGACTGCAGGAAGAATCTCAGGAGCACAAACAACTCTCAGATTTTCAAACCTGCATTTGGTAAAATCTGAAGTACAGAAATAAGTGAAGGAGGTAACATGAGACCATGGGGACAGAGGGAGATGAGGCAAGAACATTTGAGACACAGACTTGCTCCATTAGAAAGTGAATAGAAAAGGCAAGATGGCAATGAAAAAAGAAAAACTATTTTCACTAAAAGGAAAAAAACCTAAACTGAGAGGCCAGGGGAAATAGAAATGATTTTCAAGATATTGAGAAGGAAACATGACTCTGAGACAGAAGAGAGAGAATAAAGAACTGAAGCCTCTTAAAATCATAGTGAAGATGGAGGTTTTCATTACTCAAGAGTCCTGGCTAAGATATTGTAGATTCATCATTTGAGCAGATCCAGCAGAAAATGTGTTGCTTGTCAGGATGCATTTAGTAAGAATACAAATGAGATGAAACTGTAAGGTTATAGAGACTTCTGATACAGCCAGAAGAATGAATTCATTATCTTTCACGCTGGAACAAGTGACACAAGTGTCCCATTAGGTGGGTCTCTTGGTTGAAGAATGCATTCAGTAATTTCATGGTAGTTACTGAATTACTGATGTTTTCAAGTCCATATGAAGAAAAGCAAAAGCATGGCAAGATCAGGAAGCAGGATCACATAAGATAGAGAGTACTATGGAAAAGATCAGAAGGAAGATGGGTCCGCAAGGAGTGCAGAACTGTGGTGACAGAGAGAAGCGTATTAGAGTAAAATGAATGACTTCAAACACAGGACATTTAGTGTAAAGAGAGAATGAGACAGAGTCTTGGCAAATTACAAGGAAAAAAACAAACAAAACCATTTAGCCATGACCTTCTCAGTTTCTTAGAAAACTATGAAAACTACATGAAGTATCATCAGTTTTTATTAATGACAGTAGTTCAGAATGCAAAATGAAAGGTATAATTTCTTATAGAAATTCAAGGAAAGAAAAACACAGGAGCTTTTTTCTAAGAAATTAATTAGTGATGCAAAATTGGGAAGTCTCTCCCATACAGAGAAGGATTCTGTTTTCATGCAATGTCAGACAACATTGAAGACTTTTTTAAAACAGTAATTGAATAGCAGTTGATGTTTCAAAACGCTGCAGTTACAGAGCAATAACAAAATTTTTCTGCTATAAATGGGAAGAATTTTGTGGTTGGGAGGAAATGAACTGAGATGCCTAGCTAATCAGCTGAGGCCTCTGATTTGTTAGCACAGAGAGGGCTAAGAACCTAAGACATAACAGGAAGTATTTCCAGAAGAATAAATAGAAAAATGTTAAGGTCATCAAATAAATTTCGTAACTTTGAGTACTATGTACAGTACTGATCAACTGTGTTGCAGAATGACAAGCTCATAGTGTGAGAGAAATTCTACCAAGTTGCTGCAGATCTTAGAAACAGAGCTATAAATAGAGCTACAAGAGGGACTTGCATTGGGCAGTATATTTTTGTGCATGTATGTGTGTTGATGACCTAACTTTCAGAAGATTAGCAAGGGGTAAAATATGTCATGCTTGGTTTTACATAGCATTTGGATTTCATTACATTTTGTAGCTATCCAAAAGTGCCTGAGTGAATGTAACCTCTCAAATTCTTTTCCCCTTCCCTATGTTTTTCCTGACAAAAATGCAACTTAGTTTTAATTGGATTCTATTGGAATTTACAGAACTAATCCTGCAACTTTCCAATTCTTATAGATTAGTGAATTTTCAAAGTGTTGAAATATTCTGATCCTTATGATGGAAATCCCAAAGGAGTACAAAACAACAATGCAGGTAAAAAGCAAAAAAAATAAAACAAAAACAACAACCCAAAATATTTTAAACCAAGTTTATTGTACTATCACTGTAAACTAAGTGATGCAGCTGAAATACTTACCTGCTTTGTCATTCATCACTGCAATATTTCCCTTCTGCCAAGTCCAGTTAGTTGTTTCACACAACACCTTCAAGATTTATTGTAATTCACATATCCAGTCTACCAGCATCACTTCCAGAATTATGAGCTTTTCTGATATCTTTAGACAGGTTTTTTATCTGATATTTCTAGATATTAAGAAAATGGCTATATAGGGAAGAGGGCTTTATTGATAATAAAAGTCTGAGAGTCTTAATGTGAAGAATTCTAAGAAATAACTCAACCTTAATTTCAGATCTATGTGTTAAAGAAATTCCTTTTGCTTAGCTTTCTGACCACAAACAGAGGGAAAAACTATATAAACATAAAAATAGCACAGCCCTTGTGTCACAAATTTTAGGGCATCTGGATACAGCTGTGAAAACGTGAAATAATTACAATGCTAAATTGCATCTTAGTGCTGTAAAAATCTCAGCCTATTTAGTACTATTAGAATCTTGACCTATTTTTGCATAGGTTCCAGTCTTCAAATCTGTTGGAATCCGAAATAAAAGCCTGAGTACCTCAGAGAGAGAAAAGAATTAAAATATATTAAGCCACAGATACAGTTAGTGTGTAAGTTTTAGTTTTAAATAGGCAAAAATATAGCTTAAATGCCTTAAGAGTCTGTGTTAGTTAGTGAAAAAGTCCTGTTACTCAGTCTGAAATTCAGTAATAATACCCTTCACATATTAATCTTAGCTCGAGACATAATAAAAATATAGAATTATAAAAATTCTTAGAACATATAAAATGATTCACATAAACAGGTAATACCCTATACATAAGATTTAGATAAAGAGAACGCTGCTTTCGCATGTTAGAATTAAGTTTGGATTAGTGTAGAAAATTTTGTTTTAGAATCATGTTTTTAGCTGGTGGGATGATTTATGAATTTAATCCCCTGTATTGGGAGACAATCACACAACCACACCCACACACACACGAAGAAGAAGAACAGCAGCACCAAGAACTACTGCATCTGCTTCTGCCACCCGGGACAACAGAACTCCACACCGAGAAGCTGCTGCCCAGGACATCAGGACCTCATACCAAAAGCTTTTAGCAAGGACTTTAACTGTCTGAACTCTTCGCTTTTGAGCCTGATGCTTTTATACAATAAATATCTTTCCAGCAATCGACAACTGCTCATGTCTCTTTGAGACCTGGTAGTCTTCTGAATCCCCATTGAAGCATTGACACAAATCCACATGTAATGTGGTGAAAACATTTAATTTATTATAGATTTCAATGGCTGACTACTTTTTAATAACTTGTGACATAGTGATAGGCTTCAATAGTGTTTAAAAGTTTCAGTGCAGACAGAAAAAAGAAAGTTCATATTCTCAAAGCTAAGAAGTTCCTTGACTGTTCTATTTTCCTCTTCTGTTGCCAATAGCTGAAGTCTCCTTATTGCCCTTTTCTTCATTAAAACCATTGCTCAGACACAGTTATGTTTTTGTCGCTGTGCTGTCTGTTCCTGTTTGTACTACAAAGATGACATCTCTGTGAGCTGTGGATCAGAATGATACTCAGGAGAAGAGCTCAGGGCTATAACCTTGGGGATTTTTTTGAGTGCTGTAGAACTCTTGTGTTTCTCACCTTTCCATTCTGACCTTCATTTTGAACTTGGAGATGTGTAATGATGAACCTCTGCACAGGATGAAAGAAAGCATGCTTACTGCTGTTAACATTTGCTTGACTGGTAACAGATGTTCATGAAAGAGATAATTTTTTTAACTGTCTTGTGGTCTAATGCACAAGGCATGGCGATTATTAACATTCTGATCAGTTACCATACTTTCCATTAATCCATTTTTCTCACTGTTTATGGGAGCCAGTGGTCACACATTTTCACAAGATGTTATCAATTTAACAGTAGCTTCTATCCAAATAATTTAAAAATTAAATGTAATCCAAGGATGTAATACTAGAATCAACATTTGATCTATTTTAATTCTCTCTCTGTGGCCTATGTCAGTTTATGTGTTATATTCTATTCAGCGGCAAAAAAAGGAAAGACGTGTGATTTTTCACTCTCAAGGACACAGCAGTTCCACTGAGAGTCATCTTTCCTCTCTCATCCCTGTAGAAATCCCTGCACCTGTGCTTGAAGTCTTTGAGGTCTCGGCTAATGAAGTAAGTGCTATTTATAACTCTCCAAATCTCCAACAGTTTTTGATGAAAAACAGTCAGTCCTGAAAGCATCTGCCACACAAATAGTTCCTCAGACTTGAACTTTAGACCAGCTCAGTTCAGAGAAGACAATCTGTCCTTTCTGCCTTCTCTTCATCATGTCAGATGTTGTGTACCAAGATAATTCCACATTTTCACTTTAAAAAATAGAAGGAATCTGAGTCATAATGCCAACTGAAAACTTAGTAATAATCGCACCAAGTTACTCCTGATGAAGTTTCTGTGGCCTAACAACTTCTGCTCAGCTGGCATACTGACACTGGTCAGCCTACATTGCCAAAGTGTTGTGTGAAGTCGTACAGCTTCAGCTGCATTCACAGCTACCGCAGCTCACTTCAGCACAGTAAGCTATTGAAACACAGTATTTTGCCTGGGAGCCTGAGTCCTAAACCTTTATGCATTTGTCAGTTCTCCTTCTACGTAGGAAATCTGTGTCAAGAGAAGTTTTTGGAAATTTGAGCTGAATAGTGTAAGTACAAATGTGTCTTGCCTTGGCCCACATTCTCTGTAGAATCACTATGGTTGTGAAGTTTCCTATGTGGTCATACTCATCCTTTTTTTCCTTTGTCAGCCATCGATAATTTCAGTCACATAAATTGGCTAAATGACTCTGCAATCAAAAGTAATATATTCCAGCTATGGACAGAAGGCATTTGACTATTTGCAGAGAAGTTGGTTGCTGCCATAAAAATTCCCTAAAGAGTCCAGATCCAGGCATACTAGACCTGATCAATTTTCCTGTGGACATGCTAGCCCTTGCTGAGGGAGGGAACAGAGGAAGGAATCAGTGAGGAAGAGCCAGCCTCCAGAACAAACTACCCTCTTTGTAGTTATCCAAGAGCTGGTAGGACTCTAGTCAGTCTCTGAAAGAGAAATATTCATGGGAACTTCACCTTGTGTTATAAAATGGAGGACTGGAGCTTCCAGTCTCTACAAAATAGGAAAGGAGTATGGGATCATTTCCTGAGCTTGCATTTAGCACCTTTTTCTATGGAATTTTTCTCAGATTAAGCTGACTGAAAACCAAATGAAAAGGATCCATGCAATTGCTCTGGGTCTACAGAAACTTGCAGTTGTTTCATTCTTCCCTCCAATTAATATATTCCATGCATTCACCTCAGCAGCTCTGCTCATAGCACACTGTGGCACCAGCCTGTTACAGCACAGAGAAAGGACTGAAAGGGTCCATTCTAATGAACACAAACTTCAAGACTCAGCCCTTCTGTCACTGACTCTGATTTCAAATGAGGGAGAAAGCACTACTGTGTAGGCATGAAAATGGACAGCCTGAAACAGCCACCTGCTAGGGAAAGAGAGAGAATGTGCTCATCACGCATGATATAGGAGCATCTACACTGCTAAGTATATGCCTCACACATAGTGCCAGTGGACAGTCTATGACCCCAGAAAGAAATCTGTCCCATATTCCCCAGCTGAAGAGAGGACAGAGGGCTGAGAAGTGAGAAGCTTATTTTAGCTGACTGGGTTATTAGAATATGGACAGAATTGACAGTTTTGCTGATGTGGCAAAATTTAACTTATTTGGCTTATACAAACAACAAACAGAGAGCAATGAAAAATGAGAGGAGCCAAGAAGACTCTCAAGACAAGCTGAAATGACTCATGTTAATTTATTCTGTGGCTCTAATGTTTTCCATTTAATAAGGACTTTGTTTGGTCCCTCTGTTACCAATTAAGCTTGTAAAAGCTTTATGTCACAGAAGCAGGGTCTGGGGTCACCCCAGATCATGCAACCTGGGAAGCATTAAACAGAGGTACTCTGGTGCCTCTACCCAGGACCAGACCTACTCAGACTATTCACTTGGTATGTGTGAACTCCACTCTCCAGTACTACTAACTCAGGGAGGCTTCTTAACTCAGACACAGCACAACATCAGATTTGCACTAGCACTGTCATGCTTCTGAGTTCACTCTGACAAGCCTTCTCAAAATCTGAGGCTGTTAGGTTTTGCAAAACTACCCTTAGGTTCAGTAGTATCAGCTCTGAACAGGAGCTAAGAATTCAAATTTGACCAAAGACATCCAGGTGAGTATTGGCACTTCACAGAAGACAACAGGAAAAAGAGAGACACCCACACCAAGTCTGCATGTAGCAGATCAAGTTTATGCATGCTATTGGTATTGGGTCTTTACCACATGAAAACTGATTAAATGCTCCAACTGCACCTGAGTAATCCAAACCAAAACCAACCAGCTGTGCAGAGAGCCAGCTCCATTCTCTTACATCCATGACGTGGTTAATTGGCAACATGGATAAAAAGTCCATGGATAATTGAGAGTGAAGTACGCAATATATCAGCCTTCTCTTGGCACATTTGAGTACTGACACATCATTTATTTCCCACAGACCATGCATACAAAGCTGAAAACAGAATGTTCATCTCTCACAGAGAAAGTGGGAAAATTCTCCATTTTTTTACATGTTTATACAATTTTGCCTATAAATACCTTTTTTGCCCATAAACCAGCTAATTAAACATCTGATTTAGGGAGAACCCCATGTACTACAGTACTGCTTTTGACTCCATGTCATTACAAACCTTACCTCAGGATAAACTGTGAGCAAGAGAACAAATACATGAGGGTTTGGGTAGTTGGCTAAAACCTGGAAAATACCTAGCATTAGTTTCTGTGCTCAAGCTGTAGCGGTTCCACATGTATGCTTTAGCTTTTGAGGATGGGGGCCCCCAGGGGTATGTGGAACAGTCTTAGAACTACTGATTTCATTTTCTTTCTCAATCCTTATCTTACTTGACTCAACTTGCATTGAGACATTTTGTGTTATTTGAGTTTCAGAGATTTCACGGCTTCCCTTACCAGATCTCCCAGCACTATCATCTGAAATCTCTCTGCAGGTTTTTAATTCCTGGAGCCTTCTTACTGGGATTGCAGATTCAGCTCAGCTTTACCCTAAAACACGCTTTCCTCCAACAGAGTTGTAATATAGATCTCCTTCAGCTGACCATCTGTATCCAAAGACTGCTGCTTTATGAAAAGATAGGTAATTGAGTTCCTGAAAATGAGTACCCTATAGGTATCTCTGTCCTGGAAATAGCAAGGTCTCCACAGTTTATGAGACTAAATTCTAAGTTCTTGTGTCTAACGTTCCATATCAATTGGTACCTTGTCTAGCTCTTGTAACATTATGTGAGTTTGAAACATTCCTCTGCTGACAAGACACTTGGGTATAGGTAGAACCTATGCTGTCTAAATATATCCTTAAGCACCAGATGCACAAGGATATTTCAGGACCTAGCCTCCCACTGATTTCGACAGATCCAGTATCTGCTTCCTGTTTAGAAAATTAGTCACCTGTGTTTTATGCAGATAGATTTTAAGGGTCATGTTTTCCCTGTGTCCTCAGCAGACTGACCTACAGACAGGTCAAAAACACAAGCCAGTCTTGCCAGCACAGTCTTATTTTGTACTTGCTGATGTGGCTCTCATTTTGTACTTCCTACCTTCTTTTAAAGTAAGTAGAATGCATTTGCTTTCTCTAGTATAATAATAGCAAACAAAGAAGAAATAATGTAAATTGAATGAAAAACAGCAAGCTGCAAAAATTATATGCAGTATGATGGGAAATCTTTTATCTAGGAAAGTGAGAATTAAAATGGGAAAATGGAAAGTATTACTATGCTTCCAAAAAATTATTACTAGAAACTGCCAGTTTCTAACAGGATTGGGATGGGGGAGGAATGTCTGTTGATTCAGCACTTCTGTCATGTGAAGCTATTCTATGGTAGTCAGACTTCAAAACATAGAAGCATGCATAAGAAAAAATTAAATAGCTACATCAAGTCAAAATTTAAAATTCATACTATGAGTCATGTTTGTACAGCAATGGACATCACAGTTTTTAAGATCAGATAAGTGGCTAGATAAATACATCTGCTGGCAAAGAAACCAAACTGTGTAAAATTAATTCATCTTGAGAGGAACAGGAGTGTAGATACTAGATAAAATCTATCCATATCTTGTTTCCACTAGAGAACATCCTATACTTGATATCACTCAGATACATTGCCATTTAGATTATAATGCATCCAAAAAAAGAGCAGCAAAGCTGGAGAACAGTCAGGAGCACAAGACCTATAAGGAGCTGAGGGAGCTGGGGTTGTTTAGCCAGCTGGTGAAAACGAGGTTATTCACTCTCCACAGCTACCCAAAAAGAGGTTGAAGCCAGATTGGGGTCAATCTCTTTTCCCAAGTAACAAGCAATAGAAAAAAAGAAATGGCCTCAAGTTGAACCAGGAGAAGCTTAAATTGAATATTGAAAAAAATTGCTGTACCAAATAGTTACTGAGCATAGGAACAGGCTGCCAAGTGAAGTGGTTGAGTCACCATCCCTGGCTATAATTAAAAGCCATGTAGATGTGGTATTTAGGAGCACAGTCTCATGGTGGACTTGGCAATATTAGCTCTACAGGTCAGCTCAGTGATTTTACAAGTCTTTTCCAACCTAAATTACTCTAGAATTCTGTAATGCCAGAAATAGTTTTGCAGACAAATATATCAACATGAAAAGTAAAAGTCTGTTCTAAGAACTCACATAGTCTAGGGTTTAATGGGGTAATGGTGATATAGGCTTTAAAGTCTAGTTTCACAATTCCAGTATTTATCACTTATTTCCTCCTTATTCACAGGACCCTCCATGTTTATGCTTTCTGCCAATACTCTACTCTGATCTGAGAAATCACCATGTTTGTATATAACTGCTAATACTTCAAGATAGGAAAGAAGTTAGCCCAAATAAAGCCTTAAAAATGAGTTTCCAGTTTTCTATTACGAACTAATGAAGTTCTTCTTCTGAACAAAGGCCAGTCAGGATCATTCTTTGTACTTCAATTTTCCTGGATATCTTATCCTTTTTTTCTTCTCCATCCCATTATTTTATGAAGTGTTGCCATTTGTTTTCAATTCAGTTAGTACAAAAATTGCAAGTAGGCCCAACTGTCTGAGAAAAGATAGCTTTCATTCAGACATTAGTTACAAGCATGTAACAGAACATCAAGTTCTTCAATCCATCCTTCTGTCTTCAAAGTAAAGCTGTTGCAAGTGAAAGTTCCAAATATCACATCTTTACTCCCAGACATAATTGACACTGAACAACCAAAGCACCATTTTGGGCTTGGAACTGTAGGCACCTTACTGGCTTAACATACTAAACTAATTATTTCAGGAGTGCCTTGTGCTGTTTGGATACTAGGTTCAGGAATCTGTTGCTTAAGCAGATTCCCTCACATCATGCCATCTGAGATTCCCTAAGGCAACCAAGATGCGTCAGTGAACCAGATGGTCATTGCAGGCCCTTCCAACTGAAATGATTCTATTCTATTCTATTCTTCTCTATTCTATTCTGTCATACTGGCAGCATGACGGGTCTAAAAGGAGACCTTCACTGGAGGCAGGGGTGGATATACACATGCAGCACCGTGTGCCTAATTTTTGTCAGCTGACTCTGTCCCCAGTGTCCCACAAGTCATGAATGTCTGACCTGGCTGTGTACTGGTCTATTTGACCTGTCACCTGTTACATTTTGGGGCACAATCAGCTTTACTTGTTCCAGTTGTGGCCGGTTAACAAGCTTTCTGGTGCAAACAAGCAATGTTAGGCACTGTTATGGAAGGTGGAGAAGGTATTGACTTAATTTCAGATGTAGTTCTTTATGGCCTCAGAAAAACCTCACGTGACTGCCTGCAGCCTCTGACTTCTATCAGAGATGTGCATGCAACATATTCACAGTATTGTAACAGCTAAGCTTAGTGAAAGGAGACAGTACATTTCTTCAGCTTTTCCTGTTAGCTCTTTCTTCTGTGAATCCCAAACACTTCTTACATTGTCTTCAAAACTGCAAGAATTCTAAATCTTATATTAAACAATATCTACAGTAGGCAAACTGTGGTTCATGGGTTATGAATCTGTACTGCATTTTCCCATCATACTGAAAATAATAGAGATTAGGAATTACAGGTTGAAATCCAAATGCCATACCTATTTACAGTCTTTAATATGTCCAATCTACTGTATCTTGGAGAGAGAGCATTAATAAGCATAACTCTTTAACCAGTTATCATATCTTCTAGTGCAAAACCACATTTGCACAATTAAAATAGCAGCTTAGAAGGAGCATATGTGATTTAGAATGGAGTTCTTCCTTGGACAATACAAACAGATAGCTTTCTCCTGAGAGGTCATTTTTTTCTGGGCTGTTAGGAGAGTTCATTTGATTGACCTAGTTTATGTGTTTGCTATAGATGACAGGCATTCTTAAATTCCCCAAGAATTCTGTTGGTTTCTCAGAAACTTAAGACATCAGTATTCACATTCTTCTCCAATTCAGTTTAATTCTTGTACCCTTGCTTTGAAAACACATTTCTTGTGTTTCAGTGTTATATGGAGGGTAGCATTGTATTTTTGTAAAGGGCCAGAATTAATCTCCTTTGCCTGAGTTGATTAAGAGTCATTAAGGACATAAAGTGCATTAAAGGCTTCTACTGTCAGAACAAGACTACTTTCTATTTGTATTTTTCCTATGCCACTGGAATTTATTTTGTGGATGAAGATGGAAGCTAAGGTGAAACTCTTTCATTTTTTCAGAGAGCTTCCTGTGGTAATAAAAATAGCCTGTCTAAAGGTCCGTTTGTTTTCATTTTCAATAAAAATGGTTTTATCGCCTTGAACCATGAAAACAGTAAAGAAAACAAATTCTTTTTCCATTCCAAAAATTCTGTAATGGAACACATTTGCCATTGCAACAACTAAAGGCAGAACATTGCAATCTGGCTTGTGGCTAGTCCTTGTTGACAAAGTATCCTTTTGTATCTCTCTAAATATTGGTATTATATCTGATTCAGTTACAAGCTTCTGGTGTTAATATTTTATAAAGTCAAATTTATTAAGTGCAGAGCTGTTAGTTTGCTACGGAATGGTGCGCAGGCATATGTATGGTTATCCCAGCTGCATTGTGACAAATGTAGAAAAAAAGTATAGGAAATGGGTCACAGGAGCACAATCAATAAACTAGTACTTTTTCTTTTATTTTTCACTCCCAGAGTCCTGTTCTGCAAATACATTAAATTCCTAACTGCCTGACAGAGGATGGTATCAATCTGCATGTTAGTGCTTATTGATTAGCTTTGCTAGGATTTGTGCTGCTAGCTGTAATAACCAAGAGCATTTCGAGTGAAATTGATCACATCAGTCCTAAAAGTTAGAACATTTTTGTGGGAAGTCCACATGCAACCATCTGATTTAAAACTTTCTAGTTTCAAAATCAATATTCTCAGACCACAGCTGGAGGAAACTGTTTCTAATGGATTTTTTTTTAAGCTGTTTGTTTCTAAGTACAAATACTAACATAGTACAAGTGAAGTTGAGGCCATGTTGATCATATTTATTTTATTATATTTCTAAACAGCCCAAGATTTATCTGCATTACCAAATAATTCATCAAAGTAGAGGCAGACTGGTAGATCAAAGCAATTAATGCAGTGACCATCATATCTATCTGTTACAAGGTTTTGGATAGAGATGACTACATTCATAACCAAATGTTCCAAACACCCATGTGAGGCAGGGCTGTCCTAAGACCTATTGATCAGTTTTGACCTTTTGGTTCCCACTGCAGTGCTGAGTCCATTAGATACAGGTCTCAAGTAGACTTTTGTGGTTAGTTTTCTCTGAAGGTGTTCTAGCTGACACACACCAGCATGGCTTTGCAAACTAAACCAGTGCAGCAAGTGTTGGCGATCAGACATTTCACTTCAGAACTGTCATGCCACTGCAAACCAAGATATCATTTTAAATGGAGAAATCTAGCCTTTATTTTCTCCTTCAGTTTTTTAATATATAACCATAAAAAGAAAGAATATATATATATTACCTTAATAAAGGAAAGAATCTGAAGATACTATAAATAAGACTTTTCTTTTACAAAGGAGAAGTAAAAAATCCCCACCTTCCCATGTCAGAGTTACACAAGGAATCTAAATTTGCCCAGTTATCAAGCTGTGACCATATACCTACAAAACATGAAGCAGCTCTTGCTCAATGCCACACACCACTGTATCATGAATAGTAAGCATTGTTTTGTTATTGCTGACCATATTACAAATACACAAAAAGGGAAAGGGAGGCTGGCAGCTGCTGCATGATTAAATGTAGGAAAAATACTTTTGGGAGAGGTTTGATGAGAGAGCATACTATCAGTGGAGGAAAAAAAATAATGCCTGAATGCTCTATCAGAAATGAAAAGACAAGGCAGAAGCACAGAACAAACGAAAAACTAAATAATGAATAGGCAATGGGACATCAGTGAATATGCCAGCAGGTTACAAAGACTTCCATAGCATCACAGATTTCAAAATGGAAAGGCAAATTAACAGCAAAGGCTAATTAAAATTATATGTGCCATTACTTGGATATTGCAAACTAAGCAGAATTTTAAATTTTAAGTTCAGTCCAAAGTTCTTGAGCCATTCAATGGGGAAATTCCCATTTCTCTGGGAAAATATGGAGCATTTCTTATGCTCCTCCCTGCAAAAGAGTGTAGCATTCAGTTGGTAGTAAGTTGGGTTACAGCCTAAGAATCATTGCAGTGTAAGCAAGGTGAGTCAGTGCTTTTTCACAGAGGTATAAATATCTTCCACAGATTGTCTGAATGTGGCTGTACATTCACCAGAATAGTCCAGGAAAGGGGAAAGTGACAGTTTTCTGATGCAGTTCCCAATGGGAGTTCCCTCTTTAGACAATCACAGGCCATGGCTACACTGATTTAAAACAGCTTACACCAGGGAGACAGAGTCCCAAGGAGAAGAAGAATGAATATTACAGATACAGAAAGTCCCACTGAGATAAATTAATTATGAACATATTTAAACTATACAGGGAACAAGTCATTCATACACTAGATACATAATGAAAACAGAAAATAAATCCTGGCAATACACTGCAGCATTCTTGTAGCAAGTTCCATATGAAGGCTGGGATATCTCCTGAGCATAATTTGCTTGGAAATAGTTAAAAACAACTCACCAACCACACTGTTGCCTCATACCTGTCATTCCCTTGTGAGGGAAAATATATAGAAATAATGGAGTGGGAAAAGGAGGAATTAATGCTAAACTTGGTTAAACTGCACTTGGTTACACTGCATATTTACATATACTTAGGCATTGTTCTCGTGTACTTTCAGCTAAAGCAAACATGACCTGCCTGCTCTGTACTATTGTTGCCAAAGCCAAGAATTACAGAAGTGAATGGGTACATTGCTCAATATTGCATAGCATTGGGTAGTTATAGATGCTTGGGAGCATGACTAGGAATCATTTTACAAAGGAAAAATATCAGTTTAACCAGCAATAGGGCCTGTTAAAATTCATGGAAATCCAAATGGATGCATAGCATTCCAGTGTATTAATGTGGAGACAGCTTTGAGGAATTTGCAACAGATAGCAATGACACCAAGTGTTATGATCAGCAACACCAGGGAAATAAATAGAAGTCTCTCTGGCAGAATTGCAGCTGACTGCAGTTCTTGGGACACTTGGGAAGAGATTCAGCTTTTCTAACTTCAGGCATTTCTAGAATGCATACACTTGACCTATTTTGGATATCTATATTAGGATGAAATGAATCATACATTGGAAGTGTTTTTCTTAAAACTGACTTTAAAAGAACCTGGATGAATTACTCCAAGGAATAAGTTAGATGAACTGTACTGCCCTCCCAGGAACTCTAACCTGAAGAAATAAAGCAACCTGGCAGGTTCTTGTGCATTACAAAAACACTGGAAGACCTAAATAGCCAAAGATATTTCAGTTTCAGCAAAAAAGTCTCAGAGCAAATTATGCAATAAGAATTAACAAATGCCAGTAGATACTCTTTTTTTTTATTATTATTTTCAGAGGGACCAGAGAATATACACTATCAGTCTTTGAGAAATGTGGACATAATGGAGATATCTAATGTGTATTAGAAAGCAGACATTCAGATCACAGATACCAGTGACATTTGCAAGACTTATCTAGAAATGGAAATTCTGTAAAAATTGTAAAAATGTAAATGTAAAAATAAAAAATTCTGCTAAAGCAAGTTAGTCATTGAAACTGGTAATACTGAATTAGAATGCTGCAAAGAAGGAAGAGAAGGGGAAGCTGTGTTTGGGAGGAAAACATCTGTAGTCTGGTGATCCAGTCAGAACAGATGCATGTCTGATATCAAGAGATACACTCACCTTAGAACTTGTTGTCTCAGCTATTTGAATGTATGTGAATTAGTACAGATATCAGTGGTGGAAAATACAACATGTATACCAAGACCAAAAACCACAGCAAGTATACTTCAACTAGCTTTGCCAATTTTCTTTGAATAAACTGTGCGTTCAGAAGTAAGTCACATGTTTTGAGCAATAATGGAACACAACAAGGGAGACAGGCATGAATGAAAGCCGCAGACACTTTCATCCACTAGGAACACAAGCCATATATACCTCTGTGGAGTTGGATTAAACTTTTATAACACTCAAATTTGATCAGCAGGATGCAAAAGAAACACTGAATGCTGAGTGGCTGATACATAATGGAGCCGAGCAAATTGCTGCAAGGTATGCACAAGGCTTATTGTACAACAGAGAGCCTTACAAAAAGCTCTCCCCAAATCAGAATAAAATGCCTTACAGCTTTGATTCATTTTCTTTGTCAGGTTTAGCTTCACCAGGCTAGAGAGGTGACCTTCTCCCATAGCTGGAGCAGTAGCTGTCACAGCATAATCCACCAGGGATCATGAATCAGATGTTTTAACTGCTGCAGTTCACAGCCAGTGAGTTAACTTAAACTGCCATTGACTTTAGGTTATGTACCTAAACCAGATGTGAGTTGTAGTAGCTAATGATTAAGCTACCCGTTTTCATCATTGCTACATGGCACCATTCTGCCCCCTCTGGCAAATCATAAAGCATATTCATCTAGTTTCTCTTCAAACACTGCATCTAAAATCTAGGGAGACTTGCTGGCTCCTTAGCTGCCAAACAACTTAATAAAATTCAAAATTGTTGTTCTTGTTATGCCCAAGATGGTGTTTTTTTTATGAGGTGTAATAGAATATTAAGTAAGAAGTTTATGATATTCTTGCTTAATTCTGTTATCTCAAGAAGCACAACAAAAGAGACATTACACTTGATTCTCAAGGCATGCTTATGCAATTCTTCTCCAAGAAACAGCTAAGCAGGGGAGATGATTACTTACTGAGAGTAAAGGTTTCTCAAAAATTAGTCAAAACTAGCTTCAATTCTCACACACAAATCTAGAAAACAGCATTGTGGTCTAGGGATTCCTGAGCAATATCTGACATCTCTCAAACACTTGGTCCTAAGTGTTAAACCACAGAGCTTTATCACAAGGAAAAGGAAAATGTAATAAGCACTAGTGTCGGAACAGTGGGTAATAAATCAAGAATCAATGAGACTAGAAGGCCTAATGTGGAAAACAAGTACACATAGTCATGTAGATACAACTATATCACGTTATTCACTGCTGCTGTGCTGTATAAGGCTCACAGAGCTACAGTCTCCTTAATATTTACCTGGCCTACTTGTTAGCCTGTAGCTGGTGACTTCCAAAGTATCCTCCCAGTAGTGCAACCTAGCCTCTCACCAGCGCCTGAATGCAGGTGGGCAGCTGTCACAGTCCCACTCCTCCCTAAAAAGCAGCCTCAGAAATCTCCAAATGGGGACTAGACCTTAAAAAAACATTGACACCAGGGGAGTTCATATGCCAGCTGAAGTGACTGATAGATTCGTTACCAGGCAGGGAAGTCCTCACTTACCTCTCTGCTTTAGGCCGCTGTTGTGTGGTCTCATTTGTTTGCCATTCCTCCTGCTCTTTGACCCTTCCTGGCATTCTCTGGGTACTGTCCAGACCTATCACTACCTTAAGTTTGACAGCAAGCACGCTGAGGTTCATTCACAACTTTCCTTTACTCAGTGCAGACTTTTGTGCAAAGGTGTCTTGACACAGTTGAGCACTCTGACACAGTTTTCTCCTTCAGTTTCTTTAGCAACCAGAAGGATATCCTCTGTTCATCAGGACTTTTTGGAGATTCTCAGGCTGTCCTTTTCCCCACCCATCTGCAGCTGCTAAAAGCATATCCCTTGTTTTTCAAAAACATCAAATCACTGACCTTCCAGATTGTGTACAGAAATTAATTTGATGTGAATGAACCAACTGGGTGTAAGAGTACTGTAATGTGGAGAAAAGAATGAAGACCTAATAGTCTGTGAGGGTCTTATTTCTTTCCTCTTTCTACATGCACACTGAACCTTCCAGTCTTGATGGCTTGTCCAGCTTTACTGAAGTGGCTGACTGTCACATCAACAATTTCTAGCTTAGAAGTGGCACTGTGAAAGATCACCCTGAGGCTGGTAATGCTCAATAATTCCACCTTTGATGGTCAACATACTACAAAAAATCCATCTATTATTTCTGTTATATTGTGAGAGACCACAGTATGCTCAATGTTTCCTTGACACGCTAAAGTCTTCACTTTCATTGGGTTTTATCCCCAGCATTCTTCATAACTAAAGATGTCTAATGATTAAAGGTAAAAGTGTCCCCTTAATGCTATCATGTTTCATATCTGCTCAGGCATAGGGCCTGTATCTATAGTCATCTTATTAAGCGATAATTCAGATGGTAATTCAGCACATAAATGGACTCCACAGCCTCCTAAATGTCCCTACCTTTCTCCAGCAAGTAGGTGAGACACAAAGAAATCTTGTTCACTCACTAAGCTCTAAGCCAAGAAGGATGAATCCAGTCTAAAATCAAGATAAACTCTGCACTCCTGCCCTGGACTCCCTGTAAAGCACATTTGCATCACAACTGCTGCACCCATCCAGGCTGCAACTTCAAATTTCCCTGAACTTGTGAGCTACACAGTAAAAATGTTACTAAAGTTTCATACTGAACTTTATCAAAGTACATACCAACAGTCGCATAAAATGCATCACATACATGGAGCAATAACAGTTCCCACTTTTTGACTCCAAGATTTACCTAGGTTGGACACTGAAGTGAGTCCCAGGGCAACTTTCTATCTCAGTTTCAGCAGTTCTTTAACTCTCTTCCTGCCTGAAACCGAGATTACATGAGTACAGCCTTTGGTTATGAAATGCATCCCCAGCCTGGGAGTCATACTGGAGCTCTTTGTGAGTCACATGGGGCCCAGAAGGCTGTGTGGCCTTGTGCTATTCTGTAAATGTAACAGCTGTGATTGACATCGAAAAATGAAGTAAAAACACATTTATTATACTTTCTGGGCTTTTTATCTCCCAATTGAGATGGAAGCATCATTGGCTGCAGCCCAACAGCAGTAAAACTGTTCAACTTCTAACCTCACTAAAAAGTACTGTCAAAACGGTATTAAGTCAATAGTGAATGCCTGAGCCTGTGAGAGGAAACAAAAAGTAGTTCATAGATACATAAGTGAGTTTATTGACAACTCTGAGACTTGCAATACCCTGACTTCAGAGTCTCAGGAGTGATAAATAGGCTGTCAGAGTGAACTGTTTGGGCACAAAAGAATAAAGAATATGCCAGGGTTGGGGGGGGTGGAGGGAGGTAATTTCATGTAACTGAAAGAAGAATCAGATGACCTGCCATAAGCTTTTAAATATTATATCACTAGGAATCATAAATTGGAATAGAAATTATCAAAACTCCTATCCAGATAATGTCATCTATCTATATTTCTTTACCACACATCCTTCAGTTTTAAGCCAGGAACTTCACCCCAATGTTACAATCTTGATTTCTCATACTTTTCTGCACCTTCTCAGAATCTCAGCCCTTTTTTTCTTCCCTTTCCACCCTTTACCCTACTTCCTCAACCCTGTGCTCCTTATTCTCCCAGACCTGTCCTGCCCCACATCTTTATCTGGAAGCCACACGGTAACCAAAGCATGTCAGCTTTCTACTGTTCCACGTATCACAGATCAGCTGATGGAAGGTGCCAGGTGGGCAGGGCAGCAAGGACCTTCAGCAGGTACATGAGCAATATGTTCCTCATTGGCTGGGACAATAGAGTGTATCAAAAATCTCCCCGGAGGATAGGGACAAGAACCAAAATACAAGAAAACTGAAGGCCTCTAAACAGGTACTCTAATCCTCCTATGGATGCAATGAAATGTACAGGGAAATACCAAGGGATATGGCATAGACATAGGAAGAGTCATGTTTTTCTGTGCTACAGAAAAGAGTCCTTAGGGACAAGACCTTCTTTTTCTTTCTTCTAGAATTTTGCATTTTTAGCTAACGCCACCAAAAACTGAGCAATCAAGAACAAATCCATTTTATTAGCCAGATGTGAGATTTTCATTCTTGGCAGCGACAGCTGAGAACTTGTAAACGTGCATTCACCTACTTAATTTTTAAGCAACATCATTGCCAACTAGCAAATTTGCCCTGACACTCAGTAATTCCTTTTGACCACCTTCCCGCATCTCTACCTCAACAATGAGGGCAATTTGTTAATTGTTTTTTGTTTTGTTTTCATTTCCTATTCTTTAAACCATCAGGAAGCTGCTTTCAGAAAGCCATCTGCACTTATTCACTGCCAATACTAGGCACGATTTTAATAAGCCTTGTGTGGTTTTGACTTTAACGTTTGTTTCCCTGTGCATAAAGCCTACTTCCTTAGCTGTCACAATTTGTCACTTCAATAAAGTTTCTCAGTTGCCTTCTAAGCAGGACAGTTTTTACTCTTGTTTTCTTAAGCAGCAAGTTAAATCTGAGCACAACAGCAACACTGATAATTATCCAAACTAGTAAATGTCCATTGTTTGGAGCATGAGTTTCCTTCTGAAGAGAATCCTTCATAATATAGATGCATATATCTATAGAAATACTAAACTTTGAAAAATTATACCAATCATACTTCATGGTTTAATGACAGCACATATGAATGACTTTGGAATCAAACAGGATCCATTCACAAGGTGATTTAATGATCTTGCGTCTCTCCAAAGCTCACCTGGGACTGGAAAGTAAAGTCTGGTATTTTTCTTGCTCACAACATCACTAGCAGTGACAATTCTTAGCAAGAAGGGGATTTCTGCAAGACTGATGATAGATGTTGGAAAGGACTTCTGGGTGTTCTCATTGCTCTCCTGAGTAGCGGCAATAGCAATCTTCATTAATAATAGTAATACTGGAGAAGTAAAAATTAATTAATGTCATCATTTGGGTGCTGTTTGACAGGGAAGACAGAGCTGCTCTAACAGCTTCCAGCTGCCAGTCTTTCTAAGCTCTTCTGCTGAAGGTGTATTTTACCCACATCTTGCACCGTCTCTGCTCCCCAGTTCATTTGCCCTCCTGCCTGGAGGGTGCCCATGGAAAACAGAGCTCTGCCCTCCTGGCGGACTGCGTTCGTCTCCTGGAAGGTGAGAAAGTCCCAGGGGAGTGGGAGAGACTGTGCCACCAGCTAGACAGGATGTGGGAAGAGGATGGAAAAAGGAAAAGAATAAAAAATTATAGGAACAGGAGGGAAGACCACCCTGAGCAAATTGCTGGCCAGTGGGTAACACTGCAGCCTTAGTGTTTCCTTCCAGGCTACAAGTTTTTTCCTACTGTGCTTAGATTGTAACTGCTTCTGTCAGGGACTATTTCTTGTTAAATATCCTCAGAAGATAATATTTTTCACTGAGTGAGTCTTGGAGCTAGAGTTAGATGTCCTGATTGTTATTCTTGCTCTGGCCCTTTTGCCACCATTTGCCAGACATTAGGAAAATTGTCTCATTTTTTTGTGTTTCCGATTTCCCATGCCTATACTGTCTGTTTAAATCTGATGTCTCCCAGGCAGAACTGGAACAATTAATCCTGATCCTTGATTATTAGCACCTAACCCAATTGCTAATAAGTATATAATACTTGTAAATAGTACTCACAAACACCAACAAAAATTTAAATGACAAAACAATCCCTATATTTAACACTGAATTCATAATAGGCTAAAGGAATGCAAAGAAAATTAAATCATTCTTCTGTACCTGAGAAAGCTTTGCAGCAGAAATAAGAATAACGCTACAGTGAAAATTCTAAATCTCTAGAGTAAACATCAAACAGGTGCTGTATTTCGTTTCCTCATACACACTTTTCAGCCCAGAATCTCATTTTAATCTGAAAGATTTTATAGTCCAGAGCTTCCTGCAAATCTCTGTTAAATGTAAATTTTAATACCTTTGGCATATTTTGGCTGCCAGCCTATTATTCACTTGATGCATCTCGAGCAAGTTTTAAATTATGCTGTTAAAACAAAAACTATTTCAGATGTAGTAGACAGTAAAATTATTTTGTAAAACAATGTTGTAGGAACCTGCATTATGGATTATGCATAATGGAACTGTCCATTACTGATTTCTCTGCATTCTGTTCTAAGATGTGTTTAGTTTATAGGTAAAATGTGGCTGGGTGGGTTTACTAGAAGGACTTTGGCCTTGCTAATCATGGACCTGGAAGATCAGGCTGGATTTACATAGTATTATTACAGCAGATCCAGGGTAAGGCTGGCCGGAGAACAGGGTAAATTATGCTTTTAAGATTCATCTTTTCAGAAGTCTGTTTTACAGGGAAGTCATGTTAAAAAATGTGCCTAACTCTTACTACAAGAAAGAAGAGACAAAACTGAGAGAAAACAGAAAAAAATAGTCCTCTTATAATTACTTGCCATCAACAAGTAATATATATCCTCAGTCCAAAATTTGTTCTTTTTCTGCTTTAGGCTCCGACCCTGGTCTTTCTCTCAAAGGCATTGAAACCAGATGATCTTTAAAGCCTCCTTCAAACACAAAACATTTCATAATTCTATAAATAATTGTCTTGGGCATTGAATTACTGATAATGAAAGGCAGAAAAAGCATTAATGGAAAAGCAGACTTTAATGTGTGAGAATGTGAAACAAAGTATTGAATAATGAGAATTTTCTGGTGTTTCTCTAGTTCTGCAATTAGATTGCTACAGCATGCACCCTGTCATATATTTAATTTAGAAATCAGATCAGTAAATCAGCTAAAGTAAGAATCCAAAGGAAATGAGCTCCTGTATCTGTCTCACAATAGAGGTTGTAAGTGAAGAACCATGAGGCTCATACTGCAGCATACCAACTTTGTACCGCTGCAGGTGTCTCAAATCAGATGATGGATGGGGCTGGATGAACAAGGCAGGAAGGGCATTCAGTGGGCAGGTGTACCTTGCCTGTTTGAACAAGAAAGTGTATCAAAATTCTTCCTGAGGGGGGACAAACAATACACACAGGAAAGCAGAAGGTAATTAAATGGACACTTTAATCCTCCTACAGCAAAACTCTTCTAAGGACACATTGAAATTTACAGGAAATTTCATATAGTCATAGTAATCTCTCATAATACATGGATGTGGGAAGAGTCACATTGTTCTGTCTTAAAAGTCAGAATTTTAAGGGAAAAGATTTTTTTTTTCAATTTTTTTCAGTTGTTTTACACCCATAGCTATCACTATTTGAAATACGGTCATTAGGAACCAATATTAGCCAGATATATACCCATTCCAAAGCAGGTGTAGTGAGTTGACACTGGCTGGATGCCATACACCCACTAAAGCCTCTCTCACTCCCCTCTGCAGCTGTACAGGGGAGAGAAAGTATAACAAAGGGTTCATGGGTTGAGATTGAGATGTTAATTGAATGTATTACTAACAAAATCAGAGCAGGATAAGAAGTAAAATGAGACCTTAAAAACACTCTCCCCCACCCACCCCTCCTCTTTCCCAGCTCTACTGCCTACCCCAAAGACACAGGGAGATGGGAAGGGGGGTTATGGTCAGTTCATCACACTTTGTTTCTCCTGCTGCTCAGGGAGACCAGTCACTTCCCTTCTGCACCATAGGGTCCCATCCATAGGAGACAGTTCTCCATGAGCTTCTCTGACATGGCTCCATCTCATGAGAAGCAGCTCCCTACAAACTGCTGCAATGTGAGTCCATCCCACAGGCAGCAGCACCCTCAGACTGCTGCAGCACGGGTCACTCTCCCACGGGGTGCAGTCCTTTAAGGACAGGCTGCTCCAGCATAAGAGCAGGGCCCCTCTCTCCATGGGTCTCCCACAGGGCCTTAGCCTCCTCTAGGCACCCACCTGCTCCTTGGTGGCTTGGGGCTCCTCCCTGGGCTGCAGGTGGATCTCTGCATCCCCATGGCCCTCCATGGGCTGCAGGGAACAGCTGCTTAGCCATGGTCCTCACCATGGCCTCACCATGGCCTGCCGAGGGATCTCAGCTCTGGTGCCTGGAGCACCTCCTCCCCCTCCTTCTCCACTGACCTTGGTGTGTGCATGGTTGTTCATCTCACATGTTCTCACTCCGCTCTTCACTGGCTGCAATTATAACTGTGCAATAACATTTTTTTAATTATTCTTAAATATGTTACCAAAGAGGCATTGCCACCACTTGTAGTTGGCCCAGCCTTGGCCAGCAGTACATCCAACTTTGGAGCTGCAGAGAATTGGCTCTGCCAGACATGAAGGAAGCTTCTGGCAGCTTCTCACAGAAACCACTGCTGTAGCCCCTCTGCTGCCAAAGTCTGGCTATGCAAACTCAATAACCACACCAGATATTAGGCCCCTGGGATCTGCTGGTCAGTGGATAACCACTCCATATCACAGGTAACTGTGGTGCAGATTGACCAGATCTGTTCATATTGAGCTAAAAATAAACCTCTGCCTTGTTTGACTGGCTTATCTATTCAGTCTTCAATTTCTAAGTCCCAGTGTGGGATTAACATCATTGCTCAGTGTCAGGAACAGAAGAGTTCTGTAGCAACACGGTTTAAGACAGTTCTGGCCTCATAGGCCTCATCACTTGCTTATAAACAACACTGTTTTATGGCACCATGTGATAACTGAATGGGAAACAAGGCTAGCATTAAAAATCCCTGCAGAAGAACAACAACAACAAAAAAGAGTTTTTTAGTTCTTAGTTTAGCCAGCATTCAAATTTACATTTAAATTAGACGCCTCAAAGTCCTTTCATAGTCTATAGAAAGAAAATGGCATTTCTAGGATGCATCTCATGTCATCTCATTGTAATGTAGATGTGATCTAAAATAAAGCAGACAAATCAGACCCTGAAAGTGCCTATTTCCCTCCACTGCCTATAAAAGGAGCACAGGCTGGCTAGCTCAGATGGAAACGCCTACACCCTGGATGTCTAAAGATAGGTGAGATACATTCTGCCATACATCTGCTGCTGTTTCTCATATGGATTTCCCCTCTTTGTTGCTCTTACACATGAGGTTTCAGTATAATATTGACATGCCTGTGAATGCGTAGGTGAGGCCTACACATGCAGTCTCTCTTGATCTCCATCTGCAAAAACTGTGTCTTGGGATACAAGGACATTTTTTCTGGTGGCATAATCAGTTTATGAAGTTTGCATCTGTTGAGCTGAATGATGACATTTGCTAGTCAAATTGTGTTTTAATGTAATTTTTTAATGCTGAAAATCTCTCTTCCAAGAAGGATGATTGAAATGTTTTTGGGATATCAGTAGAACACTCCTGATATTGCCAGACAGAGAGCTCATTCTGCTGTAACTGTTGCCTGGCATTTCAAACTGTGTCTAGATGACCAGCTGGGACACACTCCTGTCTTTTTGAATAATGCTTCTCCCGGCAGTTCCCTGTCAGACACTGATGGCCAACAGCAACATCATTGCCCTGACATGAGGCAGGGATGTGGCTCAGGCCTGGGGAGCCAAGTGTTCCCAAATCTGTAATGATTCCCTTTATCAAGGAATTTTACCAGACTTGTTTCTTCCTGCACTGAATAATGCTGACACCTTCCCCTTCACCACTCCCCAGGAAATGAGTGCTAGT
Source organism: Pseudopodoces humilis (assembly GCF_049639895.1). Classification (NCBI taxonomy): domain Eukaryota; kingdom Metazoa; phylum Chordata; class Aves; order Passeriformes; family Paridae; genus Pseudopodoces; species Pseudopodoces humilis. The sequence continues at coordinate 53,354,239 of NC_142204.1, forward strand.
TTTCTCCTCAATGCCTCAAATGTTGTTAGCACTGCTTAATGCAAGCATACCTTCCTCTCTTCTCCCTATCTCTTTACAAGCTTTAATGTGGTAGGTACATCCTACTTTTCAGGAAATCCGGAATATGTTCAAAATTAATTAGAAATGGGGAAGTGGAACCAAGAAACTTGAAACCACAGAAAGCAGTAGCTTTCATTAGAATCTGAAATGTGGTAATGTATTAGAGCATATCTCAGCTTTGTAGTGGAAAAAATATGCCCTATCACTACAGGATTTCTGCTCCCTTATCATTTATGTCATTTATCTTCTAATATTAGCAGGCTTCCAAAATCTCCTGCTCTGTCTTGCATATCTGAGGCTGTAGTGTGCTGCACTCTATTCTCTCTCCCCTCAATTTCATATCCTGGCTCTCCAGACTGATCAAGAACTATGCCTAAAATTCTGTGTCTTATAGTTACATTGACATGGCTGTTGTACATGGCTTGTTAGCTGGCCTCAGCAGCAAAACTAGGTGGTCCTAACAGGTTTCATACTTAGTTCTTCACAAAACTGGAATGTTTCCATGTGTTTCATTAAGTTCATGCCTGTGATAAGTGCTCAACTTTCTATCAATACCTATGATTTCTCTTATAAAACTTTGGTAAAGGCTCACACACATATTGGAAAGGAGCATTCTTTCTTTGTAGGATATCCTACAAATAATATTAATTTCCTTATTTTTCCAGACTAGTGAGTGCACAGGTAATATGGGAGTATTTCCATAGTACCAAGACAGCATTTTTTTCGTTCCTAGTCTGTAGCAACTCACTCCATAGAGACAACATTTCTTCAAGTCATCAGAAATGTTTCTACAAAATGCTAATGTTGATCTAATTGGTTCAGGGTTTTTCTTTCTTTTCTCTTATGTTTTCTAACTTTATTCACATTCAATCACCTGATTAACTGCATGGTTTTCAGTTTGGTGTTAGGCTTTTTTAGGTAATAACAAGAATTATTTTCTATATTTTTCTGCTGATTTCTCTTGTTGTACTGCTGTTTTCTGCTAAGAGGACATGAGTTTATTAACAGAAATGATAACTTAATAAGGTAATACAGTATTTCCCACTGTTGTGACAGCCACCATTATGCCAACCATTTGGCTATTCTTGGTAAACAGCTTGAAGTTGTCATTCAGTGTTTACTAGAACATTTGCAAAAGCCAAGAAAGCCTGAAAAATAAAAATGTTATTATGCAGGCTAGCAAAGAGGTAAATAGATGGAAGTGGCAGCCACACTCCTCATAAGCATATTATTTCAGACTTCTTGTTCATTAAGAGCCATTGTTGACCTATGGCCAGCTCTGCAAGGCTCTGAATTCTTTCTGGGTAAAGAATGCAGAATCTGTTATAAAAATGACACATTTGCTTGTCTTCCAGGAAACCTTCTTTCTCCTTAAAAAAGCTAAATATATTTTGAAACATAAAATCAATTGCCAAATTGATTTTTTTATCTCACATGCTCACCTAGGTATATGCCTAAATCATATGTAACCTCTCATTTACATGTTATGTCAAGCTCTTTGCTCTCTGGGGCAAGCAAAACTAAGAGTGATGTCCTATAAGATATTGCAAGATATGTCTTTGTAACATCTGACCTGCTCTGCAAGCTTGCTTCAGTAGCCTAGGACATGAACTGGTAGCTGTCTGCTCCTACCACACCAGCAGCCAATGTTGTCCCATCTTCATGACTGTGCTGTAAATGCATTCAGACTTCACACACCATGTTGGAAACATGACATTGTGGAAGTGTTAATTGCCTGGTTGATCCATGGAAATTATTTGTTTTACATGGAGCTTCAGGAGAGTTTGGAAAGGTAGACTGTCTCTTGTAATCTAAAATGACCTTACCAGAAGTTACATATTTTCAAAGCTTATAGTCTTTACATTTTGTTTCATACTGTTATCAACCTTATCCTTTTTCCCTAGCAATTGTCATGGCATTATAGATGCCAGTAAAGCAAACTGAGACTGTTTCTTTTTTGAATATATAGGTACACAAACACATATGCATGCATGTACACAAAGCTATATAATTCAGAGTGCCTAAACTGAGGGCATTCCTTTATGTTTATTGATGTTAAACTTGAATGCCTTGCAGATCAGATGCAGAGCAGTTTCTGACATATTTTGGTTTCTTGAAGAGGGAAATAATGTTTAATTGTTAAATTTGAAATGTTTTAAGCTTTACTAGATACTGATTTATGTTTCTTACACTGCAGATAACATAACAGAACCACATGCAAAAAATATTCTGCTTTGGAGCTATAAAGAGCTGACTTTCCCTGCTAGGTCATAAACCAGAATTAGTTACATGTTAGTAGCATCCTTCTATTTACAGGAAAAAAAAAACCAAAAAAAAAACCCCAAAAAATATAGCAGAGGCAACAGTCAAGTAATAGAAACACACAGCTTACCTTTCTGGTTTAGAAAACATTTGTGCTCTGTATCTGATCCCTTGTTGCAGCAATTGAACAATTTACTTTTATTTTTTTGTTGTTTTTTTTTTCAAATTTGTTGTAGTGCACTGGTACTCATTTTGTGGTGATGGATTATACAAATATCCTATGGGGCTTTCCAAATGGGACATAGAAGACTGTATGATGACCCACATGACAGAGTCCATCAACTTTACATAGGCCTAGAGGAGCATAGGTTCTTTCTTAAAGAAAGTATAGACAAGGGTCAGGACACAGCCCAGACAATCAAGTTCAAGCTTCTGAATTCTAGATTTCTTCATCAGAAAAAGTGGAGACTGATTAACTGCTGGCTTTGCCAAGAAAGTTAAGGACTTTACTTAAGAGTTGAGTGGTATGAAAGAAAGTTTTATTTATTTATTGTTCTTTTGAAATTAAAAATAGATTGCAAGGTACCTATATTGGAGCTGTTGAGGTGTTTGACAGAAAGCAAGGCCAGCCTATGAAATTTTCCCCTGAACAGACTGCTGAGAGAATGCACTGGTTTGTGTAGATGGTTCCTAGAAAGGACTATTGGAAAGGTGGAAGAATGGCATGATGAAGGGTACACAATCTACTTGCAAATTGAATTTCCAATGCTAACTTCCATTCATGTCATATCCAGTACTAATCCTTGCTCTAAGCAGTACCTTACATTACTGTAATAGACACAAATTTAAGAGATATTCCCCTTTTTAATTATTAATTTTGCCCCTTATGCTATGGCTTTAGTATATTTTTATTTTGCTTCCTTGTGTGTAAGTCTGAATATTACTGTCATAAACTGCTCCAGGGGAAAAATACAGTGATTTCTTCAACCCACACAGCTGTGGATATGTGGCAATCAGGAGTCCAGCAGTGACCTAGTATTTAAACCACTAGCCTAGCTTCAAACACCTGCCCTGAAATAAATTCCCTGTAGGCCCATGAAGAAGCTACTCAGATTCTCTGCAGTTCGCTTCAGTAAAATAATGAGTTCTTCTCCCTCAGAAGTAATCTTATGGAAATCATATCACTAAAGCTAAAGAGTAGTTGGACATGAAGGCTGAAATTATCAGATCTTAGGTAGGTGTAAGGTAAGGGGCAGCAGTTTCCATCCCAGGACAGGAATCCATGTAAACTTTAGAAGAATAAGAACTTAAGAAGGATAAGAATATTAGACACTGCCAAAGCTTTTGCTGTCTTTTGCTTATAACATCTTCACTGCAGACATTTCTACCAATAGCCAAAGCCCAGATCTTGCATTATGCCATAGATTGGAGTTGACTCAGCCTTTGTGTGTATACACGATTACAATACTTTGATTTTTATGCACACAGCAAAAAAAAGCAACATTTCATCTGAAAGAATATGATTCAGCATCTACAGACAGCTTCCTATAAAGTCTTGCAAAGTAAATCAAATCACTGATAACACATTGCTTTTCTATGGATTATTGAAAGCAGGCAAAAATAACCTCAAAGTATTTGTTTATGAAATCAGTTTGAAAATCTAATTTCATTTCTTGCCAAATCCTTCCTAATCATCTAAGTTTACTAAAAGAAAATTGTACAGTTTGAGATGGTGCTTCTTGACATAACAGTAGACTTGGTTCTCTGTACCGTTAAAAGCATAGGGGGGGTTATGTGTTTTTTCTCTTATTTCCCATAGAAATTACCAGCATATTACAGATAAACACTGGAAAATCTTGCAAAGTCATCAAGTTCAAAATTCATTGCCTTTCTTGGTATGGTTTTGCTTGAGTTAAAAAGAGGCTCAGGCTCATGGCTAAGGTGAGAAGAGGCAGCTGTGGAAGTCATAGGTCTCAGCAGCATGACACAGGACTGGAAAGCAGAGGTTGTGCCATATTATACTGAGTTCTTTTTTTCATTCACCTACTACAACTGCAGCTTCAAATACATGGTAGGAACATGTAGTCTTAAAAGCTCTGGCTTTTGTGAAAAGTTGTCATTATTAAAGTTGAACATTTCATGACATAAATATTTGTAGGAAATAATCTCCCTTTTTAGTTTAAACATTAATTCTTCCTGGGATGAATAAAAGATTTCAATTTTCCTTTTTTCCTATAACAGCTTTCACCAAGTATAAGGTATAACTCAGTGAAAAAAATCACTGATATAGCATGCTCTTTTATTTTTAGTCTATTAGAAAAGTAAATTTTCTAAAACACTCAGCGTTTTGGGATGGGGATTTGGGAAGGAATTTTAGGGGGTTGGCAAAACCAAGCAAAAATCTTACCTCTAGAAACTGAGACTTGAATGACTTTTACATTTAGATGAGCTTGTTCTTGCACAGTATGCAGCCACCTTGTTTATGCATCTTTTTCTACTTTTCCTTATTTCCCTGAATTATTACCTCTTCTGATAGTCTCATCTACTAATTTTGTACTTCTTTAATTGTCCCTTGTTCTTGACGAAATGTTATTCACTTAGGACCTTCATCGACTGGAAATGTGATTTGTTTACTAGGGAAGTAAGCAGAAGCAATATAAGATGGAAAGGACTGAGAAATTTATTTTAAGATGCTATGAAAGAAGACTATACAGAGCAATAAATATTTTTTGTGAATCATTTAATGCCAAAATATTTTATGTATCTTCAATGGAGCTCTACCTTTGGGCTAAAAAATAGAAGAGATAAATAGAGATTACAGAAACACAAACAGAAATAAAAAATAAGAAGCTATAATTGTTAATTTCTTTGTATCTCTATGGTTTGTTTTTTTCAGTTTGAGCAAGGAAGCAATAAAACTAAGAGCACGTTAACTAGAAAAAGCATGATGACAAATCAGAGACCTAAAAGGAACATCTGAAATGATACAGTCCAGGGAAAGGCTGGGAAGAGCAGTCAAAAACAGACAAAATTGAGATTCAGGAAATAAATGGAACATATCATCCCGCAGCTGAAAATGGGAAAGGAAGTACAGCACAGGATGACTGAGCAACAGGGAAAGAAGAATGGGCTGGGGAAGGTGAGAATCAAAGAGACTGAAGAGGTGAGCAGGTAGCCATACTAACTAGTGAAAAACAGCACATTTCCAGCTGGTTCAAGGTATCCACACGCCTCTCCAGGTTACCAGCCTGTGAGTGCTGTTGGCTTGGTCTTTCTTACAAAGTTTCTTACACAGCCTTTCTTACAAAGTTTCTTACACAGCCTTTCTTACAAAGTTTCCCTCCCACTGGTGAGGGTGATCAGCATGGGGAGTTCTTTGTCAAAGAATGTGCCATCTGGGAAAACTCCACACTCTGGCATTGAAGAGAAGGCTGGGCATGACTTGGTTATGACCATTCAATGTTTGTACAGAATGCTGCCTAGAGCATGGTGACTGCATGTACTGTATGTACCATCCAATGTAGGTGACACAAACGACAAATAACCAGTACATCAAACACTACACACTCAGCAGAAAGAGTCATAAAGCACAGTTAGCCTCCTGTCTTTCTGTAATAAGCAGCACTCTTTCTCTGGGGGGTGGATTGGCACTGTAGTGTTCACCTAAGAAATAATACCAATGATGACAAGTAATTTTAATGACAATTCTCTCACTGGTGTTTTGGTTTAAGCATAATTCCAGTTTCAGATCACTATTCCTAGGAATATATAAGCAGAGTCTTGATAAGGGTATGAAATTCTATGAGATCTTGAGTGGAAAAAAAATGATAGGATCTCTATCTAAGTTCAGATCTGATCCATTCCTTCAACTACTTGTCTAGTAGATATACTTTTGATTCCTCTGTACTGTAACCACAAATCCCTTTAGTGCAAGGAAAGTCAAAGACCAAGAACATTATTCATATTATTCAAAAAGAAGTCACAGTGTAAAAGATGGTGTGGTTTAACACCAGGTTCAAGGCCAGGCTGGATGAAGCTTTGGGCAACCTGGTCTAGTGGAAGGTGTCTTATGGCAGGGGGATTGGAACTAAATGATCTTAAAGGTCCCTTCTATTTTAGGATTCTATTATTCTATGGATCAGAGTATGATACCTTCCCTTAACTTTTTTTTTTTTTTTAAATTGGTGCATACCTGACAGTTGCTTGCTGTTGATACCTCGTTTTTATCTCTGATGTGGTTTTGTAGTACATGCTAGGGCATCTACTCTGTTCCAGCTCATTCATATGTTCATTATTTAATGCATGTATTTGAGGAGGTTCTGAGTAGCAGCTTATGTGAAGTAAAGGAATAGTCTCGTTTTCTCTTGACAGCTGTCCACATTAAAAAAAACCCTCCCTAAATGTCCTGGGGTGACTTTATGATACTGGTATCCCCAATCGTCTGGTTTATGTTATATATTAAGTTCTGCACCTTTAAGACTGGCTTTGAGAGCAAGAGAGGGGGGAGAAGAAGCGTGCAGTGTGTTAAGGAAAAACATAATTTTTTTGTTTGTTTGTTTGTTTTTCTTTCCTTTTCTGGACCAGGGGTGGGGAGGGGGCATTTCCCTGAGGAAATTCCCATTTGGAGTTTTCCTCCCTAATTTGCCCTAAACTAGGACACTATATTTGCCAGCTGGAAATCAGTCCAAAAAGCCTTATGGGGGAATGAGTCTGAACTTCCTTTTAGGTCAGAGTCTGTGTAGTTTGGTATGTCAAAACACTCACATTTTCTGCTTTTGTTCCTCAGAGATAAAAAAAGACTTAATTTTTAGAACAACCAGACCTGTTTCTTTCACCAAGCATTAATGCATGGAGATCGACATACCCTTACAAGGCTTTTATTAATTGGGACAAAGGATGCATTGAAATGATATCCAGAAAATTACTACTGGGAAAAAAAATATATGTCTAGTAATAACAGATTTGTAAAGTGATTTAGAGAAATTTGGCTGCAGATAAGTGTGCACTCTTGATGCTAACAGGTTTTAATATGATTGTGAAAAATGTCAGGAGCAGTAAGGGAGGCTAAAGATGCATCGGCCTGCATGGCATTGAATGTAGTTTGCCTTGAACTGCACTGGTTGTTGTCTCTTTTCAGCACATAGTTGCACAATGATTCCTCCTCCATTTCTGACATATTACTAACCACTAGACAAGAGAGAAGTAAAAATACCAGAAATCATTTCTGAATTAACTTTCATTTGAACAAATTGTGACTTCTGCATTTTATACCAGCCTTTGTTCACGAGGGAACTTTGTATGTGATTGCTTTCTTTGACACTGTGTTAAGACAGCACAAGGAACAGAAAGTCAAAGTTCTTGCAATCCACATTAAACCAAAATTTTACTGAAAATACTGTCAAAACAAAATCTGAGCCTAATCCATTTTCCTTTTGAACATTCACTGCACTCAATTTCTGCATAATCCTGACTTTCATTTCTATTTCATTCAACTTAATTTTCAGCCCATCACATGAGTAATGAGGAAGAGAGCAAAATCATTTGCCCAGACTTTTTAAGGTTTAGGGGTTTGTAGCTCATTTTATCCTTAGGACAATTATTAATAACTTGAGTGAAACCTGTGCGTTATAGGGTAAGGTTTTTTCCAAATCTGAGAAAAAAAGGTGGAGGACTCAAAACATTCAATTTGGCATTAAGAAAAAAGAAGAGCTCATCTCCATCTTCTCTACTCAGATGGAAGCACACTGCAGACCAAATCTGTAGACCATTTACTCCAGTAAATTAGCACCCTTCCCCTGAGTACTAAAAGCAAAATTTAATAAACATTTGTAAATTGTGTTATAAATAATCTCTTCATGGCCTTTCTCCAGGTTAAGTGAAAGTGAGCTTTTATTTAGAAAACCCATGTGAGAAAGAATGAATAAAATTGTATTTAATGGCAGGACGGTGTGTATATATTGTGTACATGTTCTGAGTACCTGCAGCCTTCCAAAACAGAGGTCAGAGTGGGAGATATACCATGTTGTACAGCTGCTTGATAGAGCTATTATGAGGGTGGTTAATGAAGAATGGGAATACTGGACGACACCAGATTTTCCTGTAGGGAAAAAGAAAAATCACAAGCAGAATACAGATGATTTGTCCAAAAATAATATCGTGATGCAAGGATAGAATGCAAGGATAGAACTATTATAGATAGAACCATTATAGTCACACTCAATGTATCTATAAAAGGCCATAATGAAATCACAAAATTATCTAAACACGGCTGGATTTTAAACCCCACAGCACTGAATGTTCCCTTGCCATCCAACCCCTATAAAAGAGCATTTGATATATTAGGAATAACATAGTGCTGAGGGTCCTGTGGCCTGATTCAGCTTTTATTGTTCCAAGTAATATTTTGCAATGAGATACACCATTTTGGAAATAAATTAATGGCAAGATGATCAGACGCACAAAACTTCCTTAAACTTCTTGTCCCTGAAGGCATCCCATGTTGGTAACTGTGAAGTAGAAGAAAATGTGTTTCCTATCTCTCTGCACATTCCTCTGGCTGTACTGGGTCAGTGGGAAAGACTCTCTAAGAAGACAAACCTGAGTCACACGCATGTGGTTTAAGAGTGTTTTTTTCATAAATACCTCTCCTAAGTCATATGAAGGTCCTTTTAATGAAAGAACAGGACTGGGACCAGGTCTAAAATCTACTACATTTTTCTTCTCCCTGGCCAAAGAACCTAGAGGTAAGGATAACTTTCAAAACAATTTCCCTCTTACCAGTTCTGGTCTGGAGAGGACTATTCATTCAACTTACTTTAATCATCAGATTTTAAACAACTAAGTTAGGAGACCGTTTTACATGTGTAGTAAGTAGACAGAGAGGGCTACTCTAACCGGTGATGTAATATGTTCCATATGACTTTAGGCACTTAACTAAATCACCCTGATCAGTAGAGAAGTAGTCATCTCTTCTCTAGAAGTCAACTTGGATTGCAGGGTTTCAAAAGCTTTTTCTCAAAAGTGTTTCTCTCTCTCCTACAACTCTTTTCCTTTCCTTCTTCCTTTCTCCTTTTCTCTCCTCTCCTTTCTCTTTCCCTCCCCCTCTCTCCCCCTCTATTCCCCACTCTCACTTTGATTGCTTAATTGAGCAAAGACAGCTCTGATTTAACATTTAACCCAGTTTAGTTAAATGCTTTAGTCAGGTCTGGGCCTTTACATTTGGATCTTAGAGATCTAAATGTAGATGCTGAAAGGAAACATTGTAAATACCTGCCAAACTAGCATGTGATAAACACCAGCTCCTTATGTAGTAAGGAAATACCATTCTCTTATTGTCTTTGTCCATCTGCACAAACAAGCCTTAATAAATATTCTCAATTAATGTATTTATTGTCTACCTAAATTAGCAGCACTTCTGATGATTGGAATGTTTCAAGCAGCAGCTGAGCTCTTTGTACTGTGTGTTCCTTTTAACAGATTAGACTATTGCTTTCTTACTGCTTTAACCAAACAGAAGACTCAGTTGCGCTGTAAATATAAACAGAATTAATACCAGCAACACAGATCTTGAAAAGCTTTAAAACCAGACAGGATGGCTAGCCTCTGTTATGCAGTCCCAGAGGATAGTGGGATATGTGGCAATGTAAATCAGTGCTCAGCTGTGTGAAGCCCAGTCTTCCCTCAGCCAATACTTTGGAGAGCTACTGTTATTATCACTTGGACAGCAAATGTGAACTATGTAGTTTCTCTAACTGATAGAATCAGACATCAGAATCTGGGTGGTCAAATTTAGAAGCACAATGCTGCCTGATTATCTGTGAAGGCAAGTTGCAGCCAGTGGCAAGCCTTTGGAGATCTACCACAGTAACAAAGACCAGAATCCAACCTTACACAACATCCCATTAAAATAAAAAAAGCAGAAGTACTAAGTTGAAAGCAACACAAGAATGACCATGTGCTGAGCTGAGTGATAAATTCATAACATATTTTGCCCTTAATGAGAACAGAGCTAGTTTGCGAAATAGTAGCAAAAAAAGGAAGAAATTCAAGGGGAAAAGGTTATATGTCTAGTTTTTTTTGTTTGTGTGAAAGTATGTATGGTATGTTCTCAGGGTGACTACAAGAATTCAAGTGTGTTTTTTAGCTGTGTGGCTCCAACGTCACAAACTTGTTCTACTTCACAAAAGTTATAACTCTGCTCCATCTTGTCAAAATTGGTTTTGACTCATTTACATAAACTCCATGGCTAGCATTTATGCTTTTCTTTAGATAATTCAAAAGACTCCCATCACAGTGAAGGTAGCATCAGAGGGAGCTCCTGTGCTAAGCCTGACTGCAGCACAACCCATGGATAGAGAGCTATTGCCTGTGTCCTGAGACCTCCTGAGCCTGTCTCCTGAGAGATTCATGACTGAACACAATACCATTGAATATCCAAGCCTTCTAATATGGTAAGATTTGCAATAAATACCAATAATTAAGAAAAGCATTTGATTTTTGTCACAAAACTTTAATTATGCTGAGTATAGTTTCAAGTGCTTCACATTTACTGAGTTCCAGAGGTTTTTTTGAAGCATATCCAGAAGCTGAGCCTGAGTGGCTACAGGGTTTGCCTCTCTACGTTCTTCACTCTTTCATATCTTCCCATTAGTTATGCATATCTGAATATCATGGTATCACTTCATCCATCCCATATTGCCATTTTCACATGCCATGACACTTACGGCAAAGTTAGCCCTAGAATATGCCTTGCAGCAGGCCAATAATTAAGGTCAGCTCTGACCAAATCAATCTTTTGTCACTTATGCCCTGCCTCACTACAAGTATATGCGTGTACATTGGTTCATCTTGTGCATTGCTAAAGCTCTCTCCCTCTCTTGCATAAGCCAAAACTAATGGACAAATTAATGAAAAACAAAAATTGAATGCTTTAAAAATCATGTGAAGCTTACTGGTGCAAAAATTATGGGCAAAACTTCAACAGGAAAACAAAACCTCACTTTCAGATGTGTTTTTCAAAGCTGAAACATTTCTTTGGATTGCTGCTCCACAGTTAGCTGCCTGACATAGTTTATTCTTCCTAGAGGTTTACAAGCAGATCTGTGAGACAATGGGAAAATCCTAAGCCAGGAGCTTGTCTACACTGAGCAGCTCACAGGCACCATAGACTAAACTGCCATGGGAAAATACTCTGTTGAAATAAAAAAGTAATGTCAGTCCAACTTTGAAAATGAAATAATTGCTGAAATTATAGACAATTCCACAGGGCGGAGTCACTCCAGACAAACACTCACACAATTGTCCTTGCCACAGTAATGAATTAGTAGAAGCAAGGCCACTCTGGAGTCACAGGTGAGAATCCAGTAAGCACCAAACAAAAAAAGCTAAAAGATACTCCTGCCAACCTCATCATCATTTCCAAGGTAATACAGGGTACAAATGAAGAGAACAAGTGGTGGTAAGGCCCCACTCTACTGTTGAGCTTAAATAATTCCCAGTATAGGTCCCAAATGTGTGCCACAGCAGCACAGATTTTCTGACTCCCATCTTGCACTTACATCATTCAAGGAAGCTTCTTTGTTTAAAAACTTCAAAAACACGGTACTTCAAGTATGTTTATTGGTAGGCAAGCTTCTATTTCACTCTGGTCAAATTCCAAACTGAATAATTACAGCCTGTCTGCTGAAAACTCCCACCACAATTTCATTTGGCTTTAGTGTTCCAAACTACTGTGCAGCATAGCTGCATTCTAAACATCTTCCGTGTAAAAAATAGGCAAAGCAATTACACATGCCAGCAAAAAGGCTCCCCAGTCCATTTTAAAGTTTGGAAAGCACTTCAGATTTTACCTGGGGGAAGAGGAAGTCACTAACCAAAGATGTGCTATATGCTGAAACATCTGTGTTTAAATGCACATGTACAGAACTGACCAAATACACTTACAAGGCATGGTCCACAAGAAACCTAGAAAAAAAAAATCCACCACAATAAGTAAATTGTATTTTACTCGAGGAGGGCAAATCAGAAAAACACACACTTTTAACTATTTTCTCATTGTTTTCTCTACAAAGATTCATGGACTATGGGCTCTCCAGAAAGCCACTAGTCCACCCATATTCCCTTCTGTATGTGGTCTGTGAATTTCATACTCCTCACACATTTTCCCAAGAAATTGTCTGTGCTAACCTTTGTTGATAGGTGTCAAAATATTTCACAGCAAAAAGCCACAGCATGTGTTGTAAATAGCAAAATGACCTGGTTTTGCAGATCTTTTGCTTTTTATAGTACAGTGGGAATTCTGTCAAATGAAACAGCCTCACTGCTTCTGAATGGTTTATCAAGCTGAATAAGTGAACTGCATATAAGTATTTCCACTGCTTTTATCAAGATGTGAAATTGAGCAATAAAGTAAATTTTGCTGATGAGAAGGCAGCTTACGGATGCCATTTTGGTACAGCACCAGCTGAGGGAAAAGGGCTTCTCAGTAACTCATCCTCAGGAACCTAGACAGGAAATCTCACCCTCAGATTTCACTCTTGGTTACCTTCTCCCTTGACAATATCTGTTCACACTGTCTACACAATGCAGTCATTCTCTTTCAGCTGATGAACTCCGGGTATATCTATGTCAAACAGCAAAGTATTTTGATTGCAACACAGGCCTTTGAACTGAAGCTTCAGAGGAATGTTGGCACAGAACTAACAATGACGAGCAATTAGCTTAAGTGCTCTCCCACTGAAATGTAATCACCATCTGAAATAAACCAGCCTCTGCTTCAGAGAGCAAAGAGAAGTGCTCTCTGATTTTGGTCAGATTTTGGTCAGAAGTCACCTGGCAGGGGTCCTCCACACCGGAGAGGACTGAAGAGGTGCCACATTTGCCCTCTGGTGCCCAGGCGTGAATGAGCCCTCCCGGCTGCGGGAGGCTCCCGGGGTGTTGGAGGTGGGCTGGGATCTCTCTGGACCCCCCTCTGAGTAAAAATAGCCCAGAAATATCATGCGAAACTGGTTTGCTCAGACGTCCTGCAGGTTTCCTGAGCCTGGAGGAATGTCAGAATTAGAGGTGGAAGCCGGGACTCCCCGGGAGCAACTGCGGCTCTCGGAGGGGCTCCCAAGGGAGCACAGAAAGCAGGGTTCAAAGCACCTGGGCATCCATATCTGGATAACAAAGTGGTGAATAATCAACCAGAGGATCCTACACTGCATTTCATTACACTGCTTCCTTTCTCACACACTCAAAACACTGTGTTAGCCCAAGGCTGCCCTGGGCACCAGCAAGGACAGAAGATTTTGACATCCTACTGATACTCAAAATGTACTGATATCTTCCTATACAGTCAGATGAAGTCTTCGGTAAGAAAAGCTCTTGTAAAGGCTTTAGCTTTACTTAAGCTGACAAGTAAAGAGTAGGATTTTGTGCTTCACTCTTGGCAGTGTGCTTATGTCAGAAACTCACACATAAAAGGATCCTTCTCTATGCTGCCCAAAAATTGAGGTTGTTGGAACATGCAAAAGACAAGTAAATAGCAAAAAATTCCTAAATAACACCAAGAATAAAAACCTCTTACTTTTGACCTGGAATAGTTTCCCTGATGATACATCTGAGAGCAAGATATTGCAGATAAAGGCAGAGTGGAATAAAAGCAAGCCCTCCTGCAGCTGCCTTTGCTTTAGAGAAAAAGGCAGTCAGCACCATGCCCATAGCAGCTCTGCACAAAGGCTGATGGGGCTGGGCCAAATGATCCTCACAAATGTGAAATGGGGAATATGGTAAACTGGATAAGAGAGCAATAACAACACAAAGATCTTGATGATAAGCTAGAGTCAAATGCCTAAAAATGTCTCCCCACTTAACTCTGGAAGAGCTAAATTGGAATCTGTGCACTGCATAACACTGTCCCCCTACTTTCTGTGAAGAGACACATCCAGATGATTGAGGTGTTCATCACACTCCAGGCATGCCTGTCTCCAGTCTGTCCCTTACACTGATGCAGGACTAGCAGTAATTTGAACATTTTTGACAGATGACTCTTTAATTCCTTAACAACTCCAATTCTACAACCTCTCCACAGCCAGTTCTGGTCTGTTGAGAGCATGATGCTAATAAGGCCAGGGCTGTAGATTCAATCCCCATACAGGCTATTCACTATGAATTGGACTTAATGATCCTTTGGGGTCCCTTCCAACACAGGATATTCTGTAACTTCTGTAAAAAAAATAAGACTGCAAATAAAAAAAGCCAGTCCTTGCTATATAACTGAGTCTTTCTGAAACAAATTAAGTGAACTAGTGCTTGCCTTGTGCTCAGCAAAAATCTAAAAATTCTCATTGCTCTTTTGTTTGTGTAATGATCTCCTGGTATCAATATATCATTACTCTTAGCATACAATTACATCTTAGCACTTAAAATCTTTTGTCAGCTCCAGAAAGAAGTTCTTTCAGAGCTACAGCCTTTACAATTTTTTCTAAACTAAGCATTTTTTAGCTCCTCTCTGAACTTTCTTTAGTTATTTTCACTTAAAATGTAGGATGCAAGCTGACCCTGTTCCCTCAGACAAAGCCTCCTGATGTCTGAGAATAAAACACAATAGCATCAATATCTTTTTGCAATTTCCCCTTTGTCAATTCTGCTGCTTCTTTCTGCCATGTGTTTGTGCTTGTCATTTTTGCTCCCTAAGCATACTAGTTTGTCCTACTCATCCCTGAACTTTGTTTTACCATTTTAAACCACTTCTAATGCTTACCCAAGTCATCCTGAATTTTCATCTTGTCTTTCACAGCCTATGTGAAATATTTGCATCTATACAGGTTTTCTCTCTACTCTACCATTCACTGCTGTTGAAACCAGCAGAGGAATAGAGCCATTCTTGCCTCCTGGTTTGTGAAGAAACCCTGGAAAATTCTCTGAATGCAACTTTATAATCTGTGTAAATCCATCAGAATCTTGTTTCCCTGGATTGTCAATCATGCAATTCTCTATCAAAACTTACTCTAAAATCAAGATATAATATACTGATTCCATTCTTTCTTCTTATCCTGTAAGCTGGTTTGCCTGCCAAGAAAGGAAGTCTGATTGATTGGACATTATGTGAGTGTAGATAAATGTGTGTTAGCTCTTTCTTACAAACTTAGGGGCCTGAAATTATTAATAATTTGGTTTGATATCTTTAACCTTATAAATACATTTTAATACTTACTTTCTCTCTTCACTGTCCCTAACTTTTCTCTTTTTTTCATAGTTAATAATTTGTGGTCACAGCTAGATTTTTTTTTCAACTGTGGAGACAAAGCAAAACACTGAATATTTCAGTCTTCCCCCTATTTTGTCCATTAGCTGCTTAGTTCCCCATAAATAATGGAACTGCATCTTCTCTAATCATTCCCTTACTTCTAACATAAGGTTATTGATTAATAAAGCTGTGGCTGCATAACAGCCTTTCCAGGGTGATAAATGTTCTGCATTTCCCAGCATTCTATAAAATTTTAAATTGCTCTAAGCAGAATTTTTCAGCCATTTTGTATTCATCTTGTAGTTCAGCTGAACTTACTATATTTCTTGAGTTTGCTTATGAGAATGGCATGTGAGTCTATGTGAAAAGCTACAATAAAACCAAGCTAGTGTACAGCTTCTCTCTTTAAAGAAACTTTTTCCATTCTGCTCCACATTGCTCCACAATAAAAATCTACAGTGTTTATTTGCTGAAACACATAAAACTAAGTGTCCAAAAATGAGACAGTTGTTGAAGTGATCCCAACCAGACCTATGAGGACCCCTATGTGACAGTGCTTCCCATAGCTTCCACCTCTTACTGATCATGCAATACAGGTGCTCAGAGCCTTTGCTTTCCTCAATGTTTATGAAAATATAATTGTGTTTTTTAAGCTGGTTGTAATTAGTGGTAAGAAACTCCCATCAAATTAAACAGACTATTAGAGAGAAGTGCAGCAAAGCTAGGCTGCAGCCTTGAGACTCCCAATAAACCTACCTGCCAGCGGCTCTGCTGTGCAAATCCAGCATCACAGAATATGGGATTACACGTCAGAATACATCAGAATACAGCTCTCGTGCAGTGTCTGATTACATGAGTCTCAGGGTCTCAGGCATGAATGTGTCTGTTCATGTGGATATTTTGGGCCAGTCCTGTTTAACATCTCCACTGATGATCTGGACGGGGATATTGAGTGCAGCCTCAGTAAATTTGAAGATGACTGGAAGTGGGTGGAAGTGTTGATCTGCTCAAGGGTAGGAAGACTCTACAGAGAGACCTGGACAGACTCAATCAATGGGCTAAGGACAAATACATGAAGTTCAGTAAGGTGAAGTGCTGGATACTGCACTTGAGGTGCAGCAACTGCATGCAGGGCTACAGGCTGCAGGGGAGGGACTTGAGAGCTTTTCAGTAGAAAGGGACTTGGGGGTGCTGGTTGACTGCCAGCTCCATATGAGTCAGCATGTGCCCAGGTAGCCAAGAAGGTCAGTGACATCCTGGCCCTTATTGAGAGTAGCGTAGCCAACAGGACTAAAGAAGTGATCCTCTCCCTTTACTTGGCACTGGTGAGGCCTCACCTCGAGTGCTGTGCCCAGTTCTGGGCTCCTCACTTTACAGCAGACTTTGAGGTGCTGGAGTGTGTCCAGCAAAGGGCAACAAAGCTCATGAAAGGTCTAGAAACATGTCTTAAGAGGAGCAGCTGAGGCAGCTGAGTTTGTTTAGTCCTGAGGAGGCGCAGGGAGGAGCTCATCGCTTTCTACTGCTCTCTGAAAGAAGGCTGTGGTGAGGTGGGGACCAGTCTTTTCCACAAGGCCTGCAGTGACAGGACTCAAATGTCTTTAAGCTGAGACAGGGGAGATTCAGAATGGATAACAGAAAAAATGTTTTCACTGTTAGGGTGGTCATGCATTGGAATAGGTTGCTTAGGGAGGTGGTGGAGCCACCATCCCTGCAAGTGTTTAAGAGGCACCTGACCTGTGTGTGGTGCTGGGTGATGGTTTAGTGGTGGTGCTGGGTTGATAGTTGGTCTGGATGCTCTTAAGGTCTCTTGCAGTCTTGGTGATTCTTACGATGATTCTATGGTATTTGTACTCCTCTACTGTAATGTTTTCCACAGTGACACTGGGTTAAGGAAGCAGCTGAGAAACTGAGGCACAAGGGAAAAATGCAGTATGTCCACAGCCACACTGGCTAAGGCCAAATGGGCAGGCACTGCAGTCTGGCCTCACAGTGCAGTCAGCCAGAACTTCCCCAGATGGCCCACATAGTTTCAGTACTTGCTTCATTCTGCTATTTGTGTCCAGTGGTTAAGTTTGAAAGGTTACTTGTGCCATGACCAACTCCTTAACTCCATCAGGTCAGTGTTCACATCTTTCCTCCACATCCTAAATACTAAGTTATGTTGTATGAAATGATCCTTAAAACTAAATACATTTGAAACTGCCTACAGTTGTTTTCATATTCCATTTTTCCCAATTTCTCTGCTCTTCCTAATCATTTTGCTTTATTATATTTCTAGCCTATATGGGTCTCTGCAATTGAATAATTATCCTGTCTTCATTCTGTGGGTTGTCTTCAAAATCACTCTGAATTTCACCCTGACAAAAAACCAATTCTCTTTTCTTCTCTTTCTTGTGCTTCTTGTCCTCTTTACCTTGTGTTTATTTGCTTTGACTTACTTTCTTTTTACATTTCAAGCTCCACAAGCAAGGACAATGCCAGGATGTGTAAAATGTATCATGATTCTATGAAGCCATGGAAGAAAAAGGAATATAAAAAGAAGGTTGTTTTTACAATCAAAATAAGCACATGTTCTTAACTCTTTCCTATAAAAGAGAAACAGATTTATGGCAAGACCTTGTGCTAGCACCTAACTGGTTCATCTTCTTCTCCTAGCTAAGCAGGCAGCAAACAGACATGGGAAGTGCTTTTTTTCAGAGGCAGAGTGAATGCAATGCCTTTGGGAAGCAGAGATCAGCACTAACTGACATATGACTTGGCTGAAAACCAAGACAAGAGATGTGCTGTTTTCAATTATGTTATTTTATTTCACTTCGTTGTTATCAATGCTAATCTTTGGAAGAGCAGGGAATAGTTGCTGCCTGCTCCACTTTCTTTTCCCAGTTGTTCCACACAATCCCCTTGCAGGATATTTTCCATGCAGAGACCACACAACACATCTGCTTCCAGCATTTTACTGGGAAAAGTTACTTCTAATACAAAGAGTGTATTAACCACAAGTACATGGGTGGGATTGACAGACTGATTTTTAAGCTGACTATCTTTTGAGAGTGACATTTATTAATATTAATCCATGGGCCATTTTTCCTAACATGCATTTTAAGCATCAAAACCAAGTGTGGTTGTCTTCTTACAAATAAATTTATGTCACCAGAACAAAGAGGACTTGAAATTCTGGTAAGTGAAAACTTTCTGGTGGACTCTGTATATTTTCAGTGCCAGTTATCTCAAACATCTGCATGAATAAATCACAATTATTTTCCCTGTAGAATTATTTATTTATTTATTTTTTCCACAAACAATGCTTCAGCACTTCTTACTTCAATCTAGATGATCCTTAATTTAGTTTCTAGGAGATAGTCCTTGAAATAGTGGTTGTCTGAAGTGGTAGAATTATCACATACTTTAAATGTCAGCTCTGCTGAAACTGTGCAATTAAATCATGACTGATGTGGCTTTTTAAAAACCAAATCTAAAATTTAACCCTGAAAGAGTCTTACTTCAAAAATTCCACACTAATGAAGAACACTGTGGAAGGATAAATAATTTACTGCATAATGCACATATAACTACACTACAAAATTAACTTTAAAGAGACATAGGAAGTACCATGTGGAGCTGCAGAAAGTTTGGTTCCAAATTTCACTGTATGGGCTATTCATCTGTTAAGCAAAAAAAATGTCTCCAGGCGGAGTATTCAAGTTCAAGTCCCTGGTATTTCTCAACAATCAGATGAAGCAAAACATTAAAGGCAGATCTGCAAACCTTCCTGTGAAATGCACAGGAATTAAAAAGCCTGTTTGCCTGAAGGAATATTAAGTGAAAAAGTAACTGCAAGTCACACTACAAAACAATTGGAGCTGCAATCATGTGCTGTTTAACTGCCTGTTTGAGAGCCTTGTTCACTCACAAGCCCATTTTCTGGTATCCTAAGTGCTAGGTCAAAAACACTGAAGCCACAGAATGCAAATGTCTGGATCAGAGTAAAGTTATTCAGCAATCGGCTCATATCAACTTGGAAAAAACAGTGGCTTTGTACCAGTAGATACTGTAAGCCAGATATTATCTTTTTATGCTGCAGTCTCTGGTTTTCCCACTGCTGCACATAAGCATTTTATCCATTTTTTTCTGTCCCTTCCTTCTCACTTCATCAAAAGGCCATTTCCCCCATCTGATTATTGTTTAATTTAAATGCAAATTCAGGATCAGTCTCTTGTCTCTTTGGATATTTACTGGAAGTGGAACATTCATCATAAATATGCACCATGTCACACCTGCAAATTTTGATTTTGCTGTAAAGTCCAGCACCTGATGGGAAAACCCAGCCCCATTAACTTCATTAGCTACAGCCACACTTTTTTTGTCTTGCTATCAGCTATGATATTGCTATTTGCATACAGCTTCTGCCCATCACAGCCCAGTTTGAAGTCAGGTGGGAGTATTGGATCTTCCAGACTTCTAAGGAAGAAGAAATTATGATCATGAACAACGGTGGGAATGCAAGACAGTGAAAATTCACTGTGGTCATGGGAAGTCCAGCAACCCATGTTAAGAACATGTAGAGCAGAGCAAAGCAACGAGTAAAGACAAGTGAGCCAAGAGCATTTCCATCCCTCCTTGCTGTGACAGCCTTGACTGAATCCTGGCAGGACAAAGGCTAATTATAATTTCTGTAATTTTTAATACTACTGCTCACGTTGCTTGCAGAGCATCTTGGCTTCCCCATCATGAAAAGGCAGTTTGCCACCAGCAGGAAAGAAGGAGCATCCAGGAGAATTGCTGTGCACTACAGGAGAGCATGTGCCCATACAGATGAAGTGGCATTTCAGTTCAACACCTTTACATTTCAGCAACACATCTAAGATGATTCCACAAGCAAGAGCCAAAGCAGTCTGGCAACAGTCCTGCTACTAAGTTCTCACTATGTGTCCTTTACACCTTGGTTTTTTTAATCTGTGTTGGGTCTGAAGCACTTTGCCTAAAGGGCTGTCTCATATTAACAGCCATTCTCCTCCAATCCCCAGCTGGGCAGCCTGTACCACTTTCCTGCCAGGGTGTTTCTGAGCAGGCTGCAGTAGATCTTGCTCCTTGGAGCCACCTGAGCTAGCCCTTCAGCCATGTGACACTATACAAGAGTAAAGACAGAGAGTGCCCTGCATCTATTCTGCTTTGCCAAGATCTTTAGTAGTGTCCAAACTACCAAGTGAGGCTGAATGCTGGTAGTTTGACAGTTTTCATGTTTTAGGCATAGCAGTTAGCCCCTTAATATCTGTTTGGGCTTTATCAAAATTTAATAACAGAAATGCTGTGATTATCCTCTCATGATCTTTAGAATCAATAGCTGCAAATTGAACTATTTAAACTTTTTCTCCTGGTCTGTGAAGGGATGGTGACTCTGGGTACATGAAATACTGTAGGTTACCATTAATTCCTAAACCTACAGTGGATTTTTTTGGTGAAAATCCCAGCTCTAAAATTAAAAGAAATTTATTGTAGCCCATCCACGTTTTTAACTTTGAAAGTAATATTTTGGCATTAGAATATGATAGGCTTTGGGATAGCTAACTACATTTGGAAAGAAATGTAAAATACAACAGTGACCACAATCGTGTTGACTCAGTCACACTGTACATATAGGACTCCTGTCATCATGAATGGGTGCCAAAAAGAGAGACTTGATCTCATTTCCAGCAGGCTGGGTGCCTGGTGTGGCCTATGGCAGCTGAGCAGTTGAAGCACCAAGGCCTCCGGAGCAGTCGTGGACTGACTGCTGCTTTCTCATTATGGCACACAAAGACAGAAGCGTTGCACATGAGCAACTGTTTAAAAAATGCAGTTGCTAATGGTGATCTAAGGCAGAATAGGAATCTGTGCCACAGCTTGGACCTGAAATTTAGCCTGTTGAGCTCTCTGCTTGGGCAGATTGCTGTTCAGTACAAATTGGACTAAAATGTGCACCATCAAAGACATTTTTTATTTTTTAATTTCCTCAGTTCTTTGCATTTTGATTCACAATATTTATACTGGAATACCTGAAGCCCTAATAGTTTAATAACAACATAAATGAATCACAGAGTTTTTCTATCAGGCTATCCTATCTGAAACAAATAAAAACCTATCTGAACAAGAAATCTCTCAAGCATTAAACTAAACAGAATAGAAATAGAGGGAAATACCTTGGAACTACTGCACAAGCTCCATTTTTACTGAAGCTAGTGATGTTTACAATGAGTATATTTTCTTTTAAAAGCACTAAAAATCGTCTGAAGGTTTGCTCTGACTAATTACAAAAAGGTCTAAAATTACAAAGACTCTACAGAAGCAAGCAGCATTAGAAGCTACTCTTCAAAAAACTACAAAAAACTAAAGGTTCCAAACAAATCTAATAGAAATGAGGCCTTCTTGTTGACCTGGAGTTTCACAGATTTTTCCTCTTGCTGTCATTGTGCAATGCTTTCTTTTGGGAAAAAGAGAGTGATGGCAGGAGGGAGAGAGAAAGGGCAGGGGGGTGGGAGGACAACTAATGAGGAGATTGATAGTGTTTCTTGGAACTGGTACTTGTGCATCCACATTGAAGTGAGTTTGTCCTGTGAATGACAAGATAACTTTGAAAAGGTTTGTTATTCACTAAATGACAATACTCAGAAAATTAACATCACTGCTGTATTGTTTTATGTTAGAAGAGCTCTCCATGACCTGAATTCTCTTTCTGGGCTTGGTTTCATCTTCCAGTCTATAGAAGAGAATCAGAGAATCATTTAGGTTGGAAAATAGCACTAAGATCAAGTCCAACCTTTAAACCAGCATTTCCAAGTCTACCACTAAACCATGTCACTAAGCTCCACATCTATGCTTCTTATAAAGACCTTAAAGGTGATCCAACCACTTCCCTGGGCAGCTTATTCCAGTGCTTGACAACCCTTTTTGTGAAGAATTTTTCTCTAATATCCAACTTAAATCTCCCCTAGTGTAACTTGAGGCCATTTCCCCTCATCCTATCACTTGTTACTTAGAAGAGACTGACCCCTGCTTCAGCACAACCTCCTTTCAGGTATTTGCAGTGCACAATAATGTCTCCCTTGAGCCTTCTTTTCTCCAAATTAAACAACCTCAGCTCCCTCAGCTGCTCTTCACAAGACTTATGCTCTACACACTATATATTAATGTGTGAAAGCATGTAAGAATGTCTGACTTTATATATAACTTCTGTAGTTAGTCAGATACTAACTGGAATCTGCCTGCCCCCGGGGACTGATTGTAGTTTTGTTTTGCTGCTGCCAGTAGCTTGAATTCAGTCCAGGACTTAGAGGCCAATACAAATGCCATTGAATACCCACTCTCTCAGAACCTGGAGAAGGCAACATGTTTTAGGTTCAAACCAAGCACAACTCCAGTCCAGCTTTCCTGTATCCAGAGGAAAGGTGCACACACTGGATGAGGATGCTCACATAAAATATTGGTTCAGGACTACTGCTGCTAAAATCACAGGAATTGATTACAATCCTGAGACTAATCACATCTTTCTATGGAGTGAACAGATTTCATTCTAGCCTAACAGGCAGATACCAAAGTGATAAGAGAGGACACCTGAAATGTCCCCTCAGCCCTGTGGGCAATGCTTGCCTGATGAAACTGGAATTGGAAGGACAAGGTGGTACGAAGTAGTTTTAAAAAGGGTTGCACCAGTTCAAACAGTAGGTTAAAAATATTTCTTCACAAGGTTTCAAGCACATCTTCTTCTCATCACTTTAAATCTGTTTGTAAGATAGTGACTGGGTGATAATGAACGCTATCCATTTACTGCGCTTGCTGAATATATTGATTAATTGTGCACAACACTTTGAAGATAAAGCACTGTGTTGTTAATAAACACAGTCTAATGATTCCCTCCTGATTTTTTTAGCACTCCTCTTACTTTGTGCAAGGTGTAAATACTTTACTGCAGCTACAGGCAGGCAGGCTGGCCAGCTGCATGGGCCACATGCTGATTTCAGCTGAAGGCTTTCACATCAATTGTTCTGTGGCTGTTCCATTGCCAACACACCGTACTATCTCCTGTTGCTGTTTCCTTGCTTGCTTGTTCGGGGGCAGGATAAGAGAATTTCCATGATTTCTGGTGAAAACGGCCCTTCCTTTGCAGCAGGCTGCCATTTCCCTCTGCCTAATACACAAAGAAAGCAGCCAACAGGAGCACAACTGCTTTAATTGGCTGCTAAGAGTCTTTGAGTCGAACAAAATTAACAAACGAGAAGAAACACTAATTTCCTCTTTACTCTCCTCACCCTGCCTCAGAGTAAGGGAGGCAATTTTCTTGAGGAAAGAAAGAATTTTTCCCAGCCACAGGAGTGTGACAGAGGAGGCTGCTGAAATCAGCTGTTAACACAGATTGATGTGATGATTTTCACACCTAAAAAGACCTTTCGTTTAGTTTTTCTCTCGGACTCCTGCAGCACACGTTTTGAAAAGACAATGAATATTGCTTTCACATGAAATTGCAGGCATATTCCACTTTAAAGGTTTTCAGAATCAGGCAAAGCACCACAGGAAAACAAAAAAGCAATATGAGCACTTAGTTTCTAACACTAGCTGTCAGTGAGAATTAAACTTTCTGTAAGGCACCTGTGTCAAGCTCACCTGGGTTAAGAGAGCTGCTCCATTAGATGGTAGAAACACCAAGCTCGTGGGAACTGACCCTGCCAACAATTATACATGAGCTTCTTTTTAAACCCATGAAAATATTTGTGTTTGCGCTATCAATAAGCACTGGGGCTGCAAACATAGTCGTGAGAGCAAGACCTGAGAGCAAGCCTCCTCTTCCAGCTACCCCACAGGACCAAGGCTGCAGAAGTTCTCATTGGGTCACATATCTCAAACATTCAGAGAGAAGCAAGATTTTGATTGTAGGCTGTTGCTGTTGTGAATACTCAAAGCAGCTAAAAATGAAGCAAAACTTCTCCTTCACTTTGTGTGATGCACACAACAGTATTTTGACACAAAACTATCAGAATCAGTCATCTCTGCAGATAATCCTATGGCTCTTTTTCACTGCCTAAAACCATGACAGCAACCATATGAACCTTTCCCATACCTGAAGCATATCTATCTCTTCTGTTTCAATCCCTTCATACTTACTAGCCTCACAGACATCACATTTTTCCTTTATGACGCAAATTTGGCTACTTCTACCTCTATATATTTTTTAAATAAAATTTCCAGGATATCAATACTTTTAGAAACTCAAACTAGGACGTGGTTCCAAATTTATTGTAGGGGAAGAGATAAAAATCCAAACCATCAGTTCATAAGCTCTATTTTCTTAGGAAAACATGGCAAAAATAAGAATGTTTGTCAAACTACAAAAACTGCTAAAGGATCAAGGAGCAGACATAGTAAATGAAGTTATTTTTTTCTGTCCTTCTTTGCCAAACTAGATTTAAATGCATTCTACAGCATACTTATCATAAGTCTGTAATACAGCACTGTGATCCATGGCAGTAACCATTTTGAATAAGATGCTATTAACACACAGAAGTCATCTGTCTGTTGCAATTCATCAAACTATTCCATTCTGAGGTCAAAAATGTTTTTCCACTATCCATCTGCTACAGTTTTGGAGATTCATTGAATAAAGAAGACAAAAATTCTAAATACTGAGCAAATCTATTTTAAGAAGTATATTTATCACAAATCTAATGTGTTGGGTGACTAATAACATACATGTGTGCACTGTGCTTGCCAAAAAACATCAACATTTCCAAATAGTTACCACATTTACAATTAAAATAATGTATTTGCCAAATGTTTGGTTGTTTGTCTTTGTTTTATTCAAATTATGATTTCTCTTCTGTTCCAAGTGCAGAACAAAATTTCCTGAGTATCAGAAGCAAAACATTAGAGAGAGATTCTAATGTCTGATAGAGCCTCATTCAGCTCTCAGCTATATAATATTGCTTAGATTATATCAGACTAGTCATTGTTGTAGGAGGCCTAACAGCATCCTAACAAGGAAAACTAAAATGAGGCTTTAAATTTTGCCTCTTACAAGTCTCTTGCCTGTCAGTTGCAATTGTCCAGCCATTCCTCATGTTGCTTGGTTTCTGGCTTGTGCTGCCCCTCCTGCTGCCTCCGTTCTTTTGTGAGAGCTGGAGGCAGGAGAGGCTGGTGGCAGCAGGAGTTCACACTCCTCCACCACTCTCATGCCCCATGCTAACCGGTGTGCAGAAAGCTTAATATGTGAATGTTCCTACTACCTTATTGACTTCTGCTCTGAGGTTGGGCCAGGGAGTGGAATCTTACAGAAAAATAGAAAAACAGATGATCAAAGAGGGAAACTGCATTGCCTCTTTGTAACAATCACATTCTTAAGCCTCCCACCTACTTCAAGTACAGACAGCTGCAACTTCAGTGGGATGAAAAAGCCAAAAGTCAAGAATTGTTAAAACCACAGATTTCAGAAGAGAAAACACAAATAAAGAACCTAGTGATTGCTTCCCATGACTTTTTTCCCCTCTAACAGCAAAAAGGTTGTTGAGGCTTACCCAGTGGTTGATCTAGTGGTCTGCTGCCTGCATGTTCCATTCTCTCATCCCATTCCAATCCCATTCCAATATGCCACCGTTAGCACCATCCTGGCAAGGAGGTAAACCAGCTCAGGGAGCAATATCATCAGGTATTCTGGAAGCAGAAAACATAGATCTCTTTTTCTTGTTATTTTCTGATTGTTGGCTCCCAAAAGAAGTTTATTTTATGGGGTCAGATATGTACCAAACTAGACCAAGAGGCTGGGGAATTATATGGCCAGAACAGGGGAGGGGATGGGAGCTATCAATCATTGAAGAGAACCTTAAACCAGCTTAGTTATAATGTGAAACCCCTCTTGAAGAAATTAATTATCAAGGACATATTACAAGGGGAAGGACAGTAAAACAAAGAGACTAGGTGTTCATTAATCATCATTTGCTACTTTCAACATTCATTTCCTTACCTCCATGTATCACCACGCTAAGAGAACTGCTTGAGAGAAGTGCCAAAAACAGCAGCAATGAAGTTAGAGTGGATATTTGGGAGACAGGAGTTCCCAGCTACAAGCTCCAGTTGCTGCTTTAGTATGCCTCTAGATGAACAGTCTCCGGACTCAATGCCCCCACTCAGGCTCCAGGCTGTCAGGTGAGAGATGGCTGCCCCAGGAGTTGAGTTATTGGGTTAGGGTTGCATTGATGGTATTTTAGTTTGGGCACTGGACAGCCATGCAGGACTTGGCTTAATTCCAGCATGCAAAAGGAGTACACTTTTTTGTCTAATTAGATCTCTATGTTTGGCTCTTTTCTCTACTGATAGTGAAGTTTATCCTCCTGGATGCTTATTTTGCTAGTTAATTTAAGTTATATTTTATATAACCTTCTGCGTACCTATACCACTATTTCACCACACTCACTGTAAAAAAGTCTCTTAAATCTACTCTAAACTGACCCTCTTTTAGTTTAAAACTCTCACCTCTTGTCCTATTGTAACAAGCCCAGTTAAAATGTTTCTCCCTATCTTTCTTACAGGCCTCCTTCAGGTACTGAAAGTCTGCAATAAGGTCACCCTGAAGCCATACCTTCTCCAGGCTGAACAACCCCAACTCTCTCAGCCTTTCTTCACAAGAAAGGTGCTCCAGCCCTCTGATCAACTCCATGGTCCCCCTCTGGACAAACAAATGAAATTTTGCCTATAGGTACATGTGACACTGCTCCGAGTCAGGGCTATGTTATAAATACTTCAGAGGTCCTTTCCAGCTGCCTGGGTCTGTGAATTTCCACATGTGAGGTCACACAGTAGATGTGGTCCCAGGACAAAAACCACAAGTTGCAGAGGGCCTTCTGAATCAAGTGGCAGCTCTTTGTATGACAAGTCTTGGGAGGAAGAAACACTCTGGATGAGGAGCTTTCTTGAAGGAAAGAAGCATTCAGAACTATCAAAAAGGTGACCAAAATCCTGATTTGCCTGTGCCACTGTGCAGGACAATTCCTTAGTTGATCTGATGTGACTGAATTTTGTTCAGCTCTCTTATACCAGGCTTTGCAATCTGCTTTCTCAGAGGGGCATAGTTTATGCAAGAATTACTAAAATGAAATATAACTGCAGCCTCAACTATTAATAATTTTGGAAATGAAACCCCAGGCTTTCTCACACTGCATACAGGAAAGGAGTACAAGCACAGACTTGATGTATATACATGTATATACATACACACACATAAAACAGAGCCATTGGAAAACTGAGCATCTGTGTTTTGTACTTGCAGAAACCTATACAAACCCTCACAATTCACTTCAGATTGCATGAGTTCCAGCTATGTGATGTGCCTGTGATATTTTACATATTTTATATTTTAGGTTTATTACATCCTGAGTTACTGTCCACAAGAAAATAACTTAATCTTCTAATAAATTAAAACATGAAAAAAAACAGGCATTGTTAAGACTGATGCAAAGAGTACACTGAGATTTTGCAATATCCTGATGAGCTAGAGCTGTTTACTGCAGACAAAAGACAGCAACTGCACTTTGGCTAGTTCTTCGTTGCATCTCTCTGAGGACAAACACCACTTTATTCTGGCCAGAGTCCAAGTGAACCAACCGTTTCCATCAAGAACATTTTTAGATACTCTGACAGAGTGTCAAAGACACTCCAAATGTGATTAATGGCAATGGGGGATCATACCAAAGGTTAATGCTTTTTCAGCTGTTTTCTACCATTCTTAAACTAGAGATTTGCATGCATACTGGCCACCTATTTCACCTACTCATGCAGGGCAGTTTTCATATGGCAGATGAAGATTGCACTGGAGTTCTGGTAGGCAAATGTAATAGACACGTGCAGGGTAACTGGAAGTTTATTAGTCCATCTTCATGCTGTTATCTAACCAAAATCCATCGAGCTGGATGTCCCAGGTCTCAGTACAAACCTCATGATTTATGTATGCCAAAAGCTGCTCTCAAATACATTCATCCTTTTACCATCTCCCATGAGCATCAAAACGTCCAGTACATCTAACAGGATACCATGTGTTTATTTTCCATGTTGCTCACGAGGAAAAGCTGCTTTAGCAAACCCACATGGGGTGGCAAGCAGTGTTAAGGGACAGAAGTTTCCCATTCATTACCCCATTCCATCTCCTTCCTTTGGCAGAAGCAGGTAAGATGTGATTCTTCTACCAATTTCATTGACATGAAAATAACCACTCTTAGAATCAGGGCTAATGAGCTAGAAATGTACAAGAACAAAAAAATTGCTCAACACCTTCAAGTGTGGACACTGAAATGCAGCTATTTGACATGCTGAGCTACAACAATGGCACATGATTTATTGATTAGTTGCCATTGCATGATGGAAGCTTAGCTAGTCATTTAAAATACACATATTATCTTGGAAATCTTCCTTTGAATAAAAAGGTAAAATACAGCCTCTGTGGTAGTAGTCAATATTTGAATTTTCCTTCTTAACAGGATTGTCATTGATGAATACTGAAAGGTCCAAATATTTTAAAATGACAAAAAACAACAGCTTATTTAATGCTGTTGTACCATCTTAAACTCCTAATATTTAAGCTGCATTCTAAATTATTATAGTTCAGACATGCTTTAACAGTATAAGCATAAAATTTCTGCAATATATATTTGGAAAATAGTAATCATGCAGTGTCTGAAGTTATATGAAAGGATGCATTACTTCCAGCACAGAAGAGGTAAATCTGATTTTCCACTTTTGAACGGAATACTGTAATAATGAATTCTTATTTGTAATTGTCTTCCCATAGCCTACATCTCCATAATAAATGAGTTAAAGTATTAGTAGATAATGATATTATTTTTTTTTCTATAATACAGATATATTTATGGCATGCATGGCAGTTAGCTGATGTGCTAGGCAGCTTCCTTAATCAAAGTTGGACATGCTGGTTTGTCTGGTTTATACTGGTGTGTTTGTGTATATGTGTTTGTGAAGAGCTTATTTAAACAACAAAAAAAAAGAAGGGAAAAAAAGGGCAGGGCTAGATATTTGTTGTCAATATTTTATATTAATTTCTATTTTATCTACATTTTAAAACATCACTAAACTTTCTGATGAAAATTTTTGTAAATTTTTGTTCTTGCAATTTTTAAATTAAATTCCTCAAAAAATCTAAGATAGCCTTAAAAAAAAACAAGCATTGCCTATATGAACCTCTTCATTAACCAAGGCTCTCTTAACCAGGCTCACACACAACCAGATAAAACCAGGGCAATGTCAGGACATCAAGTCTTGACTGCAGGGGCTGCTACTTGTAATAGTTATGCATATGTATATAGGTATTGCACACGTCCATATAAGGTTTTCTGTGAATTCCACATGGAAATTTTACCCAGAGACTGCTGGGGTTTTTTATCTCATACCTTTGTGCAGCAATTTATATCTGTAAAAATTATACTCAAAACTAAACATATGGAAAATTCTGACTGGGTAGTATTTTGCACACGGGTAAACAAATGTATCAAGTGAGGGTTGGTTAGTAAATACCAAAACCCACTTTCTCTGTGTGGATCAAATCTTTTCCAGCATCAATGGAAAAAAATGAAGGGAATTGTACAGTTAATCTTAGGTTATTTCCCCCTAAACATTTTTTTTTTCTGGATTGTTGGAAAATGGACACTGAGAAATCCATCAAGCAAAGAACAATCCCAGATGTTTACAAATTGATCTGCCATGTGAGCTTGGTGCAAAGGGCATGAAAATCAGGATGCGCACAGTGACATTTCACAAATTTAATAATAACACTTTAGATTTATCTGGCACTTTTTATACAGAAAAAGTAGATCCCAGGGTGATGTATGGACTGTAAAAATATAAATATGTATATCTGGGTCATTTCAGTCACTAGCAGAGGATGATGCAGTGCCCTATGAGACATCAAATGGAGAGTAAAAAAATCCTTATAGATGCTTTGTTTATATCTTTGCCATGAGACTAAACCCATTCAGGTAGCATCCTACTTGTGCTTTTTGCTTTCCCATTATTGGTAAAAATTTGTTATAAAGGATGGTGTTAGCAGGAGTGCTAGGGCAGGCTGAACCTCAGTGGTTGTCCAGTACAGATGATGAATTGCTGCTTAATTAAGAATATTTTTTTTCCTTTTCTTCTCCCTCCCCACCCTTCAGAAGAGAGTTGAGATATGGGACATCCCCAAGCAGGATGTAAGGAGGTTGATCCGACGTGGGCACGCAGACAATCAAAACTGTCTGCACACACAGAAAGTGCAATTTTCAAAGCTTTATGAAGGATTCGATGTTCTTTTTTAGCTGTTTGGGTTGCTCACAGGTTATCTCCATGACCACGGGGCAACAACCTTCCTTCCTAAAGACCGATAATCAATCATCTGACTGTTTATCCGCCCATCAGCCCCTCATAAAAATGTCAGAACACATTGGCTAGTTGCAAACAAATGAATAAAAGAGGTAGAAACCTCAAAGATAATTAAGTTCCTAGGGATTTGCGAGCATCAGCGAGACTAGAGACTCAAATTAGTTTTCCAGCAGAGAGAGATGAAGGAGGAGCGCGGCTGCGGCGGGCTGTGCTCGGCGGTGTCCCGCGGCCCCGGCAGCCGCGCTGTGCGGGCAGCACGCGGCGCTCCGCACCTGCGGCAGCGCCGCCTCTCGCCGCCCGCAAGAGATGTCACAGAAACGGGACACGGGGTTATCGCCACGAGTGAGTCAGAGGCGAAACCACGGGAAACCTGGTTTCATTAGTTCTGCTGGTCCTGGAACAAGGTGTTTTTAATAATAACAGCTGAAAACTCGGCTCTTTTCTACAGGCCTTGGAGGTCTCCGCGGTAGGAACGATACTGTATGGCTGCGTCTTGGACAAAATTCAGAACCACGGCACAGGGAAGAGAAGCAAGCAGGGAAGAGGCACAGGTGTCACCTTCAGTGTCAAAGAAAATAACGTGCAGAAAAAAAAATAACAGGAAGAGAAAAAATTCAGGAGGATACACATAACAACAAATGGGTGATAAAAAAGTAAGGAGAGAAAGACGGAATGCAGAGGGAGGAAATAATGAGGAAATTGAAATCTGGACTAGAGTTCTATTCACACACAGTCCTGTCATCTGTGTCCTGATGCTGGAGAGGGAGGGAACAAAGCTTTCTGCCCTGAGCCACACCCTGTGCATGTGCACGACTGCAGTGAAGATTCCCAGGAGTCTGGGAAGCTGTTAATCATTCAGTCCTTTACTTGTTGCTCTTTTCTAAGCATCTCTGTATTTAGGGTTTGATGTGACCTCTTTTCTTATTTCTCTTTTTTGGTGGATGATGATAAGGAAGGGAATTAATCCTTCAGTCACAAATAGCAGCTGTTTATCTGGGTTCACTGGAGAATATCTCCCTGTATCTCTTCTCCATGGATGTTGTGCTGGTTACAAGACAAGGAAGTGCAGAAGACCATCTTGTAAACATTTTTCATCTTTGCAAGTAGGCCAAGTGCTGAACTCAGCATGGAATTCAGTAACCAGAGTGCTGTGGTGCAGATTTGTGTCCCACCTGGCAGAAGCATGGGCCAATATGCCATGCTGCTGCTTTAGCATATCCACATGTGCCTGGCAAAGCAACAGCTTATGGAGGCTTAGAAGAGAAGATGGCTATCCTGGGGTGGGATGCTGTGTGACCACCTCAAGATCCAGATCAGCTTCATAATCCCTGTGACACTTGGCAAGGTCAAGTGCACAGCAAGGGATTGTTACAGATTGGTTGAGGATTCCGCACAGCTTCACTTCACCAGCTCTTCTTTCACAATAAATTGTTGCCGTTGCTCTGGTTCTGTATATGTCCATAGGCAGGCTTCTTAAAAAAAAAAAAAAAAAAAAAAAATTGTCATGAGGCCAGAGCAACAGGAGCAGAACAGGAGCTGCAGGAAACTATTCCAGCCAGAGGGAGCTGCGTTATGAGATGGGAGAGGGGCAAGGCTTGTATTTAACCTGGGCACAGCTGCCTTGATATAGCAAAAGTGTGGCAAGTACAGTCCTGTCAGATGGAGCAGATGTGAGCAGATGTGAGCTTTTCCCCAGAGCAGGGAGAGAAGATCCTTAGGTTTGGAGCAGGCAGGGTAGGGGGATGAGTGACAGAGACCCCAGCAAAAGGCCTGGGACAGAGTGTGATGGAAGACAGAGATTCACAGCCCAGGGCAGCCCAGAGAGCTGCCAGGCTGTAATTCCAGGTCATTCTGCCAAAACTTAGGGTACAACCTGGCCAGAAGCCCAGATGTTGAGAAAGCAGCCTGGAAAGTCAGGTGTTACCAAGCCCATTAGCAGCCTGTGAGTCTCTCCTTACTGGATTCCTCACAAAGATTGCAGGACGTGACTAACCTAATTTTCCTAGGAAAGTCCCATTTCTCTCTTCAGATTCCCCTTCTCTCCTCCAGTAAGTGAAGAGATACAGAAGGGGAATCCAGACCTTCAAAAACCAGTTATGCCAGAGTTATGCCAGAGCTTCTCTTTCTTATCTTGCAGTGACTCAGCCCAGTCAGGTGAAGGGGAGGAAGGAAGCCAATAAACAAGGACAAGGGCCTTGTGGTGGAGGTTAGCACAAAAGCTGGGCCAGAGTGGCAAAATCCAGCCAGCAATGTCTGCCTCTCCTGTGCAATCCAAAAGGGAAAACCCCACAAAACACTAATGTTTGAATGGTCCTAACCCACTGCTAAGTCCGTGGTGGCACTTTGCACAGCCAGGGTCTGAAAGCCACTTTTAACATGTTTTCCAAAAGTATAACTTTATTCTTGCCCACGTTTTTGGAGTTGATTTTTAATTATTTGGTATTTTTGCTATTTTGAGATGTAAAGGCAACTTTTCAGCAACTTCCAGTTTGGGAAGCATGGCATTTGGACCAGCTGCCTCCTGCTGTTTTAGTAGAGAGCACAGCACACACAGCATTTAATGAAGCTGCACTCACAGTGCCAAGAGCATTTAATTACTCCTTGAAACATTGCTGATCCACATCCACATGGAAAGTTACAAAGTCTAAACAACCTGACCAAAGCTTACCTGAACCACTCTTCTTGGACATCCCTCCTTTTTACAGATTATCCCTATATTAGCTATAGCCAAGACAAATTTAACGTCTGAACGTGGAGATGGTGATGCTATAGCCAGGCGATGGATGCTGTGTTCACAACAGGTGGGAAGTGGGCTCTGCAAGAACTTGATCTGCTTCTGGGGGAAGGCAAGAAAAATTTGTGCACAGGCTTTTTACTAGAGTGCTGGAGCAGAGAAAGAACCTGCAGGAATTGTGATTGCAGAGAATTTACCTAACAGGAATAAACCCTAGAGTACTTCAAGTTCAGTAAAAGTGATGCCAGTGATGTATTCTGGGCCCCTCAACGACAAGGGTGTACAAGAAGAGAGGCAGCCTCTGGGCGCTCAGAGACTCTTCTCAGGGGATAAAGGGCGGGAATTACACTGTTCCTTCATGTTCAGGAGTTTCCCCAGAACACCACCGGGATACGACAGGTACCCCAAGGCCGTAGGGTACAGATCGGCAGGCAGACCCTTTCCCAGCGGTCCCGCCGCCCCGCTGGAGAGCGCCGCGGAGGCCGAGCGCCGACCCCGGCCACGGGCAGAGGCTGCCCAGAGCCAGTTCCCGGCAGTTCCCGCCGCTCCCCGCTGTTCACCCCAAGGGCCCACGGGCGGCTGGGGCTCGGCGCCCCCAGCGCTGGAGCTGCCGCCCCCGGCCCGGCCCCGGGCCCCCGGCGGGGCTCGGAGCGCCCCCGGTTCTCCGGGAGCGCTCGGCCCCACGGGCGGCCCCGCTCCGCCGAGCCGGCTCTTCTGGCTGGCGGGCAGAACAAAGCGGAGACAGGGAAAGGAAAACGGAGAGAAAGTACGGCTCCTGCCGCCTCCCAGCCCTCTGCCTGGATCCCCCTGCATGAGACAGCGCTGCAAGCGGATCCTGACCGGGGGCAGGGGGTGGAGAGAGGAGGAGGAGGCGGACGGACAGAGGGAGGGAGGGAGAAAGGGAGGGAGGGAAGGAGGGACGAACGGGAGCCTCTCTCCTTCCCTGGGCTGTTTTTTCAGTTTCCTGTCTCGCATTGTGCTCACAGCGGATATGTGCTGCGCCTACAGGTGTGTCCCCTCCTCGCAGCTTTTCCCCGGCTCCCAAGCGTAGGCTCTGGCTGTCGGGGGGCGGCGGCGGATCGTGACCGCCATGTGATGATTATTTCTCTTGGGGCGGTTTCTCTCTCCTCTCGCTCTCTGCCTCCCCCTCCCTCGCTCCCCGCCGCTCTCGTCCTTCCTCTCGGAGGTGGCCGCAGCCGCTGCCGCCTTCGCGCTGACTCCGGCTGCGGTGGCGGCGGCGGCGGGGCCCGCCGGGAGCATGGGCGGCCGCCGGGGGCTGCCGTAGCGCCTCTGTCCAGCCCACCGCCACCCACCCCGGGCTGCCGGGGCCGCCGCTCCCGCTCGGGCAACTCGGACGGTCCGTGCCCGCGGGCTCCCTCCCGCCGGCGCCTGCACCTGTTGAAGGTAACGCAGCCCCAGCCCTGCCGCCGCGCGCCGCGGGATGGGGCGCGGAGGGGAGGGGGGAAGGCAGATTCCACGGCGACTTCCCCCTGTCTCCCCCAGCTCGGGAGCTGCTGAGTTGTGGGTAGAGCAGCTTTTCTCCTCCTCGGCTGCGGGGCCAGGGCCGGGGGTAGGGGCCGATGGCCGGGTCGGAGGGGGCTTTCTACCGCCCTGCCCGTGACCAGATGGTTTTGGTTAAGGGGCTCCCGGGCGGCGGCTCTGGACTCGGAGCGCCTTTCTCAGCCGCCGTGCAGGGCGGGGAGGTGGGGGAGGCGCGGGGATCGGCTCCTCCCGACCGGCAGCCGGGGAGCGCCGGTGTCCGGCGAGCTCCCTCCGCCCCGCTCGATGGAGGCTGGCTGCTCTTCCTGGGAGTTTCGCAACCTCGAAGCGGCCGGGGTCAGCAGCCCCGGTGTCGCGGCTGACACTGGCCCGGCGCCCACCCCGCGCTCCGCCTGCGCACCGCCGACTCGGGAACTCGTTTGGGATTTTCCTGCAAGCGTGTTCTGTCTCTTTGCAGAGGCAGCTTTAAACTTTCTTTCCAAACTGTTAATTAGATACACTGTACTTTGCTCATGTTCCGTGCAGACGAATGGGAGTGCGAGGCTGGAAAGGCTTGTGACTCAAGGCATAGTTATTTGGGAGGTGCAGAACATCTTTGCGTGCCGCGTTCAGATGGGCTGTACCTGTAATTTGCGACTTTGCCATCTCCGAGACTTCGTCGGTCTTGGTGACACCGGGAGGCAGAAGGATCTTTAACAGTTTGGTTCCTTTTGGGGTTAACCAGACACTCGGTTGAATATACAAAGGAGGAAGTGTAAGTTTATCGCCGCTCTGAAATCGGATGGAAAATAGCATTGCTTTTGTCCACGAGTTACGACGCTATGGTCCTGCCCCTATGGCTGAGCCCCTCATCAAATGCTAACTTGCTCGTGAGGGAGCTTACGCTTTTGTAACGAGGGCTGTTACCTTGAATGTGATGATGAGCTTATTGAACACCAGAGGGAACTCTGAATAGGTAATTCATTCAGGGGAGATATATGCTTATTTTACTGTTTATGTTCTCATTACAATGGAATCTAGGAGGAAGCAAAGGTTGGTAAGTAATAGGCTGCTGGTATGTACCTAGGATTGACTTCAGCTTTCTTTACAGTTGTTTTCAGAAGACGTCAACTCTAAATTTGAGCTGGAAAAAGAATTTATTTTTTTTTCTTTTTTACTTCTTCTTTTTTCCTCCCCCAAAGCTTGAAACATGCAACTGGTCTTGCAGGAGCAGGGTTGTGTACCATGTTATAGGCAAATCAGTTGGAAGACCTGTTCGCTATTTGCCAGGGAGTGAGATTATACATGCATGTTGGGCTGATGCTTAATGCCCTGCCTGCCTCTCAAGTTGTGAGACAGATCCAGCACACTTGGGTACGGGGGCTGCTGCCTACAATGGATATACTGGAATAGAACATGGTTCCAGCCAAAACAAAAGGGAAGGAGGAAGGAAGTCTACTTCCAAGCCTAGCATGGTTTGTCCTCCTTACCTAGAATACTTGTGGATCTAAAGCCTAGTCTGATTGCCTGTGAAGTAGAAAATAGTCTTTCTTTAAATTTATGACTTAAACAAATACGGAAACTGAATGGTGTCAGTGTTTGGGAAAAGAATTTGAATGGTGGCTTCTGGTACCAAAAGCTGTTTAAGTTGTCTGAGATTATTGTAAGAAGCTAGGGTCAACCCATCAAAATGTGATACTGTATTTTATAGTAACCTGAACCTCCAAAATGTGCAATGAGCTTTGGATGCTCATGATAGTCTGTTACAACAGTGTTGATAACCAGGCTTCTTTGATACTTCTGGATTGTCATGGCATGGGAAGGATAGCACAATAAATAAATACACTTGTGACTCTGACTTATGCTCCAGAAGCTGATGTATTCACCTGTTCTTCCTGTCCCTTTGCCAGAGGTTACTCTGCCATTCAGGGTTATTTCCTATTGGACTTTGAATCTGCCGAAGTTTACAGACAGACATATGAATGTAAACTGTATTTTTTGGCTCTTTGTATTAGTGTGTGATATTGTGAAGTCTGATAGCATGAATCTCCTGTATATCTCTCTGTTGTGACAGAGGGACAAAGCAAACAGTTTGGGTCGGCTGAATTGAGCTGCAGTTGTGAACCATAGTCCATAAGCATCTAAATTCTTCTGAAATGGCAGATTTCACTGGTGAGTCCAGTGAACTACCTCGTACCAGAACTTGATGGGCAGTGGTAGCGGGGAGACAGCTCTGCACAAGGGGAGGCTGTGTGACCTTCTTGGTAGGTTGGTCAGCCGCACAAAAGTTTCTGGGCTTCAGAAGGATGTAGTAGATGGTGTGTTTAAACAGCCCTCTCTTCCTCTCCTTCATCCATTCTAGGAATCAGAAAGTGATCCAAGTTTTTTTTGTTCTTTTATCTAAGTCTTGCTTTGTTCATCTGACTTGAAGACTTGTTATGTAAAATATCCTCACTAAGGGCACAGCATTACTCTGCCCGAATTTTCTACAAATGATGTTGGAAGTTGGCTAAAGGCTTTGTATAGCTTTACAAAACTGGGAGTTGTTTGCCTTGCATGCAGAAGATCACTAAGGACAAATTACATTTTGAAGGGAGACCTCTTCATGAATGCCTATTGAGAATGAAAAAGTCCCACTTAATTGTTGCAAAGGGTTTGGATTCTGGCTCAGTTTTGAGAAAAAGACTTGCACATTTGTTTATTTTTATGAACATGTAATACCAAGTGTTTGTATTTTTGTAACAGCTATAATTTTAATTTTTTAAAATTATTTATTGTATGAAGCACTGAATGAAGATATTTGTTACACTTGTGTCACATTCAGAATATTGAATTACAATTGTAAAATTAAGGTAACAAGCTTAAATTGGGGTTTGCAACTTTAAGCTCTTGCCAGCAAGCAGTTAATGGCAACATTAACTGCTAGAAAAGTAATTGCTACCGTTCTTTTACTGTCATTTTGTTCTCACTCTCCTCCAGTCAGCCTGTTCCGCAGAGATATCATGAATATTCACCGAAATAGCTTGGCATTGTCACTTATGCAATTTCTCATCAGATCCAATGTGTTGATGAGCTAATGTGCACTTGATTAAATGTACTTGATTTATGCAAACAAAAACTCTAGGTCCTTCTTGAAGTAAAGTTAGCACCTGCACAGCTATTAGTGAGATGAGAGTCTAAATAATTATGATGAAATTAAGTAAACAAACAACCTCAGTGTGGTATTCCTCCTACTTCTTCACTTTTACCTTTTTGTTCAACTCAGTAGTGGATATTTATTTTGGCTTTTCTTGCAGGTTTTCTTATGCACCATAGGAAATTGTAAAGCTCAGCTTATAGTGGAGGGTCTATTTAAATGGCTAATACTAGGGGGAAAAAGAATTCAAACAAACAAGAAAAAGGGTATTATTAGCTGTAGTAAGGCCAGGGGGTAGCTAGGATTAGTGGAGTATTACTTAAAGTGTTTTGTTTAAGTATGAGTCTAACTTGGATTTGACATTGGGCAGTTAATCCTTGTTGAAAATAAAATAAAATAAAATCACATAGCCTGAGTAAGTGATTGAGAGAGTGTCTGTTGTAACAAAAAACAGTATTTGTATAGTAAGTGGTTTAGCCTCTTACTTTTCAATTGATCAAACATGTAGAAATAAGGAGTTAAAAATAGACATTTTATTTAACTATCAGTGGCTTACTGGTACAAAAAGCTTTCTAACTGTCTGTAAAACTGCTCAAATCTGGCTACCAAAAGAGGCCATGGAGTCCTTGCCCCAGGAGGCAGCAGGGGATGGATGGATGGATGGATGGATGGATGGATGGATGGATGGATGGATGGATGGATGGAGGAGGGAGAGGACACATACTTACCCAAGTTCTGGAGCAACCAGAGAGACTGGAAAGCTGTCCAGGGGATCTTGTGGACCTGGGGCTTACTTTCTTTAGGCAGATAGTAATTTTGTTACCTGTTGAAATCAATTTCTGTTTCTGTCTCTGCACTTGAATCTCTGGAAAGATATAACTTTTGTATCTCTTGGAGTTTCCATCTCAGGTGGTTGAGGGAAGACTTACTTGTTGTTGTAATGTCTAAAAGTGTCTGTGCTTAATAAATATTACTAGAAGTTAAGAAAAAAATCTCAGCATCAACGTGATGGTCAGCCCCCGCTCTGCTCAGCCTTACACCACCATAATACAGGGCAGAGTTTGCCCCCAGGAATGTCTCAGCAGAGCTGTGGTCACCAGCCACGTGCTTGTTGGGACGCTTGGTTTCTCTTTGGAATTCAGCTTCTGGGAGCTGGCGCCAGCACGGATTGATGATTAGCACCACGCTGAGTTCCCCAGACTCATCAGCCTCAGTACGCGTCAGGGGACAGAGTCCACCTGGCACCTTCTGAAGCACTTCCAACCCTGCTCCACCTTTGTAGTTAGCTTCCAAGTTTCTGCCTTGTAGCTTCACTTTCGACATGCCCCCTGGTCAAAAAGCTTTGTGATCCTGGGAACAAGTGAATTTAGTTGTTTTGATTTATTCAATCAAATTGTGTCTTCAAGAAATTAGTTATCCAATTAAAACCTTAATCCTAGTATTTTCTTGTTTTCTTTTTAATTGGCATCACTAGTTTAAGGCCAAGTAAACAAGTAAGAAGTGAAGGCAATCAGTCTTCCTGACTTACCTCTGGGCACAGCAAGATCATAGCTCAGATCCTCCTGGGAGCTATGTGAAAGCATACAGAAAAAGAAAGAGGTGGTTTATGACTGACAAAATGGCTTCAACACGGGCAAACTGTGCCTGACAAATTTGATAGCCTTCTATGACCTGGGTTACAGTGTTGGTGGATAAAGGAAAAGCAACCAATCTCATCTGCCTGGACTTGTGCAAAGAGTTTGACATTGTCCCACATGGTATAGTTGTCTAAACTGGAGAGACATGGATTTGACAGACGGACCGCTCAGCAGGTTAAGAATTGGCTGGATATACTCAAAGAGTTGCAGTGAATGGCATGATGTCCGAGTGGAAACCAGTGCTGTTCCTCAGGGATCAGTATTAAAACCAGCAATTTTTAACATCTTTGTCAGTGACATGGATATGGGATTGAGTGCACCCTCAGCAAGTTTGCCAGTGACACTCTGGAAGGAAGCAATGCCATCCTGAGGAACCTGGACAGGCTTGAGAGGTGGGCCTGTGCAAACCTCATGAAGTTCAGCAAGGCCAAGTGCAGGGTCCTGCCCCTGGGTTGGGGAAATCCCAAAGACAAGTACAGGCTGGTAGAGAATGAATTGAGAGCAGCCCCCAGGAGGAGATCTGGGGGCTGTTGGTCAGCATCAAAGTCGACACGACCCAGCAATGAATACTTGCAGCCCAGATGTATTCTGGGCTGCATCAAAGAAGCCTGGCCAGTGCGTTGACAGCAACATAAGAAGGTTGTGGCACTGTTGGTGTAGTCCAGAGGAGGGCCATGAAGGTGATGAGTGGTCTGAAGGACCTCTCCTATGAAGACAGGCTGAGAGGGTTTGAGGGGTGTTCTGCCCAGAAAAGAGAGGGCTTCAGGATGATGTAACTGTCTTTCCAATACCTGAAGGGAACTTACAGGAAAGATAGGGCAAGGCTATTTACAAAAGCATGAAGTGACAGGACAAGGAAGGATGGGTTTAAACTGAAAGAGTGTAGGTTAGATTAGCTATTAGGAAAAAATTCTTTAGTGTGAAGGCTGTGAGGCACTGGAACAGGTTGCCCAGGGAAGCTGGGAAGTGAGTGCCCCATCTCTGGACATGTTCAAGGCCAGGCTGCATGGGGCTTTGAATCCAGCGGTGTTGCAATGAGATGATCTTTGAGGTCCCTTCCAACCCAAACTATTCTATGATTTACATAATTTGCAGCAAATGGCTTTGGTATTATTTGACAATCACAGTTATCTTAATGTTGCAGATGTCATTCTTTCTGTCTGTTTTTTAAAAGCCTTCTCAATCCTACACTAATCCAGGAAGCCGTAGAAAAACTCTGCCCCTAAGATGTCCTAATTCTGTGATGGACCTTCAAGTGGACCCATCAGAACCACTCTTCCAGATTAGGTACATGGAAACTGCCTGTGGACAACATGATTTTAAATAAAAATCCATGAGATGTTTAGCACTTAAACTGAATTGTTCCAGAACTTACTTTTTTATAACAAGGTATGTTGATTCTAATTGCTGAACAGACCTGACTAGCACATTTCTAGTTAAACTGGATTAGGTCTGCATGTTGAATTGGATTGAAGAAAGCTCTCATAAACCTGACACTAATCTTGCTGTATCTAGAGGAATTGTTAATGTAATCTGTGTCTCGGAGAAGGGATGCAGAAAGCTTAATGTTCTGTCTGTACCTACTGACTGTTTTAAATATGTAAAAATTTGAGGAGTGAACTCCTCACATCTTTTTCCCCAGGGCTCTTCTTTATCTTCTAGATAGTTTAAGAAGAGATAGTATCTCTTTCTGACGTCTAAGAGTTGTATATAAAGAAGATCTAGCTCATACATTCCTATTGGCATC
This sequence comes from Pseudopodoces humilis, assembly GCF_049639895.1. NCBI lineage: Eukaryota > Metazoa > Chordata > Aves > Passeriformes > Paridae > Pseudopodoces > Pseudopodoces humilis. The sequence continues at coordinate 53,395,906 of NC_142204.1, forward strand.
ACTGTTTAGAATTTATGAAGGACCAGTTTTTTAACCAATGTTTGCCCTGTAGGAAAATTGTTATTAGTCAATGTATTCAACCACAGGGAGAAAGCAGAGGGCAGAAAATATAAGCCATATTGATCTGGTAAAAAGTGTGCAATGGAAATACATGGTGAAGTTTACCATCCTGAATAAGGACAAGTTAGGAATCTTTTGCTAGGGTTAAAACTAGGCCTGAAAAGCAAATAAAAGCTTATTCTTTCCTGAAGATACGTGACACTTGGAATGATTGATAGTAGAAGGCTATGATTTCCTTCAGCTTGTATTAGTTACTTAGTTTCTCATTAATGGATCTGATTATGCTCATTGCAGCTGCAAGCCCAAAATATGCAACATCTCTCTTAAATATAACAGTATATATAACAGTATATATGACAGTAATTTGGCCTTCCTTAGTGTGTTGTCACAGTGTGTGTTGAACTTAACATGCTATCTTCATTTAATCAGTATGAGACAAATTGGTATAAACTTAATGTTGGGCCTGTTGAATTGTAGGGCAATAAAAGCAGTAGTTTTGACTTCTATTTCCAGTCTTGTGTGATTAAGTAGTTTAAAAGCTGTGAATTTTTTTTCTGTGCAGTTTTGACATGCATCATCAGCAACTGTAACTTTTCCCTCATGAACTGAGTAACACCTCGTGCACATGTCCTATATGGGTAGAAGTTATAAACCTAATAAAAAACTGAAGTGGGTGACTTTGAGGATATTTTTCCCCCCACATATGTCAAATGGCAATGGTTTCGTCTGAAAGGCTTTTACACAGGCAGAAGATGTCTTTGCAAGCACTTTAAGAAGTCTTTCAAGAATCAGTAACTGCAACCACAAAGCTGGTTTCATGGCTCGGATTATGCATGTGCTATATGGTCCAGGTGTTGTCACCTTCTGCCTACCCAAGCTGTTGAGATGAAAACCCAAAAGACTTCATTTGCCTTGGCAATCCAGAGTCCTAAGTGGTGGTATGAGTTTATGTATTAGTAGGTTGGATAAAACTCCAGAGAGGTGATGTCTCTGTTTATTAACAGATGGCTTCTTGGTTTGACATTTAACTGGGGGAAGATCTGCAAGCATTTCACAGTCCATTGTGCATTTAATTCGTTGTTCAGTAACATCAATGAAAATGCAGGGCAATATCCTTGTGGGGTTTTTTATTAAATTATTTGATTGAGGGGTTTCTCTTTGGTTTTGGGGTTTGTTTGGGGTTTTTTGAGATTGTTATCTAGAGTTTAGGGTCAGCGGAGCTGTCAAGTCCCACAGTTGTTTGAACATCTCACTTGGCTATTGCTCATGGGCCAAAGAAATTGTGGGACTAAAGCATATCTTACCTTGAAAATTCTGCGGGAAAATAATCCATCTTTAAAATGTTGTTCTTATTTGGTTTTGCCTTTTCAGAATTTCATCTTGGTGCTAACAAGAGCCTTCTATGCTTTTGAATTGCATCTGTTCATCCCTTTTAAGTTTTCTTGTGGCTGTATTAAAGGCTTTTTGTTGCTGATATTTTTTTTTTTCCCCTTAAAGATGATCAAGTAAGCTGTCAGATGTCTGGGTGGCTTATCAGAAGGACTGAATCTTTAAATCTGATTGTACATGATGCTTTTTAACATAACACGCCCCCCCCCCCCGGCCCCAGATGCTAATTGCTTTTGTTGCTCTACTTTGCATATTCTATAATTTTCAACATCTCTTTTTGAGCATCAGCCATGGAACTGGACACAGTATTTCAGTGTCACTCTTTAGGGCATGCTTCATGCTACCCCAGTCATTATTTCCATTCACTCTCATATCTTTGAACCCAGGAGCCATATTAGCCCTTCTAATAACAGCAGAAGCTCTGAATGTGATGCTCAGCTGTGAGGCTGTATTGACCTCATCTCTTTTGCTTTCCTTGATTCAGAGGTCATAGTCCTTTGATCTGCAAACCTTACCCCTCCCTTGTTAATGAATATATAAATCTGCGTTCAGACATGTTAAGATTGTTTTGGTTGGAATGAGCAGAGTTTGACAAGTTTAATTGTGTTAACTCTGTGATTTGCCTTCTGGTTTTGTTTTTCATGTACCTAAACCATGTAATCTCTTAATTTTGCCATAAAGGATTTGCTTATTTCCAGGTAGCTAATAAAACACTTAGGTAATTTAGAGCATAATTCCAGTAATTTTGAACTGCAAAAGAAGCATTACAGTTGCGTTGTGATGTTACTAATGACAACTTTTCTGAGATCTTAACTAATTTTACATATTTGTCCTATATGTTTTGATGTCCCAATGATTTGATATCTGATGATGTGACATCTTTAAGCCTTCAGTTGCTGAAAAAGTCTTCAGTGTGATGAAAAACCAATAGATTTCACCATCCTTACTCTTACCCCTTTTGAGTTTACAAAGATGAAATTGAGGAACTTTCTGCAACGTCTTGAGATGCCCATAGACCCCCTGAGCAAGCTCTTTATATTTGATTGTGGATATTGCCTAGTCCCTTGTCTTATGTGTTCTCTGAAGCTTCTGTTCTGTGTCTCTTCCAGCAGGAGCAAGTACACATCAAAAAGCATTTCATCCTGGACACTATTTGCGCAGGAGCCTGAGCCCCAAGAAGTCCCTTTCACTAGCAACGCTTGTGCTGCTCAGGTGGGCTAAGAACTCATTTGGACTGAGGGTTTTGTTTTAACCTCCATTTCTTCTTCCCAAGTGTTGTGCTGCTTGTTTGAGAAGGAGGAGTTTCTTGTGTAGAGCACTGCAGTGAGATGAAAGATGTCTGCCTGGCATATATGTGCTTTAGGGTTTAGGTTGAAATGTTATGGCCTCAAATTTATTTTAATAATCTGGCATGAAAATGTATTTACTTTCTAATTATCCTGGATATTGTCTGATTTGATAGTGATTTTTATGCGTAGTTCTGTATCTCCTGGACCTGTAGTGTAAAAGGGCATTAAGCAGCTTGTGGGCGTGAATCATCTCCAAGTTAGTTATCAAAACATAGTATCTCAATTGCTCAGAGTAACACTTTCTACTTCACTTTTGCAATGTTTTGCTTGTTGCCACTGTTCAAATTTAAATGCCTATTTGCTTTTCCCAGTTGTTGTAATTAGTTATTCTCTTTTAATTTTGATCCTGATGCCTGTAAAATGAGTAAATGTAAACAGCATTCTCGAAACTAAACTCTTAATGCTATTTTCTCCTAGTGATAATTTGAAGAGGCAGACTGTGTTTTCTGTTGTCTGTGGCTTAATTAATCTACTTGAATTATCCTTGAACAGGAACTCTGATATCAGAAGAGGGTTTAGCAACCTTGGAAGTTAGGAGCTTATGAATGAGGCAGCGCTGAAGAGTTATTTTATGTTCTTACTTAGCTTTTTGGAAAAGGAAGATATTTTTAAACTCGTGGCCAGAAATGGCTACATACTTGCCTCCTTTCCCTCCCTCTAGAGACTTTTCTGTTTTCTCAGACCTTTCATGTGCAATAACTTGGCATGGATAGACAGGTCTCTGTCCCAAACTGAGATGCTCCAATACCATGCTAGTAATTCAGTGGCATCAGTCAGATGAAACTGGCATATTTCCTAGAATACCAGAAGTCTGGGCTGCTTTGTGTGTAGGTTTGGTGTCCAGACTGCCATCTATGCAATCCACTGCATGCAGCTGGGTGCTGTAGGGCTCTTGACTGGGGACTTCAGCATGGTGGTTTTGTTGCTGTCTTTAGCAAGTAATTTAATTTCTCTGTGATTTTGTGGTATGTTTTGTTTTGTTTTGTTTGTGGGGGGGGGTGTGTTTATTTTGCTGTTTTTGTGGGGTTTTTTTTCATTGCTTCACTTTGGGGAATTTTGGGAGATCTGAAGATGAAAAGTACAATTTGGTGGTATTTTTGTCAAGTATAAGTAGGTCAGTAGATGCTGCAGCATTCCTTCTTGACCAGAAAGGATGGGGACCTGCTAATTCTCTTAAGTTATCCCATGTTGCTTTCCCAAAAGACCCTATGCAAAAGCAAACCTTACATCCCCAGATTTCCTGGCTTAAACAAAGCCTCCTACAAAGCACTTTCACATCGTGCTCTCTGTATCCATGAGATGCCTTGGCAGGAGGGAGCATTTTTGTTCCAAGTGGGTTAGCAGCGGGCACAGACCATCATTCAGTGATATGAAATCTTCAGTGGCAGCTCTGCTGTAAGTAGTTCCTGCCATCACTGGCCAGTACCTGCTTAGTTGTGCTACCATGACTGTTTTGTGGAGTTGTGCTGTGGACTGGACAGGAGAGCTGATCTAGCATTAGACTGTATTATATGTAGTTGTTATACAGCTTTGAAAAAAAGTATTCAGAAGTTTCCCTTCATCTCTGCTGTGTTTCACAGCATGGCCATGCAAACACATGATAATTTGCAATGTTGCACTGAGAAGCTGGAAGGCAATCCCCACACCCCACCCCATATTAAAAAAAAATAAATTAAAAAAAAAAAAAAGGAGGATTCAAGACCTGCTTAAAGTAATTTTGTTGCCAAGTTCTTTGTGTTATCTTGCCCTGCCTGTGTCTGTAGCTCTCTTCCCTTCCTGCTGGTCCCATCCTGGGTGGCCCTATTAGTCAGAGAAGAAGAGGCTTTTGCAAACAGAGTTAGGGTGTTGAGTTTGTACTTTCAATAGCAGCCATGCTCCTGTGTAGCTATTCTTTCATTTCAAATAGTATGAGGTGGTTTTAAACTAAATACAACCCTTTTACATAGATCTGGCTAGTGTCCTTATTCTCTCTGGGTGCTCTAAATATCTTGTTCATATGCACTTAGTGAGGAAGCTTTTTTCGTGTTTGTTGGTTTTCTTTCTCAGCTGATGACCTCCACTGCACCGCTAGCACTCTACTGAGCCATTAACCATGCACAGATTCACTTCCTTTTCCCTCTTACCTCAGTTGAAAAGACTTTGCTCTTGAATCTTGTAAATGGGGTGATAATTTCAAAGCAAACAGCTTCCAGTCCTTTCTTGCCAACTTCTGCCCACAAGGTATGCAAAGTAAACAGAGCAGTTTGGAAATTAGTTATGTACTTTCCCTCCTAGTGCAAGGCATCCCAGGATGGTTCCTAGCCCTTTAAGTAATGAATAAAGGGAAAGATGGAGAACTGGCATGCCCGAATTGCATTTTAATGTATGGAGCCATTGCACAGATCATTCATATTTTACAAGCTTTAGGAAAACCTTGTAAAATGACAGGCTTTAAAAAAATCTCTACTATTCATATATTGAACATAAAAGTGGTTTATTGCTTGCAGCAGAGAAAGAAAAGCAAAATACATAGAATGGGCTAAAAGAAATACAGAGAATTTTCTTCACATATTAAAAAACAACTTTGAACCAGACTTTACCTAAATACAAGGAAGATTCTTACCTCTGGTAGGCTTTTGGAGGGAGCTTAGAAAGATTTTCCAGTGCTACCATGATGTTTATAGGTTTGATTTGGAAACTGTCAGTCTGGATGCTGTAATGGTGGGTATGCAACATTTACAGGGTACAATACCTTGAACAGGATATGAAGATGCCATTTTGCTGTATTTATTAAAAGGAGACAAGTCTAGGCAACTATTAAAAAATATGTCTTTGAAAGTTGACAAATAAATGGTTAATGCTTAGTATATTTAGCTCCATCCTAGGTATTGAATGTCTGTATTGAACATCCTAGGTATTGAGCTATCCTGTAGCTCAATTTTACTGATTGAGCTACAGGAAAATTTGTTAAATGTGAAAACTAGACTTAAGGTTATCAGCTGTGAGGTTTTATCAGCTGTGAGGCTTAGCTACAAGATGATGGTGAGGCCATGAAGGGCAGAAAACATTATGTGATCTCTTCCAAATGAGATAGGGCAGGTCCCGAGAGTACAAGGCCTGCAGGAATTCAAATCAACAGTCAAGTTATAATCTGAGGCCATGAGCACAAACACAACTTCAATGTCATGCTCATGCATGTGGCAGCACAAGTAGGAAGCTGGAGCCCTCCTGATCCCAAAAGAAGATCCTTTATTATCAATTTTACTCCCTTGACATGACTCAAAGGGCAGTATCGTAATAATCCATAGTGGTACTCCTTCACACATTTCTATGCACTTGATAAAGGTAGCTCTATGCATGGAGTATGCTCTACTTCTTTTCAGAAACAGGATCTCTGTTTAAAAAAAAATATAAAATTGAATGTATTATATACAATATGTATAATAAATTTTATAGTTTCCATCAAAGGTTTTTAAAGGAAAGTGTGCTCTATCTTATGGAAACTTTCCCTTCATGTTTCCCAACTGAAGGTTATGAATTCACTGAAGATGGGGTTTTTTAAATAGAAATCCTTGAGTTCCATAAACATTAACTCAAAACACCTGAAAGAATGTCTTCTGGAGTATTTCATTTGTACTTGTGCCAAAAGCAAAGCAGCAAACTTGGCTGCAAGGGCCTAGTTTGGCTGTACTTTTGGTGCCTAGAATATGTAAGATTTTATTTTTTTAGTATAGATTTAATGCTAAGCTCTTATATTTACTGGAGGGAGAGGAAATATTGCAATTTGAGTAAATTTTTTTAAAGCCATTTATATATATATTAGCCACGAGGTAAAGATGATGTGTTCCTGGAATAATTTCTTTTTAAATAGCCATGCTTTAATGCAGCATGAACTCAAACATCCCAAACCACACTTTTTTTTTTTTTTTTGCTCTGTAGTTCAAATAAACCTTACCTTGGTTGACATATATATTTATTTTCCTGAGTGAAATTATGAATATCCTCTTTACAAACCAAAAAGAAAGAAGGTGTTGAATTAGCTTCTGCTTAGTGTATCCTCTTTAAAGCAGACATTGCTTTATTAGATTTGTTTCAGCATCTGCTTTTTACCTGTGAATCCTTAATGAGGTTAAAACTGTCCAGGTAATACAATTACAAATGTGATGCAAATTGTACCAAAGCCAGAAGATTGTCAGCCCAGAAGCTTTGTGTATGAACTGCAAATCATCAGAGTAACCTTCTCTTCAGTACATTCCCATTCCCATTCTCTGCCCATCTCCTGGGAAAGAAAAGGCAGCAGTAGCCAATAGGAGAGACTGTACCTTCCTGGCCCTACTTGGTGCAAAGGTCAACAAACCACACAGGAGTCCACATTTTTTTATTTTTTGTCATTGTGTGGCTGTTTGAATGGCATTCCTTTTGCTTTGTGGGCAGACAGAAGGCATTGTCTTATCTTCTTCTCTGTCTCAGTTACAATAACCTTGCTTTTTCCTCAGACTGCATGTAAAGTATACTGCAGACAGTATAGTTTTCATCTTTTCATCTGGAGAAACCTGGCAACAGATTGCTGAGTGATGGGAAGGTTGACTAGTGGGATCAGTCCTTGCAGCAGCTTCGTATTTTTTGGCTGTTTGAAGAGGAGATAAAAAAATTTGGTGTCATCTAAGTTAGGTTTTATCTTTGTGGTGTATGGCTGCACATGTGAAAATTTGAGAATGCTGGAATATTTTTGTTCTTTCTAAGTTTAGCTATAAATTTCTATGGCCTACTTAAATCAGATGAACCTGTGTACTTCAAAATGAATAGCAGATTACATGAAAATCAGATTGCTTTCTTCAAGTACTCTGTTGGGAAACTCAAAACAGTCAGAGAAAGTGAATTAACTGAAGGTGTGGAGATGCAGTACATCAAACCTCAAGCTACCTGCAGGGCACTCTTGAGAGAGAAAGGGGTACTCTTGAGACAGAAATTGACTTTCTACTCTGTGAAGATGAAGGAAGCATCATGCTGACTCATCTTCCCACTTGGGAGTTGTTCTTCAATGGAGAGGTCTATCATTAGATCTTTTTTGGAAAATGAGGTGGCTGCCATTTTACAGGAGAGCAAGGTGAAAGATGGGTCTGATACTTACTTGCCCAGGAGCAGAACTGCAGATTTATTCCCCAGGCCTGCATACCCAGGAGTAAAAATCATGTGTCCAACAACTTTGTTCAGAGACCCTCGAGGGTCTCCTCTGCAGAGTGACCCTCAGGTGGTGTTTTGGATCTATTTTGTACATAAATTGTATAAATTCAACTAATGAGAACACACAGATGTTGCACAGAGTGCATATTTATGCAATAAAATCAAACTTTGAATCTGTGCTACTAGGTCCAGTTAAAGTGAAGTATTACTACATCAGTAATGAGCAGAGACATGTGAAGAAGATCCTTTGCTAGCATTCCTAGGGAATGCTGCAGATGTTTCACTGTTCCTGGAGTACAAAATCATTCCTCCCTCCTAAAGAGCATCCAAATGCTTTTAATATTGACCTGGAGATTAAAAAAGCCCCAACAACTAAGTGCACAGCATTCTATTACTGTATTGAATAGCTATTAATATGGTTGCTGCTGGAGATGGGAAGAGAAGCATAGCTGCCTATAGCTGCAAATATAATAGCTTCTAAAGTTTTAAAATGCTCCTTCTGTCTCCTCACGCGTGCATGCTACCTGCCATCCTGTGTTTGTATTTTGTATGCTGATTTGGGGAAAGATTTGATTTGACGCTACAGCACAGCTTGAGGAACCAGCTGTACAGAATATTAATATCTGATCTTATTTCATTAATATCAATTTCAGGCCTGCATTCCAGAGAGGGTTAATATTAAGCTGGTTTTAATCACAGCAATATTTTCCAGATTCCTAGACAAAATGGACCAGCTGGTTTGAACTAAATTTTACAGTGCAGGAGACAAGAAACAGACTTCCTCACAGGAAGGGAATGTGGCAGTGTAAGTCCTGGAAGCATGGGGAGGTTTCAAGCACTGGGCAGGATGTCTTGCTGTCACAGTGAGGTCTGGCAAGGGCAAGACTGAAAACCAGAGGGACACCTAGTCTTGGCTGTGTTCTCACCTTGGTTTTGGATGTTTCGGATGCCTGCTCACCTCAGGCTCTTTGTTCTGATCCCACCTCGGCTCTCTTTTTGACTTATGATTCTTTCATGGCAAGTGACAAGCTTTCAGGAAAGCTGTATTTCTGGGCTGGCTTGTGGCTGTCCACTCCACTTCCTGCATCCCACCTAAAAAAGAAGTGGTTGTGCAACCAGTTGCTGGAAGTTGGAGAAAATATTGCCATGCCTGATCTCCTGCGAAACCACCAAATGAGGTCATTAGACATTAATTTTTCTTTTCTTTTATTTCTATTTTTTGTTTTGTTTTTTTTTTACAATTTAGATATGCAGCCTTGGAGGAAATGAATGAACCACAGCTTCATTTTTTCCTCCACTTTTTTCCACCATAAAATGGCATAATTAAATAGCAGCTATATTGTTTTACAAATGCTTCTAAGCGTGAAATTAGTGTGCTTCCCAAAAAAGCCCTAAAACTGAAAGACTCTGCAGTGTTTGTTACAGTAAGTTAGGCCTGTGACATTCTATCCTCTGAGAAATATTCCTACATAGAATCTAGTTATCCAGTTCATCAACATGCATAATTTCTTCCACTACTCCTAGCCTTGAGTCAAGATTGGATTTTGTGAAGATGTCTGCAGAGGAGTTTTATGTATGGAGCTGTAAGAAAAGAAAAGGTTAAAAATTGTGGTTGCAGCAGCCGTGAAAAGCTATAGCATAAATGTTCACTACTTTAAAATATGAAAAAAACGGTGTCTTTTAAATATCAAAGGGATTAGTATTAATCCAGCACTTGTGATTTTCTTAAATCATGTTATTTGCATAATAATACTCACCACCTGCTATATCTTCAAAGCGCTTTTCAGACATTAACTAATTGATCTTTGTAACACCCCTGTGATGTAAAGACCTGTTATTATCCCCAGTCTGCAGATGTGGAAACCACGACCCAGAGTAGTTGAAGGAACTCATTGGGCACAGGGCTGAGAGAGTGACATCGAGGGTGCCATGTCTCTATTGTTCTGTCTTCTAGCAGTTCCCACTTGCAGCACTTCCAGGGGCAACTACAATTTCTTCTTGCCTTTAGGGAAAAAGAAAAAGGAACCAATTTATTTTTTTTGTGCCTTTGGAGGGATATTGTTGGGGGATGTTTGTTTGTTTTGATTTTGAGGGTGTTCTGCTAAATGGTTTTACTTTTGTTTTTACTTGCCCTGTAGTCAAAGACAGATAAGACAAAAAGGCTTCTTATAGCTTCTTATTGTGTGTGTCCACCACAGAGAACAATGACAGCTTTTGAGCACTTTTTTCTTTGTTCAGGACTCAAATGGTTTTCTTAAAAGTTCCATCAAGAAGTTCCATCTCAATATGAGAAAGAAGAATGCAAAGAGCTTTACACTGAGGGGGCAGAGCACTGGAACAGGCTGCCCAGGGAGGCTGTGGAGTCTCCCTCTCAGGAGGCATTCAAAACCCACCTGGACATGTTCATGTGTAACCTGCTTCTGCTGGCCCTGCCTTGGCAGGGATTGGACTAGATGATCTCCAGAGGTCCCTTCCAACCCTAACAGTTTTGTGATTCCTTTTAGTAGTTTTTTGGTCAAACTTGCTCCTGGTTGTCAGAGTAAGAAATTATTAAAAGGAGAAGTGACAGGGTGAGTTGTTTATCATTATAAAATGTAAATACCTGATTCCATCCTGTGCTGGCAGTGAGCAGCCATTCCCAGGTACCTGCCAGAAGAGCAGCTGGTGTCTGTGATGGAGGGCTGCTCCAGCAGTGGAAGGCTGGGGTGGTGCTGCCATCAGGATGGTAGCGTGCTCCCAACATCTGCCTCAAGGTGTTCCTTCACCATGTGTCTAGGGAGGCTGAGGGCATGTGTTGTTCCAACCCTGGGTGGTGTGGGTGACATGCAGGTGATGTGGAGGTTCCCTCAACCTCCACCATTGCTTTCTTTGCAGCAGAGCTTAGTAAAATGCCAGGTGAGCCTTGGTAATTTATTCTTGGGCCTTGGATCAGCCAGTTGGTTTTTGTTGTTGTTCTTGTTGGTTTTTTTAATTATTATTCTATTATATTTTTAATTATTATTCTACTCATTTTTGGGACTGAGCTGACAGCTTCCTAGGAAACCTGGGGAAGTGTCAAATGATGGTTAGTTTTGATCTCTTTTCTTGTGGACTTTTCTGTAATATCAACCCATGGGAGATGTCTCAGCAAAATCAGTTTATTTAAAACATTTTAAATAATGGAAAATAGATTTGAGGAGGGATTTGAAGAAGCCATATGCAAATGGAGGCCATGCTCTGTCATAGAGCAGGGAATCAGCTGTAGATAAGCCATTCATTGAACCTCCTCTAAAGGAAAAGACCTGGTAGCTGTCATTCCTCTGCTCAACTGTTATTACTGTGAAGTTTTTCCTGGTGTTTATCCTGCAACTCCTGGATGCTCTTTAGGTCTCTTGTCTTTAATAGACATGGTGAAGAGTTCATTCCCTTCCTCTGTGACTAATTTCTCCCTAGTTGTGCACTCAGTAAAAGCTAAATCACTTGCCAATAATTCTTGGGTCCTTGAAATAGCAAGAAAGCAAGCTTTTAAACTGGTGAGAGTTCTCTTAAGAAATTACACTGTTTTGGCAACTTATACAGCCTTGAACTTGTTTGTGAGCTGACCGTATGCTCTGTAACTAGATAAGTTTGTTTAGTAAACTTTTTAAAACCCCTCACCTTTTAAAACCCAATTGTTTCCAGACCGGGGTTCTGTGCCTCTTGTTTAATTTTGCTGTGAACAGAACAGCTAGGGTCTTCATTCAAGGGCCTGCCTTGCTTTGTACCGGCTGATTTACAATACAATGTGTAAATGTAGTAGCAGTCTGGAACAAAGGAGAGCCTGTTTATCCAAACAAATTTGAGGGTGAGGGTGAAGAGGTAAATTGCAGCCTGTTCACTGAACTGCAGCTTGAAAGCGGAACGAAAGGACCGCAGGGGAAACGTGACAGGCAAATGATTCAGGGCAGCGGGCTTGGCCCAGCGTCCCTGTAATTTTAGGGTAGTGCTGACCCAAGGAGCCCAGGCGAGCTGTCGGGGTGCCCAGGTGCTTCCTGGTCCTTTGGAGGAGCTTCACTGGCAATTAAAGACTTTTTGTAGATGGTTTTTGTGCTTTGCTCAGAGCAGTTTTTCTGTAGTTGTGCAGAGTCCAATGTAACCTCTTGGCAGGTGCTGCTGTGGTTCCCCAGTCCGCAGTGCCTTAGCTGATTGCTTCTACTTGTCCTGAACTGAAGCCAGCAAACACATTTCTTGGATTTAAGTATTCTGGGTATTTTAGCCTTATTGTTAAGCTTGAGTATTTCAGCTAAAACAGCTAAGTCTATTAGCAAAGAGATTAAATTGTGAAGAAGTTGTATTGCCTTGTCCAGACATGAAAAATAAATTGTTATAAATAGGCTTCCATCCAAGGCATGATCACTCCTGCAAAACAAATTGGACAGAAATACTGTGGTGCTTTTCTGTGCCTTGCATGCTCGCTCTTTGTACTTCCTGTAAATGAGTTTGCTATCTAATTATGAAATAGGTTAAGGAGGATTACCTATTCCAACTGTATTGATACTGCTTTCTAACGTTGATTGCAATAGAGGCTTGGTTTGCTCAAAATCTATTTTTTATTCTGATTCTGCTACCATAAAACATCTTGGAAGGGAGGTTTGCAGAGCAAGGCTGGGACCTGAGTAAGGTGAACTCTTCTTTAACACAGCTCATCAGCTTCTTGGCTCAGTCGCATCCTGCGTGCTGTGTAGTATTTACTGTTGCACCAAGAAACATGAAGTTCCATCTGTCCTTTGTTTTCCTGCCCATTAAGTACAAAATTCATTTTGGTTTAGGAGAGCTTTCCCCAAAACTTTTCCTGAGTTATAAATTATGGCTTTTCTGAAATCTTCAGCCTTGCCTGTGGGAATAACACTTTAATTTGGTTTAAGAGTAGATGAGTAATCTAGCTACAGATAGTGATTTTTCAGTTCAGCTGCAGTCAGCTTCTTGTTCCAACTGTTGCACTAAAATTTCAGAGGTGGCAATCAATTCCCAGCCGGCCTTGTTTATTCTCCCCTTGATTTTTCTTGTTCTCTTCTTAGTCTATGACACTGAAAAGTACCATTTTATAAAGGATGTGTGCTGTATTCCTGTTAATGGTTTTCAACACAATTTTGTGAAGTCAGATTGCTGACCTGTTTTTGCTCTGTTCGGTCATCACCTAGAATTTTAGCACAGATACTCAAATATTTCATGCTTGCCACTTCAAAACAGATGAAGAGTATCTCTTCAGGAATATACTTTAACTTCTCATATCTGTTTCGGTTCTTTCCACTGTAAAATGGAAAGAACTGGGTTAGCATTAGTTAAGCTAGTTTATTTTGTTTTCTGTATACATAAATAGGAAGCCAGGCTGAAAGCTCTCATTTGGCATGCAGGTCGATTTTATAGGCACCCAGACTTGGAACACATCTTTCCAACATCAGCACATCTTTTCAGCATGTTCTTTGGGTAGCTGAATGGATGGGACAGAGAAATGGGTCTGCAAGCACTGGCGTCGGTGTGCCGAGGCCAGCAGGGAAGCTCCTGTGTCGGGTCATGGAGCGCTTCTCAGGGCATTTGGGTGAGGGAAGAGGGGTACCCTGATGATGTGGAAGCTGCTGCCCCACAAGGCAGGTCAGCAGACGGAATGCACTGCTCTTTAGATGCTTGTTTTTGTTTCTCTAATTAGTATGCAATGTTAATTTCCTCTTGAGTATGTGAAAGAGGGAGGTTCAGTCTTCAGGGACTAAAGCTGCCTGGAGGAGTGGGGGGGTTGTTTTGTTTTGTTTTAAGCGATTAAGTGTGGTATACACTGTTCCTTGATGGAAGGACAGAAACTTCTTCATAGCTCTTGTTTTAAAAGCTATGGGCTATGGGTCAGCCCATAAATGTTATTAATTTCATGTGGAGTGGCTAAACTTCCTGCTGACTTAGGTAATGTACCCACTGAGCTTGGATAAAAGGTTAGAGATGGCAATTACGGAAAAAATCTTTTTCCATTAAGCTTTTGTAAGCTCATCCAAGCCACTGTCAATAATTACTCTTTTTTGCCTGCTATTGTGGACTGACTCTAATCCAGACTTGCTTTGTTTAATTTTTTTATTGCTTGAACGTGCACGCTCAAGATACATGGAGAATATCAAGCAACATTGAGTACACACTGAGCAAATGCACTTGCTGGATGTATCTGATGTGTTAAGAAGTGAATAGATTTACAGCATATTTGTAAGTGGTCATAATTGGGCTGTAAAATTGCATGGTCGTGCACTTTTAATTCTCTGTCTCTTAAGTTGAACAAGGTATCTTGCAGAGTGGCATTGGGCTGGAGGGGGGTACCAGGAGGGCTAGAAATAGCAGCTGTTTGTTTATGCCAGAATTTTTATTCTCTCTCTTCCTTCTCCCTTTCCTAGGGATAGTCTTATGTATTCCACCCACTCTCATTCCCTTCTGGTGAATGTGTGTGGATGTGCTCCAGGACCATATGTGCTCGTAGAGATATACTTCAAAGGAAATTCTAGACTGCCTAGAGAAGCAGTTTGAGTTTAGACGAGGCCTGAATTTGCCGACTGCTACAGCATTTCTTTTGAAGAACCACATGGCAGTGCTGCTGTTTCTTTCCTTCAGCACCTTTACACACTGATGAGCACCCTTAGCCCCCAAAGCAAGCGAGCTGCTGCTAGGTGTACTCTGTATGAACTTAAGCAAGCTGAATTTCACTTCAAGGAATCAACTCAGATGGGCTTTTTGGTGGCTAGTTGACATGCTTTAGATTTCATGATGTATTTGCCCAGCAGTGGTTTCAATATGAGGTTGTTTCTTTTTTCCTCCTCCATGCACAATGATTTCTTCAAAGAAGACTTTATCAGGTGGTTTTCTGGAAAAGTGGGAACTTGTCCCAGCTGATTCAGGGACACTATCATACCAAGTCATTATTTCTAGGTACTTAGGATTCTGGCTGCAGACCAAAAGGACCTTGTCTGTGTCTGCTCTGCTGTGGCTATTCTTGGTTAGATGCCTACTTTCTGTTTGACAAACCTCTGCAGGTTCTTGATGGCTTCCATATGAATGGTGTGGTATTAAACTGAATATGCTAAACTTACTCTTTGTTGGGGAATGAGGGGCATCTGGTGCAGATTTTGGCATCCTTTTCCTTCCAAAATACAGAATTGCACAATAGCTGCTCCATTCCAGCAGCAGCAGCTTTTGAACCTGCACTGTATTGAAGTTAAATGTTTGCCAGGAGTTGTCCATTATGTTTTGCAATATGAAACATTGACCTTTCATATGAAAGGCATTTATTTTATATGATCACATTTATTTTAAAAAGTCCATTTTTATGGGTATTTGGTCCACTACTCTTGAAGAATGAGTGACTGGCAGATGCATCAGTGGACTTCTATATAGCATCTTTCACCTTTATGTGCTCTAGTTCATGGTGCTGATCGTCATTAATTTGTTTCTGTAGATGCAAGTTTCGTATCCCAGACAGGCTGATCCTGTTTGTAGCTAGCTGGAGGTAAGGGAAGGAAAATAGCTTGATTTTTCACAGGTGTTGCCATGCAGTCATGCATTCCCTTCTCCAGTTTTCACTCTCTGGTCAGCCATGAAATACAGCGTGTGAGGGTGTGTATGGAAACTGTCAGCTATAAAAACACCCTCTGAATGTAGGGAATTGGTTGTATTAGGGATGAGCAGTCTTGCTTGCTCGCATCCTAAGCCAGCAGCATGAAATTGCTTTTAGATACTTGAAAACAGCAAAAGAAAATTGCTTCTCCCCCTCACCCTGCCTTTGGAAGAGCATGTTCTTGTTAGCTGGGCTGCTTGTAAAGGTGCAATTCTCTTTGTTATCCCTAAGATGGTCTGTTGGTGTGCTGGGAGGGCTTCTCGCCTCCCTGACTACGTATTTGTTTCCATATTATTTGCAGCCGGTGGAGTGTTTGTGTTCACAGGATTATTTGTTTACAAATGATATCGTTTCTCCTGAGACTACATCTTCTGATGATGATCAATGGCTCAGTTACTTTTAATAAAGCTGAGGCAGTCAGACACAGGAATTCTTTTGAAGTTGTTGAGGCCTCATCTGAGTCATATAATACCTTAAATGAAAGCAGAGCAAATAGGAAATGTAGAAACGAATGACAGGTGTTGGCAGGAGGGATGTTTAGGAAGTTTGCAGCTTTCACATCTTTCTTTTCTGCTCAGGGCAGATGACTGTTCTGCCTTTAGGCACAAACAAGCCACAAATGAGAAGATGGTGGAGAAAAATGGGTAGCAGTGGCATGATGGGAGGTGTGTGATGGATGTGACCAAACAGATCTTTTTCCAGCACAGGCAAAGCTCCTTGTTCTGGTGGACCAGGTTCAGCATTTAGTGCTGATGCCCTTGGCCCCAGGAAGGTGGTCACAGGGTAGAGCCGGCTGGAGGCCAGGATCAGTTTCCAAGGAGGAAAGATCTCCTAGGACCTCCTGCACTGATTAGTTCTGAGATGCTCTGGCAGGCAGTGAGTGGTTTTGGGATGTGTTTGGAAGATGATTCAGTAGACTATAAGAGATATTTTCATGTGTTCCAGTTGGCCCCAGCCTTCTTACCTGTAAGTGTCCATAGGACTATTTAAGCCATTTGCTGAATCAGACTTCATATAGGCTTTAGTCAAACTAGCCAAGCAGTGGGGCTTTTCTGCAGATTTGGTAAAAGGGCATCTTTGAATACTACATTTAACCTTTTCTTTCATAGGAATGGATACATTCCTATGAAAGAAAGGGGTGAATGCTGAGTGAGGACTTCTCTATTGTTCACTTTTCCAGTATGATGGAACTTAAAGACATTTGTGGCCTTTGAAACTCTTCTGGATAAAATAGCTCCTCAGAGGTGCCAAAAAGGTTTGGTTTCAGGAAAAAAACTGAAGTATGAATATAAGGTATGTTGTGCTGGTAGTTTTTGTAGGCCTGGACATTTGCTACTGTACTGGAGAAGATATGGACTCTTCTTTCCTTTCACCTTCCTATCCCATCAGCCTCCAAGCTTTTTGAACCAGCACATGTTGTTACTTCTTAAGCTCTTATTTCTCTGCTGTGCTGCTGCATGGATGTATAGCTGACGGGTGATGCTCTCCGGGCATGGCTGTGGCAGACTCCTTATTGTTTTGCCATCAGCTGGGTGTCATTTCCCATGGCACCCAGTATCTGACCACAGTCTGACAGCCACTGGCCTAGTCCTGCAGGGCTTGCTCACTCCTACACAACTACCAAAGGGCACTGCTGGTTTTCCACCTTCAAGAAGAGGTCTAACTGTTTGTGGGTACCTTAGTTTGGGTATTGGCTCATACTAACCACCACTAATGGCAACCTTTGGGGACAGATTGGTGAGAGACAAAATTGGTGGGGACAAAATGGTTGAGAGTTGCAAGGGACCTCTGGAGGTCGTCTGGTCCAACATTCCTGCTCAAGTAGCTCCTCCTAAAGTCAGCCATTTTCAATATCTCCAAGAATGGACACTCTACATCTGGGCAACCTGGGCCAGTGTTTGGTCATCGCCACAGTGAAAAAGTGTCTCCTGATGTTCAGAAGGAAGCTCCTGTGTTTTAGTTTGTGCCCCTTGCCTCTGGTCCTCTCACTGGCACTACTGAAAAGCAGCAGGCTTCACGCTCTTTGCACTCTCCCTTCAGCTATTTACATATATTGACAAGATCCCCCACAAGCTTTCTGTCCTCCAGACTGAGCAGTCACTGCTCTGTCAGGTTTTCTTCACAGGAGAGGTGCTCCAGTCCCTCAATTGTATTTGTGGCTCTTGGTTGAAGTCTCTCCAATATGTTGATGTCTCTCTTGTACTCAGCCCAGAACTGGACATAGTACTCCAGGTGTGGCCTCACTTCCTTGCTGGTAACACTTTGTCTAATGCAACCCAAGACACCGTAGGCTTTCTTTGCACGTCTCTCACTCATGCTGAACCTGGTATACGCCACAACCCCCAGCTCCTTTTCTCCCAGACTGTTATCCAGTCCTCAGCATATTCTGATGTCTGGAGCTGTTCCCCACTGGTGTGATACCTTAAGTTTTAGCTTTCATATTTCTCAGATTCTGTGCTGCCTAGATGTGCAGCTCTGAGCTTCATATTAAGTGTCAGTAAGTTTTCTTCACAGGGTAGGTAGACAAAACAATCCTTTTCCAGCTTGAGACCGAGGACAATTGGTACAAGCTTCAGGCCCCAAAAAGCATAAACAATGGAGAACTGAAGAGGCCAACGAGAAGGATGGAACTTCATAACCTGAAGCTATAATTGAACAACTACAAATGGACAAAAACTTATAAAATTTCACACTTATAAAAGTGTGAAACCTGGCGAGCGGTTGTCAATTTTGTGACCATTTTAGGTACATCTTGGGTGTAGCCCTGGCCGGGCTCTTATACTGCCCAAGGTGTATCCTTTAAGGCCTTTTAATAAATACCTACTTTATTCTCTTAGCTCTGTCTAGTTCCAGGTCATCCTTCTCAAGGCATCAGGTGCAGGACTTTGCATTTCTCATTGTTAATGAGGTTCCTGTTGGTCCATTTCTTCAGCCAGTCAAAGTCCTTCTGTATGGCATCAGGACTCTGTTGTGTGTTATCTGTGGGTATACTGCCCCATCATCCAGATGGCTGATGAAGCTCTGTAACACTACTGGACCCAGTTCTGGCCCCTGGAGTGCACTGCTAATCACTGGCTTGAGCTTTGTGCCAGTGATGGGTATGAGTTTTCTAGTGTCAGGGTCTGAGCAACAGGGAGGTGGGATTAAAACATCCCTTGACTCCTGCTGGGAGTCAGAGGAAGCTTGTGTGAGCAAGTTGCAGAGACACAGGGAGACGTGGCAGGGTTTGCAAGAGGTTTTGCCTGACAGGTGGGGAGGGTAGCTTTCAGAGGGAGATGTGTATTTGTCTTGTAAGTTAATGCTAATTTGTACAATTTTATCACTAGTCTTGAAAATAGTTTATCACCAGCTTAAATCCCCAGCTTCTGGAGCCAAATGACTGAGGGAATGTAAGCGTTTTCTTAACAGAATATTAATCTCCCTATTCCTGGTATTGACCTGAGAAGGAAGAGCAATTTAAATCTAAATGCTTAAAAACTAAAGGTAAATAAAAACATGCCTTATTTGCCACCAGTGGACCTGAGATCATCAATATGGCCAGGGCCCAGGTAGCTTTGCAGCCTGCACAGCCAGGTGTCTGGGTGGCTCAGGTACTGTGGGACTGCATGCACCTCACAATAAAGGCTTGCTGCTGGCAGTGCATGTGCATTATGTTGAAGCATGTGTCGTGCTGGTTGGGCTACCTCCAAGAGAGTTTAATATGCTTGTAGTCATGCTTTGTCTGCAAAAGTAGCTTTCAGGCTGAGTGCTGTTCCTCTTTCTTTATGGGCAGGGTTGGAGCTCGGTGGTTTCCATCCTGCCCCTGGTTCCTTGTGCGTCTTTCTCATTCTCTGCAGCTGGTGGGTACTGCTTCCTCCCCAGCTGATTCAGCTTCTGGAAGGGCTGTGCTTTGTGCCAGACCTCTGAGATGTTTTGATTTGGGGGTGATTTGTTTGGGTTTTTTTAAAGAACACAGTGCTCTTTTGAAGGTTTTATTTTTAAACTCTGTGTGAATGTGTACCCAGCTTGCCTGTGGTTAGGTAAGCATCTGAATTAGCACAGGAGAAAGGTGTGGTAGCTCTCCTGTGCAGGCAGGGAGGCATAGGGGTGGCAGCAGTGGGAAAGAGGCAGCTCCCCAAACCAGCTTTGCCACTGCCAGAGGATTGGCAAGGTGCAGTGGCATCCTTCCCCAGGTGCTTTTGCACTCTCCACCCCTCCCCAAAGTTGCTGCTCACTTGCTAAAAGCTGATAAAATAGAGTCCAAGGAACTCCCTGGGAGCTGGTGAGACTTCTACTTCAACTCACTGGTGACAGGACTGAAGGCATAGCCCCATCCCCATAAGTACAGACAGAGCTTGACTGGGCTGGAAGGGAGCTGGGGATATTTTGCCACAGAGTGACAACAGTGCTGAGCTAGGTGTCCCTTATCCACCTTGTACACTTCTGTAGCTAAATTGCTCTAATTCTGTTCTAGTCCAAAACAAAATGATCAAGATTGGGCTGTATCTATGAATACAACGAGTCTTCTCATGCAGGATGAGTCACAAGATCAGTGGAAATGGTTGTACCGTAATGGAGCTGGAGAGCGGCCGAGGGTGAAGGTCCTTGTACTCTGAATGAGATTTTCAGTGCCTGTGCCTGAGTTCCTCTCCAGTAACCTAATTTTTTCCTGCATTGGAGCTGGGTTTATCATAGCCCTGGAAAAGACACAGGCATTAGCTACGTTGTAATTGCCTTGCTAAGGAGCTTCTACTTAGGTATTAGTTTTTTCTGGCTCACCTCTGTGAGGAATCCTGTCTAGTAGCCAAAGAGAGCCTAGCCCTTATAAAAAACACCCATAACATCGTCTCTGAGCATCTGTTAGCTGTGTCCCAATTGGCTTGAAGGATCTGTGTACTTGGGGTTTGTGTGCCAGAATTATGCCCTTGGCTGCAAAAAAAAAAAAGCACATAGAGTCCAATTACTGGCTCTAAGCAGTATAAAATAATGTTAAATAACTCCTGATTTTTTAGATTTAATTAAAATGAAAGGCTGAATTGGCACAGCCACTTCTGAGTTATCAGTAAGTGGTAGGAGTTTGCAGCAAGGTCTACGGGAGAAACTTTGAAATTATTCTAGTTATGCTGGAAGACAGAGATCCAAAAATATTTGGCCTTGCTCACTGTGCTGAACATGTTCCTGTTCATGCTTTTTGTTGCTTGTTCCCAAGTGACAATGACACATTCACTTAAACCATGGGGAAAAAAATAAGATTTTAAAGCAGTTGATTATGAATCATACCAAAAACAATCCAACCACCCTGTATTGGGGACATAAGAAAAATGTAGTTCAGCATTTACAGGCATGAGAAAAAAAGAAGTTTGGAGGAGTAACCCAAAGTAGCCTGCAAGTCACTGTGTATTAATACAACTTGACAAGAGTGATCTCTATCACCATATCAAACCATGTATTTTCCAGTAATCTTCCTTTATTTGTACCAAGATTGTCTGGTCTGACTGACAGCTAGTTTGCTTGTTCATTCATGGGGTAATCTGTTTTGTCTTCTACATCTATATGAAGCTGAAGAAGAAAATTGCAGGTAGGCTTTTTGTAGGGAGACAGAGTCTTTCCTACTCATCGCTCTGTGTGAAAAGTTGCAAGCTGTGTTCAAGGGAGAAAAGAAAACCTGTGTTCTGCTGCTGTTTCTGGAATATTGTTATAACACCTTTCTAATGAAGCTCTCATAGTGTGGTGATGGAAGTCAGTCCCAGATAGGCTCTTGGCAAAAATGATTTGAAGAAGTCAAACAGCTTCTTTAAAAATCTGTTTCTTTGTTTTATGTGCCACCGATTTAGCTTCTTAAACTTGTTTTTTTTTCTTCAAGATGGAAGACTTAACAATCATCTGAGTGTAACAACAATTTTCCTAGCTTTTTGAATCATATTTATTCTAAATATGAGGCTATAACTGCACTACTTATATTTTATGTTGATAGTGTTTAAATTTTTGAAGGGAACTGCAAAGCTGTATTCTTCTTGGACCTCTTGTTCCAGAAAAATAAAATAAATGCTGAGCACTTGGGCTTTCCTGAATTGTATGTTTTCTGAGAGGGACTGTAAAACCAATCCAACCTTGGAAATCCTGGCCTCTTTGCCAGGATGATCAACGTGATGTCGAGCAATGCTTGGCCAAGTGCATTTATGAAATGACATAATTGAAAACTGCAAACCTATTCAATTATCTACTGGCAGATACATGTGCTAAATTTCCACTGTTGCTGCATCACTTAAGTATGGTCTAAGGTACAACTTCTTCCACGAATCTTGCAATATTTCATGTGTTTTTTTTCTTTAAGCACAGTTCCCTGAAGTCACATAGATAATTCCAGCTTTCAATTTAATTCCTATATTTCAAAAAATGTAGTGAAAGACAAAAACAATGGAAGTACATTGCTGCTCAAAAATCATACGATGAAAATAAATGTGGAACGAGAATGCCCCATGTGTGTTTGGCTTTATGGTTGGGGTTTTTTTCCATGGGAAGAAAATAATCTGAGTCATTGCTCTGGAAATATTTGGGGTTGGCACAACTACTGCAAACTACAGTACCATTCACCAAAGCAAGTAGTGTTAAAGTACTCAAATTCCCCTCTAATCGCTTCCTTCATCATCTTCTGATGGATCTAAGCTACAGCTGTCACCAGCCTAAATGGAGGACAGATCCATGTTTACTGAAGTTAAGGGGAGCTCCTCTTTCCTCCTGTCCTTGTTAGAGTGGGGTGGGATCCTCAGTGCTGGAAGTCCCTACTGCACATGGGAAATGATGCACCCACACACTGACCGAGGTGTTCCTGCAGGCTGACTCAATGTGCATGAGGGTGTCCCACCCCAGGGGGCTAAGGGTGGCACCTTTATGCAGTAGATTCATAGCAGAGCTCCTGCCTGCGCCCCTATCCTCCAATTTGAGTGTGCTGAGGACACAATAACGTGTGTTATTAGGTCCCAAAATGAAGGGAAGCTTAGATGTCAGTTATTTTAAATAGCGTGACTCATCCCTTATCCTTTTACCTTGTACTCTGTCTTCTCTCATGCCTTTGCTGCTATTAGGCTACAGATCCTTAGCTTTGCTAAAACTGCTGTTGGTATCTTCAAGGCAACCAGATTGCAGGGACCTGCCTTCACTGGACCAGACATGTCTCTTTGATAGTCGCCTGGTGCTTTTTGAAATGTCAGTTCTAAAAGCTTTCTCACAGAAAAAAAAAATGCCAACAACTTCTGGTAACAAGGCACTGGAGCTGGATGCTGTTCATGCAGAGCTCTAGGGGAATAAAAATAAGAAATTGCTCCTAGTTTGCTGTCTGCTTAAATAAACCTATAATATACCAGTCTAGTGAGGGTTTCTGGGGGTCATGCAGGGAGATTATCAGTAAATCTTGCTCCTGTATTACGTAGTTTTGTAGGAATCAGAATAGGAATAGAAGCAGTAGATAACAGGAATATAATGAACCAGAGAGGAGACAGCATGTCTTCTGTAAATGGAATTTGCTTCTTGTGATTCTGTGCAAGTTTTGGAGGGGAGCTACTATATGGATACAGCAGATCTACCTGGTGCTTTGTAAAAAGCTCTTTGAAAATAAAAGTACAAGCTATATTTCACAGAAATATTTTAGAGCCACAGTTATCGGAGAATGAAAGAAAAAGTGCTAAGTGATTAAAAATAGGAAACAAAGAAATGGAATACCTGATTAGCATCCTTGTTCTATAGCAGCTATTACTGGGATGAGTCTGTTGTTGGAGCTGTTCAACATATTCATCAATGATCTGATTTTAAGTAGATGACAGAACTTGTAGAGAATACCAAAATTATTTACAGTAATCTGACCTGAAGCTGCTTTTGAAATTACTTGCAGAGATTCTTTCAACACAGGGCTGGAAATATGGGGAGATGAAATTCAGTGTCAAGGAATGTAAAATAATGCATGAAGTGGGAAAGGAAATAATCCTCTTCTTTCTGAGGGACTAAAAAGCCTGAAGACACTATTGGCGGTGCAGTGGATAATACTTTGTAAATGTCAGTTCAGTGTGCAGTGGTGGTCAGTAAAGTCAATAGAAGATGAGAAATACTAGGAGAGGAGTAGAGAGCAAAATCAGAATTACCCCTGTGATTTTATAGATACATAAACTTTGGAATCTTAGATACCCTGTAGGGATCTAATCATTTCACCTGAAGGATGGGGCATCCTTTCTTAGGAAAAAAACCTCTTCAGCTGACATGAAAAAAGGCATGAAAGAGAAAATACAATGTAATTTAAAAGTACAGACTAGGAACAATACAATTATCAGACAGCAGGCCTAAGGTCCAGTTCCCTCTTCTGCCCCTTCTCCTCTTCAAGGGAAAGCTAAATTTCACAGAATTGCTACAGGAAGCTTTTAGATGCCAGTGATATGGAGAGAAGATTAGGCACACATAGAAATAAGTATACATACATAGAAAATAAGACCTTTGGTAACTTTAAAGCCTTGATGCAACTTTCAGTTTAGGAAGTCCTGAAACTCATTTTTCTTAGGAATCTGGGGAGATATCTGGCATGAAAAATTAATGGTCTACAGTGGCTACTGCTAGCTACTCTTAAAATGTGGTTCATTTTCCCTGATTGTCTTCAACAAGACACCTAATTTCTATCTCTGTACATTTATTTACAGCAAACAATCATCAGGGGATGGAGAGAGGGGAGGCTGAGGTGATTCATGCAAGCCTAAGATAAGCACCTAAACTAGGCAAGCTGAAATGCCCCTGGGAGGGCTGAGTCTCCTTGAAAACAGAAATAATCTAATGACAAGTTTGGGCTGCTCTGCAGAAAGTGAGATGAAGTCTGTTCTCAGGGGAGTGTGCTGGACTAGAGGATGTTTCCTCTGTCTTATCAGGACAGCTCTCAGGTTTCTAAACACAAAAAGCTGTGCATCAAAGTAGATGGTACCGGGGGCCTTAATTCCAAATGGCTTAGCACAATCAGTGTGGGTGTGTTGGGCTGTTTTTCAAAAGGCTCTTGAGTTCATTCAGCAACGAGTGTCAAGGGATGGCTCTGGATGATCGTAGGTGAGGGTGGGCTCCAATTGAAATGCCCAGGTTCAGTAGTGTCATCTTCTTTTGCTTCCAGCCTTCTAAGGGAGATGCCGTTGTCTGATGACGGTCTCAAGGGCTCAAAGAAATGGAAACAAATCCTAATGGAATAAGCAACAAACATATTTACAGATTAACATTTAAATGTCTTCAATGAATGTAGTTATATTTCCTGAATTACACCCTACATTGAGTTCACTTCAGTACATTCCAGTGGTGCTCAAGAGAATAAATGTCATCAATTTCATAAAATGTTGCTATCTTTAAACTACATGCAGTAAGAAATAGCTCTGCAGTTCTGTGCTGGGTGTTCCAGAGCTGAGCACCAACACATGGGTTTGGTGGCATGAGCCAGTGCAGGAGCCCCGTGAGCAGCTCAGAGGCAGTGTGTGCACATGAGGGATCTGGAGGAGGTCAGAGAGAAATTTTCCTTGTTCTTGTGGCATGTTAATTGGGTGTATACCGTCCATGAGGGCAGCTTGCCTAATGTGATAACTTAAACATATAGTGGAGATTGCTTGCAGTGATAATAGATGAAGCAACCTGCTTCACTTAGGGCCTAAAATGGGTACAGCACCTCCGTACAAGAGGCTAGTTCCAAAGTAATGAAGCTCATCTATCTACCACTGCAAACATCTCTTCTGTGTTGCTCAACTGCCAGTTTTAACAGGTGAATAATTCTTCTTTTCTTGGTGTTCAAAGCAAGGTAATAAACAGGCAAACTCCCCAGCTCAGATTTAAGGGTGAACCTCAATATTTATTTGTTTTACCTGTGACTGCATCACTGCTTTTGTGAATAGTAGACCTACCAAGTAAGTACGTGCCTGTCTGGTTTTTAGTTTTGCATTTCTAAATTACCACCAGATGCTTTAAAAATGACATAACCATGGGGTGAGTGTGATCCCATGCTGCAGGGTGTGAAGGCATTAGTCACCATGGGCATGCTTGTGGTGGAAGACAGGATTCCTCCACCAGCCCACGTCACAACTGACGGCCCAACATGCCCAGGGTTTGTTGTTTCTTGCCTCTATCACTAACTCCCTGCAAACCCCTTACAAAAAAGAAAAATCACCATATCATAGGGAAAGACTTCCCAATCATCTTTTTTTGCACACCAGTTAATTTGATAAAGAAATTAAGTGCATGCTATCACCCAAAATTTTAATGGAATTTTTAAAGTAGCAGTGCTATGGGAGAGGATTTAAGATATGCAAAAGGAAAAGCTGTGTTTTTTTTAAAAAAATCAGCTATCTATTGTTCCCATAACAAAACCCATGTAACTCCATCATATAGCTATTTCAAGTGATTGAAAAAGGAACTGCCAAAGCACCCAGGAGAGAAGGGAGTTGCAAGATTCAGTACTTTTGGATTGCTGTCGCAAACAATCTCATGTTGAAATACTCTCTAGTACAAATGTCATAGATATATCCCCAGTCAGCTGGCTTTTCATTAGAAATGGAGACATTGAAATCTTCTCATGATTCAATTTATGGTGCAGTGAGGTAACCTGGAGAACAATTCAGGGGGAAAGAGAAGCCTTTTATAACAGGTATTTTCCAACAAGTTACCAGAATTCAGAGCTATAAGACTGTTCTGCACAATTTTTCAGGGTTACTTACTGTTTTCAAATATGTATTCTGTTACTTTAAAAAGAGCCCCCTTTCTAATGTGTTTTTTTTTTTAATTAAATTTTTTATATATTTGTTTTATTCATTTATTAGAGACCCTGTAACATTAAAACCAATATGCCATAATTACAAGTAAGCATTTATTGCTGCTGTTGCCACTGATGCAAAATGACTGACATTCTGAACTGTGGGTTGTGGGAAGTTTAGGTGGAAGCAAGCCTGAAATATTTCTTTCTGCAAGAAAAGGCAGCCTAACCTTTTTAATAGAGAGATGCTTGACACATCATGAAAAAGCCAAACCTTGTACTTGGGGAATTATTTCTGAACACTGACAACCAATCAGCTTAGCAGCATTAAGGAAAAACTTCCTTCTCCACCTGTTTTGGACATGTGAAAAAAGGCATTTCAGATGTGCACAGCTTCCGTGAGCAATTAGCCGGAGGATTGGCTGCTTGTGATTTTTGATTCATTCAGGAAAGTAACACCTGCTTGGCTTCTAAAATTGTACCTTCATGATAGCACCACCTAGTAATTATTATTCTGAGTCATCAGCTAATGCTCATTACCACTTCATAATAGCAGTATAATTAAAAATTCGGTGCCATAATCCAGTACGGATGAAGCTTGGAAGCTAGAGACATGGCTTTAGAGAAGTTAGTGTTATTATATTACTCTACCACCAGTCTGTTGAATGGCTTCTGAATGGTCCCCAATTATTCCTGTGCTAAAGTCATATTTTTGTTTTTCCTGGTGTGTCTTGAATATGGGTAAACATTGTAAGGGAAGCAATGTCAGATCAGCAAAACCTGTTTATCCAAAAACTGAGCTTTTGGTTTGGCCCTGGAAGAGGCTGGAGTCAGATCTTGATGGAAATGAGCCCCTGCACTTGTTGCTTTGAAGGTCAGAGGGGACCCATGGAAGCAGTTGATCCCTGTCTGGCAGGTGAGAGGCTGACTGGAAAAAAACAGGAAAAATCAAGTAGTCTGCAGTGGTTAATTCTGAGTTGAAAAGGCACTTTGTATTCCTTCTTCAGTTCAGATGCAGGTGTACACATAACATTTGTTTGCCTTGATTTTTCTGTGAAGAAAATTGACTGGGGAGTAGCCAGTGGTCTTTCTTTGAGGATTTATTTCATCAATGAGGTATGGGAGTGCTTATAAAATCTGCCAAATTCCCAAGAACAGCTTCAATCCAGTGGATTGGCATTTTCTGATCAAATCAACTCTAAGAAAAAGACCAAACATCTATAAGCTGACACAGACAATGCTTATCACCTCTATCATTCTCTCTTTACCTCCTCTCTACTAAATTCGATGGATTGGCTACAGTGTCTGTCTTTAAGTCTAGCTCTAGATAGATGTATACCTCCCATCTGAGCTCTTACCAATGTAATGACATTAGATTCAAGCAGTCAGTGTCAGAAGCAGATACATTTTAGGAAGTCCAATATTTAATGATGTAATTACATCTCACAATTTCAACATGGTGCTTTGATGCTGTGTGTGTTGGAGTATCACGTTTCCTTTCTCTCTCTCTCCACTTCCCTGGAATGATTGTGCTAGCAGGTAAATAGCTGTGACCTTAATGATCTTTTACATTACTCTTTTCCAAATTATATTCCAACACTATAAACTAAATTTTGGGCCTGCTTTTCTGTGCGATCTTGTTTGGTTAGAGTTATCACTGCTGCTGTTCAGTTGAGTTTATTGTACCTCATGATCCACATTGTCATATCTTTGAACTTGACTTGTGCTTTTGTTCAGGTCACAGGAAAATTGATGGAATCATGGATTTACACCAGCATTACCTTTCTTAATTAGGACTTCCACATTCCTGGAAGATTTTTGCTTCAGGTTTTGTTTTTTGTAAAGATTAGGATAGCTGATATACCAAGGATTGAATGATTATCATTGAGAATTATGAGCTATTTAATCTGCTTAGTTATCTTGTGTGGCATCTGTTTTTAAATAGAACTGTTTAGTTATAAGAGCTTAGTTTTAAGATGCTTAATTTGCTGAAAGACATTATGTGCCTTCTTTAACTAAATTTGTCAGGCTGGGGACATTTTCTGGGTAGGATTATAGGTCTGATTTTCCTAGAGCTATATTGATCATTTTCCTGGGGATTCTGTATATTAATTTTGTATGTTCTTCATTTTCTATGAACATTTAGGTACTCAAGATCAATGTCTTAAATGGTCTGCAGTTTCCACAGTGAACTTATTTTCAGTCCCTAAATGTTGCTAAAGCACTTCATGTTTTTTTGTTTAAAACATTCTTATAATGTGATATTTAACAAGTCATCAACCTCAGTAGCTTCTTGGCTCACACTTATAAACTTGTGGGAGCAAATGATTTGGGCTGACAGCTCAATGTCTTAACTTTAAAAGATGCTGTATAATGTCTTCTGTGCCTTTCTCAGAAAATGGTACCTGCTGACTTCCAAAACTCAAGTGAAATGCTGCTGTGGCAGGTGAGAGGGTGCCTGAATCTCCATTTCGGTGTGCCTGAAAGCCTCAGATTTTCCCACAAAAGGCTGGTGAATGGAAAGCCACTGCTAAAGTTTGGGCACCTGAGCCAGTCACACCCAGCAGTCCATGCTGTGCTAATGGCAGCTTTAGGGACACATTTGCTTCTTTTTTCTGGAAGGTGTCTAATGAGAATATAACACTGACCTATTCACAGTCAGGGTGGCATTATTTGCTTGCTATTGCTATTAGTACCTGCAATTTAGCCATAGTCTAATCTTACAGATATGGCTTGCTTCAACTTAATTTAAGGTAATATCCTACAATATTAAGGGATACTTATGAAATGAGTTCTTTGAACCTCTTTCCTCTTTAGCATCACTTAGTCTTGTTGAATGCTTTCAATCTTGAAACAGATTTCAGCTAGACATAAAGAAAGCTGAGTAGTGGTGCTAATTCAGTTTGCTCTGTGATATTTTGCTCTTGTAATTTATTTGCTGTTCTGCTTCCTATTTTATTTGAATTTTAATGTTTAATATGCTGGAGAGAAAAGAAACACAGTGGAATGTTATCTGAGGAAAATAGGTCCATCCATCCATCTATCCATCTTTTTAAAAAAAGTTAATAATTTTCCCAACAGTATCAGAAAGGTGATTCTTGCACAAAACACTTGTCATCTGTTAACATGACACAGGATCTCCCTAACCCCACATCCTTCTGCAGATATGTTCAGCTCTTTTCTGTTTGTTTTTTATTTTTTTTTGGAACCTGCTTGGCAACTTGGACCTAAGGCAAAGAAAGGAAAGAGAAAGACTTGCCAGAGCAGGGGGAAGAGAGATTGCAGGCTGGGAAAGGAGTTTGTGGTTTGGGGAGGGAGGAGGAAGCTAGGAGGTGGCTGTGCTCTACCCAGCCTGGAGGAAACATGAGAGCTCCTGCTTGTGCTACGTCTGCTCATTTCTCTTCTCATGCAGAAAAACAGCCCAAATTCCCTGGTATGCTCCATCAAAATTTTGCTGCAGCACTTTATTTCACTCCCTTGTTCAGTGACTTCAGTTTCTTAACAGAACTAAAGCTGGGCCCTTCCCTAAAACAGCCAGAGGATTGAAATATGTCACTCCCTCTCCCACTTTGACCCCCCAACTCTTCATGCATTTCAAATAGAATGCACTCTGTGGCAACACACATATTTTTATCTTACTAGTAAAAGCTCTCTCAATTTGCAATGTACTTCTTTAGTGAGAGAACTGGGACAGAGTAGTTATTTCTCCTCCTTGAATGCAGAACAATCATTTTCTCTTACACCTTCCTGCCTGAACAAGTTACTTCTCCACTGATGACAGTGCTTCTTTGAAGTAAACAGTAGCTTGCAAGGAAAAATCCTTATCAATATCATGAGGCTGAGGTATGTATATATATATATATATATATATATATAACAAATCCTATTATAGGAGAGAAAGTTACGTAAGAAAGGAATACTGTCTCAGCGGTCATAGCTTCAAGAGCTCTTAGGTATTATTACTGTTGTCCTTGCTTCACAGAGAAACTTCCTGCAATGAGTTGTCCAGGCTTTTGGACAGGGATCAAATGACTAACAGTTATATTTTATTTTTAGTTTGGACTGACATAGTTACCAAGAATATTTCCATATTGAAGCGCTGCATGATGTTTCCGTAAATGACTGCTCTGCCATATCCATACAGTGCTATAGGCAAGCAGGCAGAATTAGGGCACAGGTTCCAGTCATGTTCCAAACTTCATATCTCTTTGTGGTCTCGAGATATCTTAAACTTTTTCCTAAGAGTCTTTCTACTGATCATCCTAAGAAGGATGTCTCTTTCTTCTGTTGCTCTCTGTGCTTGCATGGCCAGAGACAACTGAAATAAGTTGATTTATTATTTCACTTTAAATTATAAACAACTTTTTTAGTTTTGTCTATTTTTTAAAAATACACGTTGCCTCAGGTGCCAATTAACAATGTATAGTACAAGAATGGACATAGCTGACATCAAAACATACAGAGGCATACATGGGAATTCCTTAAGCCATTCAAATTCCAAGTTTGCTGTTTAAAAAGACTCAGTGTACAGCTACTCCTTCAGTCACACCACTTGCTACTTGTTAGAGCCTTTATTTAGAAGAACTGCAATTCTTTGCTTCTCTGCCTCATAAGGCTATTTTTCTAATAAGATTGTTTTCTGAAGGGTAGAAGTGAGAATTTCAGAACAAAATGGTAGTCATCAGTCACTGTACATGGAAGAGTTACCTGGAATCTAAAAGAGAAATCCAGCCTGCTGCATTTCTGTCTCTGGGAAGAAATTCTAGAGAGAAACTTCAGTGAGTCTCTGTCCTATTATCATGGTGATACAATTTGTAAAATTATTTTCTACTGTTTCCTTCTTGCAGGAATGAGAGTCTTGGTTTTTAGCCCAATTTGGATCTATGTCATTATCCCTATTACTCTCCTACAAAAATACAGCTTGTTTCTCCCTTCTCCTCACTCTTCCATATTGGATCATTTGAGAGTTCAGCAGCTTCACACCTTGGCCCTGGTGGTCTCAGAATTAAAAAGTCAGCTGTTCTGGATGCTTTTCAGAGTATACTTTGTCCATGGGCAACAGGAGTCCTGCAACAAGTGATTCCAAGGTCACAGAGATGTTGAGCTGCTCCTTTGGGACTAGAGGTACAAGAATTGCTTAGCAGAAGATTCTGCTTTTGGAAGACATACAGAAAGAATCAGAGAAGTGGAGTTTGCTCCTGAGATGGGGAAAATGTAGCTGAGAGGCTGTAAGAGATGTTGAAGAAACAAATCATATTTTTGCTGAATACAGACAAGACTTCTGGAGCCTAGATTAGTCAAACAGCCTGAGACTTGAGGTGTTTTGAACATGTCCTCTATAAGATACCTCAAAGGGATTTGATCATCAGAAAAAGATGCACATGCAGCCTGTGAAGATGCTGTCCTCTGTTCTCAAGATCAAAAGATTATTTAATGTCTCTGAAAAACATCCAGTCCCCACTTTGCATTTCAACTTGTGCATGTACCAGGTAAAAAAGGAGCCAGCATACCAGCAGTTGGAAACTGGCCTCTGGCCCTGTGTTGTCAGTGTGATGAAACCAATGGTCACCACCTTTGGGGCAGCATCTGCCTGTGTTTGCAGTGGTTTCTGTCCCACTACCCAGGGACGCACCCCCTGAGATCCCCAGGGTGAAAGGCACAGTTGACTGAACTGCTGTGCTGAGCAGCACAGTTGGTTTGAATCCATTCCTTTTGCTTTTATATACTGCTAGTAGAATCTTTCTCTGGATCTTTTACTGTTATATGTGGATGCTTTGAAGATTCAAAAATGTATCATCGTAACTCTTTCAGTGAGGACTGCTAGTCTCTTTGGAGACAGAAATGGAAGGTTGAATGACGTGGTCCAGCCCTGGTTCATCTGGGGTCTTGTGTGTCACACCCCCAAATCATCACCATGCCTCGACCTTGGCCCCCAGGAGGGGCCATTTGATTTGTGAAGGGAAGAATACAGTGTGAAAGTGACTGGGGGAATTGACTAGGGGACAAGAAGAAGGGGGATATGGTCATGTTTGTGTCACTGTGATGCTGTGCCAGCAACTGCCTCAGCTGCCTGCTGTGACTTGTCCGGGAGAGATGCCAGTGGGTGCCCAGCCCAGTGCTGACAGGCAACTACTTATCTTTCATGCTCTCCTCGTGTGAAGCATTATCCTCTGTACTGCTGGCGCTGGGCAGCTGCTCTCTGGCACACCCAAGGTAGTGGTTCACTTCCAGGGTTGTTGTGATGGGCAAAATCTGGCTTCCCCAGGGCCTGCAGCCTAGGAAGCGTGTCGTGTCCATCCCCTCCTTTTTTTATTCCATAGGAACAATGTGAGCTGTAGTTTCAATTTTAGACTGTCTTAGAACTGGCAGCCTTTCCTGCAGACTGACTGGTCCTGGGTGGTGAAAGGTTGGTTGGTGTTATGTGATTCTTGCACCTTGAAAAAGGGCCATTTTGCATGATTTATCTGAAGAACTTCTTGGAGACTGTTAAAAACTTCTGAATTTTTGAAAAGTGACAGTCTTTTAGGCTGGGAACTCACGTGGCTCATCTTTTACAGGAAAAAGATTTATGGTCTTCAAGGTTTGGCTCTTTAATGGCCATTTGTTTTCCTGAAGGAAATACAGAAACAGATCACTTATTACTTTGTCTCAGAAGAAATGTCCCCTTTCTGAACTTGACCATATAAATCTCATCCTGTGATACAGTAAAGACCCTGGGCTTCCTGAATGTCAACTGGAGTTTTCATTTGTTTTCCAAAACAGCAAAACCTCTGGGATGTGTGTACTTTGTAGTACTTTCTTCAAGTCACCTGCTGACTGCATTTACACCAGCTTCTGGAAAAACATGACTTGATCTTACTTCTCATATGTTCAGGCCACCTTATTACTGCAGGGAGCCACCTGAGAAATGTGTTAATGGCCATATGCCAGCATGCTCAGCTCTATAAAAACTGCTGAGATGAACCTGCTCCAACTGCTGAATGCCAGAAACAACTACCCTCTTGTCTACACCAGGAAAACTACAACTTGTTAATTTGCCATTGGCCAGCAGCTGCTCTTGGGCTGGCAATGGAGGAACTGGTAAACGGAGCTTAGGCATATTTAACGCTATAATAAAACATAAATTTGAATTACAGAGCAGACTGGTAATGCTGCCTATTATCAAGGTTGTTTGACACTTCCCATTGTAAGACTATTTTCAGCTACTTACAAGTTTGCCAATTTTTAACAGCTTTCATTAAGATTTCTTTAACTTGGTGTCTGCCTCTTGCCGAATATTCTGTTATTATTGTTTAAAAAGAAAAAACAGCATTTAGCCAGAGAACTCAGCTGTTTCCAAGAAAGAGGACTGAGAAAATACCTTGTTAGTCCTGTTAAATTTAAGTGACCTTTTCTTTTAACAGCTCAGAGGCAGGATTTGGCAACAGAGAGGAGTTGCTGTCACAGATGCTTGTGCCTTTTCTGTGAATATTGACCAAAACAGGTTGATGTGCAAGTTCTCAAAACATTTCAGTTAACAGCAGCTAGCAGATCTTTAATACATGGCAGCTAATTTTCCCATAGAGGTGATGCCTGCAGGCTGTGCAAGTCTGGTCTTCAGAGAGGGGAGACTGGTTCCAACCCAGCCCCAGGAGCCTGGGTCTGTGCGCGGACACGCGGGGACACGCGGTGCCCAACTTCCCTACGGTTCTTGACTGAGCCTAGGCCATATAAAGGATGGCCTTTCATTTAAATGAAATATTTAAATGGGGCAGAATGCAATCGTGTCTGCAAGACAGTTTTTGAGTGCTTTTGGGAGCTCTAAGGTGTGTATAATATATGAAGAGGTCCCTTATAGGTAATAGATGTGTATGCACCTATACACTGTTCACAGTAGCAGTTAGCTTAATTCATTCCTTGTAACTGTCATCTGTTAAGCTACAAATTGCAAGCCAAAAATCAAATTTATTAATAGTGCTTGTCAATATTTTTTTGGTTTTTTTCCAGGATATAATTGCAGAAATCAGATTATTTATCATATAACACTACAGGCAATCAACACTGAAATTACCTTTGCCTTTGTTCAGTAGGTTTCTCACCAGTGACACGTGGCTCTTTAGTTATTCTTTGGTGTTCTATAAAGACTCTGTTGAAGCTGGGTGCTACTCATGCCTGCATGTTACTGCAGGTGCTGGTGAAATTTCAGTCCCTCCCTACAGCATTCACTGACAGTGTCTGAAGGGAAAAAAAAAAAAAAAGGGAAAGCAGGGAAATCTGCCTGCTTTTATCTGTGCTGCCAGTCCACTGCTTACAGTAGCTATGGCCTAGCCATCAAAATGGCCTTATTCATTCAGTCTTCTATTGGCCTACTTACGTTGAAATTGTGGAAACATCTCATGGCTTGTTTTGCAGAGCTCCTAAAACTGGCAGGCTCAGCATCTCTGGGCTGGCACACAAGCATCAATCTTTATCTACTACATATCTACACCTGCAAATGGTGGGACAGCCGAAAGCCTACACCAAAGGGCTCAGAGAATTATGAAATCAATTATGCTACTTATTTTCAGGCAAACTGGATTATGGTGGGGTTCAGCTATCCAAAGACATGAACTTTCAGTTGGTGATAAGGCATGGCTGCAGGAAGACTGTACTTAAATATAAAAATAAAATTTAATTAAAATTCATACCTTCATTATGCACTTCCCAGTGCATAATGATATCAGGCTAAGATACTTTAAACCTAAGGCAATTTTGTTTGTTTGTTTTTTTTTCTTATTGTCTGTTTTATAAAACCACTTTGAGGCTGAAGGTGGATAAGAATCCTTTAATGAGCCATCAAAAAAACCACTTAGCAGAGCTGAATAGCAACTGTGATAGGTGACCTTCCTTTTCTCACAAGTGCTCTATTAGTTCTCATTATCTTGCCCCTAGGTCACTTTTTGTGACCTTTCAAGGTCGTTTCTTTTTTTCCCTCTGAAATAAACTGTGTTTCTTTCCATCTGGAGATGAGCCCATGGCACTTGTTTGGGGAGTATGTCATTCACAGGAGATGCCTACAGAGGAATAACACCTTGTTTGCCATAGCAGAAGTGCTCTTACTGAAGAGGAAGCTGAGGGAGGGGAGCAAGGGCAATGGGAAGTGATGCCCTAAGTGTGTCTGATTCATTTGACATGGGGCAGTAAAATCCTCACCTGTTGCTGAATTCTGCTCCATATTTGAAGCTGATGGTGCCCCCTACCCCACCTTTTCTGGGCATGTTTTGATGCATAGCTGAAATAATCTGTCTCTCCTCTGGCTACCTCTGTGAACTCTGACATAGCTTCAGTTTTTCTCCAAAGTCTATGAAGTCAAGAAATGGCTGTTGAAGATCTCTTTTCTGTCCAGCAACAGTACTGTTCTGGTTTCCAGGTTTGTCTCCATACAGGTGCTGCTTAGTTCTTCCCAACTGTCTGATATCTGGGATTAGAAGCAATTTAATCCTTTTTCCTATGGTGTATTAGCTAAGCTTGTGACATTCAGTGGGTTTACAGCTGCCAAACAAGAGGCTTTTTTAAAAGCCCTTGCATTAATATTGGTTTTATTCCTGTGACTGGTTCTGTGTAACTTGGATCTTTGCAACAATGCTGGTAGGTGGTAGTGATGAATAAATAATCAAATCTATTAGTAAAATGCTGCATTTTGCTCTGATTTACTTGCAGATATTTGAAGTGGATATGAAATCGGGCAGAATTGATGTGGAAGGGGAGGGAGAAAGAGACAGCTTTTTATGGAGGTATCTGTTTCTTTAAAGTATACTGAGATGTTATACTGCAGTATTGTGATCAGGACAGTTTAAGACTGTCCATACTTACGTGTTTTAATAGTAACTTTTTCTGATCCAGTTTTGCTTTAGACATGAAAATGCAGTTTCTAAGGTTTTAACAAGTAAAACAAGAAACCTTGCATGGAAAGAACTAGAAATTAAGTTTCTGGAGACATGTTTTCTTTTTCTAAATGCTGACAAATAACTCCTGCCAAATGCTACATAAAGGAGAAAAAGAAACATATGGCAGTTCAACAGGAGTGAAAAGATGAGCTAATCCAGCATCCAACAAGTCTTTGGATGAGACTATAATAAAATCAACCAGCCTTTATCATGCTTGATAGCACCACTATAATTAGGAGTCTGTCACCAGCTTCATAATGAACTCTTAGCCCTATTTTCAGGGGTTTATAGTCTGGTAGTAAGAGTCACTTTGAGTTGCAGCTTGGCATACTGGACCTCTCTGTGCAGAAGGCTCAAATCTAGCTTGCAGGTTTTAAATAAAGTGACTGTTAAAAGTTGGGGGGCCATGCCAGTGATGAGCAAGTTGTGCTTATAATCTGTCCTGAGTGTTAAGGAGTCTGTGTCTAGGGTGATTTATTTGCTTTTAGCATGAAAAATAAAAATATGCAGTTCAGAATCCTGTTGTGCTCCTACACTGCCTTGTAGGAATCAAGAATGTAAGGAATCAAGATTTTTATTTACTTTTTTTCCCTCCCTTGATTTTATGATCCCTACATCTGCCCTAGCAGAAGCTGCTGCTGCAGGGCTGGGGACTAGCATTTGCTGTACTCTGCCTTAAAAATGTTCTTGTAAGGAAACTCATTCTTTGCAAGTTAGGTTTTCAATCTTAGGGAGAAGTCTGGCAGACAAGGCAAAAATCCAGCCTACTTTCTTCTTTCCCTCCATCCTTGAGGCTTAGTCAGCTGCTGGCAGAGGGACTGGCTGTGCAGAAGATGTCTCCGCTGAGTAGAGATATGCAGTTAATTCTGAATAAAGGGGTCTAAGCTTCAGGAAGTGTCCAATTTTTTTCTGAATGCAGAATGATTGCATATCTAACTACAGGTACTAGAAGCTGAAAGGAGCCCTCTTTAAATCTTATATGTTGTCCTCTCTTCCTTACAGTGTAGGAGTTTCTCAGTACGTCAAGATGTGTAATGTAGCTTTATGAGAATGCTCACAGGAGACAAGGCAGAGCTCTCACAATAGCATCTCCTCTGCAGAACATGGGTCTAGTAATGAAAGGTCAAATATTTGTATGCTAAGGCTGTGGGTTCAGATTACAGCTAGATGCCTAATGAGATTTTCAGAAACATTGAGGCTCCCCTGCAGCCTTGTCTGCCAGACTCTTTAAGAGTCTGGCTTAAAAGAAATAACTAGGCAACCTCAATAACTTGAGCAAAACCTGAGTAGGTCAGTCCTGTCCCAGTATGATTCAACCTTCTGACTTATATGTAAAAGCAAAGGTGAACTGAAGTGTATTCAGTTCACATTTAATATACAGTAAATGTTAACTTTCCCTCCCAAGCACTTCAGGATAGTCTTTGATGTTCATTTGATGAAGGTGAATAGGGTGGGAGAGGACTGATATTCATGAGGTGCTGCAGCAGTCCTAAGGTCAGGCAGCTGAGGGGTGCCTCTGAATCTTGGAGGGGGAAAAAAAAAAGTCTTAAAACCTACACATCTGAGTGCTGGAGACCAGGGAGCAGGGTGTGTCTCATAACCCCTCTAACTCCCTGCCCTACTGCTTCTGCTTGCCAGAGACACTCTGTGCTGCTTTTCTGACAAAGAGACCTCCCCAAAGCTCTACATTTATGAATTAGTAATTCATAAATTAGCAGCTGTAGGTTGGCAGTCTCTTCAGAGGGCTATGCCAGGTTTTGCTCTCTCAAATGAGAGGCTGACCCATAAAGGCTATGCCTGTAAGCTCAAGAGTTGAGAAATCTTGTCCCTTGAAGAGACATCATGCTGTTGGTGGCCATCATGCCTTGTCTGTAGCCGAACCCCATGGGAGCCAGGAAATGCTGCCTCTTGCAGATCCCTTGGCCCCAAGCCCTCGATCCTGCTGTACCCCATTCAAACCCTGCTGGCACTCCTGCTGCTGACTTCTGACCTAGCTGGCCAGGGAGGACAATAGAAAGGAGAATGGTAACATATGTACCTCTATACACACACATTCTTGGCTTCCTCACCTCTATCTGCTGGCAGGCATGTGGTAGGAAGCAGCTGCTCACACAACTAGTTGCATTACACTCTTCATTGGGCCCTGTGCTTTCCAGCAGGAGCCACGGAGCACGGATGTGAAACAAACTGTGACAGCCTTCTGCAGAAAGAAGAGATGGTGTAAAGAGCAAGGGAGACAACGCAGGCAGGGACCTCTGCTTGGTTCTCAGAGTGCAGATGTGCAAGATCCTGGCTTGTGGCGTGAAGGGACCTTTACCACTGGGGTCCCTACTACTGCCTGCTTGGGGTAGACATTACAGGAAAGCACGGAGTGTTCTAGCATTCCTGTAAAGAGAGGCATGTATAACCTCCAAGAGGAACACCGTGGATGAGTGAGTTTCACTCAACCATCTTCAAAAGCCATGAGCCATGTAGTGCATAGGAACTGCTCATGCTAACAGCTTTTATATGGGCACTGAGGACTGGCATCTGAAAGATTAGTACATGAACATGGGGGACCTGTGTGGGTATGGTTTTGATCAGTAGGGAAAAAACAAACTGAGATATTCAATCAAGAATATAAAGCTGATAACAGAAGGAAGCCAATGTACAGTTTCATTGAAAAGAGGGCTTTTTAGAAATTCCATTCATTAGAATATTTTTCAACTCTTTGCTTCATCTTAATTTAGAGAGAAATATGGAAGCATCTTCCAGTTTTTGCTTCACAGCAGAAGCTTGCATAACCCTTCAATTGGCATTTTCAAATTACAGTATAAATTACAAAAGGAAAAGTTGCACTTGATGTGGAAAACACAATCTGTGTCTACAAAGTCTTCTGTTTTAAAATGCTCATTTATACTCTTGTCCAGAAAGTATGACGACTCATCTTACTAGCAGGGCATTTTTTTAAAAATTTGTGTTGTTTAACATTTTTCTGAAAAAACACTCTAAACCAGAGGAATCTTGCAGCCTTGTCTTCCCTTCCCTTCTGCCCACAGCTTCATCACAATTCCTATCCTTTTCCATGCATATCTAATTCAGAAAAAAATATATAGATAAGCATATTTAATACTACCTTTCTTGGAACTTAAGAATTAATTACTTGATGCTTAGCGGTAGCTTCCTCTTCTGCTGCTGAGTAAGGCAATGGCTAATTTCAGAAAAGCCTGTGAAGAAAAAAGATCAACTCTCAAACAGCAAGGATAGACTCTGTATGTTTATCTTCACTAAAACATACCAGCTGTTCCTCTCTGCAAATAAGTTAATTAGGTATTTGACTTTTTCTAACATTTGCTACCAAATACTACTTATAAAAAGCAGTCTTTGCTCTTTCTTTTCATGTGACTCATGGAACAAATGCTTTGAAGAAGCTGCTTTTTCCTTTTTCTCTGTTGCATTAATAGTCAAACTGTCATACTTCAACTATCAAACTATGAGGTTTCATTTTTGACACCCTTCTGGAGCTAGTATTTTTTTTAAAATTACCTACAATGCACTTTGGCATAACAGTTGAGCCATGGAGACCAAACCTTTCCTTTGTTTTTCTTAAAATTCTGAGCTCCATTTTGAAAGCCCTTGGGGTTTTGGCAGTTTCTGCATTTGACAAAACTATAGAGTGAAATAAAAAATAGACAAGAAGGAGGAAAGCAGCAATTTTTCCACCTCTGAGGAAGCTGGATGGCACACCACTGACTCTCCCAGGGGGCAGATGTTTGGGGAGGTAATGCTGGGCCATCATTCCTGGCCCATGTCTGAAGACTAAATGATGCCTATTCACTGTGAATTTTGCCTTGCCAGTAGATGTCTAAAAGTTTTATTATTCCCTCATATTCCAAGTAGCTATTGCTTCTTCTGTTGCTACAATCTCCTAACAGTTACGGAGCTTTAAGTTCCCCATGCCTCTAGTACTTCCCCTCGCTTCAGAAAGAGTCTCTGCTACTCTGGTTCCCTCTTCAGTCTTTTCCAGTCCTTCTGCCTCTCCAGTTGCCTCCTCCTCCATTTCTCAGCTGTTCTTTATGGGTCTTCCAAAGAACAGCAGTCTATATTTGGTGTGATTCTTTCCTGTCTTGTTAGTGCCATTGGTAAGCTTATCATGGAGCAGTTAAGTTGTCTGCACTTAGTAATTTCATTCTGCTGGTTTTTGATTGTAAGGAAAAAGAGACTGTTGACATCTGTCTTCAAGCTCAGGAAGTGGCCATTGAGATACATTTGTCCCCAGCTTATTTGAAAATACTTGTTTTGGCAAAACCAGAAATACCACAGTTATTTTTAGTAGAACCCTTCATTTTCCATAGCTGATGATTTTGGTTTTCCATTTGCTCTGGATAAGATTATTTTTCAAACCTATTATACATTTATAGTTATAGTCATCCATTTAGAAACTGAAACCACAGAGTAGGGAAGCAGAAGAGCTCTGCACATACTCATCATGCTGTGTGGACCAACCATTGTAATGGTGTGTGAGAAACAAGCCTAAACACCACAGTGCTCTGTCCCCAAAACTCTCTCACTGAGTCTAAATCCTTCACAGAACTTACTGCTTTCTGCTCACCAAGTGTGAAGGCTAGGAACCATTTCTGATTAAATGGAATTATTTTTCAGGAAGAGTTTTGCTTGCAAGAAAGGTAGAAGGTTTTTACTTCTGCAGGAAAAAAGAGGAAGCAATGAGAACTGAGCAAAAATGGACACGAAAGCACTGTAGTTGTGGATTGAATCAACACAGCATGTGTGTTTTGGATTTGTGCACACATGGTAATAAAAGCCAGCAAAACTCTTCATGGGATTTTACCGAGAAGAAGTTAATGCAGATGCCAAATCCATTTATCATTTTTTGATTGTGTGCCACTGTCCCTTATGACCTTTTCCAGGCTGTAAGCAGTGAACACTTTCTCCCCCAGTACATACACTTGTTCTGTTTTTAATTGCTTCCTCACCACTCCACTACTTATATGTTTTGTGACACCAGCAGTTTTCCTCTTATAAGGGGCATGGGCCATTGCTTTAAGAAATAGAAGTATTTGGAGAGAGAACAGGAATGGCCCAGAAGCAGTTTAAGGGGATTTTTGGGGGAAATTGTTTACGATAGGATTACTCTGGTTCTACTCCTTTTTCCAATTAATAAATTCTATTTTTTATCTACCCTGTGCTTCCTCCCCACTGCTTCTCCCCCACAACTCTTCCAATTAGAAAGGGTAGGTTCTTCCACTCATATGTTTGTGGTCTACCTGGGAGGAAGCTAGTATAAGGTTAAGTTCTCTCACA
Source organism: Pseudopodoces humilis (assembly GCF_049639895.1). Lineage (NCBI taxonomy): Eukaryota > Metazoa > Chordata > Aves > Passeriformes > Paridae > Pseudopodoces > Pseudopodoces humilis. The sequence goes on from NC_142204.1 coordinate 53,437,405, forward strand.
GCCTCCTCATGCTGCCCTAGGGAAGGTGTCATGCCTCAGTTGCTCAGTTAATTCAGGTCTTTCCTGTACTTCATTGATTTTGCAGTTGTTCCCTTCCATTACTGTTTGAAGATATAACACATCTTGTGCTGCCAGCATCCCCTAGCTGATGGTGAGAGGTGCTCCCCTTTGGTCATGGAGGTGAACATCTAATTTTGCTTTTATTCTCTCATCCTACAGAAAGACAAGAGTTGACATCAAGAGCTGTTAGGCAGCAAAAAACTCCTCTTCTGACAGCTCTGTCAGCTGGTCAGAATTTGCAGGGATAGTTTGAATAATAGGCCTGCACACACCTGGTTGGTTTTGGCAGACACAGGCAAGGGAGGGAACATCATCTAAACAGCTCTGCTGTAAGCTTTGAAGGCTGGTAATATCCACAGGAGTCTGGACAAGCACTGTGCTGAAGACAGTCTCTTCTCCAGCTGGTGGAACTGAAGCTGGGAGATGATGTCTGGCTACAAGTTGTAACTAGTGCTTGTGACTTCCATTAAGGCAAATCTTTTCTCCAGGTCTGTGGTTGTATATGTTGGGTAAGAACATAGCCGAGGAAGTGTGTACTTCAAACTGAGGGTTGTGTTGTCATGTGCATTCTTAGCTCTGGTATATGGTTATGGGATCCAAGAGGGTTTGTCACAGCTGGTGGCCATAATTTGCTCTCTGAATGTTGAGAGAACACAATATTTTAGAGAAGATGAACACTGACCTCACTTCAGTTTAGACCTTGGTGGGTTGACTACAGCAACCACATGGTTGTGCCTGAAAACAAGACTTGGTACTATGAGAAGCTGATCTACAGAACATCCAACTGATGCTTTCTGGAGAACCTCAAGATAACAACAAATGCAGTCAGCAACAGAGAATTAAGTGAGGGTTAAGGTGTAAAAGGATCTGTTGGTCTTCTTATAGACTAGTTAGACTAAAGTGCTCTTCTGGCATGGTACAAGCATGCATGAATATGGATTCAGAAGAGGAGGCAATTCATTGGTTTGCCAGTCTCTTCTGCCTAGTAACAAGTGCCAGGATGAGAGGAAATGACCTCAGATTGCACCAGAGAAGGTTTAGATTGGATATAGGGCATAATTTATTCACTGAAGGTATGATCAGGTATTGCAACAGGCTGCCCAGGGAAATGATCAGCCCTGGAAGTATTCAAAAGGCATGTAGATGTTGGACTTGTCTATAAAAGTGAGGTTGGGTTAACGGTCATATTTAGTGATTGTAGAGGTTTTTCCCAGCCTTAAAGGTTCTCTGATTCATGAAACATTATGAGCTGGAAAGCCACTATGTGGTGGTACCCACAGAATGAGGAATTTGACAACTTTCTTTATCCTTCATCAGCAAAACCAGAGGAAGAATTTTCAGCTTTTCAGACTTCTTCTCCGTCCCCAGTGAAGCTCGCCACCAATTCAAACTGCTTTTTTGTGGGACAAAATTGTTTGTCTATGTGTGTGAGACAAAAACATACAGACACATATCCTTTGTAATCTTTTAATAGTTTTTCACAGAACTGATCCAGCCTGGGCTTTTTTCCCCCTATTTTTGGCATCCTTTTTGTGAGTTGAGTTGCTTCCATGCAGCACAGCTGATGATGGGCTGTGGGGCAAGGACACATCAGCAACGTAAGCAAAGAGTGCTGCCAGGACCTTGCTGTGAATCTTCAGCCTCATCTGTCTGTTGAGCTGCCTGTATGCCTTTGCTCTAGTGTCTCTGAAATACTGCAAAAGCACTGTCTTGACAAGAGTGGTCACTTCTAGCAGAGCTGTGGAAGGTGTAGGAACCAATCCCTGTGGAAGAGGAGGAAGGACTGAAAATGCCTCCAGTCAGCACTGTGTGCAGAGGATCCCTTCCATGGATCTGTTGCCTGTCCTCTCAGTGCTGTGGTGTAAGAGATAACTGTGCTCTCCTCCAAAGCAGACTGATGAAATCTGTTTCCATTACACAAAGATGCATTGTTCCCTTTAGTGCTGAAGGAACTGAGTTTCCCTTCAGGCCTTAGCTGTAATTTGCCTCTCTTGCTTTCAAAGGTGTCTGTCTATTTTGAAAAAAAAATTCATTTAAGTCTTCATTCTCCTTGCAGCCTGCCTTCAGACTCAGCAACAATAACAAAAAAACATTGAACAAGTGAAACTGCAGGCTTGTTCTTTCCTTGATTCATGGTGGTATCTACCAAGAATGTGGTGGGACTTGGAGTGAGGCTCTCCCAACAGGAGAAAAATGGATCCCCTCTGCAGTACACATATCTCCCAATCAGCTCAAGTGAAAATGAGCTCTTCAAGTATTTTCTTTCTCTCCCAAGTAAACCCATAATTAATTCAGTTCTGATATGTTCTTCTGGCTGTTCTCAGATCTACTTCATCTCTTGCATTATAGTCAGGTAATAAATCCCTTAATTTTGGAGAAACAATTCAGAAGGTTCAATTTTGGTATTTCCTTTGGATCTTCGTTTTCTGTCCAAGTCATGTATTGTCTTTGAAAGTGAGATCAGCATAGGTTTGGTCTCCACAAAAAACGGTTTGAAATGAGACTTGTGATCCAGTGGCTGGCTTTTGGATGGAGTTCTAGGTAGAGGAGCTCATGTAGTTCAGCCTGATGTGTATTTAATAATATCCATGGAATTCCAGTGATTGAAATTTGTGTTGAGAAAGCAGAGTGGGAGCAGCCTTGTCTGTCCCAGCATTGTCTGTCTGATCTCTTGTTGCCTTTTGACACCATCAAAGTTTCTGATTCAAACCTGGGCACCATTAGAGTGAAATTAAATCTCCTGATAACATGTTGGCTTTTCTTAGGAACTGCTTAAAAGCAAGAGGTAGCAGAGAGTGTAGTGGGTGGTTTCTGGTGGTGTGGCACAGCTGTTGCAGGTGCACTGCCTGAACAGCCTGTTTACAAGGCTTCCATTGCAGGGTCTGCACCGTTCCCACCACATAACTGCTGATGCTGCACATGGTTGTGTGCTTTGGATCTGTTTCATGCCTTGCTCTCCAGAGGCAAGTCACTCTAGTTTGTGAAGATACCTCAAAAGAGAGGCAGTTGCTGTCCAATGAGCATGTGTTAGTTGGCTTCACACATGAAAACATTAGCTAGGGTTTTCTTATGCCTGTTGGCAGAAAGGTGTTCTTTTAAAGAAATGCCAATAATAATAAAAGCTACTTCAAATAAGATCTGGGTTTCTTGACTACAAGTGGGAAATTATGTAGATTACCAACCCTGAGAACCCTCTGATACTCCATGTCATGATTAGAGGGTGTACAAGCCTATTTGAGGACTTGGCTTATTTAAACTACTTGAGTTCCATAGTTAAATTACTTCAGGTAATGCTTAACCAGCCATGTTTTCTAACAATGAGGGCTCAGTATGTTACAGAAGATGTAGTTTGTTTGCTGTTTGTGACCTTCTCTCATATTAAAGTAATGCTTGTGACTGGTGACTAGTGACTGGTTTCAAGCCTTTGAAATGGGGGCAGTTTTACTGATTGTATTCCATACTGAAGTTACATGACTAAATACTGAATAGAGGTTTTCCTTTTGCTGTGTGACATGGTCTGATCCGTTGGCCTTGAAATAGATAATTGGAAGCTAAGATGGCAGCATTTTTTAAAAAGAAAGTGCCTCATTTTGAACTCAGTTTAAGAATCTCTTACTCCCTGTGTGTACTCTGCATATGATTTAAACCACATGTCTGGAATACACATGGAAGTTATTTGAAGGCAAGAAGCAAGTCATGTGTATGTGAAATGTAGTGTTGTAGATCTAACCATGGCTGTATATGTATATTTGATATTTTATTTATATACACATATCACTGGATACTAATTCATCTCACTAAGACATACCACAATAGCCTTAAGAACCACTGTGAGAGTGTCATCCCTTGTGGCCCATTTAGCATTTGTGTTAAGAATGCCACCTTCCAGAAATCTGTTTTGGGCTGCTTCTCCCTCTTTGAGTACAGAGAGGTTGAAGTCTCCCTTGAGAGCTAGGGTATGTGGTCTGGAGACTTCCTCGAGTTGTTTACAGAAGACTTCATGAACTTCACTGTGTGGTCTCCAATAACCTCCCATCACAGTGCCACCCTCACTGGTCTCTCTTTTAATGCCAACCCACAGGCATTTACCCAGGCTATTGTCCATCCCATAAATGAGCTCCCACACAATTGAGTGTTCCTTTCATGTAAAGGGCAGCAATTCTGCCTTATTCTGTTTTCTTAGGTGGATCTCTCTCTCATCATTTCTATTGCTCAAGAGAGTTCCCTGGTCACAAAAGCCACATCTCTGCCTGAGATACCAGTGATCATGCAGCCAGACATGTATTGACAGGAATTATGCACTCCTACCTGCACTTTTCCATTTTGCATTTAGAATCAAGGAGTGCATTGCCTCGACTCCAGCCTTTACCCATAGAGCTCTGCAGCTCTTCAGTTCCAGATCTAGCATGGCAATATCACCACTGCCCACATGTATGAGAAGCAAGGGGTAATAGTTGTAGCTATAGGATAGTGAGCTTCAGTTTTTCATCATCCCAAATTCGGCACCCCACAAATAAACTATCTCCCATGACAGCATCTTGCATCAGTAGATGCATGCCTTTGAGCCCTACAGAAGGGAATCTCCAGCCACTGTTACCCAGCCCCTCTTTATGGTGTTCATACTTCATTAAGGCCTTGTGGACCTTGAAACCCCACTTGATGGTGTTTGCTCCTCATCCCAGGCTATTATATGATAGAACCAGAATCTCTTCAGACCCGAGGGCAGAGAAAGAGTGTCTGTCCTGCCCCAGAAGTCCCAAGCTACAAGCTGCTTAGGAGTCTACGTCCACCACACAACTTCCCTCCTTCTTCGCATCTTTTGTAAGACCACAAAGACTCTGCTTATCTCCTGTTTGCCCTCTGCTTTCTTCCTCCCAGCCCTTAGGTGAGTGCCCAGTGCCCCATGGTGCTGCACTTCTCTGGGAGAGACCATGGACGAGGTGGGGGCAAGCACCTCCCTCTGGGCTGCGGCTGCTGATTTGCTACAGTGCTATTATTTCCAGCCACTGCTGCAGATCCAGAACCTGCTAATTCAGGTGAGAAGGATGAAGTGCATAACAGCCCTGGGCATCTTGTAGAGGAGAGAAAGGAAATGAATTCCTGAGGATTCCCTGCAGCACAATGTTTTACCACAGTCTCACTGGGACAGGAGGATGTGGTGTAGCTCTCCAGCAAAGGGGGCTGGAGGGATCCTGAGAGGAGAACCCTACTGGGTAGCCAAGCTTGACTTTTCATAAATAGTGTTTTAAAAGACTGGTTCTAACAAGAGTGAGAAAATATTTCTTGCTTTCTTGTCTCCAGGCACCCTATTAGCAGGTTTGGTGCAGTCAAGATCTCAGTTTCAAGAGTATAAAAAACTGTAGGGTTGCTTTTTTCGTTTTGTTTGTGTTTTTCCTACAGGGTGTAGTGATAACTTTCCTGGAATCTTTTTTTTTCTAATTTTTTCCAAACCTCAGTGTCAAAAAGAAACACATTATCCATATTTGATAAGTCACTTTTGCCATTAATGTCTACCTTTGAGATAACTTTTTAAGCCACTTGAGTATTCTCGCATGAAAGTCAATAGTTTTTTCTGTTGGTATTGGGTGTTTTTTTAATTTGTGGAGTGCCTTTTTTTCATTCAAATACATGTTTCAGCCTCATCAGAATATTAATAAGTAGGTTTTTATGCATAAGTATTTATTTCCAGACCCAATTTGCAGCTGTTATGGTTTGTTGGATCAGCGATTTCATTTTTAATGAAAATTGTAAGGAGGTTTTGATTATGAAATGCAATGTCTTGAAAAGAGCTATTAAGTTTCAAGGTATCAATACCTGCTTTTTAAAAAACTTGCTTTTAAAACTTCATATGTTTTAAACATATGTTTAATAAACAACATGTTTAATTTATCCATGGTACCTCTAATTTTAAAAGTCTGGATGACAGAAGGCTTCCATCCCCTTAACAATTTGGAAAATAAATAACTTTTGGGTCTAATTTAGACTCACAAAAGGAAGTAATAATCTAGAACAACATGTAGGATGATTATTCAGGTCTCTTTGTGTTCCAAAAAGCCCTTTAGAAGGTTTTGGGAATCATTTTAAAAGCCAGTGATCCCTCAGCATGGTGGGTGGATGTGATTCTTTTAGCATAGGAGATGGCATTACCCAAAATCACACAGTCCAACTTCCCACTAGAAGTTCAGCCCTTCCCCCGAGGTTTCATGCTTGGGCCAATCCTCCCACATTAGTTCTTCTGAAGCTGGTGGGGAAGGGGCAGAAGACTTATTTGGCCCTGCATAGGTTAAAAAGCCCTGTGCAACACTTCAGAGGAAGGCACAGGAACAGTGTGGCTATTTGTGTGCCCACAAATGTGGCGAGACAGTGGTTTACATTTTGCTGACAAATGACTTGGTTTTGATCCAACTTAAGTTGGAAACAAAATTGTAAGCTCTGAGTGAGCTGGATCCTACAGCTGTTCACCACATCTGGGCTTTTGTAAGGCTCCCACCCCCAAGCTGCTCCCATAGCAAGGCCCTGCGCATTCTCCTTAGACAGCAGAATCCAGTCGAAAACTGCCTTCATGTTTGCCAGGGGTTTGTTGGCCAGGACTGGCCTGTCTGAGAGAAAAACATTCCTGGAAGATGTCTGGAGAGCTCATCGCTGCGCCTTTCTGCTTGTTTGTCAGTGCTGAGGACTGGGGAAGCCATTTTGCAGCGCACAGAGCAGTCTGTGCTCTACCCCATCTTTGGCTGTGCCGGGAAGATGAAGATGAGAGAATTGGAAGGAGAATGATCAACCTCCACTGAACCATTGAGGTTTTCCTGATTTGGGTGGTGCAGTTAAAAAGGACATCATAGGTTTGCCTCAGGTACTGTAATACATGTTTTATTAGACCTTTCTTATCTTGGTCAGCAATGCTTGGTTCTGGCATCCTCTCAGCCACCTTCTCCTACTGACTCCTACTGCCCAAAGGGGTGGTGCTAGCCCCATTCTTCCCTTTATCCCCTCTGCAGATTACCTGTCTGCACAGTGAGCCAGCTCAGCTATTGCACAGCCAAACCGCACCAAAGAAAAGAAAACGAGGTTTTTGCTAGATTAGTGAGTCAATTGAGTTTACTTCTGAGGGCCAGCCACAAGGAGGATGTGAGACTGCACAGTGCAGGCTAAGGATCAGAGGATGTCCCCCTGTCTGGTGGTGTGGATCATCTGGGCCAGCTGACTCAGAGCTGTGCCCAAAGCATTCCTTCTTGGGTATCCACCAAGATGCAAACTTAGAGAAACCCCTCCTGTAGAAAGACCACACTGATCTCTTTGTGCCTCTCTCGTGTGTTTTTCAATGTGGGCTCTTTGAGGAATATGCTTTACTTTTATGCAATTCTGTTGAAAGAGGCAGTCAAGCACAAGAGGACAAATTGGTTTAGAAAACAAATTTCATTTATCCCAATGCTCATAAAAGCATTTGTCTTATAACCTGTAAAAATGAATGGATGCTAGAGAAGCTATTCCTATTTCCTAGTCATGCTGAGTGTAGCCACTGTCAGCACAGGTGATCCCTCACCCTCAAATATTGAAGCTGAGGCTGTGGCAAGTACCATTCTTCAGCTCAGTAATTCTGCATCTCAATGTTACAGCTTCCACAAGTCACTGACTGGTGTAAATGCCCATCTCTTGCAGTAAAATGGATTTTTTAAAAACATTCTTTTACCTCATTTAGTTAATTAAACTCAATAAAACCTTGAAAAATTATTTCAGGGAAAATGTAAGTCTGCTGTATCACTATGGGAGAAGAAAAAATGAAGGTGTATCACTTTGGGGATGTGGTAGTTTATTTCTTTGGTAGAATCTCCTGAACATAGTTCACAGAGGCAATGTTTGAAACTCCAGTAGGGTTGCATGTTATTCTAATGCTGTACAGCAGCTCCATCTGAATGCCTGAAAACCTTTCCTGATATTTTATGGGAAAGATGCTAAATTCTGCGGCAGTGTTAACCGTGTGCTGCTGAACAATTAGACGAAACAATTCTAGTCCTCACCTGGCAATGAAAAAAAAGCTTGAATTGTGCATATTTACAGGGTGTTTTGTTAATCATCCTTCTTTTCTAGCACAGATTAAAGACCTAGCCAGCCCCTTGCAAGCGGCAGGAAGCATTTGTTGGCTAACTGTGGCAGGAGTTAATGAATACTTGGTCTCCTGCAGACACTGCTGTATAAAGAGATAACAAGAGGGAGCACCAAGCATACCACCTTGCCTATCTTCTTACAGTAACTCAGCCAGCTGGTGATTAAAGCCATCTAGTTTTAGAGGGCACAAAGAGAAATGCTCTGGAATTTCACGCTGAATTGATTTAAGAAGTTACTGTTCCAGCTGTCAGCTATGTTCGTTTAGCAGGGATGGTTGAAGGAAATGAAAGTCGACTTCCCCCTCATCGCAGTTCACAGCCCAATATTACCATATTTGTGCTGAAATATGCTGGCCATCCTTTTCCAGAGATTGCAGCCTCCAGCAGACAGGTAGGATTGACAGTATCGGGTGGCATCTGCCACCAGGCATTAACTACTTGGACTCATATTTCCACTACATTATGTTAGGGCTAGGAGACTGGTGTTTGTGGTACCTCACTAAAACTTCACCAAAATTATACAGATTATATATCCACAACAACAGAGAGCATGCTGCTTACCGGAAATTGTAACCTACAGCAGATGCAATTGCCTCTGGAGGCAAACGCACATGTGCATGTCTGGCCACACTGTCATGGACTTCCCTCACAACTTTAGGAAGGACAAGGGCATATTTTAGCTCACCTCTTGAAAGAGCCTTTGCAGTACTTTCTTTTATTTTGAAGGAGGACATCTGAGATTTTGTTTTTCTTTCCTTTTGTTATAGTATGCTGTGTTGCCTGTTTCAAGCCCTGTTTCAAAACTGGGCTTTCTGGTGAGGTTAACCTTTCATCACATGTAAAGCAGGGGTTAAATCACTTGTATTATTGAAGGTTTTCTTCTGCTTATTCACAGAAGTGGAGGGAGGGGAAGGCTTTGCTGTCAGGTCCATAAAATAAATTCAGGTCAGACAGGTTTTGAAGCTTCTAGAAAACTAGAGGAATGTGTTGCTGTTAAAGGACTAGTTTCACTGGAATTCTGCATGGACTGCTGTCAGTAATTAAGGTTTTTTCCTTCTGTGGGGTCTGATCCCTGGGAATGAACTGAAATAATTTTGCAGGCTAGATACCATTTGTCTTGATGACTGGCAATTAAGACAAAGTTATGGAGGTGACAACTGCCTGCCAAAACTCCTTTATAACTATGTGGTTTGTCAGTTTACTGTGAGGTTACTTACGGTTTTCTCCTTCGTATTTCCTACTACTGTGATAAATTCAGGATATTCATTCATCGAAAATGTTGAAATATCTACTCTATCATTATCTTAATAACTTGGGTCAATGCAGCATGTGTGCACTGCTACAGACCAGTCCTACCTTCCTTACAGCTGTCTGTCAGAGTGCACGGCACTGACCCTCAGAAAATGCTGGGCAATTCAAAAAGACTTTATTTCCATGCAATTTGTCTCTCTGAAATGGTTCTTGCTTTCTGCACTGTCACCCACTGTGTACAGCTAAGTGGATAAACATGAAATTGCTGTGCACATCAATATGATGCACATGCCAGAATGTGTCATGGATAATCTGAAATTACCGGCAGACATTTATCTGCCCTTTCTCTGTTTGTTTGTGTGTTTGTTTATGGATTTCTGTGCTTATACATTTTTGGGCTACAGGTATTATATAAGTTAGAGTTTTTCATAAACAGATCTAATGCAATATATTAATTCTGCTTGGAATAGCTTCTCCTCCCTTCATTATATCATCATGTAATGATAACAAATTTTCTAACAAGTCAAATAAATGTTTTTAAAATTCTCATTTGGAAAGATGTCTCTGCAGGTGCCATATTTTCTTTAAAACTGTCAGTTTGCCAGCATGAAGTAAAATTGAGAAAGCAAAAGAATGCATTTTTAAAGGTTGAGCCATAGAAAATAATACTTCAAGAATAATGTCATTTTAATAACCTTCATTCTTAGAAGAATTTAATCTTGTAGTTATTTGCTATTGCTGTGTGATTGTGTGATTTTTATTTTTTTTTATTTTTTATGAGGTAAGCATGGAGACCTTACCAATCTTTGCTTTATGTTCATCAGTTACAGATAATATCACTTGCTCCATACTGATAATAGGCTAAGGAATAAAAGACTTGATCCTAGCACTAGTAAACTGAAAAGTACTCTGGTGAGAACTGAATGTTACTGCATTCCTTTTCTGCTCTTGGCAGAAAGCATGACAGTGATTTACATGCATTTTTTTCCTCACATTTCTTTTGCTGGTGGCCATTAATGCTGTTACATCCATTATCATGTTTCAATCAGTGTGCCTTCCTGAGAGAAGGTTCTTCACACAGTAGTATATTTAAATATGATTCTGGTCAAGGCAGGACTGTATTTTTTCTGTTGAGCTTATGGCTGAATATGTTGAATTATTGAGTTTATTGGATACTTTCTGAATCTAGTAAATAATTTGGTTATCTGACCTACAAATAAAAGCAAACTCCTAAAAGAAGAACTTTTATGCTCATACTGCTTTCAAATAGCAAAAGTCACTTTGAAATAATTTCTCTTTCTAAGATGGTTTTAAGAAACAAGTTATTGTGCACAACAAATACATAGATTCTCTAACACCCCTTTTCTCTAAAGGTGCCTATGCAAATCTGACCACTGCTTTCAAGGGGAACATTTTTGAATATTGTGTATATGACTTTGAAATCCAAACATTTTGAGCATGTGGCAGGGTAACAGCATAATTCTCTGACCATCTTTGCACTTTATGTGCAGAGTCTGCAGTACTAATCATAAATATGTGAAGACAAGTAATTAATCCTTGCTCTTACTAGAGCTGACTTTTGTGTTTGCTTCCCAAGGAAACTACCTAGACACATTTGATGTTTAAGAATTGCTTGTAAACATGTAAAAAGCTATTACTATGCAAATTTGCTATCCACAGCCTTTCCATTTTGCTGATTTCTTGTGCTCTCTGAGGACTATAGCTATCGTTAAAGTGCTGCAAACCATGGTTGAAACGTGAGGCTTAGCTTTCAACCCAAGACTTGGCTGAGCTCTTCACAGGTGTGTGAAGGCAGCCACATCATGTAATACAGACATTTTGTTAGGTAATCAGTTGACCAGATACATCATTACTTAAAAATTCATTGTAGAGAAAAATCTCTTCTGATTCTAATCTGTGGTTCAGCTGTGATACTAAACTTAAAATCAAGCAAATGTGTATATATATTTAGATGACTGACTTCTGAATGCAGGCCAGACAGAAGCAATTTGCACATTGAATTGTGGCAAGCTCACAGTGTAGAATTTTAATCAATGAGACATTTTAGCTCATCTCCATGTATTATTTATACTTGAAGACTAATATCAGATTAAAGTATGGCAAATTTGCTCTTCCTAGAGGAGAGTTTGGAGAGAGTAAAGACTCAGTGTGATGAGGCTAGACATAGTGAGGACAGTATGCTCCATTAAACTGTTAATCAAACTGGCTGTTTATGACAAGAGGTATCTCTGTTACCACCTTTGTAGTATAAACCAAAATACTGGCACTCTTCCACATGCCAGTATGTTCTCATGTTAAAATTGAATCCCAGAAACAAGATTACTGCTAGGCCTTCGGTGCTTAGCTTTATGGAAATTAATTACTTTGTTGCTGTAATTTGTGAGGTTAAATGAGTGTTGTGTGGAATAGCTGGCTGTTGTTCTCTGTTACTAGTGTCAGACAACTTTGCTTACAGGCACCACCTTTTAGAGAATTTTGGTGAAAATATCACAAATTACCTCACAACATAGTGTATTCAAATTCCAAAACAAATAGGTATTTTGCAACTGCAGAATGTGGCTGTCTTCTTGAAAGTACCAGAACTACATCCTTTAACCATCATGTGTGTATAAGTATCATACATAATTCCCAGTATTTTTAGTACTTTTTATATGAAACTTACTGTTCACCTTTTCTAATCTTAACCAACAAATATGAATTAAAATATCCTGTAATAAGAAGGAATTCTTATGTACTAAAAAGAAATACGTGTTCATTAAAGGAACATTGAGATCACTGGAAACTTCAAAGATGAATTTGAGGCAGAGAATGATTGACTTGTATTAATAGGGAAGAAAACTTTATTCCCAGCTGGAGAGGAAACAGGACTGGCAGAAAATCTTAGAAGCATTTGTTAATAACAGAACAATCTTGTCTTTGGGGTTCTGTTAGATGAATTAAAATCAGCTTCCTTTCTCTTAATTTGCTGAATTAACAATAAAAGATTAACAGTATTGTGACAGAATTCTAAGAGTTCTGACTTGATCAGTCCTTTGTAAGTGCATAAACTTTATTTTGGCCAGTGTTTAACAAGTAACTCATTACAAAAAAGTAATTCAAGATGATGAAGTGAGTTTTGCTCATAAAAAATTTCAACTGCACTATTTAAATACATTCCGTACATTTTTCTCCCCAGTGTTTGGCAAGGGAGAAGAGCTGCCATGGCTGTTCTCTTTTTGAGAGTGCCTAGAAATTTCCTAATTATAAGTCCAGAAAAGCACCAGAAGGATGAGTAGCTTCTCAAAAATTTCCAAAAGTTTTGAGGAAACCTGAGATCTCCGGCTATTTCAGATATTCTTCAAAGAGAAGCAGTTATAAATATGGAATGCAGAAACCATGTGTATGTTTTGGCAAGTAGAAAACCTTGTCGGGTTTTTTTTGTGTTTATCACAGTAAATATTTAATAATCATCAATAAATCACTTAAGCTGATGGTGAACTTAAAGCATCATCAGGGTTTCAGCTTCAAACATGTCATGTACAATACTTGAAGCCCAGAGCGCATATGTGTGGAATTGCCAATGAATCTTGTCTCAGTAGTTCAACTGACGCTGTTTCTTATTCAGATCATAGCCTGCACAACTGGTAGCGTGCCCCATGAAAGAAATTATTGTAATTGTCATAATAAAAATAATTTACCACACTGCTTTTTTTTTTATAGTCAGCAGTCCATAATGATTTGTTTTATTGCCTTATAAGATGTTTAAGTCAAACACACATATTTGAAATGTAAATAAGAATTTTTAGGGGCTCAGTATGCATTGAGATAATTTTTTTAAACTGAATTAGTACTTTACATACTGTTCCCTTGGGATTTAGAAAGACAGTAATTACATAGTAAACATACACGCATTATTGTAATCACTTGTTGCAGTTTCACAGTGTCCATGAAGATATGTCACTTCTTGCTGAAGTATTAGGGTAATTTAAGTTTTGGGTTTTTAAGTCTACTACCCATCGCAATGGTTAAGCTCCACTGTAGAAAAGAAGGTAGTTTGAGAAATGGCATTGGGTTAACTGTCTCTGTTAAATAGGTAGCGGATGCTTAGCTTGGTGTGCCAAGCAAGCTAGATGGTAGCTTGGTGCTGCTGGCCCAGGAGTTTGTAGTAGGGTTTAAATAGCTTATTTAAGGTGGGGCTTTTTTCCTCCCCTGTGTGGTCTAAAAGCAATTGCTTCTTAGAGTTCCCTTCTGTGAATATCATCTCCAGGCCAGGATGCCATAAATGCTTGCTCAGGAGACTAAGAGCAAGACAGCACATACATGGTCAAACATCCAAAACTAGACAGAAAAGAATAAGGAAAGAGAAACACATTGCATCTCCCTTAATCACATCTTGTGGGAGTTAAATCATATATCATCATTTAATCTCACAATGGAAATGCAAAATATTTAAGAGACAGTGTGAGAATACTGTAGTTTTGAAGGATAGACTCATATTCAATGATATTTTTTTTTAAATTAAATAAATCAATTAATCAAATTCCCCTGAAAGCAATCTAAATTGAACACTCCACATGCCTGTTCTGTATTTAAGTATCCATTTTTCTTTCAAAATTCAGTTTGTGATTCAGTTTGACCAGAGGGATGGAGCACCTCTCCTGAGGAAATGCTGAGAGAATTAGGATTGTTCAACCTGGAAAAGAGAAGGCTTCAGGGTGACCTAGTTGCGTCCTTCCAGTAGCCAAAGTGAGCTGACAGGAAAGATGGGGCAAGTCTATTTACAACGGCATTTGGTGACAGCACAAGGGGAAATGTGATGAAAATTGATGGAAAAAGGAAAGTAGGTTTAATAGATATTAGGAGAAAATTCTTTACAGTGAGAGTGGAAAGGCATAGGAGCTGGGAAGCTGTGGATGCCCATAGAAGCTGTGGATGCCCCATCTCTGACAGTGTTCAAGGCCAGCTTGGATGGAGCTCTAAGCAACCTGGTCTAGTGGAAGGTGTCCCTGCCCATGGCAGGTGGGTTGGAGCTAGAGGTCCCCTTCCAACCCAAAACAGTCTAGGATTCTAGGATTCTGATGAGTTCTTTTTAACTTTCAACTTGTGACACAGATTGTAGCTGCATGGAGAGCTACTCTCTGCACATCTGAAATCAGGTGACCTTGCAGTTTTTAATGTTGCGAGATGGTGTTTGCCCTTGATCATACCCTTCTGCATCTTTTTTGCATATTCAACCGCTAAGCTGTTTAGTCTCCTTTCTAAGGGTTAGTTGATACAAATCTTACAGCTCTTATTGCCCATGTACATGTTTTAATTCTGTGGCCTTTTTCAGAACATGTGGATATTTTGAGTTTTTCAATATTTTGAGAAGGAGCAAGGTAATTATGTAGGTTCTAGTTAATTTGTTTTGCTGGTAGATCCTAAGGTGCCCCTCTAATTCTGCTTTTGTCTTCTGCAAATTTGCGCTGGCCTGATTGTTCTGGAGTAAATCTGTGGAAACTACTCCCTGTCATTGTATCCTAATCCTGTTTCTAACAACTTTTCACGTCAAAGGCAAGAATTGATCTTCCCAAAGCATCTTGAAGGGATGACTTTAATGCCCACCTGCCCCAAGGGACTCTAAAAGGAGATGCCTGTTTATGTCTCCACCCATATAACATGGGGTAACTGCACAGAGAGCAGTTCTTCCCTCCTCCCGTTTTGGCTTAGGAAGTTTGGGAACAGTTACCATGGCTTGACAGAAATTTGGGGCAGTTATACAAGAGAGTAGGAGAATCTACCTGCCTGGAGTACAGGCCTGACCCTGTTTATCAGTAGGAAGCCATATCTGTATCTTCTGTATCAGACCACACAAAAGCAAGCTCTTTTCTCCAAAACTGAACGTGGATTGCCTGCTATTTAGGGTAAGATACAGACAGCTGCAGAGAAAAATAGACTGCATTTTTCAGTTTGGAAAATGTGGTTATGTCCTTTAACTGGACTTTGCAAGGGTGTGACTGTTTAAGTGCTATTGCAGTACAGGAGGCAAGAACATACCTGGCTAGTTTGTATGCTGTGTTTCAGATCCAGAAAATAGTTCTGTCCCACATCTGACAAGTTTGTGTGGTACTGACTCCTCCAGTATTTGAATTTTGAAAATTCAAGATGATTAGTATATTGTGAAATAGTAAGAATAATTTACAATAATACTTGAAATTAAGGCTTCATTATTCTACATAACCAAACAGTTAATGAGTTTTCCAAATTAAGAAAGTATCTACAGGTATTCTTATGGTAATTTAGATGTAGTTCTCACTTGAAAAAGATGGATTTGGATTTAAAACCATGGTTCAGATCTGCCTCAGGATTTATTGTGGGCATCATGAAAACAAAGGCAGAATGCTCTCTGCTTGTCTTTTAACAATTCCTCTGCCAAGAAAATGATGAAAAACTGGATACACTTTTGAAACTTTCATTAGGAATACTTAATAATTATTGTCTTAAAGCTATTGGTAGTTGAACACTTTTTGTTGCTTTTTAGTCTTGTAGAATTATCAGTGGTAGTGCCTTTAAAAATTCACATTTACTTGGGAACAAACCAGATTGAGAAAAATGCTATTGTCAAGCAACTCAGGACAATTAAAATCTCAGTTTGAGAAGTGATATTTAATTACTTACTGCCTAGACAAGCTTGTAAAACAAATTTAATTACGTGCATCAGACAAGCTGGTGGCCTTCACTTAAAATCCTGTGTACGTAGGATGACCTGTGTGTCTGGCCTGAGACTGAACAGAGAAAAAAATAAAAGCACAAGTTTTCTCCTGCATGTCACCACAGAGCAGCTGTGCTCTATACCTCCCTGGGGAAGCAAATGCATTTGCTGTCTGCCCCACAGTCATGGTGGAGAAACCAAAAGAGAAATTTAACCGAGGTAGAGGTTGAGATGAGTCAAAGGGCTTCTGACCACAGGAATACTGAGTTCTGTGCACTGGGTGAATAGATACGCTATGCTCTATCTGCCAGATACATCAAAAAAGTAGTTACTAGCAGCTTTATTTTTATGCTGTTGTACAAAGAGAAGCCTGCTGTTGAATTACGGTGATGAGGATGGATAGTTTAACTGCTGATGGGTTCTCATGGCAAGGAACTACATTTAGGTCTACACGTGTCTTTGTAGGAGGGAGTGGGTTGTTCATTTGTTTACTTCCATGCTACGGGATTGCATTGCAATCTGTAAATAAACGTTTGCTCGGGAGGAACGTCTGTAAGGCATACCTACAGTGTGCTTGTCCAGAGCTTGCTGTGGAATTGGACTGTAGGTGAGGAGAGGGTGGTTTGAAAAGATCAAAGTAGACATTTTTTAGGGTGTAAAGAAAGAAAGTGCATCGTGGGAAATCTTTGTGTACAGAAGTGGAATGAAAACTTTGCAATGAATGCCAAAACATAAACAAGGTCACCAGATAGTGGTCTGGGAATGGGAGAAGGGATTATGTTGTTGCAGATGCAGAGCCAGCAGTTGAGGTTGGAAATGTGCATCATGTGGTTTTTGCCTTTGCTTTTTACCAAAGTCCTGATTCAGATCTCCTGTGTAAGGCTCTGTCTCCCAGACTTGAGCAGATGCCATGGGATGAGCTGCAGCATTTGCCCCTCCCTGGCAACAGCTTTGCTCTTGTGTGGGAAATGGAGCCCACTAGCCAGGGCTGCTAAAAGCACATTCCTGCTCCTTGGCTGCTTCACTTTGCAGGCTGGTGTGGAAATTAAAACAGTGTTTTATGTTACAGTGTGCCACTTTATTATAAGTGCTTCCCAACCTCATTTTATATTGAATTGAAATATAGACCTTATGATTTTATTTTGGCATTAAATTAGCCAGCGATATATACGTCTTGCCTGAAAGATGAGCAGCTACCTATCAATGTTGTAGATGTTTTCTTGTCCTTGTAACTGAATTCCAGGAATATATGCACTGTGAGAAAGAGATACAACCTTGTAGAGTTAGTGTTGCTACTCCTAGCATATCCATTATGTACATGTACACACACAGGAAAAAATACATACAAAGAGATATGTATGAATCTAGGAAACTGCAGGTTTTCCTTATAATTGTGTATTGTATGTTTCTGTCCTTATATGCATGTGTTCCCTATAAAATACAAGTTCCTTTTCCCCTGTATTAAACAGCTTGACCAAAACTTCTTATCCATCACTACGGAAGATAAACATACATATTATAGATAAACCAAATTGAATAATAAAATGGTGCTCCTCAGGGGAAAGCTGGGAAATTTTATAGATCATCTGCTGCAGGTGTTGCTCCTTTTTAGCAGGAGGCAAGGATAACTGTGGTGTTACCTAGTGAGGGTAAATAACAAACATTTTTCAAGAATCACACATGGCAGTCCATTGTTATAGCTGAAAGTTGTTCTCAGTATGTCCTGTCCTCTGCATAATATTGTCATGCCTGTTGATCCTCCCTCTTTATATTGGTTCTACTTTAAATGAGCTCTGAAAAAAAACTTCCTGTCAGGTCTGGGAAATATAATGCAACACCTTAATTTTCTGTATTACAAAATGTTCTGAAATGCTTTCAGAGGGATCCCAGTTTGTGCATTGAGTCAGTTGGAGTAATTAGGGCGTGATGCAATTGTTTCTTTATGGGCCTGAAGCCATCCCAAGAACCACAAAGGTTGATTTCTTCCTTGTGAAAGGTTGCTTTAACCCTTGGCCAGGTGGGTGTCATGGTTTTTGTTCAAACACTTCGAGTTCTGAGACAAATGGAATCACAAGGCCTGAAGTTACTCTACTCACAGGACTGCAGGTTAACATGTGACTCTAAATATTTAGGAAGACCAAACATTGTTTAAGGAATGTGATTTTGGTTGGGGTTTTTTTTTGCTACAGAATGATAAAAAAACATTCACAGTATTCTTGATGAATTAGAATCTGAAATTATTTATTTTGGCCAGCTTAATATGCTGTTATCTTCCATTTTCCTTCTGGAAAATTTTGGCCTTTTCACTGGTTCAATTCCTTGAGGAGCATTATTTTGGACTGCTGAGAAGAAGAGCAAAGATCTCAAAGCTATTTTCTCTCAGACAGTAAAAGGAAGTCACTTATAAATTTGATGATTTGTGCTATATGCTTCTTCTTGTTATGATTACAGTAATTCTGCATTTTAAGAGAATTAAATAAGCTGTGTTCATAGGCACATTTTGGATGTTATGTTTCTAAACACTTGCCTGCTCTCACTAAGGTAGCATGAACTATTATTGGTCTTTCTGACTATTATGGTAAAATAATTTTGAAAATTGAAAGGTGCTTTGGGGGTTTTGAGTTCGCTTTTACTTCAGAAGATCTCAGACAGGTTAATGGGGAGGTTTCTGCAGGTTGTCCATGTAAAAAAGGTTCATGCACATTTAATATCTTTTCTCAGAAGCCTGCAGTGATGATTTTAGGTTCTGATTTCTTTCATGAATACTTGAATTTATCAACTAAAGACAACACATTTACTCTCTTTGTAGCTCTTTTCATGCCCTTGGCTATTAAGGTATAGGAAGGATGTGTTGTAGTGATCCAAATTCAGATCCAATTTTAAGCTGTTTTGTCAACATTTCTGTTGTCTTCTGTGTAAGTATTCTTACTACCATGTAAGCATTCATGCTAAATCTTCTTCTATGCATGGACTGGGAAGGAATTCTCTTTCCTACTTTGCAAACATGCATATTTTTGCTTTTTCTCTAAAAAGGCAGAGAGGACTTGTTGAATACTTCTCCCCAAAGATCTGAATGGCCAGTTCCTTAAAAATCGTTTTGTGGCCCAAGCATTTTTGTGCTCCCTCAGAACACATCACTAGCTCAGATAAAAACCTGACCTGAGTAGATATGAGCCAGGAATGTATCACCAAAGATTGGAGCCTAAATAATCAGAACACATTGAGGGCTTTCACTTTTTTCTTTCTTGGTTTTTCTAATAAATATCAATTTACCCTGATGTCCTTCATTACTTCTAGATTAGCCAAACCTTCTTAAACTACATAATTACTAGCAAATAGTGTGTGTCATATCAATTGATACATGAATAAACACATGTAAATTCAAACAAACGAGAGTCTTCACAAACCTCACATATAAAATGTTCTGGCATGAAATATTTTTGTAATAGCATTTCATCCTGTTTTTTTTATTTCCTGCTCAAGGAAGATTCTCCATATTCCAAATACAGCAGGCCCAGATTTGTTATTGATTTTGTTTCACTTTCAACTTTGGACCCAAGCTGTTTAAACAGATTACTCCCTGCTTTTATCTGAGTCAACTTCCTCATGCCTTCATCAAAGCAAAAGAGATTATTTGACTTTCTGTCTCATAACACAGCATTACAAGAGAGTCATATGTTAAGTGACAGTGATGGATTCTGTATTAGGAAATGGCCATTCTGTCTGCATGTAAGTCTCTTGTAATAGTTCCCCATCAAAGACAAAAAAAAACAACAAAAAAAAACCCTCATTTTTATTTATTTGTAGTCTATTTATTAGTATTCATTACAGTTGTATTTACTCGTAACTGAAGCTAGTACATTTCAGAACTAGATTAGGTGTGAGTGTTTGAACTGGAATAACAATGTGTAGGCATAATATGTTTCTATCCTGGCACTGGTCCTGTACTTCACTTTCTTACTCCTAGGCACACAGTAGTAGTGAACTGACTAATACCTGGCAATAGAAGGACACTTTCTCTTCAGACTGACTTGCAGTGTGGTTTTGAAGTTTAATGGTAACTAGCACCAACCCAAGCTTTCAGTACAATTATGTTTCCTGGTGGGATCAGAACTTCTTATCCTTTGTGTCTTATTTATAATACATTTAAGATGGAGATAGCAAGTTGAATAGGTAGTCAATTGACTAAATCTGTGGAAAATACTTGAAAGACTACGCTGGGAACATACAGAACTCTGTCTACATTTACCTTTCAATTGTCTCTGCAGGAACAGTTGGGTTATAGTTGTAGAATAGGGGTTCCCTCAGAAGGCAAATCGATATGGACAACAGCAAGAGCTTCGGAGATACATAGCATCATCAGGGATTGCAGTGTTAACTGCATGTGCATCTCTTTCTCTGTGCTCTCTTGGGCTTGTGCTCCAGGCTGAAGAGGTGAAGTGATAAAATACCACTGTAGGTTCTAAAGAGAGTTTTTCCTATAGAGGAACAGTAGATATTTCCTACCTTTATGTAAACTGTGGTAAAAGGACTTCAAATGACATCTCCCAGTCAAGGAGATGACTGTCCCTTGACAGTCTCAAGGCTTGGCTGAGCAGGCAGGGAAACTCTTCCAGGGCTTTCATGCAGGAGGCACATGACTTGTGAGCCATGCAGATCTGTTAACTCCATGATATGGCCAGGCTTCACATTGTGTCTTTCTGAACAAACAGTACCTTACACAGAGACCTCAGTGTCATCAGCCTGAAAAGAGCAGCAGTGCAGGTGGATCTTGTGCTGCCTGCACTAAACCCCAGAAGCCCACCACAAATTTATCATCCAAATGTGAGTCAAGGATTCCTCCCTGTCCTGGGAGGCCTGGATGCCTTGGACTGGACCCAAGTGAAGGAGGGAAGTGCACAGTAACAGGAGCTGCAGTAAACTCAAGAATGTACAGAAATAAAGCATACTCACGTGTTTTATTTTTTCAGGTTAGCCACTTGAAAAGAGTGGCTGCAAGTGATCAAGGCACTTGAATCTACTGAGGGAGTGTTTCTGATATGGCTCAAAATGGAATACTGACTGGTTGTATTTCTGTAGGAAAATCAGTCCAAGCCTGAAATCGCTATACTACTGAAAGATCATGTGCCTCAGCATTTGCTTAGGCTGTGTATAATCTAACATACGGACACACTGCAGTCTTATTGGCAACCTGCAGTAGCTCTAGATATACTTCTGTACAAAAATGGAGCAGCAGAATTTTAGTAGTAGTTATTGACACCTATACATAAATGATGATAATTACTTTTCATAATTATGCATCTCACAGGCAAGATTCGTAATAAAAAGTGATAATACTAGAATTAGAATATCAGTACTGACATTGAATTGCTTTTTCTGATAGTGGTCAATAAACAAGTTAGGAAGTAGCTAACATTTTTGCTGGCCAAATTACATCTGGTTAAGTTAATCACAATTGGCATGTGTTTATCCTCCATAGCATCTCTTTGCTGAAAGTTTTGTGTATATACTGAGAATGAGATATAAATGGACCTGAAGGTATTTTATGTTAGTATCAAGGATTTATATATTTTTGTGATTTTCACCTATACCATGTAATGGTATATAAAAAAGAATAGCAGATGTGATTATAATGATCTGAACAGACTCACTCTTAATGAAATACAGCTACCTTCCCATTTTTTTGTCAAAGCCTTTCTCTAATATGAATGCCTAGAATCTTATTAAAAATCTGATCTCATTAGGTACACCATCAGTATTAAAACAGTGTATCCTAAATCTCAGTCATTTAGAAATGATCTGCACATGAAAAGATTAAATGAGGGCGTCACCAATTAGTATAAATGTCTTAGTGGAACAGAAAGTGACTTCAAAGAATTTGATAATATATTTGGGTTTTCTGATTTTTTTTCTCATTTTTTTTCTGAAGTACTACCAATACTTTAAACTTTTTTGCATCATACTGGAATATTTGAAGCTTCTTTATCACTTTGGTGTGCAAACCAAATCTAAGGGGAAGAATTGAAACATTTAAAATTATTTTAAAACAATCTCTTTTTAGTTTTTCAAGATGGAGTGATTGACAACTTAATGTAAAGTCTTAAGCTGCTTTTGGTATTCTGCCACACCAGTTTGTTCTTACTTATGCAGTGGGATAGAGTTTGATTTCAGCATTTAATCCTTTTACCCACTCTATGGTACACTACAAGCCTTTCTATGAAAATACTGTGATTGTGTTTGTATTTCTGTAGGAAATTCTCATTTCTGAGCACCTTTGCTAGTTGGTTTTGCTCATATCACAATCAAATGGTATCAGGTGGTGCTACAGAGTCCAGTAAAACTTGAATTCCCAAATTCCATCAAACTGGTAAAAATCTGAAGCCTCAAGTCCTTCACAGAAGGCTCCCTCCATCATGTGAGAAACATTCCAGCCTCAGGATGCTTTAGTCCAAGGCAGGTTATCTTGGAGGAGCTGGCATTTCCAGTTTCCAGTCCTCCTCCTTTGGGGTGTGCAACATCTGGCAACCAAAAAATGTTTTACTAAAAAGTAGCATTAGAATAGAGTCACATGCTGTGTCAGGAACAGCTTGGAAAGAAAACAAGTATTGTATCCTCTTGTGTGCAACATCCCTGTGCTGTGGCCTGGTTTTCCTACTAAAAGATGCAGCATGATTTTAAATTTGGATTATTTTGGTGGTTTTTGTTGTTTGTTTTTGGGGTTTTTTTATGCAGTGATTCTTAGTTTCCACAGAAATTTAAGTAATCTGAGGCTTGTTTTGGCCACTCTGCAAAGGACACTGCATAATTCAGACATAAACCTTTCTTACGAGGGTACTGCATAGTGAAGGTATCTGTCAATTCCTTATCGCTGCTAAACCTGTTTCTGTTTTCTGCTAGAGTAGGGAGCAGGGAAAGAGCAGTACATTAGAGCAAATGGTATATTTTTGTAATACCATGTGTATAAATATTGGTGCAGTGGTAGTAGTTTCCATATTAAGTGCCAGCAAAAGTTTTTTGAAATCTGCTTCAGAGCTCTAGGTCCAAAAATGCAGGGTAAGGCAAAAAGGTGAATAAGGCATTTAAATGGTGAGGGTTTAAGTGGGGAATTGAAGGGGAGTGGGGAGGGGCTCATGTATTGCTGTGGGAGCAGGAAAGGGCCCAGATGTACTTTAAAAAAAAACATTTAAAGGCAAAAGGCTTTTTTTCCATCTCAAACTGTATCAAATTCCTCCCTCCCTTAGCATTTGTAAATCTTCCAGTATTTTTAGAAATTATTGTTTTATGAAAAATGTAACTATAGATAATGTGTATATAAGATAAATTTACACAAAATTATGTCATTTTCAAAGCTAGGATAAAAGCCATTACTGCAGTATGAAAACACTTTTCTATCTCCTCTAATAATGTTTTCCACATCTTTCCATTTGAAAAAGAAGTGAAATGTGTCAGCATGAGAAAGCTGTTCATACTGGTTCCCAGCTGTGGATATGTCAGTGGAGATAAATTCATGTCCTCAAATATTACCCTTTCCTGAGTACCAATTTGCATACACCTTAAATTGCACTTTGACAAAACTAAAGCTTTCTAAGGTGCTCATCTGCTCCCTCAGCAAGGTTTTGAGGTTTCACGGTGTTTGTACAAGGAGGTTCAAGGCCTATGTGACTGAATAAAAGTAGCCCAGCTGCTGTAAATGGCAGCTTTTCTTTACCTTTCTTTTGGAGGAGAGGAGGTCAGGGATATACACTTATTTTCTTTGTTAGTGCAGATTTTCCGTGCCCTTCCAGCCCTGCTCCTGTCTGCTGGCCAGCTGGGTTTAGTGGCTGGTGGCTGAGGAGCAGAGTCTGCCTCTCTGAGCAGAATTTGCCTTTCTGATCAGACTGGTCAGTGCACTTTGCAGGAACCTTCCAAAGATAGAGATCTAGCTGTTGTCCTTGAGTCGCTTTTTTATAATATGTACCATATCTAAGTAGGCTTTCATTCAGCTTGGTGTCCAGGGGTGAATTAAATGTCCTTTCTATCAGATTTACTTATCCCTCGGCTCAGAAAACTGGGATGATTTTCCTGCCTCTTCCCTCAAACCATCATGTTCAAGGTTTCGTGTAGAGTTTAAATGACACATTTTTGTGCAGGTATATTTTCTAGAAAGGGGAAAAAAACTCCAAGAGTTCTTTCTTTATTTATTAAATTCCTGTCACCCTAAAAGCTGCTTTTGCAGACAAACTCTTTTGCATGTTTGCTTTTGTAAGAGATACATTTATATGAATGTGCACTTTCTTGGTGACTTCCACAAGGTAGGAGGACCCTCTGTGCTTTTGCATCACGTACTGTACCTTGCTGAAATTACCTCTGGGTTATTGTAATGCCAGTTTTCCATTAACTAACGGTCTATAAAAAAAAATTTAAATTAAATGCCTTTGGGAATAGTAAATGACAAACTTCTTGGAATGTGAGCCTTGCAGCCCAATCTCCCAAAAGAAGCGCCTGCAATCTGGCTTTATAGCTGATACACAGCTCGTTGGCAGACAAAAACCTTGCTAGGATTTCAGTTTACAGCCTATGATACATAGGATTCTTTCTTCCTTGTAATGCTTTAAACTGAAATTGAATTTTAAATTAACTTGACACTGTGCTGTTTTCAAGTCAGATAAATAACTGTGTTCCTTTTCCCTTTTCCATAATATATTTGATATCTTACTATAAAGGCTTTTCCTGAATTGATATTAAAATTATACATTTGTCTGTCCTGACTTTCCTTAGGAGAAAAAAGTGAATCATAACTATGTAGCTGTAAGAAGTATTGTTTTCACTTTGACAATTATATAGTTTCATAGTTTAGGAATTTGCCAGTTTTATTTCTGCTGCTCACTGTAACAGCTTGTGGTTTATTTCTGCCTTTTCTCACAAAGCTTTGATCAAAGAGTGGCCTTCAGAATTATGTTCTTCGAGCTTTCATGCATGTAGGCTCATTTACTTTCATTTACTTCATCAGAAGACCCCATTCTTCGCTTCAGGACCCCGTCTATACCTTCACAATGTTAATGAAACAATGTATCGACATTGTTTTGGAGTGATTGTTTTTTTAATGTGCTTTTGAGCTTTTGCAGTTTATTAAGCTGTTAGACCTGCACGGTGCATGTATAAATGCTTGTAAAACACACCAGGTAGTTACAGTCCGGTCAGTGGTATCTTAATCTGACACCTGGTAGCATAAATGTTTGTTATGCTTGATAGACAATGCCACCAGGAAGAATATTATAGGAGAGTTGCCTTAAAAAAAGGTAGATTGATTCAAAGTATTTTACAGAGAATTAGATAAATGCCCACGTTTCTGAATGTGCTGTGTAGTAGAGGAAGAACATTTACAGTGGAACTGCTTGTGGTTTGTTTTTGCTTTCCCTGATTCTCACACACTTAATTGAACAAACCTTTCTCTTCAAACTGTATCTCAGAAAGCTTACACTGAAGGACATACAGTGGCAGAATTTACAATGTTAGCATGCTGAGCAAAATATATTTCTTCTGTTCCTGGTAAAAATATGCCTAACACTATGGGTTCCTATGTGTAACTTAAAATAAGGTATTGAAGTGCATCCCTCCCTCCCTTTTTCCCTCAGGAAAGCATTCTCCAAACAGCTCCCACTTTGTACCTTCTGGCTTTCAGCAAGGCATTAGCATTCCAGAAAGAGTTTCACCAGCCCCTAGGCTTTAACAGTGGTTAGGACAGGCAGAAGGAAAAGCTACCAAACACTTTCCCTCTTAGGCTTGGGTCTTGACTTGTAACATAGGGCTTTTGGGAGTGTATTAAAGAGCACTGCTTTCCTTGCCGGCTCTTTCCCCATTCCCTTGTTTTCCAATACCAGTATGACAAAAATCCTTTGTTTTTTTTTTAATAACCAAGCACAGTAAATAAATACTTGGAATATTTCATATTTCTGAATGCATTAACAAAGGAGAAAAAACACACCTCTGCCTTAAACAGGACAAGAAGTTATGCAGACCTCCCCAACTCAGACAGAAATTCTCCTAGGGGAAGGAATGCCACATGATATTGGAAAGTTATCATTTTCTCAAATAAGAGTGAAATACCAGGGCCTAAATTTGGCTGCTTTTCACTGTTTTATAGTCCAGTCATCTCTTCTCTCTGCCCACCTCAAGCCCCACACTTCCCCCAGGTATTCAAATGGAAAAGCTTTCTTTCCAAGGTATTTGCACAAAGAAGGCATTCGGCAGCAGAGAAGATTTCTTCCAAAAGCACCTTAGTGTGCTATGATCCTTCCCTGGAGCTTGGCTGGACGTGCTGAGAAAGGGCTCTTGCTCCATACCCTGTGCAGTCACAGTCCTTTGGGTGGACACTGTCACTGCACATTCTGGGCCATGTGCCTGAGCGTACCGAGGCATATTTGTTTGAGTCTCTGCCAGAATATATGCCAAAGAGATTATGTTTCATATTTCATCCCAGGGAGAAGAGAGCCTAAATGGGTTTATCATGGAGTTTTCATACACTCTGTCATTTCTCCCTTCTTTATAGTTCATTGCTAGACTTCTAATTTTTCCCGACAGCAGTGCACACCCCTGCAGCTGGCCCTGCATAATGACTCCCTCCTCCTAGACTGACAAGAGTGGATGCATAAATCTACTGCCATCAGGGTGCCTCCTTTAGCAGACACTGCCCCCTCTCCCCCCTAGAAAAAGATCTGTCCCCTCCCCAGCACTCTCATTTACCACCTACTACTGTTCCCTGCTGAGCCAAGATGCTGCCTGTGACCGTTATCCTGCCTATGCTAAACATCAGGAAATGGCTCTTTTTGGACAAAAATACTTCTTTTTTTTTTTTTTTTCTCCTAATGATAACTATTAGTGAAAATTGGAGTGCCTTTGGCAATTGTATTTGATGCAAATATTACAACATACAACAACAAGCTCCTGTGAAAGGCAAGGGTGGACTGATTATTTTAATTAGGAGCTGGAGGGTGAGAATGACTGTCAGGAGCAAGAATTTTGACCAAAATATTGGTCTTTAGGAGGTCTTAAGTTAGAGATCCCCGTGTTCTCTGAGGCCCTGTATTAACTCAAAAGGGTTGCTTTGAACTATTGAGTAAGGGCAGAAATGTCAAATCCAGGGCTTCCCAGCTGCTGAACTCATCAAGCACATTGACAGTTTATAAATCAGACAGGACTTGTGGACCCTTTACAAAGTATTGTTTGAAAATCTCTTCCTTGGCCCTCCATCCTTAGCTGTAGCAGTGGAATATTGCAGCTGGCTTAAAATCAACTAATTACTAGTTTAAAAGGCAGCAATCTCCGTTTCTGTTCTGAAAAGAAGGCACGAGGTGAATGTGCAGTGTACGGCAAGAGCTTCATCATTCTTTGCCAGCAGCGAAGGTATAGGTAAAGGTCATCCCCTTTCATCTTCCAGGAGTCTAATCCACAAAATACTAGATTTCTCCAATAGGTATTTGGTGTTAGCAACATGCTGATAGTCTGATATTCATAGTTGCTTTTAAAGTTAAATTATTATTTTTCCTCGGCTACAAGTATTTGGCAGTTTTCTCTGACACTGTCCTTACGATGATTCATACTGCAGTTATTTTGAAGAGATGGATAAACTACAGTTGTTTATATACAAACACAATATGGCATTAGCTGCCAGAAAAGAATCTCACTAATATTTGACTTGTCAGGTTGCCTCATGTTTCGTGTTTTGGCTAAGAGAGAGCAAGCTTAAAATTAATTGAGAAGAATTTCTTTCTTTCTGAGTGTGTTCAAAGCTAGTGGTATTTTCTCCTCTGTAAATGTTGGCAATTGATTATAAAATGTCAGAGGTGTTAGCAGTGTCAGCGACCTTCATCTATACAGCTGGAATAATAGGCAAGACTTGCTTTAGGATACCCTGCAGTTGCTGACAGGTTTTGTTGCATCTGCAGCCAACTCTGTATCATTAACGAGGGAAAAAGGGTGGATGAGGGAGTGTGGATTGTAAATGTGAGAGTGCTCACTCCACTAAATTTACTTGAAAAACGATCATTTTTTGTGTCCAATGCCATTTTGTACTCTTCATGATTTTCTAATTAGGCCTGGAGGGCTGTGGATCGAGGCTTTGATATGAGCAGTGTCGACTGTCCTCTTTCCAGAGAAGAGAACAAAGCTTCCTCACTGTGCTGCTGGATGCTAACTGATGAACTGGTTTTTCTTCCTTGCCTTGGTTACTGCATATAATTAGGAATCTCACTCTTGTGACTTCATGTACAGAACTGCATCCTTTCAGTAGACCTGCCTGCCAGCTGCCCGTCATGCACAGCTATTCCCAGGATCCTTAAATTTGACTTTGCATGTCAACTGTTCCTGTTTAAACAATGAGCTTTGAAGCAAACTGTGTGCCTGCTGAAGAAAAAGCTCTTCATGTCTAACAACAGTCTCTTTTAGACTCTGTTTGAGGCTAAGGCTCAACTTTAAAAGTGGTCATAGTGTTAATTTGAAATAATTTTATTAGAAAAGAGAAATACCTGAGTTTCTTGAAAAATGAAAGAATATGTATCCACTTGCTGGGTAGACCCATGTGAGTGGTTTTCTGAGGGGATTACCCTTTCTTGTCTCAGTGTTCCCTTGCAGCAGAAGCAGTGATAGAGTCTGATGTTGCTGGGGTTGAGAGAGAAGGCATTTGCAGTTCTTGGAGAAGGGTAAGGGAGAAGACAGCGATGACAGAAGTGTCAGAACAACAGGAATAAGGTTCAGTTAGATTTGAGGAGAAATTTCCAACCCTGTATGGCATTCCTTCACCTTAATGATGGGAAAACTCTGTTATCCAATATCTTGTCTTTATGGTATTTTAGGACTGGAATTCCTGTACTTCATTCCCTGGATATTTTATCTATTAAATAAGGTCTCTATTCCTCTCCAGTGAGAGCAGGTACACAGAAAAACAAAAACAGATCTTGCTGCATTGCACAAGGATGTTTTTTTTTGTTTGGTATCCATCAAGAAGCACACATGCTTAAGAATTTTTGGGGAAAAAAGCCTCAGAATGTTTACCTTCCAAGAAACTGTTTGAAAAGTTTTACTGTGGAGTAAACCTGTAGGCCAGCTGAAGGGTTTGATGCACGGACATGATGGAGGTGGCTGGAAAGTGGCTGTGATGTCCTGTGATGATCCACAGGAGATGTGGGCTTGTGGTGGCCTTGGGCCACCCTCTCTGTGCCAAATATGAAATAACACCACTGTCTTTCACCCCAGTTCCTTCTTTAGTGTTACCTAGTGGGGGGCTTAGGTTGCATTCTCTTAGTTTTCTTACCAGGCTAGTTTAACCTTAATGCTTTTCAGATCCTTTCAGTTTGTGACATGTGACAAGGTTCTTCTGATAATTTTGGATTGAAATAACTTTTAAGGAGTTTTTGTATCTAAAATGCATATAGATTTAGACTGTTGCAAGGTTCCTCGCTGGAGAAGATGCATACAGTAAAAGGGGCGGCAAACATGAAAAAAAGGGTTAGCTATGTTTCTGAAAAGTACAAATTAGCCTTTGTTCCCTTTGTAAAAAATAATGGGATAACTGGTTTGGAAGGGGCCACCAGAGGTCATGTAGTCCTACAGCTCAAATCAGGGCCAGTAAGATCAGCTAGCTCAGAACATATAAAGTACTTAGCAGTTGACTCTACATAGCTCAAAACTTAAGAATATGGTCATAAGTTTCTCAGGATTTTTGAAACAAACAAACAAACAAAAAATTGTAATATGTCTCCTTTATCTTTGTCTTTCAGAAGTAAAAAAAAATAAAATAGGGAGACTCAAGCTTTCCTAGTTCTTTACTATGCATTTCCTTTTATTTTTAGATGGACATAAAAATTTAATCAGGCTAAGCCTTACTTTCCATACTCAATTATTCCCCAGAAAGTTTAAATAAGTATAGATGTAGGCATTTCAAGAATATGCCCCTAGAAGCTAATTTCTGAAGCAAAGGGAAACTGGAAGGTGACATTGCTTTTGAAAATTGAGCCTTAATAAAGGGCTTCATTTAGTCATCCATCCTTGAAAATGGATGGTGAAATACGTAAGGGTTGAGAGGGAAAGGGAAAAAACAGAGATACAAGAGAATGATAGCAGATGAAAGTACAAGGTAATTTAAGGCCTTGGTTAATGTCCCTGTTTGAAATCAGTCCTGGCTGGTTTGGTCACCCAAAAAACTGGCAGCTCAAAAAAAGATTCTTACCACACAGTGTTCTTGCCATAGTCTGGGCTTTAGCAGGTTTGTTATGAGGCTGCTGGTATAATCTAGAAAAGTGATTTCTCCAAGGGAAAGTTAGGATGCTCTCTAGATAGCCTTCTAGTGCCTTGCATGTCCCCAAGGTATCTTGAGAGGGCACCTGAGGTGGCGAAGAGCAGAGAACCATGCTTGTCAATAATGGCAGCTGCAATGAGCTTACCCTGCTATGAGGTGTGTTGGGTCTGCAGCAGTCAGGCAGTGTGAGCATCCCTCGCGGTGCCTGGGCTGTGGAATGTGCCGCTCCTGCACTGAGCTGAGCTCCTGTCTTCTTGTTCTAGGTGCGAAGAGTGAGTGGGACAGCCCAGGGCTCGGTTCTGGGGCTCAGCCAGAACCCCCAGGAGCACAGCTGAGCAAGAGTAAGCACTGACACTGCCTTGTCTCTCTTGAAGTCCCAGAAGAAGTGGATTCTTGTTTCCCAAGCTGTGGTGTGCACACGGATTTTTCATATGAATTTTCTGGTTTCAGGTAAGCTAGTTTTTTCCTTCTTCTTTAATACAATAGAGTTTTCTAAGTGCAAAATTATATTCTGGTTTTCTAGACAAATTTGTTGCTATTTATCAAGACTTTGAAACATTGCTGGAGCATTTAATAAGTGTTTATTACTACTAATGGAGATAAAACTTTTAGGAGTCAGTCTTGCAAGAGGCATTAAAAATTAGCAAAGGAAAAAAAAAGTAAGAGTAGCTTGGCAGAGGTTCTGTATTCATAAACCTATTTATAGATGGTGTGCTGGGTAGAGGAGCAGGTTTGTGCCTCTGCCAGCAACATGCTGCAGCCTACTGCTGTGCTTGTGCTTGCCCTAATTTTGCACTTACATTCTGAGTCTCCCAGGGGATGCTGAGCAGCTGTGTGGCTGACCTGAATCTCGAAGGTGTGTGGGTTTGACTGTGACTCTGAGGATGATTGGAGAGATTTGATCAACTCCTTTTCCAGGACTTGTTCACATTGATTACTGTGTGTTGGCTTGGCAGGGTTCTCAGAAACCAGCACGTGAAACCTTCTTTATTCTCAAGTGGCCAAAGAGATCTGAAGCAAGATTGATAGAGGGGTCGCATGGTTCCCGGTCTGTTCTTCAGCTGCAGAGTGGTTTAAATCCATTTTGGCGGCTTTCTTAGTGTTTGTGATGCTCCTGGAGGCGGTACCACTGAGAGCTCTGGTTCCAGCCTGGCACAAGCCTGGAGGGGAAGGAGAGAGGCTGGGATCCTGTGTGTCACCTTCCTCACAGTTGCCAGTAATAATTGTCCACAGACTGAACTTTTTGGAAGATAGCACAGCCCTTCCAGCAAGGGAAGCACGTGTCTCCTGCCCGGCATCAAAGAAAAAGGAAACAGTGGGAGGGGAAAACAAAATTTAGGAAGAGCCAAGTTAAGGAAAAAAGTGTAATCTAGTGTTTAACATCTGGCCTAATGCCAGTTTGGGAGGGGTTTTGTTTAGTCTTTTTTGTAGTTTTTTGTTTTGTTTTGGGTTTTTTGGGAGGAGGGGTGTTGTTTGATAGTTTTGGATGCTTCTGTGTTTTAAGTTTTATTTAAAAACTTAAAAACAAATGGGGAAAGGAAGAATCAAAATGCAGTTTTCCATGCATGTGTGCTGCAGAATGAATAAAAGTGAAAACAGCTGTTCTAAACTAAAAATGTACATTCTGCATTCACACACTCATTTATGTACCTAAAATCATGATTTTTCGAGATGTAGGAAAAAGCATGAAATCACAGAGAAATAGTCACTATTTAAGCTTATTTAGAAATGCACATCAGGCAAGATGAGTATCACTGAGGAACAAAGGTGGGTCCTGTGGGGGATGCAAAAGTAAGAAGTGGTCTCACTGAAAGCAAGTAATTGCAGAGTAATTTTGCTGTGGAATTTTAAACCAATTATGTGAATAACAGAGCACATATGTTCTGAAAGTAGTCAGAAGTGGTTTTTGTGGGTATAGCTAGCATGGTTTCAGAAAGCCTCTGCCTGGCCAGGGTTAGTGCTCCCACAGCTGAGATAACGTGAGTGCTCGAGTGTTTGGCTGTACATCATTGCCTTGCTGAAAGTCAGCCTTTCTCAATCTGCCTCTCCCATGGTAAATCTTCCAAAAAATGTACAAAGGTGTGTCTGATAATACCTAGTGCCTCAGCTTGTTTCTATGTCTGACTGGAAAGTCTGGTGTTCGAAAGGTGCTTGATCTTATATTTTGCAATTATTAAACATTTTGATAAGCTGCATCAAACTACATCAAATTTTACTGAAATTACTGCAAATTTCACATAACAGGACAGATTAAAGGTGCTATTTCAAGAAGCCTTCACTAATCTAGTTGTTTCATGAGCTCTGTTCTTTTGAAACAGAGATTTGCATCCTTTTGCTTTTTAATAAAACGAGACAAGTACTAAAAATCCACTATCAGCAGTTTGGCTGGAGCAGCAAGGCATGTGGCTTATTGCTCTCCAGAACATGGAGGATATTAAATGTGGATATTAATTTTCTTCTTTCCTCCATCACAAGGATGACAGAAATGTTCACACAAAAAGGGGAAAGCAGTTTATGGGATTCTTCAGCATTCCCTTTGGTAGTATGCAATCGGGAATTTTGATGCCTAGTGGATATGAAGTGTTTCCTAATGTTAAATATATGTAAATAAGTATAATTCATGTTGGTTGGGTTGGGGGGTTTTTTTGGGTTTGTTTTTTTTTTTTCTTTTACAACCATTAAAGCACCTACATGGTAGAGCACTTGACAAGTGAAGCAAAAACTGTGAGATCTCTGCTAAACTTTCTTTTGTTTCTAGGAGGTTTCAACAAACCTCCTTAATCTTTGAAGTTTTCTCTTTAAATGGGTGGCCAGTGTAAGGATTTCTGCAAATTCATTTCATGTGAAGGTTTTGTCTCTGAAGTTGTTCAAGTAAGCATAGCTGCAAATCTGATTCACTTGTGTGGCACTGAACTTCACATGTAAATCGTGCTTCTAGTAAGTCAGTATTGTGCTAGGAGGTGCTAATGGCTGCCATCAATCAGGGCTGGAAAAAGTTGTTCTCCTCTTCTCCCCCAGACTAAATGAGACAGCAATTAAATGCCCTTTTGTTGTGTGATAGCTGAGACAATGGAAATCAATGTCCAAAGCACAAAGCAGAGTGGCAAGTCTTAACTATAAACTAAGCCATGTGTCCCAAGGGATTGGCATGTTGATTTGCTTACAGCTGAGAGGGTATATGAAAGGAATAACTGGGGAGTGTAGGCAGCAGGAGAAGCAGTAATGCTCCTTGGACCGAAGCCAGAAGGGAATATTTGCTGGGAGACTTCTCAGTCGGGCTGTGCTGCCATGATTTTGCCTCCATGCAACCCAAGCTCTGCCCACAGTACAAACTTGATCTGTAATAGGCCCTGGTATAAGATCATCATCAGAAAATATGATACCATGCTTATTTGTGGTATGTTTTTTATGCTGGCCACTCGAGAACGGACAGTATCTGATCTGGTGAGAAGCTTACTAAAGTAAACTTCACCTTTCAGCTTTTTTGAAAGTGCTTCAGCTGGGAAGATGAGCTTACACTCCAACAGTGCTGTTATTGCAGTGGTTTAGATCCCTGGAATAGCATTTGCTACATCCTGAGAACAATATTCCCACCCCTCTAAATGCACTTTGTTCCCAAGTGCTTGATAGGTGCAAAACTTACTCTTGCATTTCTCCTAAATAAAATTGCCCTGTAAGGAATCCCAGTTTGCTCATCCATTTCTTGTAGGTGCAAACAATGCCTCGAGACTCTTAAACCACGAGATACTCGTTAACTATTGTCCAGAGGACATGAAATCACTTAGGTGGCTGAATGTGTTTTGCCTGTCTTCTTCCCTCCAGACCTGCTCCAAAGCTCATTATGTCAATGGGACACTTCCTTTTGACTCCAACTCACAATTCTGCCTTGGCTTTATTGCCTGCTGAAAGGGCCTTGAGTTACACAGGACTGCTTTGTCTCTAATCTGTGTGGGGTTTTTGTTTTTGTTGGGGGTGGTTTTTTCTGCTTTTGTGCAAAATTGTAAATGCATTGAGAACAACAAGCCATTGCATTTACTAATGGCAGAGCACTCTGCTGTCATGCAGCTCATATGCTGTTGGCAGAGACTGTAGCTATATGATGCTTTGCAGCAGCTGGGTTCAACTGAGAGAAAGCCTTTTGCAAGTTTAAGGCTTGGAAGAAAAGTTTCACTAAAAAATTATAATTTTTCTTGTGCCTAAAAAGTGTTGCACACAGATGACCAGAGTCATCAGAAATAAAACTAGATTTTGATCAAAAGAAAGTTTATCTGCTTGGAGAGCTCTGTATTGTATTTTTTTCTGTGGTGTGCTGGATCTGTTACAGCTCTTTTGAGCGCTTGAACAAAAGAAAACAAGACTACCTGTATTAAGAGGTTCACAGAAATCAACAGGCATTAGGAATGGACTCATACAAAACCTGTTAGTTGGTGTTCCTTGTCCTTATTGCCCCGTGATAAGATGCAGTCTTTTCCTTGTGTGCCCATCAGGGAGGCACTTTTCAAACTCACATTCTACTGCACTCACATTTATTCTTTGGCGGTATTGACAGTTTCTGTGAGAGACACACTTCACAATCCCACTGTCTTCATTCGTATCAATTCAGGCGTCCCCCTTTGTTGACTCTGGTTTTAGCCATAACTTGAACCTCACTTCTACATTAGGTTCTCTATTAAAGTAAAACTGAGAGCCAAGGTACTAGGAGAGACTCATTTTGGGTACAGCAACACACTGACACATTATATATTGTTTTATATTTAATTATTATGCGTGCAGTTTTGAATAATCACAATTAGGCTTTTTTAAGCATCTCCCTCTATATTGCAAGCCTTCAGCAGTTCAATAAAGCAGAGTCATTGACTTGTATTTGATGTGTCCATTACCTCCTGCAAATGCTTTGGAATACAATGGAATAGCATGCAGACTTCAGAGCTGTCATGACAGGTATTAAGAATGTGTCAAATCCCAGTGATGACTGATAACATATCTGTCATTTGTGATGGGATTATTAGGAAGAGGAAAGCCACTAGGAGAAAGATACTCCAGAAAAGAAGGGGGGAGTGGGGGGGGAAGACAAAAAGAGAGAGGATTTACTGTTCTTTAGGGCTGCCTGGTATAATTAAGCCTTGTCTAGTCCATAAACAAATCTATTAACTTTCTGTATGGTTTGGCAGCTTATGCACTTCAACGCTGCTGCAGTAATTCCATGGAATTTATGTTTCTCTTTGGTGGATAGTTGCACTATAGGTATTGTGGCTGTGAAGAGGATTCTTGACCCACCTGTACATGGAAACAGCTATTGCAAGAGTACTGTATTTTTTGTCTTCTAATCAAAAGTTTAACAGAGTACCATAGAAGAAAGAATTCAGAGGTCACATAAAATATTTTTTGCATGGAAAATTATGTAGAACCAAGAAAAGAGAACAGTCTGCCAGCGCCATTTGATTTGTGTCCTCGGTTAGCAAAAGAAGGACTGTTGGGGTTTTTTTTTAAGACTGAATGTGTGTCCTCTGTGAGTGTGGAAAGAAGGCTGAGCTTCATCTCACTTGTAAAACTGGGTTCTGCTGAATGAGTCCAGTGTGCCTAGTACACAGACATTTTAAGGTGTTTCAGGCTGAGCCATAAACACATCCAAGATCTACAAGCAGTTAAACATTAAGACAAAGGAAGCATCTTGTCCAGCTGCCTTCTGGTATTCAGGCAATGCCAGAACAGAGTTGATCTGAGTTTCTTGCTGTTAGCATCTTTTTGGTGCAGAAGTATCCCCAGGAGCAGCTAAACAGTTATCAGATATGGCCCCTACACACAGAGAGATCAATTTTGAAAGCAGAGATGGAGAGAGACTTCTGTGAAGACCAAACTGTAGCTGTTGTGTCACAAAGTGAACAATATTTGATTGATGTTTGAGTGATCATTGGTATGGGAGAGAAATACAGTGACCTAGCCAAAAGCCAAATGCTCTCGGGTAGTTTTAGACCCCATTCCTCACAGTCACCACCAGCAAATCAGCTGACCTACACTGCCCATATCTGCCTGGTCACACAGCACAGGCAGGCCACCTGCTCCAGATGAGCCCTCTGCTCTCCTGCAGTGGTGTGAACTGCCCTCTGGGGCGAGGTGACTGCACAGCGCTGTGGGGTGAGTGGCCAGCCCCCTGTCCCTGCTGAGCTTGTGGCAGTGGCTGCATGGGCCTGAGGGCTGAGCAGCAGGGCGAGCAGGGATGGTCCCACCGTGTGTGCTGGCAGCAGGATGCCATGTGTGCTCCATGGGGAAGAGCAGGCACTGGGGCCGTTGCAGCACGCCCATGGGCTCACGCCCTTGCTTGCCTCATGGAAACTCACTCACCTGCCCAGGCCCTCAGGAAAGACCTTTTATTTTTCCCATCTCTAAGTGCGCATTCACCCCACCCACAGAGGCTGGCTGAACAAAGATCGAAGTGCAACCTGAAGCAAGGACACCAGCTTTTAAAAGTGATGTATTGCAGCTTAATTAATTTCCCAAGGTAGAAGGTAATTCTCTCAAGGTCCTCATGGCAAGCATCCCAAAACAGTGGTTGGGGAACCCAAAGCTGTTTTAGCTTAAGGGATGTTAAAGGAGTCTTGATTTTTTTTTTTTTTTTCCCTCCAGAAGCTGAACTCAGCATTTCTTCACAGTACCTTGAATTGTACACCCAGAAACCATTAATCATACTCTAAAATCTTGGCTTCAACTTCCCCCTTTAATATGTAGGTGATTACCATACCGTTTGTTAACATGTCTAGCTGGCTGACAGTACTTCTGTTCATACAACTTAAATTTGGTTTTGAAAGAGGAAGGACTGTGGAGAATGGTGCTGCAGTGGAGAGCCTTCCTCCACCAGTCTGAGGTTTGATTTTGGCCCCAAGCAGATGCCACACAGACATTGATATTTATTGATATATATTGGTGAAGGGCAGTCCATGGTGCCTAACTTTCCTCTTCAGTGGCAGCCCTTTAGTGAGGACACTGGTGCAAATAGGGACTGCTGGCAACGTTCACTTTTTTTTTTTTTTTTTTACCCCACAGTGTTCTCATTGTCTTTTATATACTCCCATATTTAATAGATTTACATTCTGAATGGTTTTTCTGTCCCAAGAAAGGACTACAGTAAACTGTAGATGAGCAGATGAGCTTGGAATATTCCCTGAAGAAAGCTCTTCCTTCCCTACAGTGCCTCTCCTTTCCCCAGTTCACTATATTTTGTCAGTTTAAGAGAAGAAATGGAAAAACTTGTCTGGGAGCTATTGAAGAAGTTGAGTTAAGACTCGGTATTTTTGGTTTGTTTTTTTTTTTTCATTTTGCTGCACGTTAAGTGTCCTGAGATAACACAGAAAATTAAGAGGTTGAGGGAGTCACCCCCAAAGATCATTGAACTTTGAATAAAATTCCTTTGAGTGTACAAGATCAACAGTGCCCTGCATGGTCTCAGTGTGCCCAGTATTACATATGCTCACACTTATTTACAGTTCAGTTCTGGATTTATTTTTTTATTTAGTGGTTGGATTAGAACCATGCTTTGAAAACCAAACCAAATCATGACTACTATCCAATTTAAATAAAAAAGAATATGTTTAACCTGAAAAGAAAAAAACAGCTTCACGAAGACAGACCTTTGTTACTCTAACTCTTGAGCTCATTGAACATTTGAATGAAAACTGATTTCCATGTTTGTTTGGACAAAGTAAAACTTAAAAAAATTAAAGATATGAGCAGTGCTTGGTGGTTGCTCTTTGGGAGAGGGGATCTGGAAAGCAAAATATGGCAAAATTACTTTTTGCTGATAATAAACAAGTCTAATAGGAGATCTCTGTTTCAAAAATATGTAATTGCTGACGTGAGGATGTTGGAATATATTTAGTGCTGATAAAGAAAATAAACATTCATTGGAGTTTTGCTAATCTTGGACAAAAACACATGTTAAGCTCTGGTTGCTCTGCTCTGGATGATAGCATTACAGTGCGTATCAGGAAGATTTCTTTCACCTCTGAGTTTCCACCTTTAAGAGTTTTATACTGTATTTAGAGGTGAGGGAATGAGAGAGAGTTTTGGTTATAAGGAAAATACACAAGGGTCTTTGATAAGACTTTTAAGGTGGTGTTCGCAAATTGAAATGTTGCAGCTAAGCTTAGGTAAAGCTAAAAAGATTGTACTAATTTTAATTGGTTGGTGTATATGCCATTCTGCCAGTCCCATCTCAGTCCATCTGTAGTTTCCTGTCAACTGGCACCTCCCTGGTTAACTGGTAAATGATGGAAAGTGGTTCTGTGAGCAATTCTGCCAGCTCCTCAGGGGATCCCTTGGGTGGATCCCATCCAGCCCCAATGGATTTGTGTGTGTGTAAGTGGTGTAGCAGGTCAGTGACCATTTCCTCCTGGATTGCAGAGGCTTCATTCTGCTCATCATCCCTGTCCCTGAGCTCCAGGGTTTGGGTACCCAGAGAACAGCTGGTCTTACTGTTAAAGACTTAGGCAAAGATGGCATTAAGTACCTCAGCCTTTTCCTTGCCCTTTGTCCCTGTGTTTTCCCCTACCTCCAATAAAGGATGGAGATTGTCAGTCTTAGTCCTTCTTTTGTTGCTTATGTATTTATGGTAACATTTTTTATTGTTGTAGAACAGTCATAGAAAATATTTTTAATGTGCTGAAAGCACATTAGAGTATAACTCTACAGAATACAAATGTCTTTTCCTCTGACCTCTTAGACAGCAATTGTATCGAGAAAACATGAATTAAATGGGAACAATGTTATTGATTATGACTTGAAGTTGCTTTTATCATGGTTGCTGTTGTTCAGGTTTCTGAGAAGGAAGGAAAGAACCTGCTTAAAGATGCTCTCCAAGCACTCTGTTTAAAGGTGGCTGTTTGTTCATAGCTGCCAAAAAGTATTAGCAAACTATAGAGAAAAAAGTCCCTTATTTTTCATTTTAGACCCTTGAGTCTTGATGCAAAATGGTTTATATTAATTCACTTCCTAGTTTAGTTTAGGTTTAGCCTGGGTTGTGGGCCACCAATATGTTATGTGCTTCTATAAATGGACTATACATCCCTTGGTAACACCTTGAAAAAATAGTAATTTGGGGCTTTTTTTAAGCAGCAGGCAGCATCCAGCTTCTCAGATCAATCAGTGCACCCCTTGTAAATCTTTTAATTTAATTTGCTCATGGACTAATGGGCTTGAGGTGGCGTTCTCAGACACTGCTCACAGTCCTCTCCATCCTGTACCTTATGTCAACATTTCTACTTTGCATGAATGCATGTAGCCAGGGGCTGGTAAGGAGAAGGGAGTGAGAGAATTTCACACATCACTAAGAGCAACACAAATGCTGTAGCAAGCTTTAAAATGGAAGGAGAGTATTTAGAAAAGTGACAGAGGGATTGGTTACAGCCGGACAAGAGAGCAAATAAAAGCAATCTGCCTTTCTGCATGACATGTATTCAAA
Source organism: Pseudopodoces humilis (assembly GCF_049639895.1). Lineage (NCBI taxonomy): Eukaryota > Metazoa > Chordata > Aves > Passeriformes > Paridae > Pseudopodoces > Pseudopodoces humilis. The sequence continues at coordinate 53,477,235 of NC_142204.1, forward strand.
TAGTCTGACACATCAGAAAACAACAATTCATAACAGAAAGGGAGGAACAGTAAGAAGGGAGGAAGAGGATGGGTAAAAGTTTAGCAGAACTTTTTGGAACAGGGACATTTCTGTTATGTAGAGCTTGACCTAGTGTAACTTTCTGGAAACTGTACAGGCTAACACAAAACTATTTTTTGAGTTTAGAACAGAACAGAGAATTGATTATGTCATGGCATGTAGCATGCCACAACAGAAGCAGGGCTTCTGAGGAGACAGAATTGGTTTTGTTAGGCCAAATTGCATCATTAGGGAAGTAAGAAGCAGTAGGGCTCCAAGCCTTTTTAGAGGGACTTTCTGGACTCTGCATTCAAAATCTTATCCTTGGTCTACAACTTTTCCATCTGCCTCATGATCTTTAGATGGTGGCCTAATGCATAAGAAGTATTGTGTAGCTTAAAACTTATTTTGTACCCTGCAGTTATCTGTAAGGTCTGCTGTAGAATCAGCCATCTGTATGGTTACTTATATTACTGCATGTTTCATATCTGGCATGCAAAAAAATATGTTTATTCTTTTCCTCCTGGTGTGAAAGCCATTCTCAGTCAATAAGCTGTCAAGCTACCCTTTTGTCATCACTGCCTAGTTGTGTTCTTTCACATCAAGTCTCCTGAATCTTGCCAGTCTAATGTGTTAAAGTCTTTGACAAGAATGTTCCAGTTTGGGAGCTGAGAGCTTTGCTTGTTTTTCTTCATGAATGAAAAGAAATGCTTCTTGATGAAAATACAAGTACAGTAGAAACTGAAGAATCCAGGCTTTCTTCATAATCAGCAGAGGAAAAATGAACACTTTGGAGTATTATCCACTGCAGCCCTTGAGCTCTTCACCTTGAGAAAAGAAACTGCATTCTCCAAGTGCCTGGTTTTCTGAGCTGATAAAGAAAGGTTAGTTGGCTCCCTGTGAGAGCTATTTGCTGTGCTGTGCTGTTGCTGTGGAATATTAGAAAAGATGTGGTCCAGAATTCTGGTTTCAGCAATGAAACAGCTAAGCAAGGACCTGTGTCTCTTCTCCCATGTTACTGTTTACAAATAAAAAAATAAGTGCCAAAAACTATTTAGCTTCTGCCTCCAGTTCACATGGCAAAGTTGATCTGGGAGGTCCTTTCTCCTCCCCCTACCCTGTTTGTTTTTTTCTTGGAGGCAAACTTGGCTACAAAAAGATTGCTTTAAAGTTTAAATATTCAAACTGAAGCTGATTTTAGTGAGGTACTTAAAAAATAAGCTGCTCATATCCCTTTCTTTAGAACTCTTGCAGAGTAGTGCCAGGAAAGCTTTACCAATATACATAGTAAACAGATTATTCTCCTCTAACATTAGCCTTTTCCCTGCTTTGCCTGGGGAACTCAGTCCAAATTGACATTTTGAGACCATCTTATATTTCACATCTTTTTTATACTCAAGATAAAGCAGAAAATGGGATGTACTATTTAAGGTGAAAATAATTTTGACTTCTGCCTTCCATTAATTGTATTTAGGGCTGCTGGTGGCCTGCAGTGTTGTTTATCCTCATGACGGTCTCAAGCTTTGCGCAGAAGGCAAGGATGGAAAATGTTTAGGACAGTAACAATTTCTGCATCTGTAACATATTACAAAGGATTTTTCCCTCCAATACCAAGGCAATTTTCTACCTATGTTTAGTCTCACACAGCACTGTATATTATTTTTATATGAAAGTACATGATATCCTGCAGCAGGCAGTAGGGAAAAGGGCTAAAGCTCTGTGTCCACTCCATGAACAGCTCAGCTGCTGGAGGACATCAGTGTGGGCAGACAGAACTGGCAAGGCAGAACAGCTGAGCCGTAATTGTCCTCTTGTGACAGGTCTGCTCCCATCCAGGGTGATGTGAGCTCCACTGGATAATTCTAATCAACTCCTGTGCCCAAGGAGAGCTACAGTAACAGGAGATACTTAGTTTGATAGAGGAAAGAAATGATCTTGTGAAAAAAGGTGCAGGAATTTAGGGGGCTTCCTCTGTGGGCTGTGCTGGGCCAGGGTGGCGTTGGGGGTCAGTGGTAATACTGTACTTCTCCAGCTACCCATGGAAGTTAGAGCTTGTCCAAAGCCCCACTTATACCTGAATTTCAATCCTCTAACCAAGCTGGTGTTTTTGATTTCATTCCTGTCATCATTGTCTGGTGTTTGTCTCTGTTGTATTAATGGTCTTGATGACAGTGTCAGTCACTTGTGCACTGTATTTTCTTTTCAAAATGTATTTTCTTTTATTAGCTTGTGAATTTTCAAAAGGTAAATTGCTGTGTTTGGATCTATATTGTTTATGATTTAATTTTATTAATTTTCTTTCCTAACTAAATATTTTTAGCCTTTTCAGTTGTGTTTCATATGGGCACATTCCATAGATGCATTGCATCTGTTTTGTTTTAATTCATTACACATCAACTAGTGATTTATATATATATAAATAAAAATGCATACTTATACATATATATAAAGCAAATATCTTTAATCATTTAGTACCGAAATAGACTTTTCGAAAGAGATGGACCTATAATACATTATTTAAAGGTCTCTGACTCATGATTGCAGGCATATTTTTTGACATAGAGTAACAACAGAAGAAGTAAGCTTTGATCTGTGTCTTTTCACTTCTGAAAGGAAACAGTTTCCTGGACCATTTGCATCCTTCCTCCTTTCGGGCTCTTGCTGGATACTGGATAAAGTGAGGTGTTTTGTCATCTCTGCCCAAATGCATCCTCCAGAGCAGCAGCTTGTGAGGGGGAAGCCTCCTGGTGATGGGTGGGTACCTGTACAGCTTTCTCTTCGAGAGTCTCATTTAGCAGCTGGCTGGAGCGAGTGGAGAAGTCCTTCCAAAAATTGTCACTGATTCACTTGCACAATTGTATTTTGTACTTCAGCAGAGCAGAAAAGGATGTTTATGTCTGTATTTCAGACCAATCTGACTTGCTCATGCTTTTTTATCAGATGGTACAGCTTTTCCTATGCTGGTGCTCCAAGCCAGCTTGTTTCCCTGGAGGCACAGGGCAGTGATTCTGAACTTGCTCAGTGCTTCCTTCTCTTGAAATGCTGCTGTCCTTTGATCTTCTTTCCCCAGGCTTGGCATACAGACCTGCCATCAAGATTGGTGTGAGGTGTCCTTCAAAGCTATAAACTCAGATAATTTGTTGGAAGGCGGGCTTCTGAACACTGGCCATTGTTTCACCTTTCCTGCCTGCTACCCAGTGCTACCTTGAATGGCCCTTCAACGTCTCCCTTGTCTTTCTTAGGTGTGTTTGGGCAGGCAACAAAACAAAACAGAACAAGATGCAAGGGTTGGAGGTTTTTTGTTTGTTTTTTAAAAAAAGGAGAGAGACAAATGCTTCTTTAGTTCAGCCTACAGCACTGTAAGTGGTTTTTTCTTTCTCTCAAAACATATCTACATTTATATGGTAGGAAGATACCACTTTATTTTAATGCCCTGCCCTGCCCTACCTCAAAATCCAAATTCTTTTTGTCATTCTACCAAGTTACCTTTTGCCCATAGTTTCCAAACACCACCCAGGCATTTAAAACCAGAAATGATCACAGTATAGAAACAACAAAGTCTCTTGCTTAATTCATTTGCATGTGCGTGTTTTATCCGTGAGAAGGTATCTCCAAATGCAACACTCTGAAGTTGTAGCTGCTTGTCTAGGTGGTTCTATTTTAATCCTCTCCTGCAAGAGGGAAGTACTATGATCGTGGCCAAACATAAAGTTCTCTCTTCTTTATGCATGGACTTTTTCCAGTTTAAACCACTCATACGTGATGTCTAACTCCCTTTGAAGACGATGGAAAAGATTTTTCCCTTGTAAATACTCGTTGTAAGGCCTAAGCACACACCATGCTGGCTCACAGATAAGTTTGCAACGGTTAGGATTCCTGCAGTTTTTTGAAACTTGGCTTTGGCTATGTTTTTTGTTGTAAATAAATGACTAGGCTCAGTATTTCAAATATGTGTCCACTGGACCCTGACACGAGAGCATGTCTGCTTCTGATGTTAATATCTGGATTCCAGCATGACTAGTACTTCCAAAGTTTTTTGTTTCTCTTGCATTCCTCAACATGAGGTTTACCATTGCTGTCTCCTTTGCCCCTAATCCCATGGAAAAATTCAGCTTGGTCTTGGAAGGTGAAAATACCTGTAGATGACTGGCAATTAGGAGGAAAAGTTTTATGTAAAACAAAACAAAACAATCTAACAAAGCCCATGCTAGGCACTGAGATTTTACTTGGCAAAATCCTCTTGATTTTACAGGCCATTGGTTTGAATAAAAATTAATAAAAATATGATGGGGGACGGTATAGATATGGCTACCAACTGATTCCCATGCTGCTCATTCTATACATGGCTATTCTATACATGGTATTTTCACATGTTCATTGTTTAATCTCCCTAAGACAGTAGTTTGTAATTCAGACAGTCAAGAGGCAGTTTATTTGAGAACTGCAGTATTAAAAATACTGCTTCTTTTTTGGCAAACTAGAAACATCCCTTTGTGTTTTTAAGAAAGATGGGCTAGATATTTTTGGATGCTCACTAATTCAGTTCAGCTGTCCTTGTTTTGTTCGCTTGGATATGGAAAGTGAGAGCAAGGGAGGATATATAGAATTACATGAAAAGCAATTCTCTACAGATCTGCAGATCTTGTTTATGTCTTCTCCATATATCAAGAAATCGATCATTTACTGTGTCTTTTAATTTGTAATTCAAAATATGTGTTCTTGTAGTGGGCGATCCAATTCAGTTTTATCAAAGTAATCATCTAAGGGTAATGGTCTCTTGTATCTGCAGTGTCTGTTTATCTTTGATGTGTTTATTCATTTACTTACACAGCAAAAGGTAAGGAAGGTTATGAAAGGAAAAAGAATAATGAAAAAAAGAATGATAACAAGTTTTGTGTAAAAGATTGCTGTAGAAACTCCCCTGAGGGATTGTACCCCAAATCCTGAAGCAACTGCACACTACCAGCAGTAGAACCACATTATGATGAGCTGATGGACAGGTTTCCATGTTCAGGAAAAGAAAATATGGATGGTGCTAGGATAGGCTGGGGCTACTTTTCATCTTCACCCAGAGGCAGCTGCTCAGTTTGCTTCATCCAGTAAGGAGTAGAGGCAGAAACAGACAGGATACCAACCTTGTGCACAGTCATTAAAGAATGGAATATGGTGCAGGAGGAGAAAAGATAAAATGGAAGTCAGGGAAGCAAACAAAAGGCAGAAGGATAAAAATCTCTTGAGTTAGTGTGAAGCTACTGAAAATCTTTAGGCCTCCAAAGATAAGTGGATGCAATTCTTCCTGAGCTTGTTTCTCTTTCTGGTGGTGCTCAGCATTTCACATTGTATATCTTTCCTTGTTACAAGTGAATGAGAGAAGTTATATGCCTTTTGAGAGAGCTCTTTTTTTTTTCAGCCCAAGGCATGATTACTCAAGGAAAGGTTCTTAAAACCCCAGTAAATCTTAGGAGCCCAACAGTTAGTCTCAATATATTTAATGCTTTAAGCTTTCCTTTAAGATGACATGTTTCTACTGTTCCTTTAACATTAAGAGGAGATATACTTCGTTGCATCTGTTAGCAGTCAGCAGCTTAACAATGGCATTCGGAAATGGTACCAAAACTTTGGGGGTTGTGTGGTTATGGGCACCTTGAGATTCTTGGCAGGTCAGGATTATTTTAATTGATGCAATGAGTTAAACTTACTGTACAAATGAGAAAGACAGTTTTCACACTGAGGTGCATTAATTTGCCAGTAGTAAAACCAAAATTTCAGCACATTATGCAGCCATCTCTAGAAGATATGAGTTGATAAGGTTGTGCAATACATATTGTTCAGCGCAGCATGCTCTGGTCTCCTTAAACCTGCTGCTTCCCTCTGAGCATCTGGAGCTGCTGGAAAAGTTAGGGCACAGACCAGGGACTTGTCAGGGTTACAAGTATTAAGAATTAAGTACAAAGGAATCTGGGCTAAATACGTTCATGATTTTAGAGTGTGTTCAGGATGTCTCTGATGGAGAGGGAACTTAGGAGGATCAAAATGCTTTCTTTAAAATTTGGAGCCTGAGCTGACTTTTGAAGCTACAGAGTAAGTGCTTTCCTGCATGATTAGTTTAGGCTGTGGCAGCACAGTTGTGGATGATAAATACAACTGGCATAACCTGCTGGTTGTGCTTCTGGGGTGTTGATTTTGAATACAGTTCTGTCTGTCAGGGGGAATGTGTGGGTGAAGCTTCCTGTGGGTGGCTGCAACTCTGAACATTTGCTCCATAGCTCCAAAATTGGAGCATAGCTGAGAGGCAGGAGGACTTCTAGGCATCTGTGGGATCTTGCCTGCTTCTGAAATGTATTTCTAAAGCTGTTAATGCACATAAATCATGTAGCCTTTCCGGGACATCTGGGTTTGTTTTAAACTTGCTACATATGGTATAATGTTGGTGTAGAGTCAACAGTGTCTCCAGAGCATTGGAGTGGAGAGGACTCTCATGCCTCGAGCAGGACAGCCCTTGTCAGGGAAATGGAACCTACATCAATGCCAAATTAATATATTTTGGATCAACTGCATAGGTGTAAAAAAAAATAATCTGTGCAGATAGAAGGCAGCTGACTGGTCAGAAAGGGGCACTGCAGCAGGTGCTGTGTGGGCAGGGACAAGCAGGGTCAGAGGGGTCTCTGTGTGAGCCACTCCCCAGACCCAGCCTCAAATCAGGGACAATCCTGACTGCTCGTGGTTCCTCTCCGCTGTCAGGGAACATGGAGGGAGAGATGGGGAGAGGAGCCCAGCTTGGGGCAGAGGGCATGTTGCGTGGGCAACATCTAGTGTCAGGAACCACCTCCAGCTGGGATGGGACTTTCTGCTTTTCTGGGCTGCTTGACTCCTCCTTGCAACCTCCTCCTGCAGGACCTTGTTACTCTGGCTGCTTTCTGCATCTCAGCCCTGCTCCCTCCAAACTCTTCTCTCTTTTTTGTTTTCCTCTCTCTGATCATGGCCTAGCTATCCCCCACCCCAGGGCTTAAGGTGTTTGCTGCCCTTGTGTAATGTTTGCTCTTCTTGTTCTTCAGTCCCTTTCTCTCCCTTTAAGTAATGGATGTAAACACAGCCTTACATTGGTTTTTAGATGCAGCGATCAGCCTAGTGTTAATAATTCGTCATGGCCCTTGTTAGCTTCAGAACCACATCTATTGAAGTGGGAGGCTGGGTCTGTTGGGTAGGTTTATTTTGAAGCTGCTTGTATTTAACTAGATGAAAAGGCAAGAAGTGGTTAAAAACAACTTTTAGTCACTGGCTCAAAGAGGATTAAGTAGTATATACACAGGAATAATTTGAAAGGAATAATTTGAAAGGCGTCTCAGGTAATATTAAGATGTATATATCTGCTAACTGCCTGGGCAAATTAGAGAATTAATTGAAAGGGAATGTTAGCTCATTAGCTGAGCAAGCTAATGTCAAAAAAAACCTGAAGCTTTCTTTTAAGACTTACAGTGATTTTTTTCCCCCCACAATAACATACTAATGAAACGATGCTTTGGAAGGCAGCCTTGGAATGGAGACAAGTGTTCTGATAAATTATCAGCTTCCATATATTTTTAACTACATTCTGAGGTTAAACTTTAAGCCATGAAGTGAGGTTCCTCCTGCCACTCTACTCTTCCACATTAGAGGTTAAATATCATGCTTTAAAACACATTTTTGGATATGAAAAAAACCTTGATTGTAAAAGCATTATGAGCAGTCCTTAAATATGTGCAAGTGTTTATATATTTTCATATCTTCTATAATATTACTAAAATTTACTTGGTGAGTCCAAATGTTTGTGGATCAAAAGAGTAGTTAAAACTACTCTGCAGAGAAAGTGTGCCTTTGGATATATACTTCCTTATAGGAAAGGTGGATATCTCTTAGCATTTCAGTACTGAAGCTGTCACACTGTGCCAGAGGGAGGAGAACCAGGACTTTGTTAAATATTTGTAAGACTGAGCCCTGAGTAGCAATAAAGAGCCACCTTCCTGAAAAGAAAACATCCTGAATCAATGTTACTGTATTTGTTTCTGTTTTGGGGACTTTGTGAATCGTTTACCATCTCCTCTAAAAACTGCAGAATTCCTCCATTAGAGAAGGAGGAAGGCTTTGAAAGAATCAAAAACTCCTTGACATTGTAGTGATCCCATTAATCCTGGGGCTGAGAATTTCCAAGATGGTGGTGTAAACCTGAAAGTCAAATCATTGTTCCAAATTTATTTGGATTTAAAACAGTAATCTGAATTCATGTCCAATTCATATTGAATGCATAAAATGAAAGTTAGCTCTTTTTAGTAATTATTTGTGCTTTGCTGGGAAATAGAATCCTCTAAAACACTGTGCTGCAACTCAGTGTCCTAAACCTGCTATCAGGTGTCCTAACTCTAAACTGTAGTTTGTCACGCAAGGATTGATAGAAACCTACTGCAATTGCTGGCATGAAAAGTAAGAACAAATAATTTCTAACAGTACTTGAAAGAGAAATGTGTAATGGTGGACTTCAATTCCAGCCTCATGATCACAGGTATATGGTTAAGATGGAACATCTTTTTATATTTTGTTTTGTAAAATGGTATCATAAGTATTTCTGACAATAGAAATAGTATTAACTATATTTCAGAATTAATGTACTGTGGTTTGATCATCACAGGTCCACTATAAATTTGCAGCTTACTTGAGCTATAAACCAAAGGCTATGTAAGTGTTTTGGAATAAAATATTTATGCATTTAGCGTTCAGCTGTGTTGCTAATTTAGACTAGTCATTGGAAAACAATGTTCTCTTTATTGCATATTATTAAAACATAAGTGCTGCCATTTGACTTTATAAACAGTAATAAAAAAAATGGTGGGTGTAAATTACTTCTTACTGTTTTTAAAGAAATACACCAAAATACCTGCCAGTCTTTTCTAGTATGTGCAGCCCTGTGTGCAGATTCATTTTAATTTAAAGGGAAATTACCCTGCAATTAAAGTTCTGACTCTGAAAGGGTTAACGGGAAAAAAAGCTATTTATTGCTTCTTCACAAGACAACTTGAAAAACAGAAAGTGTGTGGGGGAGGCAGGGGGAGGTATTTCCTGGGTTTGGTTTTGCTTTTTGTGAATTTGGAAAAGTAAAGATTTGAGACAGAAAAGGTAAAAAATAATGTTTTGTCCAAGATTAATAAACTAGTTTTATGACAGCCAGCTATGTATTTGAACAGTACCTGCATATTGCATATTTGTTAAATGAAATGCATAATATCTTTGAGTATCCCTTGAGAGAGGACACCTTTCGACTTTTCAAAAATATTGTGATTTTATGCAGCATTCCAATGCATTACTTATGCCGTTTGAGTGTCTTATTAATGCCCTTGGGGAATGGAGAGCTTTGTCCCTAAAACTCAGTGTGACTGTAAACTCTCAGTATCAATCTTCTCTGTTTTTCACAGTTGCTTTGCATATCAGTTTCTACCAAGAGATTTCTGGCTAGTTTTTGCCTATGCAAACCCATGATTCTTCTCTCTGCTGCTCTACTAACAATACTGAATTGCTGAGAGAATATTTTCCTGTCAACTCCTTTGCTGATCAGTGGGGAAGATGCCATGTTTCTTACAAGAGAGGAGATACAAAAGCTGATGCATCCTCTCCAAAGAGAATTTAATTTAATGTCTGGATGTTGCTTGACCCTATATTATTGGCTTGATGGATGACAGTCCCTCCAGTGCACATATGGATAAGCTGCCTTCATTATTTATAGGCATTCATTAAGGTAAGCAGAAAAACCTTGTTGATCTTCCAGATTCACCTTTGAGGATTTAGAAGAATTTATTGTACTAGATCAGAATCCAGAAATATTTAGATGTTTTTTATGAGGATGTAGTATCAAAATATGGTAACAATATAAGTTATTCTCACTTAGATGAACAGCTTTTATCAAAACATGCTTTCTTCATCAATGTATGATTTTTTTTTTTTTTAATTTTACGGATGACAAGGAAAATATTTTGCTATCAAGGGACATAGGTTAGTCAGGAGTAAATATCCCACTTAAATAATTTTAAACCTACAGACCTCATTATCTCACAGGCGGAAGAGCTGTAAATTGCTTTATCCAGATTAGAGTGACCCTTGCCAATTCATGGTGCAACCAATAGCTTATGCTCACAAACTCCATGCATATTATTTGTGGAGCAGTCCACCCGTGAGAGTTGAGAGGTGGGAAACAAGCAAAAGCTTTTTGTTTTCCACCTTTCTGCCTGCATACAACACAGTAGGGAAAAATTAGAAATGTTGTGCCTGCAAGAGAAATGAGCCTCACTTTCTTGGAGTAATGTCTAATAGCTAGATTTGTAGATGCCAACTAAATCTTTAGAAGAACCCTTTCCAGTAAAATATACAGGGAGCAGGGGTGGGTGAGTGTCAGAAGAGAGACTGAAGCAAATTTTCTAGAATGTCAAGCCTTCTATCCTGGTCCCTTCTGAAATTCTTAGCAAGATCCCTCATATTTTGTGGAAGCTGGAAATAAACTGATAGGTGAACAATCCTCTAAATAGATAATTTTGTTCTGTTGACATGTAGTGTAGATACAGCATAGCAGGTGTGACAGGGAAGGAAAGGGGGTGGGAAGTGTAGGCAGTAATTTAATTAATCAAGTAAAGTCTGTCCTTTTTGACTGAAAGTATCTTTCCATATATTTTTTCATTCCTGTGTGTACTGGTGTGAGGGTTTTTTTAAGTTCATGCTCATATCTCGTCATTTTACTATTCAAGTGCCTCTTGTTCTAAATCTTCTTCATTCTTCTGTCTATTGTCTATCTTTATGCTCTTATCTTTCAAATTGCATATCCTACCAGATAGCACATTGTTATAAACCAGCCACATTGTCCTCATTCCTCTCAGAGAGGGGATATTGAAATGCTCCAGTCAGGGATGCTCTCATTTATTTTCCTATAGCAGGAAATTACAACTCCTGCAGATGCATGTTGACTCAAGGGCAAGAACATGGAGACACCAGGTCAAAACAACAGTACCAGCTATGCTTGTTCACATCTCTTCAAACACTGGGGGAAACGTGGCCCCTTAGTGCTCTTGAGTTGCCTGAGAGGAGCATTGCATCACATTAATTGATCCCCCATTTCATTTGGCAGTTGCTCTTGCTGGAGAATGACCATACTTTCTCAGTCGACACAGCTTTATTAATTGATAATGTTCAAATGGGTATGTTCCAAGCCAAGTTAAGCACCTTTACTGCTTAATACCAAAGGCTGTAAAATGCCTTACCAGCAAAAATGTGCTGAACTCCTTTTCTATGTAAGGCAATGCTGCTCTCCTGAATTGTGCTGAACATGTAACCAATTAAATGTTGCTATAGATCATTACATGGTCAGATGCCGTAGGGTATCCAGGACCCCGGCCAGACTTGGGTCAGAACTCCCTGGTTTCTGGAATGAAGGATCTCATGGTGCAGAAGGGAAAGGAGGACATTATTGGGTGTAAAACACACAATACCTGTCCATGTTTTTAGTTCAGATCACAAGTCATCTCCACAGCAGACCTGATACATAGATATGTGCCAACCATATCTCAAGTTTGTTTGTGGTTTTAGAAGCTGCTTTCACTTGTTGCGTGGATTTAAACTTCTGTTTCCGCTGGAGCACCTGGTGTGAAGGTGACCTTCACACTCCTCTGTCTTTCTCTTTATTTAGAAATAGTTGGCAGGAATTCCTCCCCATTTCTACATCTGCAACTGTGCATGATCATGCTGGAAAACTGTGATTGCAGGATACTCAGACTGGCATTCTCTTTATCCTGCTTGGTGTGCTCGTGCCATGATGCTGTGGCTTTCACCCCTCTGCCTGCTGAGCACACAAGAACTGGAGCTTCAAGAGCAATTTTAACATCTCAGGTGTAAAGCCAGTAGGTAAACACCTTATTGGTGTATTTCCTGCCATTTAACAACAGAATCCCCACTCCCCTACCCTCCTGTAACCGGTTCTGCCACTAGTTTCTCAAAGAATGTGGTAGATCGTAACCACTGCTGGAAGAAACCATCTAATCTAATCATAATTACATAGTAGAAGAGAACATAGGATACAGTTCACTTACAGGTTAAAAACAAAATACGCCGTGGTATTTAAAATAAACTACATCTTTATTTGATCAACTGAACAATCTCTTTTTGAAACAGCAGTAGGAAACATTTCAGTCATTCATCTTAAAATGTTTTCTTTTCCTCCAGACTAGTCTTTGTATGTATTCCCTTTTCTGTTTCAAAACTCAGATTTTCTCAGCAGAAAGGTGCTGCATTGAAGTTCTTTAGATGAACATGTATGTCCTACTTGTCAATTCCATTAAAATGTTTAAGTGGCAGTGGGTTTATGATTAGATTTCAAATTACATTAATCATTCACCAACTCCAGAATGCAAGCTGATCTTATTTTTGTTGAGAGCTTGTATAGCTACTGAAAAGTACTTTCCCAGACAGTTTTTAAGAGCAAATGCCTGTGTAGCATAGTGTCTGCATCTCACAGGAAGTTTTCCTTGAGGACAAAAGAGTTGGTTTGGTGTTTTTAAAAATGTAGTCAATCAAGTATGTCTCCTGATAAATGAGTGTCTTTTATGTTTTAGATCTTACACGTCTTGTATCTTAAAATGGAATTGGGTATATTCTGGTTGTGTGGCTTTTTTGAGGTTCATTAGGTTTTTCCTTCTCTCTAATGGGAGCAATATTCTGTTTCTACAAATGTGCAATTAAACAGATTTTGTGCCAGAGAACCATGGAAAATGAAGATCATGAAGTAAAGAAATACCCTCTAATCTGAGCAGCTATTCAATGTGTGGGTGGGGGATCCATGGCTCTTCCTCAGTGCAAGGAGAGAATGGAATCCAGTGGGAAATCTCAGCCACCCATGAAATTGCAAAACCTCTGCCTGCATCCTGTGTTTCCTCATTCCACCTCTTGAATCAACTTGTGACCTTGCCTCTGTAGAGCTGTTGCTCGTTGTCATGCCTGGCTGTGCCTGCAGCCTGCAAAGTCCCTCTGGAGCAGAGGGCTGTTCTCACCATCCTCACTGCATGACACCAGGTTGCTCAGGGAAGTCACTCTTGATACCAACAGACAGTCCTCTCTCTCAACTGCCCTGTGTGTGATTTAGTGCTGTGGTTTCATTTGAAAGAAAGGAAAAGGCTGAAGGATGCTGTATCTCACATACTTTCTAGGTTCCCAGGTCTCACCTTGGCAAGTTTTTGGGGGTTTTGTGGTGGTGGTGGTAGTGGATTTTTTCTTCATTTGTAAATTGTATTTGCTGATGGTCTAATGTAATCTGCAAAAGTTTTGCTTGTATTTATGCACAATAGTAGAAAAGGACCCTTATTTCAGGAGAAGTAGATCCTCTGTCTTGGTTAGGTTAAAATATTCCTGCTTACAGAATAACTTTGTGGATTTGATTTATTCCTTTTCAAATATACTGAGAGACTTCAATCAGTGATGAAATCTATACATTTGAACATTACTATTTTGTCTCAGTCTGTAAAATAGGCTCTTAGTAACTTTCAAACTTTTAAGTAAAGCTTTTAATTTTACTTCTGCTAGGCAATAAAACTATGCAGGGGAATGTGAGGTAATTGCATGGATGGGTTGATTTGGAGCTAGATAATTTCATGGTTTGTTCACTTGGTTAGAGAGTAGGAGAGACAAGGATGAGAAAAACAAGAAGAAGGTGTCTTAAAATGCACTTTTTGAATTACTTGCCTAATAGTGGCTGGCATAGAGACACATAATTTGAACTTCAATAATTTGACTGCAGTTTTGTAGAAACCTCTGTTTTGGAAGATATTTGTGATTGATTGGTCTTTTCTGAATTCTCCTGTTGTCTTTCTGATGCAGCTTTATTTGGAAGGTCATTGTTTTCATTTTGGGCTTTCCCCTCTCTAAAAATACTCTGGCAAGTAATAACCACAAAAACAGCTTCTTTTGAAAACCCTCCCACTTAAGCTGTTAAGAGCTCTAGTAATATTGTTTATCACAGAACACAAAATGGAGATGACATTTTTTTATACAAGGACTTTTGCAGGGGGTTATTTTTGAAAGAGTTTGCTGTGGTCACTGCAGAAAAAAATAAACCTGCCATAATTTTCAGCTTGGGCAATAGAGGTTCCAATTTTACTTGGTCAGAAACTTGTTTGTTTTGATTTATTCTGAGGATAAGAATTCAGTATGAGAAACCTCATAGCTTTGTATTTGCAAGAGGCTTGGTATAGAATAAGGTGTTCCAGGTGAAGCTTAGAAAAGCTGCAGTGTAGCTGTCACAGGCAGATAATTATGACTTCAACCAGCTACATAGTATTGCTCTGACTTAGTTTTGGAGACCTTTATAGGTGAAATTAACCTGAGAGGAGCACCCAGACTTGCTATGACAGTTTAATTATTTTTTAATGGTTCTTTGTGGCCTTATGTAATATTACAAAGCACATCCCTCCCTCAAATTCCTTTCATCTGCTGCCTTGTCACCCAAACTATATTAGGAAAATTTTAAAAGAATACAGGGACTTTTGAGTTCTTCTGGATGTCTGTGATAATAATAATAATTCCATTTAAACAGAGAGGAAAAGATGTGACTCTGTCAGTTTTCCAAACATCCTGTAGTAACTCATTTGTCTGACTGAGAAAATGTTGAATGACTGAATGAAAAGTCAACAAGTTAATTCCTTAAGTAAGACAGGCTTAGGTATTTTTCTTCTTTAGAAAAGAAGAGTGCTACCTACATTTATCCTCCAGCCATGGGCTGAATTCCATTGTAATGAAGTGAAACTGTTCAGATCCAGTTTTACCTGTTTTTCAACTTCCTATTTCACTTTTCCTTTACTTGTAATCTTCTTTTCATGCTTTACTCTTGCCCAGAATATGGTAGCACATAAGCAAATAAATCCTTTTAGCAAAGAAACACCAGAACAACGCAAAAACTAGTGTACATAGTTTGCAGTTGTTGTTTTTAGCACAAATTTACTGTCCTGAACTTCTGCTGCTGGTTCTTTCTGCTCTAGTAGTCCACCCACTTCAGGCTCTGTTTAAGCTAAAGCTACATACAAAATGTTACTGGTCAAACACTCTGTTACCAAAATAGTTGAGATCAGCTGGAAAACTGTGGTTGCAGGATACTCAGACTGGCATTCTTGAAAGCTGTGACACTTGTCTATATTTCTTCCTGTTGTTGATTTTTCAGACCCTCAGGCTGGAGGGGTTCAAGTCATCAAGATGCATGTCTTAAAATGAACTTTTGGGAGAATGTGTCCATGCGTCTGTCCATCCATGTGTATGTGCATGTATTTCAGGTTTCCAGCACCAGGATGCTACAGCTGCTGCTATATAATTGCTAGTATTTCTTTAGGCCTGCTGCAATATTTGTTTAATGGAGTCCTTTAGCATTCATCTTTCCAAACTCTGCAAAATGGTTCCACCTTCTCCTCTGTACTGCAGCACAAGCTGTAAGGACAGATGCTGTACTCTGGCAGAGCAAAACCATATAACCCATTCTGGGATACAGAGCAAAAGGGAGAGAAACAGAGCCTTGGGAAGAAAAGGGAGTTTAAGTCCAAGCCCTAGGCCCTGCTGAGTGTAGGAGTACAAGTCATTTTCTTTCATTATTCATGTTGTTTGAGCTTTAGTTTTACATCAAGCCTCATTGATAAGAAATTTTGACTATGTGCACTTGTAAGTTGGTTAGGAAGTTTGTAATCCTCCTGAATAGCTGGCAGCTAAGTGTCTTGCCTGGCTGAGCTGTTTCTTTAGGAATTCATTTCGCTGAGATGATGCCAGAAGTGGGTCTCCCAAAAGATGTCATTGTCATCTGCCCACAGACGGGAATAATAGGAGGCAGTCTTCTTGGGCTGCTGACAGGGCATCTATGATATATTTGTCTCAACAGACAGGTCATCCGTAAGTGTCTTTTGAGTTGCTCAAAATGTGTCATATGTGGGGGAGTGAGAGCAGAGAGGTGCTTCCACACACCCCCACTCCCTGCTGTTTGGATTGCACTGGTGATCTGAAAAGGACTCCCCCCCACACACACAATATTGCTCCCAGTTCTTGGGACCTACTCTGTCACCATCATGTCCTCAGCATGAGGAGTGAGTGTGGATGTCCCAGCTTGGTGTGTGACCTCCTCGCTGGAGACCTTTTACATCTCCTAATGCCAGGACCTGTCCAAAATCGTTTTATGTGCTTCTCCTGCTCACTCAGCCCACATGCTCTGAGCATGCTTTTGTTCACTCATCCTTCAGTGTGTATCAGGATCAGCTCTGCAGAGTGAGCACTGAGCTGCCTGGCATGCCAAGGCACGAGCGTGCCCTTTAAGAAGCGCATGAAATATCCGTGCATGCTTGACAGTGCCAAACGCTTCCGTCTCTTTTGCCGTTTTCCCTCCACATCAATTCCAAACAAATAGTTTGCTTGACACAAAAAAGGATGAAGTTAGCTTGAAGCCTGACTTGGAGCCAAAGTATGTGTGCCCATCCATGTCAGGCATCAGTAGGGCACATCAGCTGGTGCCTGACTGATTCTAAAACCTGCAGCTTGGATTGTGGTGGCACCACCATTGGTGCTCCAGTGTGGGCTTCTGGCCGCTGTTCCCAGACCTATCATTTTTCCTGCCTCCATCATATCCACATGGCCCCTCCCTTAGCCCATTTACAGCCTGGATCACGCTTGGTTGGTCTCAGCTCCTAGGTGAAGTAATAGATAAGGAATGTTACAAATATAGAAGTTTCTCCTCCTGGCAGACAGGCTCTTGTGCCTGCTTGGTCAGCAATTACTCAGAACAGCCATACCTGCCTTTTTAAAGCTCCAACTGTGACACCACATGGACTGTTCCACGTTTTATAACCTGCTGCAGGCTGAGGGATCCTGGCCAGTAGGAGAGTACTGCTCAAGTTTATGATGTAGGTGCCATTACCACAACACATAGGAACCCCACAGACAGGCTCAGGATCCCATGGGAAACCACAGGTCTCCCCTAGATTCGTCCAGGATTACGCTAGCATCTATGCAAGCTTCCCCTTTATGCAAAAGTAGAATGATGTGGTAATGCTGAGTCCATAGACATATGTGAGGCAAGAAAGTCGAGTTCAGCCTGCAACACAGGTGGTTTTCATTTAGCATCTTCATTGGCGTTACTGTACTTGTGTATTTGCATCATATGACTGCAGGATTTGGAATGTGCCTGCCTATAGACAGAGCTCTCATTTACTAATTGCCTGCTGTCCATGCTTTAGGCCTGAAATGTGTGTAAAGAGATTTTGGAGGCAGAGATTGCCTAGTACAGGTGGGTCTCTGTGCCTGTTACATTGTCTGGGAGAGAGCTCCTTTGCATGTTATTTTGAAATTTGAAACTGTAGGCAGAGGGGGAGATGAGAAATTTATTTTTTTCCCTGCTCCATTCCTTTCTCTTGCCTGACATCTGTCTACACCCTGGATTTCCACTTTTTTTTTTCTTTTGAATGTTCCTGCTATTCCGCTTTTCTTTTGTTTTCTTCTGTTTCATTTAGAAATATTTTTTTCTCAAACATTTTCTTACTTCTACATCATTTAACAAAATTGATTGTTGTGGGATGATCTATGCAAATACTTCCAAATTTCTGCTACTGCACAGCATTATCCCTATGTTCTTTCAGCAAAAAAAAAAGCAGGGAAAAAAACCCTAAAAAACAGAGCAAACTAAACCCAAGTGAGTCTTGTAACTGAGAGACTCTCTGAGTCTGGATTTGCAAACTAATGACTAATTTCCCTAAGTACTTGCCTACTCCTAATTGCTTCTAGATGAGATTCTTGGCTTGCTTGGGGCAGGCACATACTCTTTAAGTGCCTTACATGGCTACGTCATAAGAAAATAATTCAGAATTATGTGGAGCTAGTGAGATGTACTTACCCAGGATTAAATTTGGCTTCTGTGTTCTTGTTTTGGGGAGGCCAAAACAGCTTGAGGATCGTAGTCAACCTGAGAATACTCCAGATTTTTGTAGCAAAATCATCACATACTTTACCCTGCTTGCCCTTGTGGAAAAGCTTCAAGGCCTTTGAGGTTCTTGGCCCTTCTCTGTTCTGAAAGTTTTATTTAACACAAGCTGAATGCTGTGTATATCTCATCAGGGCCCTGTTAAAGAATGTAAAGAAGAATGAATGATGGGGGTGCTTTAAAGAAAGGCATCTGTCCTGTTGGGAAATATTTGCTGAGCCTACTCCCACCTTCCTTAATTGTTATTGTGCTTGTATTGTAAGAGAGAGTCCCTCCTGAGCACTCTCAGACCCTGAGCAAGCACATTTCTCCCCCCAAAACTTGTTGTGACACATCTGGTTTATATTGAGACTGCTGGGTTTCTGTTAAGCCCTCCAGCACAGAGGAGTCTTTGAGACATTTATTCTGCATTCCAGCACTGAGCTATTTGCTAGGGGAAGAGAAAGCAATGCAGTAGTGTCTTTCATTAAAAAGGAAAAAAAAAAAAAAAAGAAAAAACCAAAGCAAAACAAAAAACCAAACAAGTAAAAAACAAACAAACAAACCAGCAAAAACCAAAAAAATCTCCACCTTTTGGAATGCAATTTTCCTTTTGTAGTAACCCACATGGAGGTAAATGAAGGCTGTAAAGATGACAGAGCCAGAGCCAGGGCTCAGTCTCCAGAGTGGAATAAATGTGCTGTGGTCAGCACAGTATCTCAGTATTTCCCCTACATCTTTTAGGGTGGTTTGATTGCTACTTAACACTTACTGATCTTATTTTCTAGTTTTGATTTTGTTCTGATTTTTTTGTTTTGTTTTGTTTTGCTGCAAGGCACATATTTGGCTATGGTGGCCTGTCTAGAGTATGGATTTCCTGTAGTATCACTGGAATATACAGCTCATATATAACTCCCGAGGAGAGACCTAATGCATCTTCGTCACTCACAGGGGGCATTCTAATTTTGCAAAATAATTTTCTGAACACAATGGCAGTGTGAACTTAAGGCAATGTGGCCACTGACACCATTATTGCCTCTCCTAATGAAAAATGGATGTTTAAAGTGGTGAGACAAATTCTATCCAGGCGTTTCCTTTCACTTTCATTTAAGGTTTCTTTTTCCAGAATCTTAAATATCACATAAGTGCTATTAGATATTTAAGATATTTATCCTTTTATTAGAGAAACAACCAAAAAAAAAAAAGTGCCCATTAAAGCACTTTTCCAGTGAGAATTGATATTATTATAGCATGTTTTGTTCTTAATTATTTTGTTGCAGGCTGTAAGCACTAAAATACTTCCTGTTGAAATTTGCTACTAAGTTAATGTTCTCTTTAATATTTAGGAGTGCAATTCTTGGTAGCTTCTGACTTAACTAAGACTAATTATCTTCTTGTCAAGCACTCTTTTTCAGCCTTTCTGTCCTGTCTTTAGATGATATCACAGCAAAAACATAGTAATAGCATTTGAATTAAGCTTGCTGGAGGGAAGTAGAATTTCAAATTTTCATTTGATTTTATAGGGTTTTTTCAAGATTCAGATTCTGCAAAATAATCAGATCTCTGGCTTTTAATTAAATTAAAACACTTTGCCTAAGTTTTAAGTACATAATTTTAAAGTAGCTATATGGATTAAGCTTCCCTTTTAATTACAAATCAAGACAGAATGGGTCCTGTAACATGACAAACACTGACATAATTTTCTTTCATAAACACCTACAGCTGATGCAAATGGTCTGTTTCTTGATTTCTGTTGTGTGCACTTCGGTTATGTTTAATTCATTGTATTCTTAGAATCCTGCTGTCTCTCAGCCCCTTCTGACTCATTTGCATAACATTTCAAAAAGTGTTTGGTAGTCTCTGTCAAACACAAGCAGTAGCCTCTCTAAGGCATGCTAAGTTCTAGCTTGGAAAGCCTTGCGTAGGTAGGGGTCTAAACACCACAATAAAGTGATTGCGTTGGAACTCCTTAATTGTAGCCCTCTTCTAATCCTTCAGTGTATTTTCTTAATTTATATTAAATAGATACCTATTCTCCTCATTTTTCTATGAAGTTTTTTGTTCAGGCTCTGTTTGCCTGGCCTGGTCCCACACAAGGTGCAGATGAAACATCTCACACCACATTTGCCTTGCGTGTACTCACACTGCAGTCACTTTTTCATGCAGCAATACATAAGAGGAAGCTTGTGAGTGCAAAAAAAGATAATCCTGTGAATTAATTTTTGTCATATATTCTGTTCCTTCTGTTTTGTAGTTCATAATTGTCCTTTCAGCAGGGTGTGGTGGGTGAGCCTAGCTCACTGGCCAGAGTGGCATGCAAGGAAAATGTGCCAGACACCATGAAAAGCAGGGAGAAAAGCTGCAGCAGAAACACCTGGTCCTTGAAGGTCCACCAAAGCACCCCAAAGACACTGGTCATTAATGAATGAGCTTGTTAAACCTCTGCCACCACTAAAGCTACCCTTCATGCAAGGTTTATAGCTCCTTTTTGAGAACACTCTTAAGCTAATCTACGTCAACTTTGAGGAGTTGCATCTGAATGTCCTCTCTGAAAGTGGTGTGTGTCGGCAGTGCTCTTTCTTTCAGAGAGAATACTTTGTTGCACTTTGTCAAAGAAATTTCCATTAAAAAAAGAGTGTGGAATGAGTAGAGAAGATCTTTAATCTACCAGTGGTTGTTTATAAATATGAAAAGTGGTATAAGGGACCTAAGTCGCAGATCAGGAGGAAGCACAAACAGGAGGGTAAGTTATTTCTTCTGAATGGGAGTAAGAATCTAAATCATCCTGTGCTCCTTCAGATGACTGAAGATATCCTTCATTTTAATGAGAACCATATAGGCTTTTGTGTGTGCTCAAATGCGCAGAATAAATTGAAATTCACTTTCTGTTCGCTGTCTCACATTGTGCCTGGAATGTGGTTGTGCTTCTTGCCTGGTGAGATCAGGTTGAGGGTTTTTTTGTTCAAACATAAGGGTAATTCATTCTTCATAGTCAATTGAACTCAACCATTTTCAAGCCAGCTGCCAATTGTGATACGTGCAGTACTGGCTTTGTGGTGTATTCTTTTGTTCCCATAGAGAGAAACTGTGAGCACTAGTCTGGTGACCTTAACCTTTTTAGAGGTAAAAATGAGTCCCTTGTTTGTCCAGACTAAAGTTTTCACTGAAGTTTTCAATTTTTTTTTCTTGCTTTCCTTCTTCTTTCTCTTATCTGACAGTAATTTTCTCCCTTTACGTGTATGAACTTTGTATAGCCTAGGAAAAGCAAGGAAATGCATTTATAGGTTTTGGTACCAGGGAATAAAATTTTCTTTTTTCCTTTACCAAGGAAAGGTCACCTTGTCATCCAATGGTGTGCTCATAGCAACTTTCAGAGGACCCCCTTATTCTATAAGAGAGGGAGTGCATCCATACACAAGCATCCCCACAAACACCACCACCCCCCCAAAAAAAAGCCACTATTAAAAGAAAATAAATTTGTGAGTTTCAGTTTTTCTCAGTGACAACCTCCTTTGGGATTTATTTTCATCCATTTTAAATTATGATAGTGAGGAAGAGACAGTGTAATAACATTATTATCCTAAATGGGTGTGGGACCTCCTCTTTTTAGAAGCTTTAGAATGACAAAAGTGAGTATTTTGATATATGGCTTAACTTCATTGAGTACTGGCATTGCAAACCATCATTAAGAGTCAATCACACTTATAACCAGTGTTCCATACTTTGAAGATAACAGAACAATTCACGTAGTATTGAGAAATGTTTTAGGGGTCTTGTTGTCCTCTGTCCTCTTTTCTGCATGCCTATGTGTGTTCCTCCAATTCAAAACTACTTTTTCAGCTTCAGGTGTCATTAGAGAAAATGGCTTGTAACTGTTCTGCTGAACTGCTGTTCTAGAATGAAATATTTGGAAACAATGTGGTTTGTTTCATTGATGAAACATGTTAATAGAGAATCCCCAAGAAAAAGCTGGTGCACCCACTGTCACTTGATTAGCTTTTCTTCTTAAGAAATGGATCAGAGCAGTTATTTCAATTTGGACAAAATTCTGGATGCATTGGTCTGAGGAATGTTCCAGAAGTCTTAAAGAGAGAAAGAGGGGTAGCAGGATGGATGTTTTGGCTGTTTCCCTCCATCCCCTTGTGGAACACTGAAGTGAGCCATGTCAGCATGATACGGTTTGTTTCAAACCCCAGTAATTCACATTTATGCTTGAGTAATGTGAAACAAATGAGTATTGGCCAGGAGTTTGGTCTCACAGAAGGAACCTGCACTACCAGCCAGGATTGCTGATATTTATGGAGTTGGAGGTATTGGTGAAGGCTTCACCTGGAATAGTTTTTCTCACTGCATTATATATTTAAAAATAGGGGAGTTGGTCAGGATTATTTTTATTTTGCAGTTAAAGGGAGGGGCTAGTGTAATATTCTGGTGTTTTGGTTTAGCTTTTACTGCTATACCACTGGATATACCCAAAGAAAGATTATGTGAAACAGGAAAGGTATTTATAGAGCAGTGTCTCAATTTTTCTACCAAAATATTTTGAAATATACATCTGAAGTTTACAATCTGTTTTATAATGCTCCATTTGTAGCTACTAAATCTAGAAAGTTCTCAATCTTTCAAATGTTAAGAGAACAAAATCACTATATCTCCCAAGAATCTCCAGTCAGTATTGCAGCAGTAACAGCCCCACCAAAATACAGAGCTTTTTACATAACTGTCAAAGTTTATTGTTGGTGTCGGATTTTATAAGTTCTTCTCTAAAAAGTTGTTCTCCATTTTAGACTTTAAGGTGGGTTTTTTTCCTTAAAAATTGGACCCCCTTGCATTTCTCAAGTATTTTTGGGATTTTTCCCCTCTGATATACTGCCTTGGTCACCAGCTGAAAATGGAATAGATGTTCTTCTTAGTCTAGCACGAAAAGTTGACATCAGTTGGTCTTTAAAGCAGATTTACAAGTAAATTGTAGAAAATCTGTAATTCTAATAAGAAGATAAACTTGACGTAATCACCACTTCAAATAAAGTATTTTTTCTAATTTGTTGGATAATAGTGTAGTGGAACATGCAAAAATTAAAAAAAAAATGTAGCTAAGGAAAATATTACCTTAATGAAACAGGTAAGCATAGCCAGTTATTTCAATATGAGCAAGCCTTGCAAACCCATATTGTAGCACCCTGATCTGTGTGGGATACTGGAAACTGGAGTCAAATATGGAGAGAGTATTTTTTTCTTTCACACAACCATCATTTGGAGGGAATAGTAACCTAAGCACCTCTAGGAATCTAGAGGAAGAGCTGGATGAGGAAACTGCTGAGACATAAATGTACAGAGAACTTGAAAAATAGGATTGGGTGGGAGGAAGAGTGCTCGTGGCTGGTGTGCGGGCAGCGCTGGGTCTGTGCACCCAGTGCGTGTGTCTCTGCAACTGACAGCGCAGAGGGCTGGGCGGATAGGCTTCTCTGGGATCTGGTTATACAATCCCCCCAAACTGTAAAGTTCCTTTCCTCCTTGTTCTCCCAGACCTATGGGCTCTCTACTCAATTTGGGATGTGGTAGAATATGTTATTCCAGTGGAGTGGCAGTAATCGGGTAGGAAGGGAAAGAAAGGTATTCCAGAGGGTTTTCATGCAAGGATGCTGCTAGCTTTTGACATTTACCCAAGTCAATTATATCTATTTCTCTGCAGTGGAAAACCTATTTTAAAGGGAGAAGCTGGGATTTTCAGATCCTAGGTGTACTTTGAGATTTGCCAAAGCAAGGTACTGAAAACAAAATAGTATTAAAGATAGGCTTTGGTTTTTATCTTCTTTCTCCTACTCAGAAGGGAGGGGCAGCTTGTTCTGACTACCCAACACCCATAGAACAAGACAGATTTCACTCTAGTGTTTGCCTAGGGTTTCCCACACACAAATGTGGACCACTCCCTGTGAAATGACACAGCCACAATCCTCTCTGATGAAGATTGTCAGTGGGATTGTAAACTTCCTGCCTCTTATTTCTCCTTTTTCCACAGTTTCATTTTAAAATATTTCCTTCTTGAGAGCTTTATGGTAAGTGTCTGAATGCATCCTTTCATTCCATCTCCTAGAGTCTCTTCTTATAGCAACATCTGGGAAATTAATTTAATTTACTTCAATGTGAAATTACTTTCAGTTTGTCAGACATCAGCTTTTAGTTTAAGTGTTTGACTCCCAAGTGAAGCACATATCATTAGCTGATTATTATTTCAAGAGTTAAAGTTTGTGTAACTAATATTCTGAGTCTCAGACAAATACAAATATTATGGTGACCATGCTTTCATAGCTTCTCTGATTACTTTATTATGAAGAGATAACTAGATAGTATATAACAGTGTTGATTTTTACAGCAACATTTTTTTCTCAATCAAAAAACAGTGTTTTAATAAAACTCAGTAAAAAGAAACAAAGCAGATCTGTTTCCTTTGCTTTGCACTTTCTATTGACAGGTTCTTAGTGCTTTAGAATGGGTTATAGGAAAAGTAATGGCAGGATTTGATCTGTAGTTCCTGAATATTTTGGGAGCAGGCAATGCAAACACCCATATAAAATCTTCCCAGGAAACTATCTGTCTTAATATTTTATAGTATGCAATTTAGTCTTCTGCTTCCTCTATTATTCCACTATTTTTTCCCATTATGCAGTCACCATGGTACGTGAGTATCTGCTGCATAATCTTTTCTCCACCTGGCCTAGATGTATGCATGCATAGAGTGGAAATTAATTTGCTGTAAAATGCAAACTGTAAGTAAGAATTAATGTTCGTGCTTACCTAAGCACTGGAAGAGATATACAAAATAAAGTGGTATTGTCACCCTAAATGTGCAGCAGTGAGCAGTGTCCTAAGTGCCAAATAACCAGTCTTGTACATTGCTCTTCACCAGCCAGTTGTACTCTCTGCTTACACCCTGTAATACTTTCCACAGGGTTTGGCCATTGCTAATTAGCAGCTGAGAGAGGGAGGGACTGGGAGATAATGAGAGATCACTTTTCCCTCCCTGTTTTTCCTGCCATACCTATCTCCCTCACCCATACAAGGGAATGCAGAGCAGGGTGCTGGAGTGAAGCAGACACATCTGGAAGGATCTGTGACTCCCAGGAAGGTGAGAGACAGATGGGATTATACTCAGTCACAGGGTCATGTATCCAAGGATGTCAGTGAAAAAGAAGAGGATTAAAATGCCCTAATTTTCACTTTATTGCTATATTTTTTTAATGTGTGTGACAGACTGAAATTCATCATGAACCCTCTTAGTGGGTCCACAAACCCCTGAAACAGCACTGACTCCTGCCCAAGAGGTTTAAAAATGCTCCACTGTGTCACAGTCTTCACCCTCTCAAGGGTGCTGTTCCCACGTTTTGACCTTCTTGAATATCTCAGCCAATTTGTTGGGTTTTCCCTCTGAGGAACCTCTTCTCTCTACCTTCCAAACCAGAGCAATAATTAGCATTTCTCCCCAGAGAGTGGATTAAACTCACTTAAGCCTTTACCACCCTACTAAAACAGTAAGGAACTCAGATTATCAATTTGCATAAAACAGTGCTGTATTTATTAAAATATATATGTGTGGGTATATAATTAAGTGAGCCAATGCAATGTATGAGTAATGAATGGGAAGGTGGCCCATAATAAGGGTGTCAGTGATTACTGTATCTGTGCAGTGAAACAGGAGTACTGTGAACATGCCTGGAATTTGGAAAGTACATATCCACTCAGGAGCATTAGTTGCCTCATTGTGTTTAGATGACTTGTATAATTCAGAGTTAATGATTGAATTCATGTTGAAAAACCGTCTGCTCATCTGCGGCTACTCAAAGTCTCAGGGAGACTGAGCAAGTACAAAATAGCCATTTTGAGGAGTGATACTGAATCTAAGGCAATTTTCTTACCTTTTAGCTCCTTCATGGTAAGTAGTTCTTATCCTTCAAGCAGGTGCATCGGAAGGTACTGCCACTAAATGCTGATGAGTTCTTCAAGGAGGGAAGTGATGAATGAAAGATATGGTTATAACTACATAACCATTTAAAAATATCTTCCAATTATGCTGTGTGGAACAAGGATTGTAAGCATCCACTGAAGATACAATTTTATGAGCTGCAAGGATTTATTGATTTATTATATTTTTCTCTCCTCTATGGAATTGGTGGGAAGGATTAACTTTCACTTACATTCCGATGACATTTTTCACTCGTACTATCATCCCCATTCTCCATCCAAATGTGCTGCTGAAATGTGGCAGGTGGCTTTGCCAGTAATTGCATGCTCCTTCATTCCATTTTAAATGAAAGTATAGAGTACGGTGGCCTTCCTCTCTCATCACTGGCATACTTCACAGCCGTATGGTATTGACTTAGAAAACGCAGAAGAGTGGGCTTCCCTTTAAATTGCAAAGATGTGTTATCTTGCTCTATGTTCCCTTAGGAGACAGTAACTTAATTCCTGTGCAATAAGCTTCTGACTCCAGCATTTTTTCATGTCAAAAAATAAACAAACCACATCAATTTTTTTAAATGTCCACATTTTTTTTACAGTGATAAAAGAAACTGAACATGGTTTTGAATATTTAAAATTTATTATTTGGTGAATTGTAGGCAAGTTTCTATTACAGTATACATATGCTTGATCTCATTCTGAGGCCAGCAACCATGCTCTGGTAGAAGATGGCTTTTCTTTGGCCCCAGCTGTGCTAAACACTATTATAATTAGCACGATGGTTAACTTAATCAGAGCACTTGGCTCAGGAGAGAGGTGTTACAGAGTGCACCATAATTAGCATTTTCATTTCTTTGATCCTGAGTCTGTCTTTATTGACAGAAATATCAAGAGCTTGTTTGTTTTTTTCTTTTAACACTTCAGGAAGTGGAAATATGTGTGGCTGTGAGATTATGAATTTAGTAATGATTTTAGAAAAAAACCAAACAGACCTGTCCCAAAGGAAGTAGAAGGGATAAAGATCTATATGTATGGAAAATATGGTCTTTAGTGTAAGTCTTTAGTGCTGCAGTACATGGGCAGGTATATGGCCAGGAAACACCTCCTGGGGCAGCTGTGTCGCATTGAAGTTGCATGGGTAATGTTAACAGCATCTTAACCATTTCCAGCATGCTGCTGTGGACCACATGGCTTCTGTTTGGGTCTGTAGAAAAGGATATTTCCTTCAAGTGAGGAAGAGGAATGCCAGAAGTGTGATCTGTTTGAAAAAAAAAAAAAAAACACAAACCCAAAGGTTTGGATGATCCTGCAGCAGCTAAAGCTTTAGATACTTGCCAGCTTGGTCACTGAAGCACAAGCATCCCATCCTACGTGCCTGATATAAGCAGGTGGTGAAAGCATGCAGCAGACCAGATGACTGCTGTTCATGAAAAAACATAACATTTATGCTATCAGACAAAATGCTGAAGACTTCCAAACTTGCATCTGGCATCACTGCCTTGATTGCAGGGGAGGAAAGTTGAGACGCTCGAGAGACTCTTCTCATTACACACCATGGAGTGCAGCAGTCTCTTGCAATGCCAGCTGACACAGGATATTAAAAGTAGGCGACTTTTTAGTAGGTAAAGCCACTGTCAGTCTTCCTGAGATAGCCTTTTTTGAGCTTGATAAGCACACTGGAGTGGAGTGCCTGTGTCTCCAGTGCATTCTAGATTAACCATACCAAATTAATTATCTTAGCTGGTTCTGAGCATTTGTTCAGCACACTGGAGCAAATGCTGTATACACTCATTCTTATTGACTCTGGGATGATGGTAGCTCAGGTATGGGTATACACAACCCTTATATTTAACTTCCTTGTAGTCTCGGTAATTTTTATTACGTGTTCTAAAAAGAAGGTATAGCAATGTTTACAATGAAAAAACAGGCAAAAATAGTTGGGGCTCTTATGGTAAGAGTTCTTTGCAGGTTTTCACTCTTTCTTTATATGTATCTGTCTCTTTCCAGTCTTTTACAAAAGAGAAAGAGCTACCACATGCATGTGTTCTTATAGTTCATTTCAATCTGCTTTGCCAGTAGAAAAAACATATGCTAATAGAGGCTGCAGAGAATGCAGCTGTCATTAAGGGACTTCCTATGTTATCCTTGACTTTGCTAGATTACTTTTATCTACTCAGGATGGATAATAATTTTTAAAACGTTTATGCAACTAGGTTTTAGGTCAATAGCAGGTTAAACCATTTATTTAAGTAATCTTTCTGGGTGGAAAGTATGTGGAAAGACCCTCTCACTTTTTACAAGATTATTTTCATATCAGCATTAAAGCAGCAAGCAATATTCTTGACAGTAGACTTGGAAGATACCCATTATTTGAGAGACATGATAAAAACAGTATAAGCTTTTCCAATACGCATACAAAGCCAGTAATTGTCTGTTTCTGCCATTCCAGTTATTTATGTAATTATACTTAATGCCAGACAGATTTGAGAAGAAAAAGCAATAGTTGCTGCAGTTTCAGATTAATACTTTTCCATTCTGAGATCATAAAAACAGTAAATACCTCTCATGGTGGTAGAGAGAAAAAAGGACTATGGATTTGTAAACAATTGATCAGAGGAGCTGAGGAGGAGGGAATGTGTCTTTTTTAAGTCTGTCTCCTGACCACACAATTGCATCATTCCTAAAGCTCACTGATTCCTAGGAAATGCTGCCGTTGCATAATATCGTTTCTTGGATATCAATTCCTTTATTAGACAAAAGTGTATTATACTTTCACAGTGGATTTAAAGGTACAGAATTTAACTATCTTAAACATACCTGGACATACTTAGGCTATCCTGCTTTGCTCAGTTCTTCTGTGTCACAGCCCTGGTGAAAATATTTGCCTTGTAGCCAAAAAGTGCTTAAATGGTAAGATACCTTCCTCACGGTCCTGCTTAGCATAACTTGGTTGGCCAGGGTTAAGGAGCTCTAGATGGTGAATCCCTGCCCTCCATCTAATCCCACATGCTGGAACAATCCAAGGTGGTTTATAAATGCCCCTGGAAAGTATGCCAGTGCTTTCAGACTCCAGGATTAGAGGAGCTGCTTGAAAACTTTCAGGTGCATCTTGCCTTCAAATCCACTGCATTCACTTGAACTCAGTTGTGGGTATTTGCTTCTTCGCAGTGTCTGAAGAGAAATAAACTGGCTGTGTGCCACACCTATGGCAGAATGCCCAAGTTCGAAGTTCAGATTGGGTTCAGCAAAACTGGTGCATCCATTTAAAGCAGATAAAGAAAAATACTGGGTTTTGTAGGCCCACTCAAGAAATAAATATATGCTTATGGGTTTTATAACACAGTGTTCCTCTAGTTTGTCAGCTAGTAGTATTATACTCTTGTACAAATTCCCCACTTAGCCTGAAAGTTCTGCCTGAGCTAGATAATACCAATTTTAAAAATCACGCTTCTCTCTTTATTTTTTTTTAATGAGTTTAGGTAATGGAAAATTTACTGCATGCAAATATGAAAGGTTCCAGTGACTTAATTGCATTCATTTCTAACACTTCTCCCTCATTTTTTGCCTGAATTTTATCTCAAAGTTCCATTTTTCAACTCTGTCTTTTTATGCCCTTTATTAAATGTCTCTAACTAACCTAAGTATTTATGAATTGTGATCAAGCCATCCTGAGCTTTATCTTTGTGCAAATAAATAGACTGAATTACTCCTGGCTCTTGCTTTAGGACATCTTTCCCTGACTTTGACTCTTTCTTTCAGCTCCACCCTGAACTCTTTCCAATTTGTCAACATGTGCTTGTTATCACTTCAGTAATAAAGTGACTGAGCCAGTCCTAGGCCTCTCAGCACTGTAAGAGAAACTGAAATTCTGCTGCTCCAGGAGTGAGGATAGAATGGGCTCACACTGAAGATCTGGACTTGTTGATCTAACAGTGGAAGAGGGAAGGAAGATGGAGACTGTGGCCAGGACTGGAAGGCCAGGACTGCAGTAGCATGAGGAAGCTCGGCTCCAGCATAGGCAAAGCAGGCAGAGGTCTGTGACTGCTACTTAGCATTGTTTTGCTTACTACCCAGTCGACCTGGATAACCTCAACCTTGTCTGTTCCTAGTAGTGCTCCTCTGAAGTGCTACGATGATGTTTTCTGCTTTCTGTCTTCCCCTAGCTCAGGTATTGAAAGATCTCATTCATCATCTTGGACACTGCATCCCTGTCAGAGTTTTAGCTGCGGCTCACCGCGGCCCTGAAGTCATCCTTCAAGTCACTGCTTTCCAGATTAGTTCACCACCTTACAAGTTTAACCTGTGTTTGAAGAAGCATGACCTTGCATTCTGTGACTGTTATAAGTAATGTCATTCAAAGAGCTACACAGAGCATATTTTTCAGCTCACTTTGAGCTGACCTGCCCTTAGTCTGGCTGCTATACCATTAGTTATATCACCTTCACCCTGACTGCCACTGTGCTGTTTTCTTCCACATCACTTAAGACCATAGATTAGAGAAGGATCAAGATCTGTCTATACACAAATCAAGTAGAAGTTTCATTTGGTTCTGGGAGTCTCAGTCTCTGAAGCTTCTTCTATTTAACTGCAATATTTCTGTTCTGTGGGATGTATGCCTCCATTTCATGCTCCTCTTTCAGAGAAAGAATGGAAAAGGCAAGTCATCTTTCATCTTGTGGCTCTTGTGTTGTGTGCAGGATTCCTACTACTGCAATGCAGTTGAAGATACTGCAGAGGGATATTTAAATTCAAGCCAGAAAAAAAAAGCCTAATTAAAATGAGGGAAAAATTATGAATGCATTTCTATTTTTAGGATTTGTGAAACTTGCCTTAACAGAATCTTTGGGCTTCAATTAATATTCCATTTTTAATTGGAGCATTTTGCTGCATACAATGTTTTAAAGTAAAGGGTGAGTTAGTTGGGCATTTATTTGAAAACTAAAAAATTCAGGGGAGCCAGTGTGTGATTTTGAATATGGTATTGGCTGCATAGGTAAAGGGGCTGGGGAAGGGAGGAAGATGAGCAACAGAAAAATGACACTATTTGACATCTTAGCTATGCATTCTGGGTGCTGTCCTTAACAACTAGGGCAAGAAAAATACATCACAAAATATACCAAAAATGGATTTAAAATAATAACTTTTCACCCTTCAAGCTCTATACTCATATGTGAGTCAGGAGTTGCAGAACCTCTCAAGAGTTTTGTTTTGCTCACATCCCCTGTTATAGATGAGCTTCTAGGTTGTTTTATTCGTGCTCTTTCCTGCTATTCACATTATTCATGCACTAAAATAAATAGAGATTTTTCTGCCCAGGGAGTAATGCCAGCTAGCTGAGGTTTTTTTGTGGCAGCCAGCAAAAATAACAAGGGAAAAGGGGTGCTCATGGAAGGTATGGTGGTAGCCAGTGCTTGATGGGCAGCGTCCTGCTGCTCAACAGGAACGCAGCTCCTGGGGGCAGTTCTGGCAGATCAGCTCCACTTCTGCATCCAGGTGATTTTGATTCCAGGAAGCTAGTTAGACCAGATTACCATGCTAAAGGCTCATTAAGGGAAGAGGAAAGGAGTATTTGAGTTCCCAAGACTCATGGGAGTTTTCAAGTCAGTACTGCACAAAAATCACTGCTCTTACTTCTGTTTAGTCATACCACCCTAAAAATTGTTAAATCAGTTAAAAAATTCAAGTGTCTTCAGATCAGGCTTCTGTTTTCTGTGTGAGAGGATCTGCTTAGAAAAACTGGATTGTACTTTTTTCAGAAACCAAATGACTTGTCACAAAGCACTGCTTTGTTCCTATCCTGGATGTTATCTTGAGCTACAGAACAGAGCTGTTACTTTGCATTTCATGTGCTGCATAACCTCCTTCCCAAATGCCAGAGCCATCAGAGAACCATTGTTGCCTCCTGTACATGGAGCAATCTTAATTACTGCATCAGCTTCAGAATAAATTTACAGTTAAACAAATATGATGATGAGAAGTAGAGTGATAGGCAGATAAGCAGGACTATGGTAAAAATGTCATGTGAGTAAAGTTTTCTTGGCATGTTGCTCGGAACCAAAACAAAGTCCTACTCTTCCAAACACTATAGTCAGGTTCAGCTATGTTGTGTTTAAAATGCATCTCCATCAATCTGAATTAAATTTTTCCTCAAGTGATTTGCTGCAGATTGAACTATCCTTTCAGTTGGGATGGAGGAGTACAGGGACATGCTCCCGAATTTCCCCCCTATACCACATCATTAAAGCATGCTTCTGACCACTGCAACAATACAAAGTGATGTTTTTCTTTACCAAGCTAGATAACGGCAAAAATTGCTTATCAAGGTTGGTGACTACATTTAGCTCAGAAATGACACAATATTTTACCAAACATAGAACATTAGCATTAAAGCAGTGAATACCTGGATCATGGCATTGTGAAGTTTGAGGAATTCATTTTCTTTAATCAAGTCTAGACAGCCTACTTCCAATTTTTGCTAACTCCCACATTTTCTTAAAAATAGACAGGTTCTATTTTTGATATAATGCCAGTAGTGCTAAGTGGCTTATGTCTCCCTCCACAGAGGATACTCTGCCCCTGCTGTTTCCAGTCTTCCTGAAATGTATTTAGATTAGGTTGACTTTGTCTGTAAAGTGGCTACATAGAACAGTTATAGGACATCAAGAGTCACTTTGTTCCATTGCTCTTAATCTCTGTATTTGAAATCCAAGCATAAGGATCTTGATGATCCAAAAGGAGAGCAATGAATGAATATGTCAAGCCTAACTATCTAATCTTTCACAAAATGCTGAGGTGGTAGTTTTCGTAGAGATGTAGTCCCATACAACTGCAGGAGCTTCCCGTGTTTGAGGGAGGCTCCCTGTTATGGTCAAAGACTACTTAAGTTCCCTTTCCAAAATTTTTTTACTTCCTTCTTTGTAGCCATCCTTGTTAGAGCTATCTTGTAAGCATATTTTAGATAGAGACAATTATCTCCTTCTCTCCTTTTCCTTTTTTTTTTCTTTTTTTTTTTTTTAATATTTTGAACTACTCAATCATTTTGGAGATACTTTCACAATGACCTTTCCCAACAACTCTGCCAGGAGGACATCAAATTGAATGTTTCATTATTAGTATTATACCATTCAGACAATTGAGTTATTTTTCTTAAATATTCCAAGTTCAAGAATTAAATCTTGAAAAATTATTAGACCCACTCATGTTTAAAGAATGAGATAACTTTTAAATGCAAATTTATATGATAATGCTGAAACTTAGAGGTATAATTTATTCTGGAAGTATGCAAGAAAAGAGTGAATTTTAAGTACATATTATTGAAAAGTTGAAGTAGTTCTTGCAAACTTGAAATACATTATCTTAGTAGCATGCTCATATAAAAAAAAAAAAATGTGGCTAAACGGTAACAAATGAGCCAGTGTTTACCATGGTAAGGAGTACATTGGGGACATAACCATTAGACAAGGGTAATTTAGTTTTAGCATTATCAGTTAGAAATACTGCAGTTGAGTGGAATATTTTATTACATGAAAACATCTGTAACCAATATATCCCTTGGGAAGCTTACGTGACCTGTGATCTGTTTGGAAAAAAATGTTTTGGTTTTATGAGGCTGTTCAAAAGCAAATATGTGCAGTGGGCTGTGTCCCAGCGAATCTGGAAGGGACTCCTTCCTCTTTGTGTACCTCCTGGAAATTTCTGGGAGCTGTAGCAATGTTTCTACATTCCAGACTGTAGTCTTCAAGCTCACTCCATAACTCATGGCACTGAAAAAGACCTGGGAAATGTGAACAATCATGCTCTTTACCTTTAGTACTACTAAAGTACTAAGGTACTATGCTACTAAGCATACTAATTTATATTATATACATATATAGTAGTATATATATATTCTATATAATATTTAATACTACTTGATGCCACACAGTGTTTACACACAGTTATCCTTGCTGTGAGGTATCCTAAAACTGCAGCAGTCATAATAAGGTCCGTATCAAAAAGCCCGATGCAGACTGCTGGCTGTATATTCACGTTCTATTGAGGTGTGCCAGTAATACAGGACAAACAGCATCCTTAGTATATTTCTCAGGCCTTGTTGTATATCTTTTCCTGGCTGCCTTTTTTCCCCCCCTCTCTCTTTCAATGAAGCCAGAATATGTCATCCCAACTTAAATGTGCAAAGCAGTCACCTGTGCTCTATCCTCCCTAGTGCTCTGGCAGGAAAACAGAGTACCCAGCTCCTGAGGACCCTCAGTCAAGGCTTGGGAACTTGGGGAGCCAGGAAGACAGAGGGATAGACAGCCTGAACTTGACAGCCCATTAGGTACCTGACCTTCTGCTTAAATGACTATTGAATTCTTGAAGATGTGGATTAATGCTTTCTTTTGTTGGGTGAGATGGGCAGATAGGCATGCCAATTAGAGACAGCTTTGCCATGGGGTGCTTCGAGTCCTTCAGTGCAAATGGTTTCTTAGCACAGTATTTCTACAGAGAGGAAATACTGAGAAAAACTGCAACTTCTTTACAGAGAGGGGAAAATCATTGCGTTCACCCAGGATCTCATTTCACTGTGACACTCTGTTAGTAGAGGCAAAACAATTTGTTTCTAGTTTCTTGGCTATTGCTGAGACCCAGAAATCAAAACTGGCCATAGGCATAATACAGGTATGCATGAATTCCAGACCATAATATGTCAGGAGCTCTTTTGGCACAGGGTACAAAATAGGTTTCATGCCAGTAAGACCACGGCATTGCCTTCCTAACATCACTTTCAGTTCACACATCCTCCATGCAGCTCTGTAGCCACAGGGGCCCAAACCCAGCAGAATAGAGGGCATTTCTCTGCCAAAAGATCATTTTTCCCTTTAACTGGTGTGAGGTAGTGCTGCTTCTTAAAAAGTCTTCCTGGTCTGGGGAATATTTAAGCCATAGTTTTGTCCATCAAGTACTTTATCAATGCAAGGCTGGAGCAAACCTTTATGGCCGAAGGAAGCAGATGTGTGGGCTCTTTTGTCTGTGGTGATGACACTGTGCCTGGGATTGGGCTGACTGTGAAACCAAGTGCAATTCATCCCCACACTACCATCTGTTCGAAAGGTATGAGAAGTATGTGCTAACGGGTTGTTGGCAGTGCATAGAGTTTTACAGGCATGGAATTAGGAGGAGTGTAAAAGTTTTGACCCAGTAAGGAGAGGTGATGCAAGGAGAGCAGGTCATTCACAGAATGGAAAATCGTTCATTTCCAGTACCCAAAGAGGCAGGTGAAGATGAGTCTCATGGAATTTTTTTCCATGTACAAGGCAGTCCCAGGCAAGGTAAGGCAGGCTTTGCCTCACAGTTGGGTAAGCTTTGTTTGGAGAAAGTTGCCTCGTTTATCATAAAGGAAGCCACATATTTCTCATTCGTGAGCAGGAGTTTAGATTCTGAAATCAGTGCACACACAGATAATGCAGAAATGGGACAGCTTGTTTTGTCTAGATTTTTGAGTCTGCTTATGTCAGGAGGTAGGAAGTTCAAGTCTAATGTTGCTGGCTGTGTTTTCAGTGGATGGGATATAAAGGAGGTTATGGGGAAAAGCACAAAAAAAGGGCAGCAAGAGTAATGTAATGAGGAAGGAGAAGGTATGTTGTGTATTGAGGGAAGCAGGTGAGCCTCCTGCTTGGAGCAGAAATGTTGCAAAGTTAGTGCTTGCACAGTGTGAAAAGATCCCCGTTGTTGCCTCACAGAGGAGCTGTTAACAGGGCATGGGGGAAGCTCTTTGATCAAACACCTACCTGGTGTCTTAGTGCCCTGCTGTAATTCAACATTTAAACGGCAATGAATGTTCTCCCACTGAGATAGTTTTTTAATCTCTGACATTTCTCTGGAGATTTTGAAAATAAAAACAAACCTGTACAAATCCAACTTTTTTTTAGATGGTGGAAGGGTTTATCTGGAGATAAATGGTTAAGCAGGATGAAAGCAGAGTAGTGTCAGACCACTGGCATAATGGCAACTGCTTGCTGATTCCTACCCCAATAATCAAGTTAAGGAATGTTGTAAATTAACACATGCTAAGCTTTTAGTTTTGCAGCAATTAATGATTTATGCTATTCTTCCGTTGACATCATCTCATGTCACTGGAGCATATTTTAGCAAGAGTTATGTAATTCTGGTAATCCCCAGGAAATCTGCACACTGTTTACCAAAACTCACTTTTTTTTAAAGAGTTGTGCTTTGCCAAGAAACCTGGATCATGTCATACTAGAAAAATGCTTCTTTTGGTGCCTGAGAGGAAACAGTATGTGTGTGGGTATAAAATCTCATGCCTTCATGGTAAAAATGTGGAGGTAATTGGCCAAACCATGGTGTTTTGCTTCCAGAAATGGGAAGTCACTTTCATGAATCTTGCAGGTCTGAGGGCAGAATTTTAGAGGACCTAACTTCTTACAGCTGATGACAGATCCTCCTGCTTACCTACAGCAAACAAGCTGAGGAGGCAGCTCTGCTTTTTTTTTCTGTTGTTGTTTCATCCAGATGGCCAAAACTGTATTTTAGTTTGTTCTGGCTCTGATATTGCGGGAGTATTTTTGGTCCTTTTCACTTAAACAGTTCACTGAAACAGTTTAGTGGCAATAAATGTGTAATGATTGCTGTTGTTACCTTTGTGATCCACTTGCATTAATGACTTTCCTTTTGTGCTACTTGCCATATGAGGTGAAACAAATGAAAAGCTGTATTAATTATTCATCAACTAAAGAATCTTTCACTATTACTATGTTTTAGGTTTGTAGATACTTTTGCATAAACTAATTGATTTTAGTCATAATATTCCAAGTGGTATTAATTAATAATTTAAATATAATTGTTTTGGAAAGTTTTTTAGCCTTGTTCTGAGCAGCTGGCACCGGAAAACAGAATTTGGCAGTGATTTAACTTCAAAAACAAGGAGCTAGTTTTCTGCAGCTGTTATCAAATGAAATTAGTAACTCAAAGGTGTGGGAATAGTTTTGCATGAGAGGGTAATCAAGTCCAAATCCAATTGTGTTCTAACCTAAGATTAAACATGAAAAAAAGTGTGTGGTAGGGACAGGGAGTTTCATAAGGCATTTGCACCACTGACTGAGGAGGGGAGAGAAGGAGGAGGGAGGTTAGTGCCAGAGCAATCATATCTTTTATCTCAAGAACTATTTTCAGCGAAGTATGCTGATTTTATTTTCCATCCTCCCACGCTTTGGATAAGAGTTTCGGGAAGACTTTATTTTTCCTTTGGATATGGATCTAATACAGATTTCAATACCAGGGGACTACCAACCTTTTGGGTAGACTAGTAGTTTGACTTGCTGCAGACATTAAGGTATGTCAGTTCAAATAGGAAGCTGATTTATTGTGAATTGACAGAAAAATCTTTGCTTCCTATACTAGTGCTGCAGACTTCAGCCACTCCGCGTGGAGGGAAATTAGCTTGTCAAATACAGTTTGCCCATGGACGAAGAGGTTTTTAACACTGTAGCACTACAAACAAGTGGGTGTGGGGTGGCAGAGCTTCATAACCCAGGGAGCAGGGTGTGGGATGGAAACTGGGCGCGAGCAAACGCTTCCAGATGGACACAGCACTGCCCTGCAGGGCCCTGCGCTGGTGTGCGCTGCCCACTGACAGCACAGGCAGCTGCCAGCCCCGGCTGCAGGAGGTTCCTGGCTGTCCATCCATCGCCCACTGCACTTGCTCTGTTAGAGCCGTCCCAGCGAGCAGGGAGTCAGCAGCAGCTCTGTGCGCTGTGCCAAGGATGAGGCCGAGGTGTCCCGGCATCGCTGCCACCCTGTACCTCGGCACCTGTCCCCAGGTAGGGCACAGGGCACCTCCCAGCCCTCTGTGGAGCCAGCTCCAGGAGCTCTAATTACATCTGCGGTTTGGATGGCTTTGCTTGGCCATTAAAACTCATTTCACAACAAGTAGTATTGAAGTGAGCAAAGAATATTTGTGGTGGCTGTGGATTTCCTCCAGGCCTACAGGAAGAGTAAATTAGTTACTGAAAACTTGACAGTTTGTCCTGAGTGCTTAACTCCATCCTCTCTGGAAGCTTGATTTTCAGAAGCAAGTGACTTTAAAAGGAAATAGTGTACCCAATGTTTTTTTATTCCTCCACCCTCTTTTTACGGTAGGTCTGTAATTGCAAAACCAGACAGAAGTGATTTGTTTGAAGAGGAAGTGTGGGAACTTCCTTTATAAATATTGCCTTTTGCTTCGTGTGCATCCAAATGTGGTTTGCTCTGCTGGTGGAAATAAAAAGTGCTTGAACTGAACAAGCACTTATTCCTGTAGATCATGCCCCATGTAAGCATGAAAGACAGAAGTTTAATGGGGTAAAAAAAACAACAAAAACAAACAAAAAACCCCACACACATTTAAAAAAAGAAACAAACAAAAAAACCCCAACAAAACAAATTAACAAGAAATAACAAACAACAACAAAAAACAACACACGAAAAACCAAACAAGGAAATTAATAAAGCTGGTTGCTAGTAAGGGAAGAGCTGAAGTTGGTTGAACACAGAGACCGGCTGGGGTTTTGCCCAGCCATTCCCTGTCAGTGCTTTCAGATGTCCTCTGCTCCGGAGCACCGGGCAAGTTAAGGTCCTGTGGAGGGGGAAATCGGTGTTTGCAGAGCCGGTGATTACAGACCCTGCCGTGACTTGCTCCGCAAGATAGGACAGTGTCTGCCCGCAAGATAGGACAGTGTCTGCCCGAGCCAGCTCCTGTGCTGTTCAGACTGGTTTCCTTTTTAAAAAAGTGTCAACATATGTATCTTTCCTAGTGAACTAGAAACAGTAGCCTGTACCCTTCCCCAGCATAGAAATAGCTGGAAAATATTTGCAGAAGAGGGGTTCAGCCACCAGAAGAGCAGCTACACCCGGGGAAGTGTCCGTGCCCAGCAGCAGCAAGCAGATTAGGCTCACAAGAAAGAGACCAAGTTTTAACCTGCCCTGCTAGATTGTTGTGCTTTTTTGGGTTGGGATGGAGGGGTGTTTGGGGGTTTTTTGATTGTTTTTCTCTTAAGTGAGCAGTGTCAGGGTATATGGGCTCTTTGGGGGTGCAGGCTGTCCTGGCTTGCTAAGATAAATCAGATGAGGGGAATTGAGGCAGGGGTCTGGTTCCCAGCTCTGAAGAATTCCAGATTAGGAAGACAGGTCACAGAGAAAGCAAGGGAGAGTATGGAGGGAATTAGGCTGATTCTCTGAGAGGCACTGAAGATAAGAGCCCTTTTGTCTGATTTGAAGGAGGAAAGTGTTCTTATATTGCTTGTAATTAGGCTGAGATTCACCTTGCTCATCGGATTTGATGGACAAATGAGACATTCCTGGTGTTATAACATTGGATTGCTGTGATGCTTTCTGATCTGTTCAGCAAGAGGCACAGCCAGGCCACTGTTGTATTAATGAGAAGGTTGTGATTTTTATGCATTTCTCAGTGGGGACGATGAAATTTCACTCAAGCTTCCAACCAGCCTTTGTAGTGGTTCCTTTTTCCACTTTTAGAAACAAACAAAAGAATGAAATTTGCAGTGCAATGGGCTATCATAGGAAAAACTAGTCACCATCAAAGAAGACACTGGAAACTTCACTGATCCATCCAGGTGGTCTCAGGTGAGGCTTGCCTGGCTCACCATGCCAGTAGTCCTTACATCCTTTCATACCCCACTTCAGAGGAATGGACATCTCAGTTCAGGATGAACTGAAAGGAGTGAACTTTGGGTGATTTTTACTTTTAAATAAAATGAAAAATAAAATTCTCATCTCCCCACTTCTTCCTGTACTTTCTTCTCTGTTCAATGTCATACAAATGCATTTAAAGCCATATAGTACTCAGGATAAGCTTTTCATTCTTTTATGCCTTTCCTCTTGTTTTCCACACCATTATTCACTGCTTTCTCCTTATGTCTCTTACTCTCTCTTATCCATGCCTCATTCCCCATTTAACATTCTTTGCTCCTTTTTACCTTCCTACAATTCACATTTTTTCCTCTCCTTTTTCACACACACACTATCGTGCCTGCTCCTTTTTCCAATAATGAAAGTCCAATAAGGAATTCTGTAATTCAAGGAGTAAACCTTCAAATTCTTGTTTGAGTACTGAGTACATGATGAAAGAGACTGCAGGACTGGGCCCTTGCTTGGCAGATAGATGTAGTATTAGTATTGGTAATGAAGCCAATTTTAAAGTAGTCTTATTTACTTTGGTGGTTTGTATCACTTTGGTTGACTATTAAAATATGTATTTTTAAGGTGAGGTGAGCACCAATGACATTGCATAAAGAATTTCAAGAATTTAGTATAAAAGGCTTTATAGAGGTAATATATTACTCCCAGTTCAGAAAAATGAAGTGGCACTTTAAAATCAGTTTTACTAGCACCCTGTGTTTAAAAGAAAACACTTCTTTTTCTTTTTGTTTAACTTCCTGTGCAAGTCTGGGCATGTCTGAGGCTACCAGGATCCAATTTCATGTAGTATCCTATTTCAAATCCAGGCAGTTGCAGACTGATTGAAAATCAGTGCTGTCAGAAGTAAAACTGCCTGTGGAATGCCTTCAGTGACATGAAGATGAAAGGGTGAATGTAATGCAACGGATACTGATTTTCTTTTTTGAGGTGTGAGGCTCTGGAGCAGTGTTCTTGGATGTTGCACCGTTTACCCTGACTGAACAGTAATGGCTGTAGAACAATTTCGGTGAATTTTTGTGTTCTTCAGGTAGTAGTTAACAATTGTGTTGTGAAGAAGGTATGCTTGGTGTTGCTGCGGTTGTTTTGAACCAGAGCAGCAGCTGTAGAATAATTTCATGGCAAGCACAGAGCTACCTGTAAGTCTACATAGCACCAGAATAACACAGGATTCCTTAATAATTCTTGTCAGTGAAATGCTTACTGGTATTTTGAAATGATTGGGCTATTTCAGTGCTTTGAAAACTGCTGGTGAATGTGAACTAGTCTAACTGGTCTGTGCTTATATTGGTTTTTAGGGTCAGCAAA
Source organism: Pseudopodoces humilis (assembly GCF_049639895.1). NCBI lineage: Eukaryota > Metazoa > Chordata > Aves > Passeriformes > Paridae > Pseudopodoces > Pseudopodoces humilis. The sequence continues at coordinate 53,518,210 of NC_142204.1, forward strand.
AACACAGAGGGCAATTGGCTTCATTTTCACATGTTTCTTTGCCTCTTCTCTTCCCTGTCCCACAGAGGCCAAAGGATCAAAGGAAAAGAGGACTGTATGAGAACTGAGAACAGAGGGAAACAGTAATGCTGTTTTAGGACTTCGAAGGAGTAGGAAAATGAAGGGAAAATTGAACTTTTAATCTTTGGTTAGCTTTGAATTCTGGGTGTCATAGTTTAGAAATGGAACAGTGCTCCCCAGATAAGATACCCCCAAGACTCTTTCCAAACCAACCACTCACTTGCTCATGCTTTCTTTCCCCTTCCTGCTCCGGGGGAGGAGTTGAGACTTGGAGACATAAAAAGGGGAAAATTACAGGTTGAGATAAGAAACAATTTACTGGAAACAGCAATGAGATACAAAAACAAACAGAGCAACTATATTAATAGACTTATACAAAAAGAGGGTGATTTGCATGGAAATAAATGCTCACCAACCAACCTGAGGTGGTGCAACCCTGAGAAAATGAACAATGGCCAATCTGACAATCTTTTGTGTGACCCAAAGCCAGACTTTTCTCCCTAGAATAAGAGTCCCTTATTTCCAACTCCCATCCCCTCCCTGCTGCTCACTCCAGTGATTATGTGGATGGTATCCTAAAAATACCCATACAGCTCCAATATCTGTCCCTTCATAACTAAAATTAGGTAAAATCACTGCAATAAAATTAACTGTGTCCTGGATTAAACCAGGACACTGGGTAATTTAAAAATTTTGTTGTGCCAGGACTATGTCGAATTCCTGGAAATCTAAGAGAAAACATTGTTCTGCTGTGTAATGCTGGTCTGTCGCCTGTGCTAGGTGATGCTCATGATGTGGGGAACACCTTGCATTGCTGGGAGACCACCAGGTTGCACAAATAGGTTCCTTGCATGGAAGTGGTGTGTCATGATGACTGGCCTTGGCTCCATTTGCTCTCAAGAGAAAGGGAGAGATTTCAGAAAAAAAAGTTGGTGTCCTCACATTCTGAAAAAGTGCTGTCTAGAGCCAGCCAAGAGAATAGCAGTAAGCCAAGCAGAGGAGAAAGAAAGCCAGTAATAAAATTCAGTAGCTCATGTGCTAGAAGTGACATCTGGTGTCTGTGGTCAAGGAGGTGGAGAGGGCAGACTAGACATGACCAAGGGTCATGTAAGCTAAAGAATTGAAGGTGAGGGAAGATAATGCATTGGCAAGATATTGGTGACACTGAGTTAATTAGAGATGTAAATACACTGCAATGTTTAGAGTATTAGGTTGACATCTGATATCACCCTAAACTTTTTAATATTAAATTCTATATCCTGTTTCCATATGGACATGGTCTCAGTGCTGTAATGTCACATTCCCAACACTGAAATGTGAAAATCCATTCTCAAAATTAAGCTCAAAAAGCAGTATGTAGTTTTATCCTATGTGCTCCATCCTATCAAGGGCACTGTGCTTGTTAGCTCAACAGCCGGATAAAAGCTCCATGGGCGTGTAAAAGTCTATATGAAACGTATCTGCTCCATATGTTACATATAGCTGAAGGCTCAGGGGAATAAGGTTTGTGTCTGGGAACCGGATAACACAACTTTCGATCCCTGACCCAGGGCTTGCCCTTTTTAACAAACAAACAAAATCCTTCCTCAAAGAAAAGTGGTTTATGATCTGTTTTTAGCTCTAGAAGCAAACATTAAAAAAAAAAAATACAACCAAAAGAACAAAGAACTCGATATGTTCTTACTTGTACTTACAGCAGCATCAGCTTTAGGCACTGCAGAACAAGTGTCATACTTTGTTCCTTGCTGCTTTCAAAAGCCATTATCTCCCTGGCAGTTGCAGTGCCAGAGCAGCATGTTACCTGCTTGCAAAATTTTGTGCTTGGACACAACCAATCAGCCTGAGTTTACCATCTCTTTGAAATGATGGTATCTGAGACCTTGACCCTGAATACAGAGTTGCAGCTGCCTCATGAGGGAGAGGGCACTTGCAGGATGGAGAGGTTGGTCACCATTGTCCTGTTTCTGCTGGGTCATTGACCATACAAGGTGGTCTTCATCCTTTCCCCCTAAAGGTGTATTTTGATTTGAAAGGCAGAAATTGTCTCATGTGAAAGGTGGGAGCAATTAAGGTAGCTCAGATTAAGACAGGGTAAGAGCTAAAAGTCTAATCTCTTGCCAACCTCTAACTCTGCGGGTTATGGAGGTTAGAGGGAGTCCTCTCCAAAAACCAGTTCAGGGAAGATTGGTTCTTAATCCACGGTAGGACTTTTTCTGTCAAGCCAGGGGAGAGAAGAAACAGGAGGATTAGCCTTGTTAGACTGAAGTTTATGTGACCATCCCCCTACCCACTTGCTCTGTTGTGCTCATGGCTTCTGTCATCTTTAAAGAAAAATTTCTCTGTGCTATCCAAGTACTTTTTGCTTCAGGTCAGTCTGTAAGTGCCTCCAGCTGTTAGAAGACCTGTACTAGTAAGATGAAGTTCCTTTAGCTCAAACAGTCCATTTTGACTGGCCAGCTGGCCAAATCCATACCATGGAGATCAGATCCAGTGTAAGATACTGAAAAAGAGCTGTTGTACTATGAGCAGGAGGTAGAAGGAAGAAACAAAACCAAACAAACTGAAAAAGCCTTGTGGCAGATGGTACCACCTGTGTCCATCCAAAGCAGTGTGCCATTTGAATGGAGAAACCTGGAGAATCTGATGACTCAGTCTGAATACACAGGGAGACAGTAAGTGAGCTTTCTGGCTTGTGTCCCAAGCCTCTTACAAAAAAGGCTTCCAATTTTATAACACAGAAAATTGAATACAATTTGGTAGCATGATTCTCTGGCACAGCTGAACTACAGACTGAAATGCCTGGTGTATCCATGTGAGAACTGCCGCATAAGTAGTTAGATGACTCTGTGCCAGGTCCTGGGTTATGGCTGAAGCAGTTTTCTCAGTAAATACATTTCTGATATTTTTAGCAAAGGAAATACCTTTATTAATGCCTTTATTATTGGGGGTGTAGTTGGCTGGACGTAACAGTTAGGGGTGACAGTATTTGATTACTTTTTCAGGCTCAGCCAAATACTAATTTCCATGCACTTCAGTTCTGGCATCTGCAAAGCTGGGAGGTGAACCAACTGTGCAAGACGTGCCTAAATTACTGTTCAGCAATGCTTGCAAAAATGCTCTTAAGGAAAGAGTGAGCATGGATATATAAAGCAAACTTCTCAGCGGGATCAAGTCTTGTTTTCTTGCTGACTGCCTCCACCTCCTTCCTTCTTGGTTGTTGACAGGATGATAATGGTTCACATTCCTTTGTACTTCCTTTTACTTCTGAATTTTCTTTTCCTTTATATGTTTAAATTGCACCAGATCTGTTTTTCCTGTTGTTGGTAAGACATAGAAAGAAATCTGCCCTTTACCTTGGTCCTACAGACTAATTTTTCTGTCTGTTTGTCATTTGGCTTGGCTGCTTTACTACACTTCCCTCCTATGACTTTCCTCAGTCCAATGCTAGCACTCTCCAGTTAGGCTGTATCATGCAGCTGTGGTCTGAATGTCTCACCCAGCTCTTCTCCCATATGCCTCATCTCACAATTCTGCTCAGCATCTGTGTTCATCCTGTACCCAGTGAGGATTGCTCCCTCATACAGCTTTTCCCTGCAAAGACCCAGATATAGGGTATGAACACAGGAAATTAAATACCATGGAACATTAGCAAAATAAGTTTGGTTTAGGACTGGGCAGCCTCAAGAAACATGAAGGGAAAATAAAAGTCATGCTGATTTTTGTATCTTACTTGCCTGAAAGCCAGTGTTATGTGAGTTTCAAAGTCATGTTCAGTTAAGATGAGATGACTTTGGAGAGAAGGTGGTGGATTTTGCCGGGTGTTCAGGGTCTCTTACCTGGGAACTGCCATGTGGTGGCCTTTTAGTGCATGTGTTGGTTTGTGCTGCAAACTGTTTGATTGTGCATTGCATGCTTTGCTAAAAGCAACTGAGAAATAACTGTGTAAGGAACAGGTCGAGGCATACAACACTTGCTATGTCTATTGCCTGGGATATTTTTTTGAAGACAGTTGTCATCTTCACATTTATGTTGAACAATCTACATGAACCCCTTTCATCACTTTTCAGTATGTATAATGACATTAAAAATATCTGATGATATTTTACCCTTCCCTAAAGGGACAGACATTGCTTCTCTTCCATTCTTAAATGTTTGGTCAGGGGAGGTGCCAAGTACTGCCAGTGGTCAGAGCATGTTCAAGCCCTGGCTAGAGGAGTACCAAGTCATACAATAACCCATCTGTAATGCTTTCTTTTGGGTCATCAGTTTAGCTCTCAGTTCTTCAGTAATTAGTTGTACATCTGTGAGCTACTGCCCATCTGATTTATTATCTGAGCAGCTATTGAAATACAGAACATTGCCCCATTTAGCTTCAGTATGGAAAGTTATAGTGTGATAAAGTTGTGTTTAAAATGTAATAAAACTGACTGTATATAAACAAATTACAAGTTTATATTACACCATAGATGATCTTAAATCAATATGTTAAACTTCATAAATTTAATGTGATTGAACATAGCTTAATGCGTATGAATATATTTTTAATTGTTGCCTTCTTTTATTTAGTAAGAAGATTAAACTGTCCTGGAAAATAACTTGATTATAGTAAAGAAGACTTAGTGGAAAAGTGAATGTAAGTATTTCACAGCTTGTATCAATTATTTATGTTTGCAAACCATTGACATTGGTGATATTATAAATCATGCTACATTGGCAGCTGCTTTTATTATGGCAAGAATGCAGGCTCTGATCACTGTGTGTGTGTGTGTGATGTAGAATATCTGTTATGTGGGTCTATAGGCTAATAAATACATAAATGCTTTTAATGGGGCCAGTGCTATTAGTCACTTGCATGCTTAAGAATTATTTGCAGGAAAAATTACAATATGTAGTTGTCACTAAGTGCCCTTAAAAAATTTAAGAAGTATTTATAAATAACCACAGGGATTCTTAAATTCAGTAATGCAGATATATTTTCCATTTCCAGCGGAATTTAGTCTAACTTGGATTAATGCAGCCTGTATATAGTATTTTTTTGTATACCTGCCCTAAAGATGTAAGATTATAGTAGAAAAAGATTGCACTGTGGATTGGCAGTTCAATTTAGAGTGAAATACAGTGGCTGCAAGTTTCAAGCTAAGTGCATCATTGCTCACTTGAGGTCACTTTTTCAAATCTGCAGTCAATAGTTCTATAACAATAAGAGCTTTGGTTCATTTTCTAGAACTTCTTGAAACTGTTACTTTACTGGTGAATATGCCATTATTTTTCTTAAAGTAATTGCCTTAGCTGTATTTCATAATAATGTGAAGCCCCTAACTGTGTGCTTGCACATGTGTATTTGTGTGTGTATAAATATATATTTATTATGAAGCAAAGCTGTGTCTCTGCAAGTCATTCCCCAGGAGACTTTGAGTGGCTCTGATGTGCAGGGCAGTGATAGTCATGAACTTATAACTACCACAGATTCATTCCAGTGTTTTTTCATATTGCATTTTTCCCACGATCTCACCTTCCTTTTCCCAGAGCCTGTATGATGAGCTTGGAAGCAGTCAGCTAAGCCTTTCCAAATGCTGAATAAAGTATAGAATTAATGACTTAGATGTTAAAGAGGACAGTGATTATGTCTTAAACGTCTAACAAGCTGGGACAATTGTATTTCTAGCCTTTCAGGTTTTATTAATTTGTCTTCAATAATTACTGGCTGACCAGTAGTACTGAAAACTGCAGGAGCTGCATATAGCATTGGAAAGTGCTGTCTGGTTTATATAGAGTTGTCTACTGATATAGGATTGCTTGAAATTAAGATACTCAGATTTGACAACATTGTACCTAAGTTAAAGATTTACAGATTCGGCTGTGCATTGATTCTTTCCATTACTAGTACCTGACTCAGTTTGAAATGTATGTAGGCTTATAAAGCATAAAATCAAGTCCTTTAAAACCTTACAATGTGTACTGAGTTTAAGTGCAGTTTAAGTAATTTACTGGGACCAGTTGCTTTAGTTGCTTCAACATCCTAAAAATACATTTCAAATGACCCTGTTCAGGCCAGTGACATTTCTTGAACTATCCTCTGTGCGTGTGACAAGTTTGAACATAACAAACTTCACATTTGTTAAAGTTTTTTGTCAGTCTCTTTTACACTTTTCTCACCACTCAATCTTCAACTGTTATTTCTGGGAAACTTGGGAAGGGCTATCTTTAGTTCCTATTTTTTGTGAAATAAGCAGAATATTTTTGGTTTCTTCTTTGTCATTTTTAAGGGCCTGTTTAGCAGGAGAGCACCATTTGAGTGTCAGTTGAACTATAAAAGATATCTGCCCAGTTAAATTATTATTTCATGTATATGGGGCAACAACTAAAAGACATGAAGTAGAGCTGTATTTCAGAAAGCTGAGGAAAATAATATTGGCAATGTGATTATTAGCTGATCCTGAAACTGGCAGAGGAATAAACATATCCTACTGCAGAGATGGATGCTAGCATTTTGTCCTTCATGTAAAAATAGATAATATCTCTAGTATATGTTATTTTTCTGATTTTTTGATTTTGTGCAAATGTAGTCTGTGCTCCTATATGTAAACATTTTTTTCGTTCTGGGTCTTACAGGTATCTGACATTAAAATTAGAGATTTATTCTTCTAAACATCAGTCATTTTCAAAAATTAATTTACCTCACATTGGCTGGGATTTTTGCAGTAATAGCAAATTAACAAGTTTTTGTGGAGAGGAGAAAATACCTTTTCATATTCAAAAATGGAGATATTCTCATATACAAAGAAGGCAGAGCTGAAGGGAGGGATCAGAGGGCCTCATGGGAGACAAGAGGAGCAGTGGCTTTACCCACAGCCACTCACAAACTGGTGGTAGAGCCTTGAATCTGTGAAATCCAGCATCTGCTCTTGTAATGCATTATGATGTGTATCACATCTAGAAATATTTATTAAAAATTTTGCTTTACTTAAAATTGAAAATTAAATTTGCAACTTAATAACTGTTAGAATTTTGGCTTTGGTCACTCATAAAGCCAGAAGGTGGAATAAACTTGTTCATCCAATCCTCATTCTCATCCAATAAAATTCTGGACTGACCTTTCGAAGAGATGAAAGACGAACCTGGAATGCTGGATAAACCCAGTGAAATGCTGTGTTTCTTTACCTCATGAAGAGGCAAAAAGAAATGGAGAGCGTGAGCATTTTGTTCCACTCAAAAATAAGGAAAGGCTAGGAAAAACCTAAAATGGACTGATGGAGATGATGAAAAGCCAATTGTGTTGAATTATGCTGATGATACATCAAAATAATCTTGAGGCAGTGACTGCAAGGAGGAGGGAGTGTATGCCTTAGGGAATCAGGAGCAGGCACCATCAAGTACAGCACAGGCAAGAGAGTTCACAGGATGAGGGGAAGAACGCTTGGCCCTGATTAGATACCAAAATTGGGTTCTCACTGTACATTCTGTAATCTGTGATCCCAGGAACTGGTTCTTAATGTAGCACTGAGTGTTTTTTCACTGTTCTCAGCAGTATTCTTATGTAAAATATGTGCACTGGCATCGTAAATAGCCTGATTCAAACACCCTTGTGAAGGGTGAGGACCACATCGTGTCACGTGCTGGCACTAAGCTCTGCTAGCTGATAGGCAGGTTCTTCCTGGAAGGTCTACAGAGATACTTTTTAGACTTCTAGAATTATAAAATATTTTCTCAAAACCAGTGTCCATCTCAAAAATGTGCTTCTTAATTTCAGGATCCAGCTGGATACTATAAAATTAACTACAATTTATGAGAGCTTGGCTCCTGTATTGTGGATGATATAAATAATTCTCAGCAACATTTGGATGAGGTAAATAAAGCATAGAAGTACACTTGATAATAAGGAGAAAAACAAATATTTAGGAGTTACTAGTTCGTTAAGTAATGTCTATGCTGTGCATTAAATGAGGCAGGGAAATGGGAAGAAGTGTCCCATTATAGAGACTATTATGAAGGAGTCACTTAAGGAACTTTAATTCTGTACATGAAAATCAATCAGATTTAAGTCCCCAGAATCACCTCTAAGACACATCTTTAGACCCATAAGACTTAAGTCACCAAAACAAGTAAAAATTGTTCCGTATTTTCTTCATGCTTTGGGCACTGGGCAAAAGTAATGTGACATTGTAAAATGTTCCCACAGAATTTCTGCCACTGGCACACTGAGACCCTAAAGAGCGTGCAAGGGCACTAGACATGGGTTGCATTTGTCTTCATGCATGTGATTTCTGGCGTCTCTTCCAGTACCTGTGTCCTGTCTTTTTTTCTTTCCCTCCATCTCAATCGTCCCTGTGTTGCCTGGCTAACTTTAAGGAGAATACTTCAGCTCCAGGAGAGATGACATCTCTGCACTACTAGCATGAGTAGTCTGTGACACCAGGTCAGGCTGTAACCACCAGCAGTAACAACCACAGGAAAGACCTGCATAATGATCACTCCAGGGTGTGTAGACCTTATTTGCAGACCTATTTATGTTGTTGTTTTCTCACATGCTATCAGATACAATCTTTTATTTCCCTGTAATCTGAGTTCATATTCACTGGGTCATGTAAAGGCCAAATGTCATGCCTTTGCTGCTAGATCTTTGCAATGAGAGTGCCCATGGTGCAAGTCCTGCCCTTATCGGACACGGAGTCACTAGGAGAGAACTGGCTCTACAGGCAAGCCTTGGCTTTCCATTTTTCTCTAGCAGAAGCCCACAGGGTGACCCATCTAAGAGAAGCATTGCACAGCTTCGTACATATTTCATATCACTAGCTGCAGATGAACTGTAATAGAGTTTTGCCCATATGTTGGCACCTTTCCCTCTACAGAGAAATGAGGCCACACTTTACCAGTAGTTGCAGACTTGACTACCTGAAGCATGTTATGTACTTCTCATATTTCACTTTGAGACTTGTCTTGTAAAAAAACCTTGTAGGTTAGCTATAAAAATGTGGTTTATTGGAGGGTATGAATGACCTTTCTCCCTAATCCAGTAACACTTGACTAAGTCTACAAGTTTGGCTAGAAGACCCACAGGAGAGAAGATTCTTGCAACAAAATACAGCTATTTATTTAGAGGTATTCATATATCCTCCTTGAAACGCAGACCCGCATGTCAGTCTTCCTTTCTCATGTTTCTCTGAAATAATCTCCTGGGAAATATGCAGAAAAACAAACAGTAGATTCTTTACCATTTTAGGAGAGGGTTGGAGACAAATTCAACTTCAAAATACTTGGTATTTTAAATGCAAAATGGTCCTTCCTTAATTAATACTTGGCAAAGCATTTTAAAGATCAAAGTGTCAATATTAGCTAATTCTCATGACACACCTGTCAGGTAAGTAAAAATTATATCCATTTATAGCCCAGGAAGCTAAATACTGTCTAACATCAGCATTTTCACACTTGCTACCTAGTTAATTTACTGAAATAAGTAGTCTAATTCTCAAAGGTTCTTCATACTCTTAGTTGTCCTAAATTATGCTTAGAACTCCAGAGTACTCACTCTTTTGAAAGTGAGTGCAAGTATTTTGCTGCAGAAACATGGGTATGTATGGCAGCTGAACCTGAGGCATCCACGCCTAAAAGACCTTTTCCAAACTTAAGCAGCCATAAAAAGACTAGAGCTGGACCTACAAGTTGTCAATTCCCAAGATGGGTTCAGGCCCCTGCACTGTCCAGCTCTCATACCTCAAGGCAGAGTTTCTCAGTGGAAATGAAAAAAGTATGAGGTATAGGTAGTCCTGGGAGGATCAGTCTTCAAAGATTTCTTTTTTCAGATGTGTATAGAAGGAGTTTTTAGAGAGGGAGAGGGTGCTTGAAGTGGAAAGAAAAATGGTGTATGATAGAAATTAATTCTTCTACCTCCTGCTGTTGCTTCCATTAGAGATGCAGGTTATCTTGTTATTTCTGTCATGGCTCTCTCTCCTTTTGTTACAGCATCAGCAGAGTGGTATAATTGGGCTGGAGGACAGATTTTTTGCTGCTCTATTGAGCAATGACTGAAAGGGAGAGGAGATTTTGAACAAGTGCTGTCTCCCCTTCAGTGTGCAGTGCAACTTGTTTCCAAATGGTGTTTTACTTGGAGTGGTGGTGATTGTCAAGTGCCTTGCTTTGTCTGCGCAAACAGTTTTTGTAACCTGTTTGCTCCATTTGGTGTGGCAATGCCCAGCTCTGAATGCAACACAAAACTTAAGGATGGCGTCACTCCATCCCAGTCTGTTGTCCCTCTTGCAGGAGCAGGTGGGAATGCACAAAACCCTAGCCAAAGGCCTTCGATGAGTTGGCACTTAAAGGAGGGAAAAGGCTAGGCTACAAAAAGGGGTCTCAAGGGATTGAACAGCCTGGAGGAGGCGTGCATGGCTGAATTAGGAGAAGGAATTGTTTGGCTTTCAAATTCAGAGAACTTGTTTGCTGTCTTGGCCCTGTTCAAAGTGAGTAAATGCTACTGCTAATAACAAAGCCTGATAGAGGAGGAGTGAAGGATTAAAAACACCAAATGATGACTCACCCTCCCCTCTCCCCCTTCCCCAGTTTCACTCCCCACTAAACCACTTTACCTCACCAAAGCCCTGGTGGCATTTTGCTTATAAATAATCATGTGTTTGAAATGTTAAAATGTGTAGGCAGGGATTAAAAGGATATGTGATGCTACAGCATTAAAACAGTGCAAACCTCTGCAAGGGAATTGTGAAGGAAAATTATTTTTGGCAAGGGCTGCTGCATCCTGGGGAGATCAAGAGAAGGCAAAAAGCAGTTTACCCAAGTCTGGAAAAGCCAAGTAGAAAAGCTGGGTGCAGTAAAATAGGGTTTCACATCAGTTTTTTTTATATTAATAACGTTACATCATCTGAACTTTCGGGGGGCTGCAAAGAGGAGATTCATTGAAAAACTTCTGTCAAAGGTGCCAGCCTAAACTGTTGTCCTTTTCTTACTGTAAAGGTTGGTGAATACACCTGCATGGTTGTCACCCACACTGTAAGAGGTTTCTTCCTTCTCCTAGTGTGTGATGGGAATGGGAGGTAATGCAACTCTGGCAAATCAGTGTGTCAGGCCATGGTATTTTACAGAATAAGCAAGCCAAGTTGCCCATTTGGGTTATTATTGTATATTCTCAAATAAGTGAGAATATTGGCATCAATTTTGTTGTTGTGTCTGGCAACAAAAATTGAGACTTGTCCCTACTTAGAAAAGGAAATGCATTAGAGACTTAGAGGGAACTGTTGCAAATCAGTTTTCAGCATTGACTTTAGCATTGATTGTGCAGCTTGAGTATAATTTTTAGTGTCATTCTCAGATGCTACATTGGCTTTGTCTCCATAAACCTTTGATTCCTGGGCAAAATAAGCCCTTTTTTGGGACTGCTGAGTTTGAGTAGGTGAAATCAGCTTCCTCACCTCACTTCTTAATTTCAGGTGAGTGAGCAACACCAGTGTGAACAATACCGGTGTGAACAGGCACAGATAAAGGCACTGTCCTGCTGCTCTTCTTGCTGATGATCTTGATCTGTACAGGGGAAGCCTCTGAATGCTATGCCTGTAGGAACTGTGCAATTACTAATAAACAAACAGGAGGCCCCATTCATTTTGTGTCTAATTAATTTTTGAGACACACTCTGGGCCTATAGTACTCAGGGAGCAGGGCTTTGAGGAGAACTCCTTGGGGGATGCAGGATACTGCCACTCCTTCATCTCAGCTGCCCCTGCTGCTCCCAACTCCCTACAAGGGCTTTACATTCTTCCACCTGTCTCATAGACCAGAGCTTCTGCAAAAGTGCACTTGAAATCTTCATGCTGCTGATCCCCCTGTGTTTGGTGCCAGGGCAGCCCAGCTGCAGGTGTGTTACAGGTCTCTTCATAGTATGGGACTTCTGCTCCATTCCTACTGTGCATCCTCTTGCTTTGTCCTATTGCCTTAGGTAAACTGCTTTGTCACTTTGCTAAATGAAAATGATTTGGTTAATGCACTGTTTTGTACAGAATACACCATTTCCACTCCTCTTAACCTTTGCTGTTACTTTTGTGCTAGCAAACATGAAAAAATGCCCTGTGCATTCAGGATATTACTTTTTCAATGCTAAATTTTTAATTTATATTAAATATATTTATAAGCCTAGCTTTTGTTCTTGTTCTGTTTTTCTCCCTCCTTTAAAGCATTTAAACATATTACTTGAACCTTCATAATGACATTTAATTAATGTTATATATAATATTATATTTAATTAAGGGATTTAACAAGGATAAAAGTAACAATTTAATACCAAGACAACTTGCTTGCCTAATAATTTTTTAGGGCTAAATTCAAGGCAAGCTTCAACCATATTTGATTCAATTAATATAGTGCAAAAGACATTGTGTTTAAAAATAACCATTCCTTTGGACAGCTAGGCAATGTTCTGGTGTACTGTTACTGCAACGCTCAGTTTGATCAAGCTGACATGACAATGTCATGAAATAATGTCAAGATGTAAAAATACTTACATTTAGGTAGGAAATTTCTCATTGTCAGTCAGTAAGCCAATTACTTTGTAAACAAAAGTCTTGTTTATCTTTGCTGGTTTTCCTTAAAATTGCATGACTTTAATTTGTTACCAGTTAACTGAATCATATCAAGTTACAGTTCCTAGGAATTTACCACTTTGCGAAACATTGGAACTCTTGTTTGTACACAGACAGTGTTCCCTTAAAAATGGATCTGGAAATTTCCAGACAATGAATGGATCTGCCATGGTTTTAAAGAAGCATGTTCTTCAGTGCCTGAGGTTTGGGGGATTTTCTTTTTTACTTTTTTTTTACTTTTTTTTTTCCCCAACCTTGAAGTTGCCAAGTCACAATTTGGCCTTGGCATGCTCTGCATCAGTTTACATCCAAAAATCATAGGCTACTGGCCATTTGTCTCTTCAGGGTACTCAGAGGAGAAGAAAGGGTCACAATATCATTTCCATTGTAATGAGGAGAAACACAGGAACATAGAGTACAGCTGATGTTAGGGGTGGTGAGCAGATTCCTCAAGCCCTCCTGCACTTCTTACAGCCAACATCTTTAGAAAACATGAGCTATATTATTCTTTACGGAAGACTCTGGGAAAGTTTGGTCCCAGTTCTGCAGTGGCCTTAGTTGCCAGTGCATCATCAGAAATATCCAAAAACTGAATGACTGTAGGAAGCTTTTCCTGGCTGCAAAGCCAAGATCCTGTTCTAAGGCTGGGATGGTTCTAGGAAAGGAATGTAGTCAACTGAGCTGATTCATTGCATTGCCAGGCTTTTCATACCCTTTCGTGAACTGGGCCATATTCATCCATAGGTGAATTCTTTAGCTGATTGCCTTGAAAGATGTATTGGATAGCACTTGTTTATAGTGGTCCAGTCTGCAGGATATAGATTTTATCTGGGGTGTAAATATTTGTGGTGCTGCCCCCACTTTGCTTTGCAGGATGTGTATGCTTCCTGATTGAACTGCTCCACATGGGAGTGTTCTACCTGTTTGCATGATTACGGATTTTGCCTAAAGGAGCATTATGCAAAAAAGTTATCTATCCTGAGGGAGGTATATGTGAGCAAAATTTTACAGCTTAGGGACAAGCTATGCTGAGAGAAACTGTTCTTTGAAAATATGTCTTTGAAGTATATATAGGACCAGAAGAAAAAGAACAAATAAATTATGTAGATGGGGAACAGAAATAAAAAATATATATAAAGGAGAATGTTCCAAATATATCTGTTTTGCACAACTTGAGCAAAATTGAATGTGCTAACATTATTGTAAATAAATGAGGTACCTTGAAAATAATAATCTTATACAAAAGCAGGTGTTTATTCTCATGAAAGAGAAATGATCAGAGATGACATTTTCTCCCAGCAAGTCTATCTATTGTCTTTGACAAGGTGACAGAGCTTTTCTTCAGTTGCAGTAAACTTACTGGAGGTTTCTACTTGAATTGTGTCAGGATGTGTTTATACACACCCCATTTTCTTAGGTACCAGTCCGCCCCGGTACTTCCATCAGTCCTGTGAGTATGGCTGCAACCAAAACTCAAGCTTAAGCAAGAGCTGAAAACTAAACTGGCCAGAAGTTTAAAAATGGGTTGTTTCTGTTAGAACAGCTACGTGAGTGTCTTCTCACCACCTTTTACATGCCACTACCAGCTCAGAGCAGAGATTGATCTTTCAGAGTAAAGAATTATTGCTTAGAGGTGACATAGATTCCCTCCAGTGATTAATTAGATATCAACTGTTCTGCTCAGATGTTAGGCAAGGTATAACATTCACCCAAGATTTTTCTTTTAAATGAATGGCAGGACCACCTGTGGAGAGAGGGGCAAGCTGCTTACTTTCATATTCACTAGATAAACTGAAACTGACCTTGTGGGAGAGTAGAGAAAAAAGGTTTCCCAAGTGAGGTGTTTGGCATGGTATGATCTTCCTTATGCATCTGTTAAGCATCTGACAGGAGCCTGCCATGTGACTCCATTTGCTGACTAGCAGAGGAGAAGGAAAGTCAAGTGGTGGGGGAAGGAGAGGCCCCATCCAATGTTTTGCAACACATGATTTTGAGGCAAGCATCTCTGCAGTGATGCTTCTTGTCTTGCTCTGCCAATTCCTTTACTGAAGTTGAACTGTGTTTATCATCTTTGACATTAATCTAATACATCTAACATTCGTGGGCAAGGTAAATATTTGACAGCTCCTGTATGCTTAATTTGTCCCCATGCTTTAAAAATTTGCAGTATCCTTGTAAAATATTGTCATACAAAAAGTGGGTGGTAGAGTGCATGCTGTAAGTAATACATATGTATGCATACAGTAAGTAAAGTGAGCATTTTAAGTAAATTCCCTAAGTGTATGCACATTACAGCATACAACTATGTTTTCTGGAGCGGTTGGAATTCCATTCACCAGCCCTGAAAAAGGGATAAGCATCTAAGAGATGGAAATTAGTACAAATTGATCTCATAAGAGCAAATTTTATTTCAATTCTTGTCTGTCAGAGTGCGATCTTGATGATTCTGTTCACGACAAGTTTTCTTTCATTATGGGGTAAAATGCTCAGTATAATATCTAAATAAAGAGTATGTTAAGCTGTTAAATGCTGGTTCCACAAGTAATCTGAGATTTTCTTGCTTTTGCTTTAATTTGAAGTCTGCTTGTCAGTCTTCATCTTTATTCGTGGTAAATAAAACCTCTTCCCTGAAGGGATCAAGGTAAGAGCCATAGTATTATGTCTACTGCAATCAGAGATTTTGTAGGGATCTTGTTAAAGTTCAAGCTCTTTCTCTGCAGTTGAGCAGAAATACCAATATATGCTGGAAATGAATGCTTGATCCACTGTTAAAAGGGATCAAGAAAGCTTAAAATATGGGGAAGCTGCTCAAGGCAAGTGTCAGCACCCTTTCAAAGAGAAGCTAAAGATAAAATGATAAATACCAACTATTGTAGCTGGGTCTTTCCTTCAGCCCTTCCTCCAATCAACAGTTGTTGGACTTGTAGTTATTTGAAAACCAGGGAGGTTATAGCCTGGGGAAGCAGAGAATTCACTCAGTGAGTGGATAGCAAAGAAAAATTAGGGACCTGAGGGCTACAAGGGAGGGGAGAAATGTTTATTGAGTAAACATTTGTGCATCATACAAATGGATACTTGGGTAGTTTATGCTTTCTATGCGTTTCTACAACCCTTTCTATGTTCATTATCAATGAGATTGTGAGAACCTAAATATGCTGAAGAAACCAAACCTCCATGAACTTCCTGTCACCAGGTCACCTTCCACTGTGATGAGCATCAGGCATTAGTAAAAAGGCAGCAGGTCATGTGCTGCCCACGGTCATAAGCAACAGACTGCACACCAGATTTTGTGAGAGGGGATGAAGCAAAGCTCTGAAGTAATTAGTCCTGTACCAACCCAGAAAGGTTTTGTGAGAAGTAAAGCAGATCTGACTGAAAAACTCCATGCTTATTCAGGAGAAGGCAACTTCAATAATGTGATTAAGTATTCCATGATCTAATAGATGATAATGTGGAGAGGATAAAGGCCATTGTAACAGGAGTAATAAACCCAAAGTAAGAGCAAAAATAATATCATTCTGGAGAAAGAAAATGCCATACACAAGTGGCTGAGCATCAAACTATGTGGTATTAACTAATCTGCAAGCTCATTTAGGCACAAAAGGGTCTGGTGAAATCTGATAATAAGCTTTGACTGAAACATGCTGCCTTAATGGCAAAACATCGACTGATTCTCATTTAGTACTTTTTCTGGACTGTGACATGTCTGACATGGCCCAGATTTTTAGTTTTGGCGTCTCTTCTTGGTGGTTTATTTTTATGTGTATGGCCTCTATAATATAGGACTTTTGTCAGGTAGCAGTAAAAGACCATCCAACAGGTTTCTCAGCTATATATCAAGATAGCACATTACTTGACCTGAGTGTTACTTCCATGTTTGCAAAAATGTAGTTTCCGTTTGTTGAAAGTGCAGTAAAAGAGTAGAACTGCCATAAGGACCAACAGATGATGTAAAGTAATTGGCAAAAAAATAACTCACTCCAATACTTAGGAATTGTTGTATTAATTCTTTTCATAAAATAGGGAAATATAATGTTCTAAAAAGTAAATGTCACATTATGGTTGTGTAGTTTTGTGTTGCTGGTCTACAGTGCTACATTATTAAAGTCATCTGTCTCTTTTTATGTGCTTAATTATCCCTTTTCCTCTGTCCTGACTTTAAGAATCTGGATTTTTGCAGTATCAAGGTTGAGGATTTACCCTGTGCCAAACAGTGATCCATACACAGAGACAGGTTTAGAAATTCTTGGGTTTATTCCATGGTTATTGGTTTAGAATTGGGACAATGAAAACTGCACTTCTTTCCTAAAGACCGTTCAGTTCTAAGAATAACTCTTTTTCAGAAATTCTCTCCTATGAAAGGATGTTCATGTGCTAATTACACATAATATCCCTGTTGCTTTTTCTTGGGTGTCATTTCTTTGTCCTGCTTTGGTTCCCTCTGAATTTTGAGCTGAGCTCTCAGGGGATAAGTGTACTGGAGATCACCATGGCAACACTCTGAAAAATGCACACTGCAGGCACCAGGATTTGCTGCTGTATCCCTGCGAGAGCTCTGATGATCTGTGGACTTGCAGACTTACTCAGGAGTGAGAGGGAAGGAGTCAGTGTCTGAAAGCTGCTTGTTCAGTGCCTATTAAAAATGTTTCCTATGTATATTGAGGAAGTCTGGATATTGTTTGCTGATGTACAGCACTAACATCCAGCATTTTCTCAGCCTGCTGCTGAGATATCCCTTAGCAGACTGTAAAACCTTCTTTTTTTATTCCACTTAATTCTCATATTAGGCTCATAGATCTTAGCTTTCCCCATTTTCAGTCAGGACTAATGTGAGAGCCATTCCAAAGCCAAAGTTGTTATCTCGATAAAAGATGATTACTTTGATAAACATGTCATAAAGATTACAATGCAGAGTTTGAAAGAGAAGAGAGCTCATATCCCTGCTGTTTCCAAATCCTTTTCCAGGAAAAAAACAAACATTCAAGGAAGAATTATTTTATAGATGAGTGTTTCATAGCAGTGGTTAGAAGCAAATGGTTTCTCTCCAGCAGTAGGAAATAACTGGATAAAAGTGTATTGCCTTCCAAGACAAGAATTAGAGGCCGTAGGTTTTATTATGACAGTGTAAGTGTGACATTGGAGTTACGTTTTGTATTACTGAAGTAAGATGTACTTCCACATCACAGTACCTGGAGGTTATCTTTGGTAGTTTTACTTTTTTTTTTGAGTACTTTATCAGCCCAGTTGCCATAAGACTAGACCACAAGCAGGATGTGGGCCTGTAATGCTCAGACCAGTGACTAATTCAGATGTGATCAGCAGCCTTGAATAAGGTGCCTACACTTCAAGTTATTGCATGGAGAGTGGTAAGCCCATGAGAAGAAAAATTCAGGAACAAACAGGATGCAGAACAGCGATACCCCAAATGATTGGCAAGGATTGTTTAGGAGAAAAAAGTATTTAAAACTTTCCTTTCCAGGGGTTTTCCAGTCCCATTTGTGGATGCATAGAGGTCAGTACCCATGTTAAATTGAGGGAAGCTCATATACCCACTCTGAAAATGGGTTACACATTTTCTGTTCATCACTGGGGAAAATGCACAAGGTGGTCCTCCGCCAGGAGCCCAGATCACCCACGCAACTCAGTGCCCTAGAAGTCAGATTCCCTTCAATCTGTTCCTATAAATGTAGAAGTGTTTCTTTTACAGCTCTGAATCAAAGAGCTCCACTTCAGGCTAAGGCATCTGGTAGCAAAGCATCAGAGGTGGGTGCAGATGCTTTTAACAGCCTGAATCGAAGTTTCCAATTCCTAAAACAAATGTTCCCACTCCAGAGCTACAGTGCAAACACCACAGCATGACCTACATGCTCCTGTGCTCCGCTCCCACCAGCCAAGGGCACGTGTTTCTTCTTGAATGTAGGTGGCCCTGGCATCTAAGTGCAGAGATCCCCTCTGCTGTGCACAAGTGCTTGAAATCTGGGCTGTGTTTCTACCGGAGATAAGTATAATAATGTTTAGTCTGTGCTTCCCAGACAGGCTGGAGCTTGAGAAAAAGAGCAAAGCTGCTGAGTGCTGACAAGGTGACAGTAAATCATCTTCTATGAAATCCAGATTTTTGGGGAATTTGGAAGGAAACAAAAGAGAAAACTAATGGTATACATAGAAGCTACGAGAATGGCACTCTGGTAATGACAAATACACCTTAGGAGTGCTACTTTAATTTCTTGTTATTATAGGGCTAAAAATAGCTTTTTTCAACATGTAACTGTTAACATTAAATTGGCCAATTTATTTCTAGGGGAAGTTAATTAAATAAACTCTGAAAGAATAAGTAATATTTTAAGTGATGCCATATATTTTATTCCATTTATAGAGAGTAGACCTTCAGCAGATCAAGAGGTGTTGAAACATTCCTGTAAATGCTGACAGAGTCCAGCAGTTTTTAAGACTAACTAAAGCAAAAGTTCAAGGGTTATTTCAATTTCCTGTTTGTGTATTTAAATGTAATATTTAAAAAACAGGACTGGAAAGAATATTTGTGCATTTTGGAAGAGTCACATTCCTAAGATTTCATCAAGATGAGACTTTTTTAAAACTTAATGTTAAAAAAAATTCTTATTGGGCATGATGTGGTTATAAGCAACCTCTGAACAGCAAATGCAGTAGACAGGGATGCTAGAAGTAAAAAAATCTTTTACCTGAGCCCTATGTTTAACTGTAACTCTAAGAGGAAAATGTGGACATTATGTGGGTCACCACTCTGACAGAATAGTTAACATAAACAAGATAAAACAACTGGGAGCTCATGGAATCTCACTATGAACAAAGTTTTAAGAAATGCTGACTTCCTACTACAACTTCTAGCATCAGCATTAATTGAACCCAGTGTACTTATCTTCCTTTGCCGTTCTCACTAAAATTAGTTTGCTTACATTTCTGTACAAGCTAATGGCACGGTTATTGACTGCTTACCTCTACTAGGCAGAAAAAATCTAGTCAAAAACCAGCGGGCTCCTTTCATGTCCAAAACACAATTCTTAAAATAAGGACAAGACTATGACTACTTTAAAGTTTCTCATAGATGAGAAAGTGAGATGTGAGAAGCTTCTGATTCCTTTCCCATGCTGATATGTGTAGCTCTCTCAACATGTGCAATACTTGATTCTGTCAGCTTCTGAGGGCAGAGAAAGGAGGTCAAAAAGGTCTTCAGAACCTTTCCCAGAAAAGCATGTTTTGGTGCTAACCAAGATCAATACCCAGTATTGCCTGGTACAAGTCTGTTTGTTCCTAAAAATGTAAATGTGTTATCCTTGATGTTCTTGCACTAACTCATTATTTGACTGTGTCTTGACTTTGATGTGGAAAAACAATTTCTGCCATGTATAAAATGTTATTGGGAAAAATACATTTTACCACTCATATTGTGTAAGAATTGTTCAATTTGGCCCTGTTTCACTACCTCAGCCCTGTTGTTTCTAGTGATGCTTTCACCTAGAAAGTCCAGGCCTTGAAGAGAATGATGCAGTAGGCAACACTTTTAATCAGCATAGGAAATATGAAACAGCAGGGAATTAATTTCCAGCTGTGCAAACAATTAAAAAAAAAAAAAAAGAGAAAGTGGTAGTTTTTAAAATTTCTTTCTCCTTAGAATGGTCTTATTCATGGGGCCTTTATGGTGCCACAGTTTCATACTTATCAATAATTGTTTTCTACCATTTCTGAAGTGGTAGAAAATGTTGAGTTCCATGCAGGCAGTCAATTTTCAAGATCCCATGTGGACAGCAGAAGCCAGTGTGCTGTTAGTAATCTGCTAAAAGGATAATTTTCCTCATGTATCAGTGTTTAATTGCATGGAATCTCAAATCTTTATGGTCCCTGCATGGCTTAAATACCATTAACATTGAGGTGTGCCAATGGACACGGAAGGGCCGTTCCTTTGAACAGGAAGCTGGCTTCTCTTTAGTTAGTCCAGATCATTGCTGAGTGGGGGAAAAAGAATTTTAAAAAAATCATTTCAGGAGTAGAGCTGAATACTTTCTTGTGTTAGCTGTTCATTTATACTGGGGTGTTATTAAATGGCATGTAAATGGAGTGTGTGTTTGGGGGCAGCTTGTGCTGAGGGGTGTTTCAAAAGGGACAAGGGACATGGCATTTGCTCATCAGTCATGAGCAAGCTGGGTTTGCCTACGTATTGACCTTGGGCTGTGTTTGTCTGTGTTCTAGATCCCACTTGGGCCCTTGGGTCTTATCACAAGATAAAAATAGTGGAGTTCTGAAGGTGCATAGCGCAGGGACAGAATGAAGGCCAGCATCCTTCAGCACAGACCTCAAGCCAGGGCTGCAACAGCTTCCAGCTTTTTTTTGCCTTTTTTTTTTTCCACAGCATGGGGTACAGAAATGGAAAATCTTACATATTTGTGCTCAGTGTACAAGGAAGAAGGTCATTAGAGGGGGCAGGGAGAGTTGCCTTGGAGGCAGCTGGAACACTGGAAGTATACTGTCAGTGAGTGGTTTTTTTGAATGGCCAGATGTGGGAAAGACAGGTGGAGCATCTGCGCTCTGGGTCAGGGAGGTTATTGGCAACAAGGAAACAGCATTCAAAATGCAGCTTACCTGGAGTTCTGTGGCCAGCTCTGGGGTCTTCAGTACAGAAAGATGTGGACACATTAGAACGGGTCCAGAGGAGGGCCACAGAAATGGCCAGAGGACTGGAACACCTCTGCTGGAAAGACAGGCTAATAAAGTTTGGACTGTTCAGCCTGAAGGAGAGAAAGCTCCAGGGCCACCTTATAGCAGCCTTCTAGTGTATAAAGAGGAGCCATAAGAAAAACAAAGACATTTTGTCATGGCCTGTAGTGACAGGACAGGGGGAAACAGTTTTAAAGTGAAAGAAGGTAAGTTTAGATTGGATATATGAAAAAGAAATCTTTTTCTGAGAGTGGTGAGACTGGAACAGGTTGCCCAGAGGAGCTGTGGATCCTCCATCCCTGGACGCATTCTAGACCATGTTGAATGAGGCTTTGAGCAGTATGGTCTATTGGATGAGGTCTCTACCCATGGCAGGAGGGATGGACTAGGTGGTCTTTGAAGGTCCCTTCCAACCCAGACCATTCAACAATTTTATAAAGCTGGCATTCTGTCTAAAATAAAAAGTATTAGAAGAGATTTTTAGCAGTGGCAGGTTTAGTACAAAAGTTTCAATGCAATTAGGCAGGCTTAAAAAGGCTTTTGAAGAATAACTTACCAGAGTAAGCTAAACTAATACTCAGACCCTTTCAGACATGCCAGGAACAAAAAGCTCAGTGAAGGGCCAACTGGTGGCTGGGATTTGAAAGGGTGCACAGATAGGATGAGGGCCTTACAAGCATTTAATTCATTCTTGCTGCATCCTGTTTTCTCTGGAAGAGGTCAGGGTTTTTTCGCAGTGAAGTCCTTTGGGTGGCTGAGATAGGGAAGCACTGGCACAGGCTTGCTTGAGAACCTCAGTGGGAAATGACCATGTGATAGATCTCGTGTTTATACAGAAAAAAGGTTAGTTAAAATACAAAAAAAAAGAAATGTCTGTAAGTATCCAGCATTGCACCGAAGAGCCAAGACCTTTTTCTTTGCTCTGCTGTTCGCTGGGCTCTGTCATCAAGGCTTTCCCATGCAGGAATATAGTTTTACTAGTAATGGTCATACACCAGTTAAGTGACTTATGTGATCATGCTATTATTCACTGTCCTGTTTCCTCTTGCTCTAGCTTCCATTAAAAAACTAGAAGCCCTGACAAATAATTTTGTCAATAGCTGAAATCTGAAAAATAGCTGAAATCCTTTAATAAGAAAGGATATTTGACAATTCCCCAGTATGAAAAAGAAGTTGTGAAAGTAACACAGCCCTGATTCCTTATTTACTTATTTGTTGTTCAAATAAATAGTGTCCTGCTAAGATATAGATAATTAGGAATAGAAGGGAGCAGGTTAGAAAGCTATTTATTTCCAGGCATCTTTTTGAAAGAAGCAGTCTTGCACAAACCTTACAGGCATCACCTGCTGTGGTATGAAGGGAGCACCATACATTTGGTTGTTTCATAGCTGGATGCAGTACAGTCCAAAACTCTTCTTGAAAGCTTCCAGTCATTAAATTTGCTAAATGACACAAAGCTTTTTTTAACAAATGGTACTCCTGCTTCAGTTAGCTGGCCAGCATCCAACCCTAATAATTGCCTTCTGCCTATCTAAATTTCTCTGTTTATTTAATTGGACAAGGTCATATGTCAAAAGATCTGTTGGATAGGGGCGGTGATGCTAGGACAATAGGTATTATGTCACCCAACTCATTCAGTACAGATCATAGTGATTTTGCGCAAATCATTCTGAAGCTTGCAAAGGACTTCATAAATCAACTAGCAGTTCCAGTAAGTTGAAATAAAGCATTATTAATAAAAGTGCTGATTCCTGTCTGGCTACCTAGATCATTGTGGTAATTTTATACGAATATTGTTATAGGACTCCACAATGTGTAAGAGAGTCCTGACATGTACCAGAAATGAAGTTTCTCCACATGCATCTACAACAGGTTTATGGCCATCCCATATGGATGCAGTGATGGAAGGGATACAGGACCATTGATTCATCTAGACAAAGGTGGTTGCCTCTTTCAAGAAGAGGTTTTTTCCCTCTCACACTTCTCCTTAGAGGCTAATACAGACCTTAATAAAATGTTACATTTGTGTCATCCATAAGATACCTAGTGCATTTCCTCAAACTCTGTGAGCTGTGCTTGCTGTGCAAAAGGGACCAGGGCTGCAGATGCTGGATTGTGATGCAGTGTTTCTGTTGCCTGGTACAGTGAAATCAGCTGCCTAGCACAGTGTGATATACTGCTTTGTCAGTGGTCCTAGACGGGAAGGAAATAAGAAAGACATTACAAGCTGAGGAACTTTGTCAAAAAAGTAAACACCAGTCTTGCTGAGCAGCTGTTTCTGAGAGAGTAGATGTTTCTTTAACCACCTAATGGAGACTGATCTGTTTTTCCCAGGTGTGTTCAGATGGAGCAGTGGTCTCTGAAATCTGGTGTAGCTGTCTTGCTGGTTTATTTTCTTTCTTTCCTGTATAGAGGTAGGGATCCTCCCTTAGCTCTTCCTTTGGCAGTGAGCATGCTCTACATACTAGTGAGGATGAGCACAGTGACCTTCCTTTGCTCCTTGAATTACAACCTCCTCAGTTTGAATACTTGCAGTCCTTTAATATTAAACCACTGCCTCTCTTGCTGAAGGCACTGTACAGAGCAAATAGAGACAGTTTAAATTCTTTGCCAGAAAGTGAGAGGGACTTCATAAATGTCTGGAGTATTTGAATCCCACCAGTGTTACTATCTTTAGCATCAAGGGTCAATGATTTCAAAGAAGTAGCAGATGCACCCAACACAGGCAATTCTTATCCCCATTCAACTCTGTAGACAGTTTCCCTATAGCTCTGTCTTCTGGGTGGTTGTACTGGGCTGTGGGATGTCCCAGAGGTTGGGACAGATTCTCTAGGGAGCTAAAAAGTAAATTGCTTACACTTACCATGTTCTCATTTCATTCTTTTCTGCAAATCTTTGTGCATTTTTAATGTTTTTATTTTTTAAATGCTTGTCTGAAATTCCCGAGTTGGTTTAATGTTACTGAATGATTATATCAATTTAGCTGAATACTCATTTGACATAAGCTTAACTATGTCTAAATAAATATTTATATTCAGTCTAAACAAATCTAAATGTTAAGTATTGGCTTTAAAGTATTTAAGTGCCTTATTTCAAAATCTTATTTTAAAAACAGATGAGTCAAGTATAGGTAAAGTCGAAACTTCAGCAAGCATGCTCCATCTAATTATACTTTTACAGACTGCTACACATAACACCATAGGAAAAGATGCAAATCTATGAACATTGAGGCAAAAAAATGTTAGGGTTTTGGGTTTTTTTTCTAGAGGTGGTAGATCAGTGCTGTCATAAAATCAGTGGGTGAAGCTGTGTAAGAATTTCTTGTCATTTTGTTGACAGAGGGTGCTTTCAAACATCAAGTTAGCAGGAAGGGTAGAATGGCTGGCTATATGCTGAGCAGTGTGGTCTAATTTTCCCTACTTCACAGCCACAGTTCTTTGTAAAAGCATGGAAGTAATGCTCTTGCATGCCCTTTATAATGGCCTTGTATGGTTAGACCTAAAGCCAAGAGGCCACTGTTGTAAACCCTTTTGGTGATGGAGACCAGAAGGATAGTCAGAGTCCTATTTCCATCTTCCTCCCTGTAAGGTAGGAGAGCTGGAGGCGGTGGTGGACTTCAGATCTTCTCCTAGTTGCTGTAAGCAGGGATCAGCCAAAGGGGAGTAGTTGTCCTTTATAGATAATCCAGTTTGAAAGCTAAGTGGAAAGACACATTTCTGTCTGAAGTGCCTGTGATTTTTCTGCCTGAAGATATTTACCCAAAACTTTAAGGAAAGTGTAAAATTGCAGCTGATTTTAGCAATGTATTGGAGCTCTCTGGGTGCTTGTTTTGGTTTTTTGGATTTTGCCATGAGATGAGTTCTCCTTTTATGTAACATTTTCCACCCGTGTGTCTCACATCCTTTGCAAAGGAATAAAATCGCTGTACTCCAGTACTCTGCCTGGAGACTGTAGCTCAGCTTCATGGTGCAGTAGCTTCCTTGCTCTAGCTCTTGGTGAGTTGCTGTTACTTGACTTCTCAGAGCAAGCAAACATGTATTTCAGATATACCTGAAGAATTTTCCTCATAACCTCAGATATCCTTACATTTCAGTATTTTAGTAACTAGTTTCTTAATCTCTCTGCCAGTTACAGTTCATGCTTGCCCATCAAACAAATGGAGAATAGTAGGGGTTGAGTTTCCTGCTGGCTTTTCTTTATGTCATCATTCAAGTACTGCAGAAAGCTAGTGAGAAATCTGTGTTCAGATGCTCACATGCAACTTCTGTTGTTTCCTGTGGGATATGTTGCATAGCTATTTGATGGTAGATTGTATTTAAAAAAACATCTGCAAAGCATACAGTAGCATATATAAGTCATTTATGCCTTGGAGTGAAGCTTCCTCTGGTGTGACTCCACAGACCCTGTAAAATGTGTGGCAAAAACTGTTGAAAAGGGATTTCTGTCCTCTCAGACAGGTTTACAGGTTTTTTTTTGGAGGGGCAAGGCATGCAACAGGGAAGGTTCCAACAGTGCTTCAAAGCCCAGCAGGTTCTAGCCTCGCAGAACCTAACCAGGAGCCTCCTGGTTATCCTACAGCCATGAGTTCCATGGTGTAAAGCTTGGAGACACGTTTCCAGTGGCAGTCATAAATGCACAGAGTATTAGCTTCTGAGTGTCTTTAGAAATTCACGTTGAAAAGCCTGGGCTGGGGGGAGTCTAATCTTGTGCTAGCACTTTGTGGTGGCTGCAGATCCCTGGTACAGCCTGTCCAGGGCATGCAGCACAAATGGGCAAATACCTCTCTGCTGTGATGTGACTGATAATACTTTACATTATACATTTCCATTAATTGGATGCTATTACTACCTGATGCATAGGTCATTGCTCCTAATTAATTAGGGCCAGGAAGGTACTTAGCACTTTACAAGATGCAGATGAAGACAGATGTCCACTTGGGAAATTAAAATATACCAGTTTGAGCATTTTATGTAAGACCAGATCAACTATAAAAATCTGATATCTAGACAGATCCTAATAAACCTGATGAAAACCAGGTAAATTAGATCAGCTTAAAGCTAGTAAAATGTGATAGAAATGTTCTTAGTTGTCTGCAAAAATGCTTTCAGGCAGAAGGATTAGCATGAAGTATATTTTTACAAGGATTAGGGAGAATATTTTACAGGATAAACTAGCCCATAAAATTGTTCCTTTTTACTTGAGTCTACAGATGGACTTCTCTTGTAAAATATGCAGCCTGAACAAAAACTTGCAGTTTTCTGCTATTGCAATAATAGTTTGTTCTTTCTTGACACACAATACATGAATTTGGAAGTGTTCCTGGAACAACTGAGCTATGCATTCTGGTTCCTTGGAAATAAGAGTATCCAAATAATTGTTTTAGAACATATACATTAATTACTGGAATTCTGACTGCCCTTCTTTTGTTTGGGCAGAAATGCAGGTTCTGTTTTCAATGACATCTTGTTCTCAGGCATATTTTCTATTATCCTCACACATCAGCACAATAAACTTTGTCTTAATATACCCCTTCAAATTTTCAGCTTATTTGCTTTTAAACAGTTCAAAGTGTTTATATATGTGACTGTGTTTGAAGACTTTCCTAGATATATATTCTCCAACAGAAACTGTAACTGTGTTTGAATTTAGATTTTATCTACTGTACAAAATTTCTAAATACATGGAACAGCTACTGTATTTGAAATATATATATATGTATATGTATATATATATACCAAAGTATCTAATGTACAAAGCAAACACTGTAAAATATACTTGGCTTAGACCTTTTAACCACATCACTGGGTGCTGTAAAAGAAACATTTAGCCTAAGAGCTCAGAAAATGCATGATGAAAGCTGCCCAACCGAAGTCTTTGGAGGCTGCCTGAATAATTAGTCTTGTGGGATGAAACTGGCCATGCAAGGGGGAGGATTTATACTGCTCTCTATTCCCTTTGTAAAGTGTAGCTGGCCCTCACTGGCTCTGCTAACTCATGTATCCAAATGCTCATAGCAGTGAGAAGAAAAATGTTCCCACCAGCTGCTGAGCTGCAGTGACCTCCCCATCCTAGTACAAACACATAGAAGAAACTCATCTTCTTACAATGAGAATTCCACTGTGCTCTGCAGCAGTAGTTTTGGTGGAGACCTCTTTTCCACTTGTTAGCACTGGCTGTTTCACAAGGCATACTTTTGCATTTATTCAAACTTCAAAACACAACGGAATTGGGATCATCATAAGCAGGACTTTGTGTGAAGCAAATGCTGCGCCCAACTTGTCCTGCAGCTCCTCTGCTAAGAAAGTAGTGAGAGTTTGCATGGCTTTACTCATGGGTTCAGATCTTTTGTCATGTGTTTTTTTCACAGGGATGCTTTAGCAGCACCTATTTAAACAATAGGTTCAAGATGCACTGTGTTGCCAGAAGTTTGGAAATTGCTGCTCCTTTGTTTGAGCATGGTCAGCCCAGTTCCTCAGTCAAAGGTGAAGGATTTAGAGTTACCAGTTCTTAGGAAGAGTCAGCTCTGAGTGTTAGGAAACTGAAACCAGATGCTCTATGTACAGCACAAACAAGAGGGCTTTTTCCTTTTTCTTTTCAAAGATACGTTTCTGAATCTTGCAGTTGTTTTAGGTTGAACTACTATTTGAGAATGGTTTGATCATGCAATCAGCAAGTAGATAAACAAATCCTCCAACCAGTGGGCTGTTGATAGCAGGAGTGGAAGGGCTGGTCTGCTTGTCTGTTACTATTTACTTCCATGCATCTCAAATTCCATCCTCTGATCTTTAGAAATGCAACTTGTGTTTCTCAAAAGCCTTTGAGGAAACAAGAGAAAATTGTGAATCTGGGACGAGTAATTTTACAGACACATTGTGAGACTTAGATCTATGATATTTTTGGGGCACAAAGGATCATACATGAATGTGCACTTCCTGGGCAGCAACATTCCAAGTAAAAATGGCACTCTATAGGAGTGGGGAGGCCTGCTCACTGTTTAATGAGGACTCATAATTAAAACTGAGTGGCTTTTTACCAGGACATCTAGTGACAGGATAAGGGGCAATGGATTTAAACTGAATGAGGATGGATTTAGATTCAACATAAGAATTAAATTCTTCATGATGGGACTGGTGAGAAATAGCAATAGGTTACCCAAAGAAGTTGTGAGTGTCCCACCCATGGAAGTATTCAAGGCCAGGCTGGAAGGGGTTTTGAGCAGCCTGGTCTCTTGCAGGTGTCCCTGCACAGAGCAGGGAAGTTGAACTAGATGATCTTTGAAAGTCTCTTCCATCTCAAACCATTCTGTGATTCTCAGTAAGTTTATGCATCACCTGCTAGAGCCCTCAATGCAGGCCATGACAGGTCCTGGCCCAGCTGGCAAGTTCAATTGGAATGGGTTCTGAGCCCACCTGTAACAATTGACTGATTTTATTTGCATCTGTCTGTGTTAGAGCTGTTCTGTGGAGATTGTAATGTTGTGTTCAGCATGACTGATGACTTATAATTTTAAAGGAAGGACCTCTGTTTTGGAGGGTTACGCAGAGACTGGTGTGAAATAGGCAGCAATACATTTTAATCATGCACAGTATCATGCTTCTGTTTTGAAATAAGTGTTCCTATGTTGGACACTTCTGAAACAAGGAAAACACACTTTATACACATGTTTACGTGCATAACATGTTACGCATCCATAAGAAGGAGATTTTACAATTCTTTTGTTGACAGGCCCTTAAGTTGATAGTAGATGCTGTCATGTTCATGCAAATTACTGGTTAACTAGCTATGTAGGTTTGGAGTGAAATACGATGGATAAAAACATAGAAGTGCGCACAGTGTCTGCACAGGCAGTTGGATCAGCATAAGTCAGCACTGTGCTGTTAGAGCCAGGGACACTCCATTCATTTAGATGAGCCTTGTGTGTTTATTAAAACAACAACAACAACACACCAGGAAAAGCTAAACACAAGTGAAAATGCTGCAATTACCTTTTTTTTTTTTTTTTTGCTTGTAGCAGCCAAAAGCCACAATAGATAAATGAATAAGTGCAATCAAATGTGACTTGGAACGTACAGCCTGTTCTATATTTGTCCTTAACCAGTTATATGGTGTATGGTGTTCAATTTTCTGCAGGTGCCTTTCTTGTGGATTCTATTCAACTCATCTCCCCTTAAAAGCCTTACCAAATATTTACCGTGTGCCCTTTCTTGCTATGCCTCTGCTTCTCCAAGCTGTTTCTGCCCTGTTGTCGTGTGTCTCTCCATCTTCTCCCAGCTCCATTCTCAGCTGCAGGAATTATCTGTTTATGAACAGAAGCAGCCCCCCAGTTTGTTGTTTCTGCTGGGTGGCTCCATCTGCATCAGGTACTGCTGCCTTTTCATGGCTCCCTGAGGCAGGACTCCAGTTCATCCAGCATCATCTCTTTGCACATTGGTTCCCTCTCACTCCCCAAGTGGGAGTGAACATTGAGTATGGAGAGTATCAGCTGGTGCCACCAAGTTGAGCATGTCTCACAGTGTTTTTCTTGTTTCTGAGAAAGCAGTAGGGGGAAAAAAGAGAAGAGAAAGCAGTCAAGAAACAAAAGAGGTGTTTCTAGGTGAGGTTTGAAAAGAAATAGGAAGTCAATAAGGCAGTGAATATGTCTGATATCCCCATTGAGATCTGAGAATCACCTGAGATTCTTATTCCTTTATTTTTCCTCCTTTTTTTTTCTTCTACCTCCTACTTTGTCATCTGAGACTTTACACGAGAGTATTCAGGCTGTTGTAGCAGCAACTGTAAGAGGAAAACTTGGAGGCTGTGCCTAAGAAAAAAAGAAAGTAAGAAGGTGGGGGAAGGAGGAGCTGTAAGAAGATGAGAAAAGATGTGTAAGGCAAGAAAAATAAAAGGGCTTTTTAAAAGCTGTCATGGACATTAATTTGAAGGACAGAGAGAAAAAAAACCTCACTTTAATCTCAGTGATCAAAATGAGCAACACCAACATAAGGATACAAATGGTCCAAATGAAAGTTTAAAATTTTTCAGGAAAGACAAACCAGATAACACCTGTGATTTATCTCTAGCAGCAGGAGCCAGGAAAATTCTCTGTTCCTCATCTGTGTATTTCTTAGCTCCTGACAATCAATAAACTTTCCATTTCAAGACTTTTCCCCATCCACCCCTCTCTTTGTGGCTTGCATTATCAGCTGCCTGAGTACAATGTATATTGTAGTACTCTATTGTGAGTGGTCAGTAGCTTCCCATTTTCATAGGGCTTTTGTCCCATGTCTCAGTAGACCTGGATACACCACTGGCACAGACAGATAAATACATGAAAATTAAGAATGCAGGAATCTGCTAAACCCAAATACAAAAACAAAATAAAGAGAAACAGGAGTATAAGAAGACAGCATGGTGATGAGACAGGGAATCACACAGCAGACACACTACCAAGTGAGAGGTAGAATTGGAAGGAAAATATTTTTTTGCATGGAGCTTCATTAATTACTCACCATATTTGCATTTATGGGTTAAAATTTATTTACCCCACTGATTTATAGGGTAAATTTCATATGGCATTATCATTGCAGTTTATACACAATCCTTCTATTAAGCCCTATAACACTGTAATATAACAGGAAGACAAAAATGTTGGCTCTGTCTCGTACCAAAATTCAGCATAGCTTTAAATGTCTGTGTGCTGTTGTGTACCGTCATATCTTAGAGAGGAAATCCTTGGCTCTTTGCAGCTGTCCTCTGGCTGTGCTCAAGTCAGCAAGGGGTACATGCAGGTTCAAGCTGCTGACACAGGGGGCTGGTGAAGCTGCAAAAGGCTTCACATCGGAGCGTGGTTCAGTGCTTCAGCTTCGAGGAGGATGGCAAGACCGATTGCCTGCCTGTGAACTCCCAATTTGAATTCACACAAGCTGGAAGTGTCCTTTTGACTTCAATATTTCTTTGTGTACGTGATAAATGGTTAATTGCAAGGTTAATTACAAGGAGGAACTGGTTCTGGCAAGGAAGGGGCCAGAATACTTAGTGTTTGTTTCCGTATGGTCATGCTCAGATTCCCCCATGCTGGAAGAAAATCTGCCTCCCTTCTGGCTTCTTCCAGGGGAAGTCCAAAACCAGTCCTTGAAGATGACCTTATAGCACTGAAAACAAGCAATTCGTTGTTGTAGCATGGAGCTGGTGACACAGAGTCTCCTTTTACTATCAGTATAAATGCATTTTTCTCCTTGTGCTGTAATACCCTTATTAGTGCAAGGAAAGCCAGGAAATCAGCACTATCCTAACTCCCTGGGCTCTCCTTCCCATGCTCCAGACTCTCATTTTCTGCAGGTTCACCAGCAAAAAATAAAAGAATATTTTTTTTTCCCCTGGGTTGCAGAAGGGGTAAAATAAACTAGGGCTTACATGGAGCTGGTGAGTGTGCATGAGGCATCCCTGCTCTCTGCTGGGCTTCTGTGGCCACCTTGTAGAGCGGTTGCTGCAGGAAGTCATCCCCCACTTGAAGCTCAGGCAGCTGCAGCAGGTGCTTACACTTACAGCCAAATCAGATTTGGCCATTTGCAGGATCAGGTAGTGTAAAAGTGTAAGCAACTGTGGGAGGGTCTGGAGTGGCCTGTAACCCTGTGCTGACTGCAGACTGATTCAGCTGGGTGTTAGTCCACAGGCCATCACTGGGGTGAATGCTCAGTGAGATTGTAGATAAAAATAAAATCTTAATTTTTGTTCATTAGGAGATCTCATGGCTTCAACAGAATCACAAAGCAGGTCAAAGAGGATTCTTTGGGTTCAGATTCCTGACAAGTCAGCTGTTTGCTATTAAACGGGTCACTCAGCTGCTTTTCTTGCAGATCAACTACAACTTTGTAACACTTGAGAAAGCGAGGCCTCATTAAAATGAGTGCTTCATTGCTACTGAGAGAATGGAGAAAAGATGGAGGGATGAATGTAGAGGCCCAAGCTGAATGGGAGGTGTGGTCCAGGAAGGTGTGAATGCAGGTCTGCTTCTTCAGTGTTTCTCTCTTCTGTGTGCACTCCTGCCTGCATTAGTGGGGCTGGAGTGTGAATGTGAAACCCTCTGATTTAGGATGATAATATGAACACTTGTCTTCATAATAAAAAATAATATTTAAAGAGACCTTTCTGGCATAAGCTAACCTTGTCTCAGAGTGGTTTATAATCTGTAATTGCTGGTAGTGAATGCTGTCAAAAGAGGTCTCTCCACAGCAGCTGTTTTTATTGACTTTTATTTTAAGCTGCTTGGCACTGTAAAATCTGGAAAGTATTTTCACTGAAAAGAAATTTTATTTGGAGTCCTAAGTCCAACCAAAAAACCTGTACTTGGCCTATGGCAGAATCCATGGTGTAAAAGATTTTCAAAATCAAAACACTGGCAGGTGTGACTGAAGTGAACCAGGGAATTCATTAAAGTCTCTGCTTCGAAGGGTGCATATAAATCTGCAAAGAGTTACTCTTCTTTTTTGTTTACCTGCTGATGCTGCAGAAACAGGACATTATTGGAAGTTCTGGAGTGCAATAGCAAAAGATTTTAAGTATGCATTTTCTGAGTCTCATTACCTGTTAATGCTCTTTTGAGTGACTCCTAGTTGAAAAATTAAGGCTCACATGGCTCTCTCTTGCTCTGAGTTTGGATCTGGATCAGAATATTAAATACTTTGAAGTTCAGGTGTGCATGGATGAAAGGTTTTGATTCAGACTACTAATAGTGTTATTAATTTAGCTTGAAGTTAATAACATAATTATTAATATGAACTCTGAATTTTCTAGCTGTTTGCCTCTCTTAAACTTTTGACACAATCCTGCCAATTTTTCTTCAGGTTCATGAGAGTCCTTGTCGTAGGTATGCTGGGATGCTGATGGATATAGAACTTACTGTAAAAGGCAGTTGTGTTCCTCAGCTGTTAATTCAATTGCAATGCCTGGAGAAACCTTTCCCAAGGTGGGAGAAAACATCTCTGTGTGGCTTGGTGGTATGCAGCAATACTGTTTTAGTTGCCAGGGATACTAGAGCTGGATGAGATACCCTGTTTAAGCCCCTCCCTACCCCTCTGAAGGCTGTGAAACCGAAGAAAGATTTGGTGATCTTTGGTAAATGATTGGTGGTACAGGTTCCCAAAACTCATCTTTTTAACTTGTGTGAAGGTTGATAGGGATGTAAGCAAAAGTCAAAAAACCTCCTTAAAATTTCTTTTGGATCATCTTGCTCATACAACATTTCCTCATCCTTTCAAATGCATCCCTTTAACCTTGAGCTTCCAGCTAATCAGGCTGTGGGATGCCACAGTGTCTGCTTGGGTTAATGGGTTATCTCAGGCAGTGAGTTATCTGACCCCTTTTTGCTGCTGATATCTCAGATCTTCTGAAAGATGAGAGTCTCCAGAGTGATGGAAACATCCTCTTGCTCATACCCCTTTCCCAGGGGAAGCATGCAGTGCATATTCTCCTCTCCCAGACACTGCTGGCCTCTGCTGATGATGTAGGCACAAGATAGAGATTTACTCCTCCTCAGGCCAAAGTACAGCTCATTCTTGACAAATGAAACTATGGTATAGGTATATTGGGTTTGCATGGCAAGGGTTTGGTAATGGGGACTACCAGGGTGTTTTCTGTGAGAAGCTGCCAGGAGCTTCCCCCATGTCCAGCAGAGCCAATGCCTGCCAGCTCCAAGACAGACCCAGACTGGTCAGGGCCAAGGCCCTCAGCAATGATGATAACACCCTGGGATAACAGATTTAAAAAGGGGAAAAAACTACTGTGCAACAGAAGCCAGGAGAGAGGAGTAAAAAAATGTCAGACAAGCAGCTCTTCAGACACTGAGGTCAGTGAAGGAAGATGGGGAGGGAGGAGGTGCTCCAGGCACTGGAGCTGGGATTCCCCTGCAGCCCATGGTGCAGGCCATGGTGAGGCAGCTGCGACCCTGCAGCCCATGGAGGATCACAGGGGAACAGAGATCTATGCAGCCCCCACACCAAAGGAGAAAGTGTCCCTGTGGGAAGCCTATGGTGGAGCAGGCTCCTGGCAGGACCTGTGGCCTGTGGAGAGAGAGGAGCCACATTGGAGCAGGTTTGCTAGCAGGACTTGTAACCCTGTGGGGGACCTGTACTGGAGCAGTCTGTTCCTGAAGAACTGCACCTTGTGGAAAGGATCCACTCTGGAAAAGTTCATGAAGAACCTCAGCCATGGGAAGGAATCACTTTGGAGAAGACCATGAAGGACTGTCTCATGTGGGGCAGAGCACATGCTGGAGCAGGGGAAGAGTGTGACAAGGAGGGAGTGGCAGAGACATGAGATAAACTGACTGCAGCTCCCATTCCCCACCTCTCTGCACTGCTTGCAGTGAGAAAGTAGAGAACTTGGAACTAAAGTTGAGCCCAGGAAAAAGGCAGGGTGTGGGGAAAAGGTTTTTCAAACTGGTATCAGTTCTCATTATCCTACTCTGATTTTAATTGGCAACAAATTAAAGTAATTTCCCTAAGTTGCAGCTGTTTTACCTGTGATGGTAATTGATGAGTGATATCTTCCTGTCCTTATTTCAACCCCTGATCATTTCATCATATTTTTCTCATCCTGTTTAGCCATGGAGTGGAGTGACAGAGTGATTTGGTGGGCATCACAGCTTATTCTTGATATAAGAAACCCTGGTTTTCAGTAACCTGAATATGTATTTCCGTGTGTCTTCCATTTGTTTTCCCAGGGACTGCAGGAAAACACCAACAGAATGAACAGGGTCTGAGGGTATAACATTCATTATTTCCTTGTCAAATCCATAATTTTCAGTTAGTCCTTGTAATAGAAGATGTGTGTCAATATGACTATTACATATATTAAAGAAAAAAAGAAATATTATTAAAAATTACAAAAAAAAAAAAAAAAGAAAAAAATTTGAAAATTTGTCTTGTGAAAACAAGCAAAACTTTTGTCTTCCACACCAGGAATAGAAACAGAATTAAATTATTTGTCCATATGTTACCAGTTTACAGGCAGTTTGACCTGGTGGGATTTTTTGTTCCATATGAAGATGGTCTGTACCTCTTAGCAAATTGTGTTTTGAAATGTGAAAGAGAAGGAAAATTACTCCTTTTGAGCAGTATGGGCTATCACAACATCTAATGAAGTGGATATTGTTTCTCAGTCTCCACAGCATGACCTCCCACAGTTTTCTGACCCACAGGTCCTATCTGCTATCAGCAAACTGTCAGAGCTACAGGGATGGACACCATCACAGTGATCACTGGTTCTCCCAATTCTGCATGTGTGGCATAGTACACCAACAAAATTGTTCCTCTCTGTCCAAAATCTTTCTATTATGGTGCCGTGTTCTAGGGAAATGGATTTGAATCCTGCAGTGTTGTTTCAGGTGATTCATTCTCTGAACCAGTGAGCTCCATCACTCATTTGTTTTAGGAAATAGTAGTAAAAGTTGTAACTGAAGAAGAGTTTACTTTACCTACAGCTCATGCAGAAGTAGAAGCTTTGAAATCCAGACTGAAAATATGTCAATCCCCTGCTTCTCATACATTCTCCAGTTTCTGTTTTGACTTCCTTTGAGCCCAAAACTGAAAGCTGAGTTCTTTTCAACCTGTGGCACACTTAATAAAAGCTAAAAAGTTACTCAAAATGAGAGAGGAGAATTTCATTCATCTTTCCCCAAATAACTATCCCTTTGGAGCACATTCTTTGGATTTAACCTTTTTTAGATCAGAATTTTTGAGTCTTTTTTACCCAAATTTTTTTCAGCTTAAGTGTCTTTTACATCTTTTTGAGTTCCTCTGAATAGGGGAATATTTGCTGGGAGAACCACAGTTTTCCGTATCTCTTGCTGTTAAAGCATATCAGTACGTGCCTTGCTTGCCAGAAGTGCTTGTCTCTCAAACAGAATTTCAAGTAAAAAATTTGTCTGGATGAGAGGACATAGCAGGGTTTAATTAAATATATATGTGTGTTTAATGAAGAAATACTCTGCAAAAACACCACAGAAGCTAAAATGGTGAGATTATTCCTTCACTGAAGATTTTCGTGTCCATTGTTTTTTGGGAACAAGACTTGTTTTAATTCTCAGTTAATTCCAGTTCTGGGCAAAATTTGATATTCTTTCACTTCAGCTGAAGCAAATGTAAGAAATTAATTAGCATAAAGCTAAAGATACATCAAAGGCTAAAGTGACGGGTAATGGCTGAAATGTTGAAGATTCCTCTGTTCAGGCACAAAAGATACTTTTACACTGAAGGAAGAGAACACCTGCCAAGTCCGCGTCAGCACGGTGCTACTGCTGCTTCTTAGGGTTGTTTATAATAATGTGAAGTCAATTTGAAGTTCACTTTGAGCTTGTGGATTACAGATGCTCCTTTTTTCTGCATGCCTTTTGAAGAATTGGATGTTATTTAAGGTTATTGGTCTTGCATGAGTAAAAAGATACAAAGTTATGGGTACTAACTTTAAAATTGATATCTGTGGAGCAGAGCTCTGGCAGTTGTGTGATTCTAATATGGTGTCACTTTGTGGCAGTTCCCCTGTATGAAGTGTTCTCCTGGGTGCCCTGTGTTTCCTGCACATAACTTCTAGAGTTTCATATTTCTTGTAGGAAGCAGTAGGGGGGACAAGAGGCCAGATGGAGACAAGATTTTGAGAGAGGAAAAATAAAAATATGTGGGCAAAAGCTCTGTTGGTCTTCTTTTATCCTGACTGTGCTAAGGGCTAAAAACTAAGTGGAAATTGAGCATGGAGGGTGTATGGCAGCTCTCAGGGGCAGGGTATGACTTAGAGTAAGCCACCCAGACCTGTGTGTAAATACAGTATGTGATTAAGCCATTGGAAATACATTTCCTGTGTAGAACATCATGGATTCCATGCTCCAGCCTATGCTTCTTACGCCTTTTCTCATGTGTTTCTGCAACTTGTTCATTTAAAACAGAAATTTTTCACAGCAGGAGACTGCTTCTTGGTACATTCCCAGAGCATCTAATTCAGTACAGCATCTGTGTTAATAGCAGCACTGTCATTCGTATCACATCAGCTGGTCATAGAAGGATTCTTCCAGCTGCTTCTTCCCAATTAAATTAAAATCAGGTGAAAGTGGCCTGTGGTTGCAGTTCCTATAATTTCATTTTATTTGCTTTTTTAATTTTCTTAAGCCTGCTATTTGATAAGTGAATGAGAGTTTAATTCTGAATCTCTTCATAGCGTATTTAATTTTTGTTTACTATTTGCTTTGGAGAGAGGATGGAAAATGAAACTAATAAGTACAGAGAATGATGAACTGTTACCTTGCATAGAGATCTGAGCTGATCTGATGGGGTTGGCACGAGACAGGAATGATAGCAGTAAATAACAAAAACAAACAAGTAAGCAAACAAAGATAAGGCATTCTTAATGGAGAGAGCATGTAGTTCTGAATAATTTAAGTCAAAAATTTTATAAGTAAACAAGGCAGAAAATGTTAGCAAGGAAGCATTACCCATTTTTATACAGAGAATTAATTACTCCTCTAAGAGACTGGTTTAGACATTCAAAATGTACTTTTTCTTAAATTTTGGCTCTGGCATGGACCAGCAAGACTCTTCGTTCTTCTGAGACAAAGGCAGGAGTATTGCAAATGCAGCCTTTGTGTCCTGGGTGCCACCAATGGACAGAATGGGGTTGTTCAATCCACTGAAATACAGGAACGTGGAGGTGAACTGAGTACAAAAATTAAGGTACGATTAATTATTTTCCATTCATTTGGATTACATATTCTGTAAGTAGAGCTATTTATGGGGGTTTCTTTGACTGAGAGCAGAGATTATAATAATCTAAAAAGAACTACCTTTTGAGAAAAGCAGGAACAAATGAATCTCAATTCTGTGTTTGATCCTTGTGCAAGAGATAATAGAATGATAAAACTGGTATGAAACAACACTGTAGTAGAGTGTCAAGCTGTTTTTTTATTTCACCGCAGATAACTGTTAGGGATAATATTTGAAACTAGATGACAAGCATTATCACATCACTTAGCAATGGTGAAGTAAGGTGGGATCAGAGCTGGAAAAGTGAAGTCCTTGGGAGCAATAAGAAAAGAAGAATTCAGATGAATTCTGGATTCCTTAGAGCAGCTTAGGTCAGCTGTTGTTGTAAAGAGACCCATCACTTCATTACATTGCAAAACATGTACTAAAGTCTGTGTGTCTGGAGAATAGGTTATAATTCTTAGCCTTTTCTTGGTCACTGCCATAGGAACTCAATCCATCATTAGAAAGTGCAGCTTGTGCTGGTGGTGATGTACTCTCTTGTCTTTGGTATCATTTTGTAGCTAGTTGCTCAGATTGGTACATGATAGGAGCTTCAGCAAAACAAGATTGAAGTTAGTGTTTTATTTATCCTGAGTTACATTTAGTAGTTTTTTTGGGATTTAGAAGTTCAGTTCACTCTGGTTTTAGGACAGTTGTTCTCACCATTGCACATGCATTTTCTCCATAGAGGAACAAAACGTGCTCAAATACTGGAGGACAGGCATTGTCTTTACGCATTGCTGGCAGTGCTGAGGTGGTTTGGGAAGCTCACAGATGGCTTATGATCACAACAAAAGTCCTTCCTTCCCTGTTCAAACTTTTACATCCAGGTTGTTAACATTTAGTCTTCGTTATCCAGTATAAATGATGATTCAGCCATTCTCTTTCACATCGCACCAGTGTCTATTGCTCTTGCCAAAACAGAAGTAATAGGTGACAAAGGAGCATGGTTCCTTTATTCTTATTTTTTTATTTTTTATTTTTTCAGTTTCTGGTTTTGGTATGTCATGATCTTTTTCTCCTCTTATGAGACTGTTGCCTGTTAGATTGCTTTGTTAAATGTTTCTCTTGTCTTTTATGTGTTTCCTTTCTATTTAGACTCCAGATATTTTCAGATTTAACTTGAGATTCCCTGTAAATTTACAGGTTCTTTCCTCATCACATTAAGAAATTCCATGGATTACTTTGAAAATGAAAATATGGTGGATTATATTTGATCTTCCTACAAACAGTATTCATATTTTCCCCCTAACATCAATGTGTCCAAGCATGCCACTTTTTGTTTTCTGCTCATAGAACTAAACACTTTGAGAAAACATTCACAAAATTTTCAGGCCTTAGGGAGTCAGCAGAGACTCCTCATTTAAGTCTTCAGACTAAATTTAGACCCCTGTTAACAAGTTGCAGAAAGTCTTTCTCTAATTCCAAACAGCCAGGAAGTCTGCTTGGGAACTAACAATTCTGAAAAAGATTTAAAAAAAAAAAAAAGTAACAATCATAATCCAGAAAATTTTAAGTGATGTTCTTAAGACAGATTTGAAACTATTAAGTAGCAGTGCTCTAGTGAATGGAAGTGTTGGACCTTAATGCATACCAGCTGTCAAAGGCAATGTTGCATATTAAGGTGTCTACCATCTTCTGGCTTCATATCAATGAAGGATTAGTATAAAGCCTTCTCAAAAAGCATCAGCAGCCAGACCCAGCCTTGCTTGTACCCAGTTGAAGGTTTTTCCCTTTCTGGGGAAAGCCCACAATACCAACTGTTTCAAAGACTTTTACGTAAATCCCCCCCACCTCTTAAGGAGGTGCTCCCCGAAACTGTGATTTTCCAAATTATTTTTAAAATTTCAGCAGTAAATGATTGACACAGCATGATGCTGTCTGAACAAACACCACTACATTTTGTCCTTCCATGTTGTTTCAAATTGGCTGTTCTCATTCTGCTTTATCACGATTGATTATCTAATTGGTTATATAGTCATCATTTAGACATATGCCGTTGTTAAATCCTTCCCCAACAGATTAAATTGATAGGTAATTAACAGGATTTGAGGCTTTCCATAATCTTCATGCTGTCTACACCTGCACAAGGATAAGTGTATTTAAATCATGAAAAACTTCCACATTTCTAGGTTGTGTGTAAATTGTATTTTTCTGTATGTTTCATGTTATTATTTTCTTTCCCTTTCCAGGTACTACATAGAAATGGCTTTATGGATCTGGACACTGACCATTTTGAGCGGTTTTTGTGTCACCTTATCCAGAAATGAGGAACTGAAATTTTTTCAGAGTGCTACAGAGCTAAATCATCTAACAGTGGATAACGACACTGGGATAATCTATTTGGGAGTGGTAAATGCGCTGTATCAGCTTACAGAAAACCTGGAAGTAATAAGATCTGTAGAAACAGGTCCAAGAAAGGACAACAAAAAATGCACACCTCCCATTGATGAAAATCAATGTAAAGAGGCCGTACTGACTGACAATTACAACAAATTGCTGTTGCTGAACAAGGCGGATAATACAACTGTGGTATGTGGAAGCCTTTTTAAGGGAATCTGTGCCATCAGAGATCTACAAAACATTAGTGATGAGAAGTATTACGTAGACAGTAGTGGAGAAAAGTCCTTCGTGGCAAGCAACGATGAGAATGTATCAACTGTGGGACTGATCACTTCCCTGAATAACGACCAAGTGCTGTTTGTTGGGAAGGGGAATGGACCAAATGACAATGGGATCATAATCAGCACTCGGCAGCTTTACGCCAGGGATGGGAAAGACATTTTTGAAATGTATACAGACTCAGCAGCTGTTAAGTCAGCTTATCACTCATCAAGCACACAACAATTTGTGGCAGTTTTTGAGGATAAAAATTATGTTTATTTTATTTTTAATCAACAAGAGAAACAACCTGTCAACAACCGCACACTGATTGCACGTCTGTGCAAAGATGATGCCCATTATTATTCCTACTTTGAAATGGACTTGGGTTGCAAAGATGATGATGGTGCCTATGACCACTGTCACTCTGCTTACGTCACTAGCCCTGGAAAGGAACTGGCTGAGAGCATGGCTCAGCAGGGACAACCTGCAGATACTCCCTCAGATGACAAAATTCTTCTTGCACTCTTCAGCAAAGTAAACAAAGAGGACAGCTCTCTAAAATCTGCTATGTGTGTGTTTTCCTTGCGTCAGATCAATGAAAAGATGGAAAAAAACCGGAATGATTGCTACACTAAAAAGAATACCAGCTCATTTTACAAACTTTTTTCAGCAGAAAACCCGTGTGCATTACATGGACTGGTAATATAAATAATATAAATATTAGTTTTAGCATCTGTGTTAGAGTTTGTGGAAAATATACAACTACATGTTTTAAGGAGGCTTTGAGCTAAACTATATTAAGATGACTGAAAACTCAATAGATGGAATCACTGTAGAAATGTAATGTGGCTGGGGGGGGCTGTGGACAAGTAAGAAATGACAAAATTTTTAGTTGGTTAGAAAGGATTTGATGTTCTCTCAAAGATAAGCGTTGCTTTCCTAAGTGCATTTCTTTTAAAGGGATCCTTCTGGTATGGGAGTTACTGAGTCAAATACAGGGATTTTTTACTCCCATGACCAGCTTCTGGGTGATCACTGTAACTATTGTAGTTTCAGTCAATGTATTTACAATGCTCTTACATGGTAGTAAGAATCTTTTAGATGGTATTTGTAATTCAGCATTTTTTCTCACTTGCATTTGTATTGTTAGACAACTGAAATACCCAGATTTCTTTTATTCAAGTGGTGTTCATATTTTGATGTAGCTCAAATTACTTGTATAGCATGACAGCTATCTTTTTATGGCCTGTCATTACCTTGACTATAAGGTTTTTGAAGGGTACTGTTACAAGGTTCAGTTACTGTTCTTCAATCTATGACTGTCTCTAAGAGACAATTTTCAACATCTCTGTTGGCTTTATGATTGTTTTGCCCACAGCACTCTATTCCCAAGCCCCACTTGTGCATGCCACTCATTCATTACTGCAGCCAACACTAAACTGGGCTGAGAAATTGAATCATCTTAAAAATAACTTAGCCAGCTTTTAGGAGGATGTCTTAATTTGCCAGCCTGAGCAAGGTACGCACTTGCATAAACAGCTGTTTGAGCACAACTTGGGAAGTGGTGTGCTATAGTCCAGGGAGAGGAGTGAACAGCTGAAGAGATAGGGCATGGAAAAACCTTTTTTTGGTATTGACTCATAATCCTTCATCGTGTGAGACTGAAGCCTTCTCCCACACAGTAAGTCAGTAGTGCTGATGAGTCAAAATTACACATTTGGCTTTGAACCACCAGTGTTACTTGCTGCAGTACCCTGCATAGGGGGTGAGCATCAAACACAGAAATCCTGAATGTGACGAGTGGCCGTGGCTCCTGACAAAAAGAAAGTGTGGATTTCAGATCAGAAAAATGGTTTTGTTACTAAATATAGTAGGAAAGGCAAGGTGTGAATGAACTTCCTTCTGGTGGCTCTTGCTGCCGCTGAGGATTAAAGCGCAGTGAAGATGGAATGTGTTGAAGTCCATGAGACAGTTGCCAGGGAGTTGATTTTTGATGGAATGCAGCAAAGTAAGTAACAAAACAGCAATTTAAAAAGCAGTCTTCAAGGCAAAGTTGGTTAAACCAGTCTCTATGACATGTCCATTTTAATTAAACCAACTGGTTAATTTTTAAACTGTTGCTATAATGAAACTGCTGCTATAGTGAAACAGAAACAAAAAAAAAATTCCCTCCCTGTGTCTCCTGGAAAGTGAAAATGTGGAAGCAGTTCTCAATTAGCAGGCTGCTGTCTGATTACTGCCTGTTGGCTGGAGGCAAATGCGCAGAAAATCCATTTCTCTCTTCCTACTCTTCAGTGTCTGAGGGGTCTTATGTTGTCTAGTAATAGGACTGCACTTCATTCTTAGCTAGGAATTAGTGAGCTGAATGTTTAACATCATTCTGTATTGCTATTCCTTATTAGAATGCAAGCAAAAATTTCCCCTGTGGCTCCGAGCACTTGCCGTACCTTTTGGGCAGTAGGAATGGTGTTGTAGAGAAGCCGGTGCTGCAAAAGGAAGGGATGAATCTCACGGCTGTCACTGTGGCTGTGGAGAACGGGCACACCGTGGCCTTTCTGGGAACGTCGGATGGTAAAATTCTTAAGGTAACCAACTGGATTAAAAGATTGGAAGGTATTTAAAAGTCTATGATCTAA
Organism: Pseudopodoces humilis; assembly: GCF_049639895.1. Lineage (NCBI taxonomy): Eukaryota > Metazoa > Chordata > Aves > Passeriformes > Paridae > Pseudopodoces > Pseudopodoces humilis. The sequence goes on from NC_142204.1 coordinate 53,561,545, forward strand.
AAGTCGAAATGGGATTTATAAGATCTCATACTTGGAGCAAATACTCTTGGAGCTTGGTATTTTTCATCTCAAAGAAAAGATGCATTATTTCTGATGTACTTCAGCTATCTGATACACAGGTTGAATTAGCATTGCCTGAATGGCGCTTTTCCTGAAGGATTACTTACCTACTGAGAGCTTTATATAAACAGCCCTAGGTAATCTAACAACAGCTTTAACCTTATCTCTATTCAAGCTCATACTGGTTTAAGAGCAACTTTTCATTCTGTAGTCATTCTGGCTGTTCAGTGAATGGAGGTGGCCATATAAAGCCCAAGCTGAAGCTCTGATAAATTCTAGTTGTATGGTGCTCAAGGCTTGACATGTTTGTGGTGTTAAAATATGAAGATTATAACACCAAACACCTTCTTTTGCTTGAAGGAGACGGCCATGTCCAACCTTAAACCTAGCATTGCCAAGTCCCACCAAACCACATGGTAAGTCATGTGGATGTGGTGCATAGAGATGTGATTTAGTGGTGAACATGGTGATGTTAGTTTGGTAATTGGACTCTGTGATCTTGGAGGTATTTTCCAACCTTAGTGATTCTATGAGTCTATGTCCCTAAGTGACACATCTACATGTCTTTTAAATATCTTCAGGGATGGTGACTTAACCAGCTGCCTGGGCAGCCTGTTCCAACACTCAACAAACCTTCCTTGGAGAAATATTTTCCAATATCTAATCTGAACTTCCCCTGGCACAAACTGAGGCCTTTTCCTCTCTCCCTCTTGCTTGCTAATTGTGAGAAGAGATCAACAGCCACCTCATTGCAATCTCCTTTTTGGTAATTGTAGAGAGTACTAAAGTCTCCTCTGAGCCTCCATTTCTCCGGACTGAACACCCTCAGCTGCTCCTCATCAGACATGCACTCCAGACCCTTCACCAGTCCTATTGCCCTTCTCTGAATACTCTCCAGCACCTCAATGTTTTTCTTGAAGATTCACCTTAGTCCTCCTTTTGCTCTTAATATATTTTTAGAAACATTTTTATTGTCTTTTACAGCAGTAGCCAGATATAATGATATTTAAGGCAACATTAACCACCTTTTTATTTCTTCCACAAAACAGGTATTCCTGTCATCCACTGCAACTGAGTACAGCTCTCTTACTATCGAACTAAACAAACCTGTAAAGAAGGACCTGGTCCTTGATCAAACCCAAGAAAATCTGTATGTGATGACCACAGACAAGGTAACGTGTCCTGCTTGCATTAAGGACCTGGCCATCTTTCACTTTCTCTGCAGCTTAACATGATGTTTATACATTTTCCAGTTGCTCTTGGAAATTGCCCTATTTGGTGGGACCCCCCTCTACTCTGTATGTATGAAGACCTTTCTGAAGTCTAAGCTGATGGACTTGTGGCTTGGAGAACTGTAATATCTGGGATGCTTAGCGACAGGGAATGGGGAGTTCCTCTCTGGAGCTGTCATACAGGGTCTGTGAGAGGAATGAAGAGGAGATGTTTGGCACCAGCACACCTCAGGGTCTGCAGCCCTTGTGCTCGGTGTGGGATACCAGTGGGTGCTGTAGCTGCCAACAGATCTGTTCAAGGGCACTTAGGGACTCAGGATGCTGGTGGCTGGCATGCTCACACTCACACATCTGTAAAGCCACCAGTAGTTTTTGTGTGTCTTAGTGTCAAAAACTAAGAAGCAGTGGAGAGAGTTATGTATTTAGGAAACACTTTCATTCAAGCTTCTGCTGGAACTGAGTACAGGAGGAAAAGTCCAACTTCACTAGGAAAGGCATGGGCAATCTCTTCTAGGCCCCTTCTTTTTGCTGTAAGGTGAAGGCACAATGGGGGCATGTAAAAAAAGGGAGGAAAAAAAGCAAGTAGGAAATGAGAGGGATAGCAGATTTCTCCTCCAGCCCCAGGGGTAGTCCTGACACTTTTCTTTGTGGAGGCTGGAGCTGCCAGCTTCAAACACTTTGTTCAGCAGCTCTCCAGGACAAGGTGGGTGACAGGCTGTGACCATCTGCAGCCCTGCCAGTGACATGGAATGCAACATGGGAAATGCTCCACACCACAAACACAGGGAGAATAAGGGGGCTGTGAAAGGAGAGTATTTGGGAAGACAGTACAAGAAGAATGTTTTCTGACTGTTTTATAAAAGGATTAATATAAATTCCTGCTGCAGGAATGTTATAGCCTAGCTGGTTTTAAGGCTAGAAACAACATTGGAAAAAATGCCAGAAAAACAACTGATAAAGCATTTAATAATATGGCAGTGTGACAGAGAGGTTTATTTTTCTTTTATTTTTTTCCTTTTTTTTTTTTGGTTGGTTTGGTTTGGGTTTTTTTATTTTGTTTTTTTTTTAGCTGTTGATAATGCTCATTCGGCTTCTGTTCAGATTTGGAACACAACTTCAAGCTTCAACATTGCCCATAAAACTCTGGGTGGCCTGGCCCCCCATTTGACAAGCTGGCACATTGTGTAAAAGCCCTGCACGAGGTCTGCACAAGGCTACTGCGTGCTGTGTGCTGTGTAAGAGATAGCAGCAACCTTGAGGGAAGACAAGCTTTCTGGTGATGGTCAGCTTGAAATGGTAGAATTTAGAAAGACAGCAGACAACTTTTTTCAAGAAAACCTGCAAAAAAAATAATTCAATCACCACAAAACATTTAGAATGCAGCAAATTTCTGCAGAAGAAAGGATTTTACTTAAATAATTTCCAAGTAGCTCTTGTAGACACTGCAGTTTCTGAATAATGTGAATAATAGTTTTCTTTTACAAAACCTGTTTAGCTTAAATATGAATAGCTGAAGTTGGGAGCTCTGTAATGGCATTGCATTACTGTCATCTCCAGGAGTTAATTACAGTGAGCAGTCCCACCCACTTTTAGAAGCAGATAGACAGGAGGAGAATGGAGGCCTTCGGAGCTGGGAGAAACAAAGCGACATAAGCGAGGGGGGAAGAATAAATGATGAAACATGTACTTCTGGGTTAGGCATGGCTGTGGGTTGTGGGAATAGAGATATCAGAATCCTGACTTGTGAATTTTAATGGTTAAAGGTAAATAAAAAGACAACTGGCTGTGCTGACAGACATGCATGCTGCTGAGCTACCTGGCAGATGCAGACTGCCCCAGCATTTAGAAATTAATTGCTTGGGCTCTATAAGCACTTGAACAAAGTGGAAGTGGTGATGTGGTAGGTTATAACTTCTTTAAAAAGAAATTAGATCAAGAGAAACACAAGGAAAAACAATACAGAGGTTAAGATTCATAGTGAGAATCAAGCTCTTCCTTTCCTCTTTCCCCTTTCTCCCCTCTTTTCTCCCAGCTTCTGCTGTGATGCCAATAGCAGTAGGAATTTTGAGCAAATGCTTTCAGCAGTCAGTCCCCTCTGCTCCAAAAGCTTGAACAGAGAGCAGGAGAAACCCCTTGCACCTTCCTGTGGGACTTGTAAAGGAGCTTAGCACCCCTGTGCTGCTCATGCTGGTTCATTACAAGTGTATATCACTGGTAGGATCCCAGGTTTCTTAAGGTACCTGATGTACTTGGAGGAAAGCAGTGCCAAGTCTGTGGCAGTCACTTACTATGATCAAGTTTATTTACTTGTTTTAGTTTTTAACACTTTTTGATTCAGAGTGCCAACACAAAAAGCTCTAAAATTAATTTATTTACATTTTGAAATTTCCTGGTTCTTTGGGTTTGGTTTTGGTTTGGGGGCAGGGGCGGGGTTTGTCATTAAGGTCACACAAAACTTGCAGAGATGGTGATCCCTAGGGCTTGTTCATGCTTGCCAGAATTGTGAAACAAATATTTTGTCATTAAGAATAAAATCATTCACTAGATATTAAATTACTTGTGGGTACCACTTAGTGAAAGAATGCCAGTAGCGCAACTCCAGTTAGCTAAAAAGAAGAGAATGCTGAAAAGGTAAAGCCCTGTATTAATAAATGCAAGAAAATTGCACAATATTGACGTTTTCCTTAACTTAACTCTCAGAATAGGAACAAAAGGCCAAACTCAGAGAGTCAAATGAGCTTCATAATTGCCAGTGAGATGAGACTGGCATTATATTAAAATGAGACTAAAAGCCTACATCTCAGAGTTTCTGTTTTTACACTTCTTGTGCTCTTTAAAAGTAAAATGTAGTTGTAAACTGGAAGATGTATGGCCTGTTTTCCTCTTGCATCATTGCAGCAGCATGGCTAAAAGGAATGTCTCTTCTTTCTGTGCACCGAAGAAAAAGTTGTTTATTCTCCGCACCAAAGGAAATCAGAACCAGAAGCTGTATATTTACTGGGGGAATGAGACATGAGAACTGATGTTCTTTTCCCTGCTGCTTCCTGTCATAGTTATTTCCATTTTCTTTAGTGAATGTATTCTATGGTGGAAGGTTATGCATGGAGAAGTGCAGTAACCCAATGCACCCTGGCTCTCATGTGCTTGCAGACTTTCTGAAATGCCTTCTAGCTGGAAGTGCATTTCCAAACAATTTCACTTCCTTGGCAGTCACAGGGAGGTGAGAATATTCTGTTTAAAAAATGATCTAGCCAGTACCAGGTTAGCCTTTTGAAAGTATCCACTCTGCAGTAGCTGCTTCTTGAATTCAGAGCATCACTGATGCAGTTTCTGTCCTGAGGTGCAGATTTCCACAAGTACTATAACTGGAGGAACTGAAAAGCTCAGTTTTTGTAAGACTTGCTCTTAATTCTTGATTATAACAATGTCCTACATTACTTTGGAGACAGACTAGATGATATCAGAGTGGGAAAAGAAGCAGAAAAAAGTGTATGAATTTAGACTTTATTAAGGGGGAAAAGAACAGACTGGTTTTATATATATTTTGTTTAAATCGGGCTGAGGTCTGGGTATAATAATACAGCTGTTGCAGGTAATGGCACTGTACTGCTAAGTCTACAAATGTTTCCACCTCCTTATGCCATCTTCAGTTGTTAGGTTTGCCTTGCTTTTGTTTTTCCAGGTGTACCGATTACCTGTGCAGGACTGCCACAAATACTCAGACTGTGAGAAGTGTGCCCAGGCGAGGGATCCGTACTGCGGCTGGTGCGTGAGGGAGGGCAGGTGAGTGCTGCCGGCTGTGCTCGTGTGCAGGCAGTGGAACTGCTCAGATTGTGACCTGTGCTCTGGCATGGTGATCCAAGCTCTTTGTACTCAGCCTTACACTCCTGACAGGCATTTAATTTTATCACGCAGATATTGATATCAATATTCTGTGCACACAAAGAAGTCCCCGTGGACTTCTTCAGATTTGATTAGTTTGGGAAAATATATACTTTTCTGCTGGTACTGAGAATGATTATACACCTTCTATAACTGTATGTTTTATCACTCTTTTAACTGTACAGCCACATGTTCTCCCAGAAAATAATAAAAAAATGCTCCCTATTTCAAATTCAGAAACTATAGCATATATTTTAAGTACATCAGGAAAGTGTAAAAAAGAACATAAAAGAAAAACTGTTCCATGTCTAAAATAGAGTGTATAGCTCAAATTCTGGTTTTACATAAACATCATCTGTCAAGATGTGTAGCTACAGGGAACCCTCACCTACCTGTAGGAGAGCAGAAAGTGACATTTTGCTGACTATCTGCAGAGGTTCACTGAATGAATATTCAAGTACATGTAAACTAGGACAGCACTGAACAGCCCTGGAATGTCTCTTCTTTGCGCTCTGCATTGATTGGAGTGCCGAGAGGGAAGAGCAGTCCTGCAGCTCTCTTTTTGACTACTAAATTAATTAACCCCTTGGCATGAGTGGTTGGGAATTTGTGATTCTAACTTCTTGCTGTTGGAACAAAGGGGTTGTTTAATTATAATATGCAGATGAATTTCAGGCTTCTAGTTTCCTGCCTGAAAATGTGAACTATTGCATTAGGTTACCTATCAGCCTGATGTAGCATAATATGGAGCACTGCAGAGAAACTTATGTGGTCTGTGCAGGTTTATGTAATAAACTGTAACTCTTTCAGCCTGGGGTTTCAGTTGCTGTGGGTGAAACCTGAGAATTTGGAATGTAACCTCAAACTCCTCCTGGGCTGCCGGGAGTTGAAGGCTTTGGCATATATCATGAAAAAGGCAATTTTCCTTAGATTTCCCTTCAGGTTTCTGATATGACCATTGACCTCAATATCTCAAAATATTAATGGTTTCTGAGAACAGGCAAACATGAATTTTCACATTTGCTAGTATTTATTTCCAAAGGGAAGAAAAAAAGTGCTTCATTTCTGAGTTTCAGCTCTGTCTCATGATCACAGACAGCCCTTAGCAGTGTGTTTAGGGATTTGTTACGTGAATGTTGACTCCGTACGTAAACGATTTGTTTAAAGGAGGTTTGACAGAGCTGTGCAACGACTGCATTGTGTTAAAGCCCCTGATGGGTTAATAGTCAACTTTCTGCTACAGCAGACAAATCCTACAGCATTTTCTCTTAAACTTTGCACTGAATGGAAAGAAAACATCTGAGACTGTCCCCACCTCAACAAGCTTTTGTAGCTACATGCAGCTTCTGTACTGAATTATTTCTTCCTGTACCTGAGCTGGGAAAATCTTCCAGTGTGTTTGGTGAGGCTGCACAACTGCTGTTGTCTTCCCATAATTGTAACACTGCCTTGTCAGGGAGAGGTCTTAAATAGTGGCAGGAGTTAATGAAGACATTCCCTACAAAATAACATTTCTAGTGCTGGGGTTGCACAGAAGTTCTCCACAAGCTTGTATGCCCCCAGCAATACTTCTCTGTTGCATCTTGTTCTCTTGAGTGTTGTGTCTTACCAGTGGCAACACAGAGGTGTCTGCCATTTACCTGCAGAAAGAAAAGCAGTCTGTGCCCTCTCATTCAGGATGTTGTTATATATTGCAATGAAGCAATGAAGCTTGAAATCAGCTTGATTTCAGATGGCCCCACTGCCCCATGGTTCCTGTGCTCTGTATGGATACGTGTTCTGTATGTCTAATTCAAGGTGCTGTCCAAAATAGTATGGGCACTTGCTTTTGACATGTCAAGTCATCAATTGTAATTACACCACTAATTCTGTTAAAAATTCTCTAATAGCAACCCCACTAGTCAATATTAAAGAAAATTTGTATTTGTCTTGTATTGTAATTTCAGTCTCTAATCATGAAATTGTTGCGTAGTTCAGAGAAAGGAGAGTCCAGCTATAATACTGGTTTGGGTTTTCTTTTTTCTTTTTTCTTTTTTTTTTCAGGTGCACAAAGAAGGCAGACTGTGGAACAGCTGACAAGGAGAACCACTGGCTGTGGAGTCCAAGTGGCACATGCGTGACCATCATTGGTGCAGACCCTCTAAATATGAGTCGCAGAGCTCCTGCTAAGGTATAACAGGAAAATGGTTTCTATAAATATTCTTTAAGCACATTGGTGTGACTACCAGAAAGATGAATATCTGTATTTTTTTATGCACAGTGGAGGCTAGGAATAGAGGACTGTTTTCAGTCTCTGTCATTTCTCACAGTGCTCTTTCTTGCCTGCTGTTCTTGCAGGTTGAGTTCACATTTTTGACCTCTGTAAACCGAAGTGATTCACTAGTATGGATGATAAAGCACTTAACACTTACCTGAATATTATGAAAGTGTTGTACAGTGTTGTATAACCCATAAAAAGTAATTGGTAGGAGAGATTTTATGCTGCCCTTTCAGCTTACTTGAGCATGAACTTAAGTAAGCAGTGAAGCCATAAGCTGTTGCTTTAAAATCAGCAGTGGATTTGCCTATACAGCGAAGTCTGTCTGGGTACATGGAGAAGGTAAATTCAGCATGCAAAATGGCTCTGTGGCAACAAAATTGCAAAACTGAGTTTTCGGAGTGAGATCAGGGTGTCATAGCTTGCTCTAACTCCAAATGGAGCATGCCAATGAAGACTGTGTGCCTCCCTGGGGTGTTCAGCAAGTAAAATCGATATAATGGCTTTTAATTCCTCTCAATCAGAAATAAAGAAACTTTAGTTCAAGTCACTTCATTTCCATTTCTAAATGATGTAAACACTATTTTGTTAGGGCCATTTCTATGCTGAATAAAAATACTAGTAGAGTATAACTGGTTTCAGTGAGAAAGGGATAATTGTCTTTTCTACTGGCAATGCAAAATGGAAGTTAAACTGTGTAATTAACACACTTGAAACATTAAGTCAAGAACAGCAGCCCAAATTTAAGCTGGATTGTTTTCTCTTTACTTGTTAAGTTTTCCCATCTTATTTTGCTTTTAGTTTCTCAAGTGCTTTCTTTCTCTCAGGAAGCTAAAATCTCACCATCACTCAGAAATCCTTTTTCAGTATTGCATTTTTTGCATTTTGCATGGAGTTTTGAGGAAGCCACTTTTCTGTTCATCCCTTTCAAACTCCACCACCTCCAGCCTATCCAGCTATATTTTCATTATTCACTAAGAACAGCTAAGATTAATGTAATATTAATTAATTTTGTTGGGGGTTTAAGTGTTAACCACTCTGCTTACTGTTGCTAAGCTGGATGCTGAGGACAAGAGTAAAAGGTTTTGGGTGTGCCTGTACAGACAATTTTATTTTGATCTAATACATTGACAGGACAAGAGGGTTTTGTATCAGTCTAATTCAACAAAGACCCAGCCTGAAAAATTGGTAGAGGTTTAAGTAGAAAAGATTACCAGATGGGAAGAAGTAAAAATTGAAAAGGAGAGCCATGTTTTGTGATGTTAGCTTAAATATCACCTTTGAAATTGAAATTTTCCAAGTCTTACTGGGTATCAAAAAAACATTTTGCCCTTTTGAAATTTTGTTTCCAGGTTGAACTGACTGTAAGTCCACTGCCAACTTTGACTGAGAGTGACAAGGTTTGCTGTACCTTTGGTGAAACAGTACATTCTGCTCAGGTGAAAGAAGGGGTTATTATCTGTGATCCTCCTGATATAATTCCTCCAACACCAAAACATCAAGGTAAAGAAATAATGCTACCCTACATGGATAATAAGAGAAAAGAACGTAGACTGCTGTTTCTAATGTTATGCTCTTATATGAGGTGCCTACACGATGGGATTTTTTCCTCTTCCAGTCCTTTTCCCCAAAGATTCTGCTGTTGAAATGTCAATTTGCTCAAACTTTTTCTGTTGATATATTTATTTGCTATATTGCTATATTGTAGCATTCCCAGTGTTTCTGCTGGGAACTTGAAATAGTAGCTTGATAGAGACATAGACATGGGGTCAGAGAGGTGCTATTCTGCATCACAAACAAACAAAACCCAGTTACTCTAATCTAAGCCTAAGTACTCTGACTTGAAAAGATTTATACCTGCCTCTGGTCTGAAGGAATTAGTGTCTGACTTCTTAGTTTTGCTCCAGCCAACAGTATTACAGTGGCTTTTTTTCTGGTTTGTGTTACAAGGCTATCCTTTCTAGCATCCAGCCTTCTGCCTCTTCTTCTGTGTGTCCTCCTATTCTGAAGCAGTAAGCCTGATGGAAAAATACTTCATCATATAATTAAAGACTGCATCATTGTTCTGAAGCACTGATTATAGGCCTAAGGTCTGTTACCAGCCATAGTTCTGTGCAATTTCCTAGACAGTGCTTTGTTCATGCTTTAATTCATACATCTTGATGCATAAACACATGGAATGAAACTCATTACACAACACTGTTTATTATGTATCAAGTTTAAAAATCTAAAGAGAAATTACATGCAAAAAACATGTGCTCTTACAGCTTGCAGACATACCCCTGAGGATAAGTCTTTTATATGTATTATAACAGTCACGAATTGTCAAAGTGGTACTTGGAAGCACTTTTTAAGATAAGTTTCAATTCTCTTAAGGCTGAAACAGGTAAAAATGTAACTTTAGTTGCAAGGAGAGTAATTACATTAAAATCTCATTATTGAATTTTACACTAGTTGGGGTATGTCATGGTATCAGATTATGCTAAGTGTTGAAGCAGCATTCTGTTATTCAGGGCCAATTCACATTCCCTAAATATTTTGTTAAGGACATAAAGCAATGTGGTTGATAAATGTGATATCTTGATGTCATCCAGCACTAAAGGTAAGATTAGAAGCCTGTCAGAGAAGGCATTAGAGTAAATGAGTAATCTCGAAATAATATGACTCTCTGAGTTGGTTTCACATCTGAAAGGATGTTCAAAAGTGGTATTAGGGTGTTCAGAAACTCAGCAGACACCAGGAGAAGGCAGGCAGCAACAAGCATTCACAGAACCACAGGATTGGTTTTAGGGGTGGAAGGGACCTGGAGAGGTTACCTAGTGTAACCCCCCCCACTAAAGCATATTGCACAGCATCTTGTCCAGCTGGGGTTTGAGTGTTTTCAGAGAAGGAGACTTCACAACCTTTCTGGGCAGCCTGTTCCAGTGCTCTGACACCTTCGAAGTAAAGATGTTTGTCTTCCTATTCAGGTGGATCTTCCTGCGTCTCAGTTTGTTGCCCCTGCTCCTTGTTTTGTCTGAACAGAGTCTGGCCCCATCCTTTTGACACCTGCCCTTAAGATGTTTGTATGCATGGTATTTGTATGTTCCTGGCAGTCCTGAGCCATCCAGTTACTGTTAAGAAGCCCTGTTGATGTTGGAAGAGTCTGGGTTACTTTGGTTGTGGTTGGTTGTTGGTTCCAAAAGGAATTTCTAGGAAGCATGCCTTTTCTCAGTCCTGTTGTTAGGAAATCCCCTGTCATTCCTGTGAGTCTGAAATATTCAAGGGGACCCAGTGCAGGCAGAGGTAACTTCCAGCCAAGCAGCTGATGGTCTTCCAAGAACCTGTTCAAGGAAAGCAGAGTTTGAAATTGCTCAATAGCTTGTGAAATAACTTTCCATAAGGGCTTAATGATTTCTGCAAAAGGTATTTCAAACAGTTTCACTCTTTAGTAATAATCCAGACAAGAAGTACATTTGTGGAGAAATAGTGTATGGCAAACTGAAGCCCACAAGTGCCTGTGGTAACTGTTGCAGGCACTGTTGGGCATTAACCACAAAGATCACTTGCTTGAATTCACATAACAACATTTTTAATTCACAAATGAAAGAGGCAATTTTACATGCAGACATATTCATATTTAAGAAAATGTTTTATTAAAAATGACTGTACTTGTGCCAGTTTTCATCTGTGTTCAATTATATCCTTACTCAGTTTTCCTTGTTCTTCTAGATTCTTTAAAATTCTAACATGATGATAGCACCGCAGAAAAACACTTCCATAAAATAAAGCTTTTCTTTAATTTTGCTTCTTCCCTTTTTTTTCTCTCTGTTTTTTTTTGAGGACCGTGTGCTGAAAAATTTTGTAAAGCATAAAAAGACAAAACAGAACTTACAGACCTAAAGTCATGAGATCCAGAGTTTCAAAAGTATAGCTAAATATTTGCTTATGTCCTGTAAAATAATAAAACTGTTATCATTGTATCATTCAGCTCAAGAGCTGAAGAATTCAACAACCACTTGGATATTTTTTTTTTCTTTTGTGATAGATCATGTTTCAGTTCCACTTCAGTTAACCTTTGAAAAGAACAAGATTTTTTTTGCATCACATACTTACCCTTTTTATGACTGTGAAGAAGCAATGAATCTTATTGAGAATCAGCCGTGAGTATTTCAGCTTCTTAAGTGTTTAGATCCTGTAGCTTGGTGTATTAGGTAACTGGCACCTGAATTACTCAATCATTTCATAATTGAGCCTTTGGCACTCAAAATTTGCCAATGTCCAAATCCTTTTCCATACATTTTAATGGAGTTTAAAAACTGGTTGAAGGGCACCTGGTGAGCCAACAGCATAAAATGTGGAATAGAAATTTTCATGGCACGTATAATCAAGGCCAGTTCATTGTGTTGCCATTTCTGTAGCTGCTAATGTGTCTGCAGGTGAGCAACATGGACATCTGTGTGCCTGCTTGTTCCCTGTAGCTATAGTTGGCGCTTTGGGTTGCAGTGCATTCAAACAGGGCAGGTGCAGCCAGCCCAAACCCTTTGTTCATCCTGATGTATGAATTTTGATCAAAATCGCTTCCAGTCCTCTCAGGTTTGATCTCAAAATTTTTGCAAATGCTATGGTTTATTATCCTTGCTCAAATATCTATTTAAGGGATGAAATAGCTTTTTGGGGTACTTGAACTGTTCTTATGAAGTTTTGAACTTAATATAGTAAGGACACTCTAACAGACTGATCTAGCCTCCATGAATAAATATGGAGTTTCATTTAATTTTCTTGTTAGTTGGGGAAAAAGCCTGACAACTTGTCATGACTACCATGTTATATTTGTAGATGCTATTCCTGTGCAAGCAATAGATGGAATTGCCAGTGGGACTGGAAGAGACATATCTGTGAAGAGTCCTCTTCAGTACAAGATGTGATTAAACAAAATATGGTAATGTTTAAAAATAAGGTTATTAGGTTTTGTATTAGAACACTTCAATATTTTGTTCTCTGGATCTCTCATATGAGTTTTTTGAATTAGAGATTTGAAAATGATTCTAAAGTTAACTCCAGAAGTGTGAGGTGATTTTTTTTTTGGTGACAGTGTGGGGGTGGGAATTTGAGGGTGTGATTGAGGCGGGGCAGTGGGACTGAATAACTCCTGAAAGGATATTTCTGTTCCTTTTACTATTTTGCTTCAATGGGAGGAACGAGATTTCAAGGCAGGGAGAGATAATCACCCACAGCTTTGACATATGTTGCAGTCATTTTTAGCATGTCTAATTTGAAAGGGTGTAATCAAATCTGTCACTGTATTTTAAGCATGAAGTTTCTTCAGAACAATCACTCTATTGTCCAAAGGCCATTGGAGCTTGTTGTGATAAGATTTTTTATTTGTAATAACATATAAAATGTTTCTCTCCCCAGGAAGGAGAATGCCCACAGTTTCTAAACCCTGACCCTTCAATAATACCTATGGAGTACCAAACAACTGTGTATTTTGAGGGAAAACATCTAGATTATTATTGGGTAAGCAGATTAATTCAAAGCTAGCTGTCATTTGAATGCCTCTTAAACTACATCCACACCCCTAAACTAAAGCATTAGTTCATGTGCCTTGGAGATCCTGCTTGTAATTTAAAGAATGAAAAGAGCTACATATTCAAGTTTTATATAATATTGGTTACTGTGGTAAAGTCATCACCATGAGAGAATCAGAGCTGGATAAAATACTAAACTACTAAAATGGAGGGACCATTTTAAAGAATGTAAGTTGGATTAAAACACTGGACAATTATTTTTCATGTAGTGAAATGTGAGGAGATGTAGGAGCTGTGAATGTTTCACATCTTTTTCCAATTAAATACTTGGTGGGTTTTTCTGCTATTGTTCTAGAATGACATCACTCTGTGTGCTTAATTCAGTTTTCACCTTTCAAACACAAAAATGCACTCAGACATTAAATGTTTCTTAGTTTGGATAAAATAATCTTTTCCTTTTTTTGTGTCTGTGTGTGTGTGTGTGTGACCATCAGACCATAAGATCATGTATTTTCTCATCCTCATAGCAAAGGCTTCTCTTCCTTAGTACTTGCTTCCAGAAAATAAATACAAAGCTTCTAAGTCAGATAGACCCCAGGGGTTTAATTGCTTTATAGTCTAGACAGTGCATAAAATGTTATTGTTAGTTGGATAAAAATGAAGCTTAAAAACCATTTTTAGGTGATAGCTCAACTATTATCAGTTTCTATTTGTTGTTTCTGTGTTGTCTTTGTGTAAATGTGAATTGATGATAGATGCACTGGGGAGTGCATCGATTTCTTTAACTACTGGCCGTTTATCAAGGGAAAGAAGGCTCTTCTTTTTGAGGGTTTTTTTTCCTTTTTCAAATTGAAGTACTGTGTAACTTCTAAATTCCTTCTATCACCTTTGCTACTCCTGCCAATGGATGGAAAAGGGTCAACAGGCCTGAAGAGTAGCAATGTAAGAAGGGTATTCAGAGAAGTGCAAAAAGCAACCCTTAAGCACTATATGAAGACCATGATGTGCGTCACTACTGTAGAGATATATGAAAACTGTGCTATAAAAATGTATGTTCAAAAATAAACATTTTTGTTTAAAGACCTTAAAATATATTCAGTGAAATGCAAATTTGGTGAATTTGGTCTTTCCTCTAAGAGACCAGAACTGGTCCCTGGTGGGATGTCTGGCTGAGTGCAACATGTGGCAGACAACACCTCTCCTAAACCCACAGCTCTCCTTGCTAATAATTGAAAAGTATTCTAGAGATTATACTCATATTTCTTTTATTTAACATTGTGAAGAGCTGTTTTTCTGCCCAAGAGGGAAATTGTTTCCTGCTCCCGTGATATAATTGGAAGAGCCCTCTCTCTAGAGAAATTCAGGGCAGATGCATAATCTAGATGTGCTGAATTTGACCTCTAGTGAACCCTTGTCCTCCAAGGAGAAACAGCAGTAGGAATGCAAAAACTACTTGATCTAGTTTATTATTCTATGAATAAGCACTTTAATCTTTCTGAACTACTAGCAACAAAAGGGGAGTGGAGAAAAAGCTTCTGGGTTTTTTTTTAATTCTGTGAGATATCAATTGCATTTAACAAATTCAAAGACACATCCTGTGGATTGAATGCTTTGTCGTGGGTAGCAATGTTTAATAGTTTGCCTACAGAATGTATTTATTTAACTTGGAACTTGGAAGGCTTACTAGGAGTTCAAGTTTCTGTAAGAAATCAAGGTGAATGCATAATCCCAAAACTGGAAAGATACTGGAGAGCAGTGAGTGTCAAATGATGTCACAGTGATTTTTCTCAGATGGGAGTAGTGTGAAAATGTCATCTCTGTCATGGGATCAGCTTCATATATCCTGATACAGAGGTGTGTTTTTAAGTCAAAACAAGAATGCCTTTAATGACAGGACTTCAATAGACACACACAGTGACTACTGCTGTATACACAGGCCTTTAATATATGTGATAACAGACAAATAAGGCATGAAATAGTTGTAATCATACAGGCACTCTTTCCTGTGGGGTCATACTATCTGAAGCAGTAACTTTGATGACTGAAAGTTCATTTGAATGAAGGGCCTAACTTACACTCAGCCTTTGGTAAACATTTCATGGAAAACAGGGTGGCTCAGGAGAAGCCATGGATGGATATTTTGTAGCAGTTGGCCCACAGCCCAAATGCTCAATAGCATTTGGCTTCTCATGTGGAACAATTTTGCCCCAGGATATGCTGGGCATTACAGCATCCTTGAAGTTAGCAGTCGTGAAGCTATGAGTACATTTAAGGTCTTTATTGATTAGGACATGGGTACATCCATTTTCATCCTATTTTCCTTGCCTAAATTCTTGCTTAGAAAAAGCAAAAAATTAATGTTGTGATGTCACTTTGAACTACCAGTTCTATTATCTTGGTTTAATCTGTGCTTTACTTAAAGGGGCATTGCACACTCAGCCTTGCTGTGGCTGAGTGCACTATCCAACATTGTGCGTATAAGCATCCTCGTCTCCAGGTGGAGATGAACATTGAAAGGCTTACTTAGTGAGTAGAAGAGATAAATGGCTTTAAAACTGCTGTTGCAGACTATATCAAGAGTTATTTCTATACTGAAAATACAGAAACTGGTATTCTTCCACTGATGGTGGAAGTATAAGCTCACACATTTTGTATGTGCCTGTTAACTTGTAAGTGCTTAAAGTACAAAAAGTCTCCTCATGATTCCCTTCCACTGGAGGGAAATAGCCTAAAAGAGGAGGAGCTGTTGACTGTTCTTCTGCCCTCCTTGCTCTGAAAGAACTTTAGTAGGAAGGAGAGATAAATCCAAGCTGTTGTCATTCTTCTGGGAATAGCCCCATCCAGGAAGGGCAGAGGGAGGGAAGTTTTGTACCAATCAGTCATATTGCATGCAATTTCTGAGAGGCATTCTCCAGCTGAGTCCTTGAAAGATTGGCACAGTAGGAGAGACAGATGTACTGACATCAAGATAATCTTATTAGCCCGCCAAAGATTTTCGTTAAAAGTAATTTCCCATTTGGATTTGTCTTTGTCATGTGTGTCTGATGTTTAACCTGCTTCCTAGTGCTTGCTACACATCTCTTGCACCAAAACTACAGACTGTGAGCTGTTGCCTTCTGCTCACCTGGTATAGCAACTCCTGATTTCAATGCACTCCAGGTATCAGCTGTCACACACACCAAAGCTCCCCTTCTCTCCCAGAGCCTGCTGTTAAGCATGTGGGAAAGCCTTACAGAGAAGCAGAATTTGAACACTTTTGAAAAACACGTTATAGTAAAATACGTGGGGCAAGAAAAACAAGGCAGCATTCCTATAAAAAAATATTTGTATGGAGATGCTTTAAAACTTGGACTATATAGATGTTTTCTGTAAGGCAGAATGGGCTGTAAATTTTCAGACAAGGCTTTTGAAAGCTCAGTCAGTAGCTTATTTTCTACATGTAGCTTCATAGAAGGAAGAAGTAAAAGGTTTGTTTTCTTCTATAAAATAACCACCCAGAGCCTAGAGTCAGGTCCTTTATCTGATTAAAATATGTTGTCCTCCTCAAATCCAAACCTTGGTGGGCTCATGTGCACTGCCCAACCTGTCACAGTGAAGGTGCAGTGGGAAAACTTTCCACTACATTAGATGAACCTTGTGACCCAGGAGTTACCTGTGATTCCAACACTGAAGAAGTAGCTACAAATAAAAAGGATAAGATGCTGATACACAAGACTTAGATGGTAGCAGGAGACAATGTACTTAATCTTTGTAGCAGAAAAGAGGAATCAAGTTTATTATTTTATTATTTTTTTGCCGTGCGCACTCCAAGACTCAGAAGGGTCTGGTCAAAACCAGGGACTAGTTCTTTATGTCCAGAGTGAAGTTCTCAGGAAGTTCAGCAAGGCCACTGAGAAGGTCCTGCATCTGGGTCAATGCAGAGTGAGGGTTGAATGGATTGAGAGTAGCCCTGTGGAGGACTTGAGAATGAAACATTAGATATGAGCTGGCAATGTGTACTTGCAGCCCAAAAAAACAATTGTGTCCTGGGCTGCATCAAAAGAAGTGTGGCCAGCAAGTTAAGGGAGGTGATTTATCTTCCTCCAATCCATTCTCCTGAAACTTCAACTGGAGTATAACATCCAGCTCTGGGGTTCCCAGTACAAGAGAGATGTGGACCTGTTGGAATGAGTCCAGAGACATGGAAATGATCAGAGAGAGAGTGAGAGCTGGATTTCCTCTCCTATGGAGAAAAACTGTCAGAGTTGAGGTGTTTCAGCCTGAGACATTTTTGTGGACTTCCAATATATAAAAGGGGCTTATAAGAAAGATAAGGAGAGACATTTTACCAGGGCCTGTAGGGTCAGAAAAAGGGGCAACATTAGTGAAAGAGGGTAGTTTTAGGGAGATAACAAAGAAATCTTTTGCAATGAAGATGCTGAGAGAATGAAAGTTCCCCAAGAAACTTATGTGTACCCCATCCCTAGAAATGTTCAAGGCCAGGTTGTCTGAGGCTTTGAACAACCTGGTCTAGGGAAAGATGCCCCAGCCTACATCTGGATTGTTGGACTAGATGATCTTTGAAGGTCCCTTCCAACCCAAACAATTTTGTGATTCTGTAAAGTTGAAGGTTGTCTTGTCCCCAAGTGAGTTGTAATTTTATGTTTACCAATATTACTGTCTGAAAATATCCTTGCTACTCACTTCTTTCTAATATCCTTCTTGCAAAGCTGTTTGCATATCTGTCCTATGGGCAGGAGAATGACCCAGCACAGAAACAATGTCATGGGATTAAGTTTTTAGCCTGCTAAGTTCTTTGACTGAATCACAGAACAGCCAAGCTGAGAGTTTTGTCAGTGCAGTGAAGGTCAGTATGTGCTATGGACTTCAGACAGGAATCAATAGATTTAGGATCTAGGGAGAAGAGAGGGGAAGAAAATGTCTAGGAGGTAGGAATACCCTTAAATTAGTGCAGCCATCAAAGACTGTCCTGTGAAAATAGCTGTAGTCGTGGTAAGGCAGGAGAAAGGCAGCAAGAACTGAGACATGTTCATTCCAGTTTCTCATGAATTCTTGCATTGATGTTCTGCCCAGAATCCCTACTGAGAAAACCTTTAAAGGCAGAACTCACACAGCTCTGTTAATAACACATCTGATGTGTGAAGCCATCCAGCATTCATATCTCTTAGCTTTTCCTTGTTGCTCCCTAAAACAGAGTGCTATATATGATCTTGCTTTTCTTGAACTTCTTGGTGTGCCTACCATGAATGAATGTTGGAGGAGTGCAGCAAAGTCACAGATTCTGGCCCAGCTTCTCACCAGCATTGCTTTAGAAGATGACTGTAACCAGTTAGCCTTCTCCATTTGGATTTGATTACTTCCTGTGCTGAACAGCATATCGCCTGGTGAAATTTTACTATGCTTGGTGGTGCTATACAAGTTCTAAACTGAAATTTTCTCATCCTTAGGGTAAAAAATTTATCGTTGGAAACAGCCAATTTGAATTTGAAGCTTCTGTTGATGAGTCAGATGAAGGAAAATTTTCATTCGTGAGTAAAGAGGTAAATGTGAAAATATGATTCACCTACCAAATATGCTCAGTTCTTCTTCTGAACTGTTCCAGTAGTCATATATGTCCAGAATTATACAGGTAATATGTGTTTCCCTCAGAAAAGAAAGTCATCTCTGATGGAGATTCTCCTTCAGCAGTCGTAGTTAAAGGCTACAGTTTTGGCTCAGAGCTTCTGAAGTCTTCCCTCAAAGTCCTCAATCTTTCTCCTTGTTTTCTCTAACTGTGTAACACATAGAATTATTGAACTGGAGGAATTTGAGACCACTACTGTTTTATTCTTCACATTTCATGCAATCTAGTGAAATCATTGAGGATAAAGTGCAAGAATTTCAGTGCCCTTCCACTCCACATTCCAATTCATTATCTTACTGATTTTGTATCTGTAAAAATTGGAATAGTAACAATGGTAAAAATATGCTGTTGCATGGCTACCTAGTAGTTATGCTTCTTTCACTCTTGCTTGTTTTACTGAGAAAGGAAATAATATTTTTAAAATAGTCTATTTTCTAAGCTCCAAGTTTGACTCACAAATGTTATGTTGACTTTAAACTTTATGTCTTACAAGCTCACTAACTAGTTTTGAGAATTAATGAGCATTTATGCATCATCTGTGCCTAGCACAAAGCATTTGCTTTATCAAGCGTCTGTATTTTTATTTGTTCTTCCTGTTTCCCAACAATTTTCATTGCTGCTTTTTCAGCATGAGCAGAAGCTCATGTCTTGGAGCATGTGAACCTTGTGATTTGGCTTTAAAATGAGGAGGTTGCACTGTAAAAGATGCAAGAGATTTCCCCTCCGTGTGGTGCAAGTCTGCTGTGCCCACAGAAGTAATGGGGCCAGATGGTGTGGGAAGGGAGAGCTCAGCAGGGTCAGCAGCTATACTTACTGCCTCTGAGCAGCACTTTTGCTGCTTTGATACTTATAACCAAATGTAAATTAAATTAATGAAAAGAGAGTATTCAGATATTGCTGTCCCTTGGTACCTGAAAATTCTGATTGTGAAGGATTATGTTCATTAAAGCATTTTTCTATAAATGTATCTGCTCACAATGAAGAAGGCTTGGGAGAGTTTCTAAAACCTTCATAGGTCTGATTATTGAGAATCATAGAAAATGCACTAAATTAACCTTGCCAAATGAAGGTATAAATATCTCTATTATGTCATCTTTTCTAGTTCTCCTATAGTGCAAATGAAACCCTACAACTTAACTTATCCATAAAAACAGAGAAGGTCAAGATTGACAGCAAACTGATGGGTAAGTATGAAATACGGGATTAAAAGGAGATTAATTACAGTAAGCAGAAATCTATTCCATCATAATTTGGAGTCTTGTTAATAAGAATGTTTGTAGGTTTTACTGGTCTGGGTGAAACAAATCTGACAGATCAAAAGTAATTAATATTAGACTAATGCATTAAGCATCTGTTTTGTCAGCAAGTTTGCCCGTGTCACCAAGCTGTGTGGTGCAGCTGACACACTGGAGAGGAGGGATGGCATCCAGAGGGACTTGGATGGGCATGAGAGGTGGCCCTGTGCAAACCTCGTGAGCCTCAGCAAGGCCAAGTGCAGGTCCTGCACATGGCTTGGGGAAATCCTAAGCACAAGTACAAGCTGGAATATGAAGGGGTTGAGAGCAGTTCTGCAGGGTGTGAAAAGTTGGACCCAGCCACGTGGGGGGGGTGCAGCCTGGAAAGCCAGTCATAGCCTGGGCTGGATCAAAATCAGCATGGCCAGCAGGGTGAGGGAGGGGATTCTCTCCCTCTACTCCACCCTCATGACACCCCATCTGAAGTGCTGCATCCTGCTCTGGGCCTGCCACATATGAAGGACGTGGACCTGTTGGATTGAAAACAGGGTAGGAAGGGCCACAAAGATGATCAGAGGGCTGGAGCACCTCTCCTGTGAGAAAAGGCTGAGTGAGTTGGAGTTGTTCAGCCTGGAGAAGAAAAGGTTCTAAGGAGACCTTATTACAGTTTTTCACTACTTAAAGGTCGCTTATAAGAAGGATAAGGACAAACTGTTTTACAGGGATTGCTGCAATAGAACAAGGGGTAATGGTTTTACCCTGAAAGAGGGTAAGTTTAGACTAGATAAAAGGAAGGCTTTTTTCATAGTGAGGCTGGTGAAACACTGGCACATGTTGCTGTGCTTGTTTCAGCTGGGGTAGAGCTAATTTTCTTCACAGTGGCTAATACAGTGCTATATTGTGGAAACCAGAGAGATGGTAGATGCCCCATGTCTGGAAACACTGAGGTTCAGGCTGGATGGGCCTCTGTATAGAATCACAGAATTGCAGAATATCCTGAGTGGGAAGGGACCACAAGGATCATCAAGTCTAACTTCTGGCTATACACAGGACAATCTCAAAAAATCACTTGATCTAGCTGAAGATGTCCCTGCTCATTGCAGAGATTTGGACTAGGTGACCTTTAAAGGTTTCTTCCAACACAAAGTATTTTGGTTTTATTATTCTGTAATTTTCAGGATTGCTTTTGCTCTGAAGTTCAATCCTATTAGCAAAGCTTCCCAGTTTATCCTTAAGTATGAAAATTATATACTTAAGTATTTTGCTCTTTTTCTTTCAATGATCTTGTCCTTTTCTTAATGAACTTTCCTCGTCAAACAGCAGAAAGAGGACCTTTGTCACAGCCACTCATACGGACTTCACCTGAAATCTCATCTCTTAGCTATGCTTCATTTCAGACAGGTTCTGCAGTCCCTATGTCAGCTGGCAATCAAGAAAACAGAAATATTCAGTGTGTTTTCAGCTCATTACTCCATTTATTTCCATTAAAAAATAAATTTTAAATTATAGCACAAAGACTTGATCTCTGATAAAAATCTCTTCATGAATATAAATTTCATTTCCTTTCAACACACAATAATGAAGCAATTATGTCTATAAGCCTAGTTCTGGGCAAAGAAAGCTCCTTTAAAATCAACAGAGCAATATCTAGGAGCTAAGGCCTACCTTACACCTCTTTCGACTGATATTTAAGTCAGAATATTGCAAAAAACTATGAGGCAACCCTCTTGTTACTTGCATGATGGGTCATCAGGAAAATACTAGTACCCTAAGTAATTTCCTCTGCAGAATAAATCTTCAGACCATATTTTTCCAACTGTACAATATTTCAATTTATTCCCTTTTATATTGGCAGCATGAACTATGTTTTTAGAAGATTTTCCTTATGGTTCTGTGTGCAGTGTTAAAAGACTTAAAAGAGGACCTGGCATGAATGTTACAGAGAGGTCATATTACAGTCTCACACTGTCTTAATTTGCATTCCAGAGGCTGTCATGTTTAAAACTGCAGAATTTTGACCAAATATTCCCAACATCTTTTTTCCAAGTCGGAGAAAAGCATAAAAAACAAAACAAAAAAGTAGCTAAATTATTAAAGAAATGTTATAATTCAAATGGAAATATATAACACTTCCAAGAGGGGAATTGAAAAATTATCAACAGATGACTCTTTTTAGTATTAAAAGGGAGTTTTTGAAATCCAAATTCTTTCTGACTTTCAGACTCCCTTGCTATGTGAAATCCAGAGCATAATGTGTTTTTATGCATCTTGAAAAGAATTGGCTTTGGGTATATGGCTGCTGCTGAGAAGCACCTTTGAACCTGTCAGTGAAAGAACCCTTTCTTTGTATGACACTTAGTGAATACTAAGTTATGATAGCATTTTTACATCTCGAGCCATCAGGGGTTCTGAACAGTGTGAAATCCAATATATCCCTTTTATCCTTTGTCCTTTTTTTCGATGATATCACAGCTGGTATCTCAAGGTGATGGATAAGAGTCTGAATCTAATGAGTAGCTTGCTGCTGGTACATATAATGAGCTGATCAGTGAACAAGGGGAGTGGTTAATGCTTTAAGGCTGTGGCTTTCTTCATTGCATTTATGCAACTGGATGTGAGGGACATCAAGACTTTGCAGTGGTGACATTTTTTACTGAGGGGTGGAGTAAGAATCCCTGTCCAGCCAATGAAGGATAATGCAGTCATTCAGTAAACATATTCCTGTGCTGTACCTGGTGGCCATGTGGTCATCTGTGTGGGAAGTAAGAGGTTTTGGAAGCCAAGGGGATGATTTGCTCAACAATATTTCCTGTTCAAGTGTCTGTGCAGTAGCAATCTTTCAGAGTGCTGGAATAAGAAAGCAATCTGGTTCCTATAAAAGTGATTCTCAGTGAGGAAAGTTTTCCTTGCCACTGTCCACAAAGCAAACAGCAGCATACATGGGCTGTCAGTCTGGTGCTTTCCCCCAGCACTATGTCTACATCCAACATGTACAGTGGATAACTGACACACAAGCTGAAGGAAATATGACTTGGTTTATGTTTGTTGCTCAATGCCTTCCGTATTGATGTGCTCAGTTTATGAAGCAAATGGTGCTACTCCTGCTTTGTGCTCATCAATTCCTTGGAAGTTCAAGGCAGAGATTGAATCAAATGGATGGTCTTTCTCATTGATTCATTTTTACAAATGTCAAATTCCGTCAGTTTTGCATGCACCTCTAATGATGCTTCTGCTGATTTTATGCTTGTAAAAATCAAGTTGTGCTTGAAATCAAGTGGATATGCTGACTAGAGGTAAGAAAGAGTTAAAATAAGGCTTCATCATTACATTAACTCTTCCTTGTAAGGTAAAGAAAAAAATCTCGTTATTGTCTTAAAGACTAACTGTGAAACTGAATGCTGAGGGTTTTAAACATACAGCATTTAGAGAAAAACTGCCTGTATGGGATTACATGTTCTCCTGCAAGTGGCAGAGGCTATCCAAGGTTTGGGTGTCTGCAGTATTGTTCATGACTAGCAGGGGAATAAGTCTACTGCTGAAAAAATAATGAAAAACTAGCAGTCTCATTTTACTTCTTTATTTCACTAGAAATCTGACACAGTAGTGTCTTGGAATTAGATTTCAAAAGCTACTGCTGCTGTTGTTATCTAGGAAGATACCAAGTGTATTAAAATGTTACTGACTGGAGGGTGGTTTTGCCAGTGTCCTTTGTAGAGTCCTGCTCCTCTAAAAGTTTGTTTTAAATAGACTTTTTTAATGGCCTTTACTGTATGCATCTCAAAAGGATTTACTTTTGTCCACATCCGTTTACTTTCCTTTATTTTCTACATCTTTAAGTATGAACCTTGTTTGAAAAAAATCCAGCATCACTAAAGCTACTGTTTCTTGAGACTTAATAAGGGGAAGGGGAAGATGTTGAATCTCTGTCTTATATACCTCATTCCCATCTGTAAGCACATTTAACTCTTCAAAGAGCACAGGAGGAAACCTAAAAAGCTTTTTCCTGCTCTGGTAAGTTAAGTTGATTTACAAGACTAAAAAAGTGCCACAGCCTCAGTGACAGAGGATGAGAGGCCAGAAATACAGAGCAGCACAGAGTAGAGAGAAACAGGGGAAAAAGAAGGAGCAGAAAAGCAGGCAACAAGATGTTTCCTCTTCACAATAATCATCCCTCCTGTCCAGGGAGGCACAGCACTCACATGCTGGGTAATCTGGGAAGCATGCAAACTTTCCCTAGAGAAATGTCTTTTCAGTCTGTTTTCTTCTGGGCTAGTTCTTCAGTACATCTCCATATGTTTTTTTGTAAGCCCAGGTTCTCCTTATGGTGTTGAACCACAGAGATATGTCTCAAGGCTTTGCATCTATTTGGGGAAATTAGTTTTGTTCAGTGACTGTGCATCATGCTAGAGATTGATGGGGGCCAAAACAAGCTTAGTGTCTGGGACAGTTGGTCTCTGCTTTATCAGTAAGAGAGGTAATCAGACTTGATTTCTTGGCTCAGAAAAGCTAGAACTAAACCCCACTACAGAAGGAATAAGGCGTAAATCAGGACGACTGTTCAAGACAAAAGGGAAAACAAACACAAAAAAACAAAGAATGAAGAAACACAGAGTTCATTTGAACAGAGGTTAACATTTTATTGAGTGTTAACTTTCTATTTGGAGCAGGCATGAGTGATAATTATGGAAAGCCCCAAATGTCCTGGCAGCAGCCTACAAAGGCAGCTCTCTTCCTTTAAATCTGCAACTGGCAGAGGTCCCTTGCCAGCTGATGTCCACCCCTACTGGCACCCATGCAGAGTCTATATCTTCCATATCTGACTTGGGATGCTCCAGGAGGACCTGATTTTTGAATTAATCTTTAAACAGTTTTATGTCTTATTGAGGTTAGTCAAAGTAAGGACTTCGTACTTGAATGTTTTGACAGTGCCTGAGTGACAAAAATATATTTGCAGAGCAGTCATATTCTGCACATGGATAAATGTCAGGTTTTTCCCTAGAGGAAAAATAAAATTTTCTCTCAGCATCATTCAGGGGTTAAGTACAGACTGTACATATTACTCACGTGAGTCCAGTGAACTTTATACAGAAGGTTAGTTTTCCTTCTAAAGGACACTGAATATCCTTGAAACAGAGAAAAATGTCCAAATATGTTTGTTGTTCATCTTTCAGTGACTCTGTACAACTGCTCCTATGGACGAAGCGACTGCAGCTTGTGCCTTGCTGCCCGTCCTGAATATAAGTGTGTCTGGTGTGAAGAAGATGGCAAGCCCAGCAAGTGTGTTTATGAAAAACTCTGTCACACTCCCCCCACCGACACGTGTCCTCCTCCAGAAATCACTCGCGTAAGATTGCTTTCTTTTCTCTTCCTACCAGTGTAATATTTTTCAGGAGAAAGCAGACAAACAAGCTTATACTGAAAGCTAGTTTTTTTTCCTGGGGTGTTAAGTAAGCCTCTGAAATAGCTGAAAGGAAATAATGTCGGTAGTGATGTGTGTGAGAGATCTGTAAAGACTCAAAAAAAGAGACTGAAAGGAGTCTTTGAGCCTCCTTGTTTTTCAAGCTTTGTCCTTGCTGTATCAGAAGCCAGGGTAGCAGTGCATGCTTAAAATGTGATGTTTGATTCTTGCATTCTTAGCATGGATTTTTTCTTTCATAAAGTCCTTTCTACCTGAAATGAATCTGTAAGAGGTGTTCACTGTTCCTGGAACAACAAGTACATAACAGGTTCATTTACAGGCTTCAAGCTAGATTTTTCAATAGTATTTAATAAGGGAGCAGATTGTTTTTGGATCATAAAATGTTTTCCAGGTGTCAGTGATATTTTTCAGTCCACACCAGCATCAAACCCAAGGCTGTAAGAACTGAATGTAAGAAGTCAGAGAGGCCAAATGTGTGCCTGACTTACTCTGCAGTTAGAACATTCACTCAGGGTCAGGGAAGATTGTTGTCCTCATTGGTGGATCAGCAGGCAAAGAAAGTCATAAATCCATGTCCTTTTCAGAAACAAGCCAAATGCTGCTTTTATGGGCATAATTGTTGAGAAAAGAGTGATACATGCTTCCCCTGGGTAAATCTAAATTTGCAGCAGTGGTATCAGTACTTCGAAGCTCAGACATACTGTTTGATGAGAACACATCCCAAGCCATCACAAAATGTGGTAACTGTGTGACAGCAGTTGAGAGTTGTAACAGGGGTGTTTCACTCAGTAGAAACTGTGTCTGAAACCTGGGGCTCAAACTGGTAGAGACACTGCGTCTCTGGAGACTGCACTTAGAGGTGCAGTGTGCCTACTGGCAGACCTGCAGTACACTGGGAAGGTTGGCCATGAGGGTAAATCTAAGATGAAATGGCTTTTAAACTGTTGAAGTCTGCCAAAGAAGGTAAATACCCTTGAAGCTTGACAGCATGTGTGGAAACGAATACTTGTGTAATGTCTGTGCCCAGGTAAACATGATGTGAGAAAAAAGGAAAAGGAAAATTAAGAAAAAAATGTGTTTTCACCTGGAATACTGTTTCTACATTATTGTGGATTTAAAAAAATATACTAAAATATATTAGGTTTTCAGACCTTACATTAGCTTTATATGTGAACATGGCATTTGGAAACAGCTAGACAAAAATTTGAGTCATTTTTCAGCTAGTTTGTTTGTGGGTTGAGTGCAGATGGACAGCCAGTGGTCTGGGCAGCTGGCAGAGGCAGCCACGTCACTCTGCTCAGACTTGCTTAGACCTGAGACGCTGATTTTGATGGAGCAGGCATTAAAGTGCAACCTCACTCACTCTTCTTGATGGCAAACTTGCAGCCCTCCAAAGCTGAAGACAAGAAAAGGTCTTGCTGGAGGTGCTCCAAGCATTATGTAGGAAAGCAGGTTAGCCTCCCAACAAATATTCTGAATTGAAGTGCCTGTTAGGGCCGTATTTCAGTCTGAGCAGTCCACTGCAACTGCATGATCTTCTCTGTCCTCATTTTATTTGCAAATGACTCAATTAGCATCAGCCCATGCTGCAGCACCGTACCATGAGATGCAGTAAGGAAAATCAAGAGATTGGAGGAACTTTTGAAGACACTATGTGAGGCAGCACTGTGTGTTAGGAATGTGCACTGCCCTGCTGTGAACCTAAAGGGATAAAATCACAACAAAATGTTGGAAAAGCTCCGTGGAAGGATTGTGAGAAGAGTGCAATCCATTTGCTTTTCAAAATCACAGGACTTCAGTGGAGGAAGCAAACTTAAAACAGAATAAACACCAGTCAAGAGTTTTATACATAACAGTCTGCCAGATGAGACCTGAAATCTTCAGCTGTTGAATACTAGTTCTGAGCAAACAGATGATTAATTAATATTAAAAAGTTGCATAGCTTGTTTTTTTGTTTGTCCTACAAGAAGCATCTGCATTTCAAATGTTGGTAAGTCAAAGTAGCTTTAAATAATATAGAAGAGCAACATAGTCACTGCAGTATTTAATTTTGCTTTTTTTTCCCTGTCCTTTGTGCAAACACAGATTGAGCCAAAAACTGGACCACTAAGTGGTGGAATTCTTTTAACCATAATGGGATCTAATTTGGGAATAAAGGCAGAAGATGTAAAAAATATAACAGTGGCAGACAAGGAATGTCTTTTTAAGGAGGAGTTCTACTCTGTTTCCACAAGGTAATTGATGAATGCTTTTCACAAGATTTTAGAAGAAAAAAGGAACCTCTGTGCATTTTCAAGAAAAAATTATCTTCTTGTGGTTATAAAAAGTTACCATTTGAAGAAAGAACTATTGCTATGATATACCTACAATATTTCATAGTAACATGTCTGACTCTATTTGAAATTGTTATAAATTGTAATACAGCAACAAATTTACAATGGTGTACTACCATCTTGCTCCTGATTGAAGTTTTTTCCTTATTTGATTGAAAAACTTTCATAAGTTTCATATTACTGCACATATATCAAGACTATTTGTTTTTAAATTACAGGCATTCTACATGTGCATCTAGTGATTAAAACTTTGTTAAATCTGAACCACAGTGAAGCCAAGCATACAGGATTTATGGGAAAGTAGGCAAAACAAGAGGAAGCTTAAATCTCTTTAGTCCAGCCACAGAGTTTTTTGCCCAGGGACAGGGAGGGAGCCCAGAGCTTAGGTTTAGCTGTAGATGACTAAGCTTCATCTCAAAGCCAACAAGTCCATGGATGTTGAATTGCCTAAGCAGGTTGGTAAATGTTTTGTGGATTACTTGTCACACTCTTAAGCAGAGCCAAAAATTAAAACAGAATGCCTAAATTCTTCTAGGTAGGTATCTAGGTGTTTACTACAGATTATCTCAAGCTTCTAATTTTGAGAGGGAAACACTTTTTTGATATTAGCTGATGAAAAGCATAGCAGGAAAGTTCAGTAGTAATATTAAGAGTAGTGACATGTTTTAGGCAGCATGACTTTTCCTTCATTCACACTTGTAAGCTGCAATTGAAACCTTGGCTTTCTTTCCCTCCCTATAACTTAAAGTGTAACACAGTAACTTGTAGCTATTCCTGTGGCATGTTTTGAAAGTGACTTTGAAGATACCTAAGCAATATCTATGGATCAGGCATTTAGAAGCATTGCAGGACTGAAGAAGGTAAAGAATAGCAGTTTATTTCTTACTGCTTCCCAATTTTATTGCCATCACTCCTGCATTTACATGTATTCCCAATCAGTCATCTTTCCCCATTCCCTATTTTCAGGGTTTGCAAAAGCTGCACTGAATTGCAACATTGCCTTACAAGAATTTCCCCATCCTCTTGGCTTTTTTTAAAGTTTTTTTATATTTTTAAATGCATGGAAAGGAGCCAGAACTGAGATGACTGGTTCCTTGTATCATAGCAACATTACTGGTTTCCTAAATTCTGGCAGTGTAGTAATGGGTGAGAACAAATGCAACTTGCATCATGTCATTTATCAACAAATTAGTGGATTTTGAAGGATGTTCCCAAGTAGGGAAGCCTTAAAAAAGAAGTTGTCAAAATCTTCAAATAGATATCTTTAATTTTCTGTATTTGTCTTCTTCTGTTGTTTTGTTTAATTATTACTTTTTTATATATTAAATTTAAAAAATAATAAGTGCCTTGTCTTGCTCCCCTATCCCTCTGCAATTAAAAGCTAATCTTTTTAGGAGGCAGTGGCTCCCATGCACAGCAAGATTTAAGACACTTAAAGGGTGCTTTCTGGCTCTGCAGTGATTTAATTGTTGGCCTTCGAGAAGTCATTCTTTGTAGTTTTCCATTAGTAATGTGGGGGAAGGGAGGCAATGCCCACGCTGGGGAGGGGAGGGAACTTATCCAATTAAAATCTCTGCTACGATGTTTCCCCCACACCCCCCGGCCCCGGCCTCCGACTGCTTTCCCTAGCTTGACATATGGTAAAAATTCCTCCAAAGGCACCGTTTCCTGTTTCTGCCTGACATGAAGATACAACTTCCAAGAATACAGTAGAGAGATGATGAGGAACAGGCTCAGGCAGCCATACATGCCAGGACATGCAAGAATTCAGAGAATTTTGTCCATTTGCCAGTACCCAAGAAAAAAAGTCTGGAGTGATCTGCAGAGGGACTTGACAATCCTTTTATTATAAGTCCCGATTTAAGTACATTATACCCAGTAATTTGGAGTAGTTTTTTGCTGCCGTGGGGCTTTTTTATGCAGTCATGCACTGCTTAAGGAAGAACAGCAATAATCCTGGAGGGAAATAGTGACAGAAATGTGCAGTGATCCTCAGGGTGTGGCCTTTATGAAACTGTGTGACTGAGCAGGCTTGGAGCACTATATCTAACCTTATCTGACTGTATTATCAGCTCTCCATTAAGCATTTGTCCCAGTTTTCAAGTGTGTCAAATCCTTATTGCCTTTTCATGCTTTCATTCTGTGGTTTACCTGTTTGAAATAAAAATTTAAACATCCTAGCTGTCACTCAGTAGCAGTGTTAGTTCTAAGGCAGCATTTTATTGGCCAGTGTTCCTTGACTTCTGATTTTGCATGTATTATCTGTGAATTTATTTTCAGAGAACAGTAATTCCAAAGGGATTTTGATCATAGGTGTGAAAAGGCAGTAGTTTGAAGCTGAAAGGTAGCAAGATGCACAACAAAATTATCAGGAGTTAAAACACACGAAATTATAAGACAGCTGATGGTCTGATGTTTGCATCAAGGAGGTGGGGGCATCTTTGTGGTTTTGGGTTTTTTTAACATCACAAAGTCCTCTGTAAATCTTGTGTCAGATTGCAGAGTTTCAACTGACTTATGGGCTGAATTTGAGTCTTCTGCAGAAGGGACTTCTACTAACAGACTGCTAAAGTAGCTGGGTACAGTGCTCAGGTTTTGGTTTTACCAGCCTTTAGATAGACAAGCAAACTATTCTTGGATGGTTTTGCTGGGAATCTGAGGCACCACTGGATAACATAGTATAGGATGAAGCAAAGTTGGTGCTCTGTGTGTGGTAGCTCACATGCATTGCACTGGTAGTGCAGCTGTTATTTCTAACAGATAAGCTCACATTCTTTCTTTTTAGGATCGTGTGTCAAGTTGGACCAATGAATGAACAACAACAAGGTCAAATTGAAGTTAACATCAACGGAAAATTAGGTAAATCACCAAGTGAAGTGCTGTTTACATACCAGGTAAGTGCATTTTTTTCAGAGACCTGTTTTATACTTTGTGTATGACATTAGTTAAAGTTAAGCACTGAATCAGTTGTGTTTGTCTTATGTTTCATTAATAGCACTGTCATTGAAAAATATTAGAAAACACCTAATTCCAGCATTTCTATATACAAAAGGTGTACTAAAAATCAATTCTGATCAATAAATTGAGAGTTTTAAAATAGGATGATGTTTGCCATCCAAGTTAAAAAAATGTGGTGAAAAAGCAACTGGAATAAACTTATTCATGAGTAACATAATATCTCTTAAGTATCACTATTAAATAAAAAAAGTCAGCACTGCAAAAAATTAGGTATTCTCTAGATACATGGTGCTCTATTTTAATCACGATATTTAGTCTAGGCAATTTTCTTAATTAGAAGAATGGATGCAGAGCAGCTGAAGAATAAGTAATGAAGGTACATTAATTTCTTTAATAATTTATTTCATTCGAAAGTATGGCATGCAGAGCCACAGACAGCGTGATGTGTGTTCATATTACTTATGTGCTTTGTTTTCAGAGTGACTATGAAAGAGAATTTCATTTCTGTGTTAATTACTTTGCTCTAAACATGGCCCTAGCTTATAGCTGGTCTAGTCTGTGGTTTTAGCAGCAAGTAGCTTTATCTGTATCTATGAGGTCTTCAAATTTTTTAAGATCATGTGATAGTTGAGAGGTTTAAACAATATCCGTCCCCATACTGATAGTTAAAATTAGACCTATAAACTATAAAACTATAAAACATAACTTGTGTGTTAGGCTTTTATCTTCTCCCTTATTTAAACTTCTGTTTCATTAATTCTTCATGTCTTGTGAGAAGTAAAGTAAAGGAGTCAGCAGTAAGAAGTGGAATAAGACAAGATTGACATTTAACTGAGAAGAGGATATTCTTGTTTTCACAAAATAGGCTAGAAGTAGATTTTGGAGAAAAACCATACCCTCTTTGCTTGACTATGTCATCTGTTCCTTTGTGGAAATGTAGGTTTCAATCTTGAACAAAGAACAATGGTATAATCTCCCATGCATATGTTTACAGTCTCTAGGACAGAGACTATGACAGTAAGACCCACATGAGATTTTGACATACATCTGTTGGGTATGTTCTGCACCAGTTCTCCTGTACTTCTGTGTGTAAAGATTTTCCCATGATTTCCATGAAAAGCATGTGAAGTTATTATGGAGTGGGTTGAAATGTTACCTGAGCCATAGATGCTTTGAATCCTGTCTTTAGACTTGTTTTGGTGTGATTCCCTGCTCAGCCCATCTGAGAGGTACATAAGGAGCCACTGCTTTTGGCCAGTTCAAGGAAAGATTCTTAATTGCCTATCAATGAGGTGCTAGGAGAAGTAGCTGTGCACAAGCATCAACTAGGTGGATGTTTTCCTGCAAGTCCAAGCCTGCATTGAAGTTACTGAAAAATCAGATGCCTAAGCCAACTGCTAGTAAAGAGTATTTTTATTTACTGCAAAAATCTTACCATGTGGACCCTATTTACAACATGGAGAGCATTGACAAGTAATACCATTCACACCTTCAAACTGGTGATATTGGTTTCTAGTTTCATTTCTCTTAATTCCACAGGAAAATGAAGCCAGCTTTGGACTATAGTAGGATTGAAGTCAGTATGGGTTGTCACATTGACACACACCTCTACAAGTGTGGCACAAATGCTTTGGCATGAGAACAGACAGTCAGAGCAGACAGTTGCATCAGCTAATGTTGGCTTAAAAGCTGCAGTCTTGTTTCAGTGCTTTTTTCAGACAGTTCTTTGGTGACTTCTTTCAGCAGACACGTAGAATCTGTGCTTTGTGTAAAACCTCTTCAACTCAGTATATACAAAGGAAAGAGAATAATCTTCTTTCCAAGAGCCCTCCTAAAATAATTTTTTTGTATGTATTTCTCTGTTTGTTTGGGACATGGGATGACTACCCTTCTGCTGGTAACTACTGTTTTCACTGTGAGCTCTGACCACTTGAAGAAGAATAGCTTCATCTTTAACAGTGACTGTTCTAATTGCAGCATGTGGCATGACAGGGCAGAAGTGCACAAGGAGACACTGGAGATGCTTATCCTGGTGTGTCTGTGTACACCAGAGGTATCACCATATACCCCACTGTCTCAGCCTTGTACATGTGATTAGTATCTACCACCAAAAGCACTTATCAAGTAGACTGGTATAAGAAAGAATTTTTTGTATGATGAGAATGGTGAGTCACTAAAAGTTGCCCAGAAAAGCTGTATCTGCCTCATTATTGGAACTGTTCAAGCCAGGTTGGATGGGGCTTTCAGCAACCTGATCTAGGGAAAGGTGTCCCTCTCCATGGCAGGGGTGTGGGGCTAGGTGAGCATTGAAGGTCCCTTCCATTCCAAACTATTAGTGATTCTATAAGTAGTACTACATTTGACTCTTGTTGATACCCAGTCTGAACAGTGTGAGTCATTTTTAAAGGTGGATTGATGAGCCTCAGTAGTTAGAAGAACTTGAGGCTCAGACTCATGCTTCTTTCCTGTCTGCCAGCACAGAGCATTTCAGAACTGACAATGTCCAAGACCTTCATGAAACGGGTCAAAAATCCATTTAAAAGGGAAGCCATGGTTTCAATTTAAAATTATTTCTGAACAAAAAATGCCTTGTTGCCTGTGCTGTACAGTAAATACCTATATTTGCTGCACAACAGGAGAAGAAAGCTTTATGTCTCCCTACCCATCACAATTTCTCTCTCCAGTCTGAGTTCAGTTCAAGTACAGTCCCAGTTAAATTAAATTCTGATGACCCAGTCATCCTCTGCTGACATTTCTATTTTTTCACTATAAGCAGGCTCAGGCAATAACCATTCTCCTGTTTAGTGAAATAGAAATGAACTTATGCTAAATTTTAATATCCATGCAGTATCTATGCTGTACATCTGGAGCACTGACAGCTTGGCTGGTTTCTGAGCAGGTGGAGCAGTAACATGGCTAAAGGCCAGTTCTGCTTTTTCATTTGTTGTTAACTTTATCTGATTTGCTTGTTACTATGGCAGTGAGAAGCAGTCTCAAAGGAAGGAGTTAAGCTTTTCCAAGGTGTATGGCCCAGATTTGCTGATCCCATACAGTAGTGCTGGTTCTTTTCTCAGAGCATCTCTTCTTTAGATTCAAGGCACCAGGACAAGAGCTTGCAGCTGGTTCTGGCATCTCCAGCACTTGTTTGTCAGAATAATTTTGAGGTTTAGGCTGTGCAGGTTAAAATTACTATATGGTTTCAGAAAACTCAAATAAATCTAAGGTGGTGAAATTAGAGGTAGAACTTAGCAAAAGTATAGTACATTTCTTTGGTGCTGAAGGTAGTTTAGGAGCTGGCTTGGAAAAAATAACTTCATGTAAACAGGATGTCAGTTTACTTAATGAGATGAATAACCAAAAAGAAGAAGGGAGGATAAATTAGAGCCTGACCTGAAAACAAACATGAACACCATTATTCATAGTACTGGAAGTTTGAATGTGAAATGAACAGCACAGTTACATTTAACAAGATGCATTTTTCCACCTTAATCTACCCCCAAACTTGGCAGTTTCCTCTTACCTGCACCCATCCTCTGTTTTGCTTCTTGATGTTTGAAACAATTGCTCAGGGAGCTCTCACCAGAGCAGTGCCTCAAGGCTTTCATGGAGGGTTTCAGCTCACTCCTTGATTTTTCTCCCTGAGTCATTGCCTCAATATATTCCTTTTACACTGTAGCTGGGGGCTTTGGGTGGGTTTTTTTGTGGGCAAAATTACATGCTTGTTGCCATTATGATTGATGCTGAGAAACCACACATCCGCAGAAGTCTGGAATTGCTTCCAGAGGTTCTTATTTTATTCTTAAGTCCTGCAGTACATCTTATTTGTGTGTCAGTCTGCATGGGGGTCAGGAGAACTCCTGGACAGCTGAGAGTTTTAGTGGAGTTGGCCCTTATTCATGTGAGTATTATTAGTCTTAACTCTCTATAATGTATGCCATGCATTTAGATCCCACCATGCAGTACTCATGATTCTGCTCAAGAGCTGCCCATAAACACTGGATGTATGCTAGTTCAGACTTTCCAGTCATGCATGCTTCCATTTCTCCATCAAACCTGTCAGAAAAGCTCTCTGGTCTTTTCAGAAAATCATGTGGTGTCTGCCTCATGATAAAAAGATGCTGCTTTCAGTCCCAATAATAAGTCATTTAACATACCAGCCCTTTGCTTAAGTGTCCTATCCACTGCAGCCAACATACAATTGCCAGGCAAATTCTCTGCCTGGGCACCTGGAGTGCCTGGAAGAGTTTGATCAGTTTACATGGTGTAAGGTTTGGACAAAGCAGCCCCAGAAATGCAGGACTCAGCTCATCTCTCTGCTGTTGCAGAAACCCAGGAACTGACTTGTGTTATGGATACTGTGATGAGGAGAGCCAGTGGGTCAGGTCAGCCACTGCGGTGAGCACCAGGCTGCCAAGAATGCACAATGGAAATTCTCTGGTTGAATATCCTGTGAGTGGGTGGCTTGTCTGAAGAAACAAGAAACAGGCTCCCTTGAGTCTGAGAAGGGAGGGAAGTTGAGGGGGAAAGAGCAGATCCTAATGGCATGAGTTCCTCATTCAGAGGTTTAATTTAGCTTCTGTGGTTACCTTTACAGTCCATGAAATGACATTTTGACCTCCAAGAAGCTGGCTGGTGTCTACAGCACTTCATAGGCTATGCCTTTCATTTTTGTGTGCATAATATGCAAGAGTTGGCAGAATAATTTGGCTTTCAGTGTGAGGCACATAATTTTGGTAAAAAATTACTTCTTCAAGAGCCAAAACTTACTGCAGCTAGAACCAGCATGAGAAGAGGGAAGAGTCACTTGTGAAGGAAAGATGGATGCAATAAAGGCAAAGCAGCAACATGGGCTGTACCTTTGTGAAAATCTTATCCACATCTGCGTGCACTTTCATCAGGTCTTGGAAACAGCATCCCTGTTCTCTGCTTGTGTGGAAGCACAAGAGCCCATTCCTACTTGTGAAGAAGTGCACTTGCATCAAAGGCAAACCCCCAAATGGAGGTCAGTGTCTACAGGAGCCAACAAAAGGGAGCTTAGGTGGCTTTGCCATTTGCTGCCCATCATGTCCTTTTGAACACCTCCATCTGTTGCTGGCTTCCCCTTGTGCTGCAGCTGGCATCTCTCACAGCATCACGGGGATATACTCTGACACCATCCTCTTTTCCCTCCCCAGTTGTCTCTCTGCTTGTGATCTGGCACGGTTGTGTTTTTTCCAGCATCCCACTCTGAAGCATAGACTTTATGCCAAGGTTTCTGTGCGTCTCTGTCCCTCCTCTGCTGCTGTCCGACTGTTCTTGAATTTCTGGCCCCTCCTGTGATCCACCAGTAGCCTCCTTGGTGGTTCATTGTTTCTCTCTTTGATTTTCTGCATTAGTGAAGGATAAAGGGCAAGCAGTTTTATTTCAGTGGTGTAGTTCATGGGCTAGAAACTGCTTACCACAGATGGATACCATAGTAGACAGTATCCCTTATTTACAGAGTGAAGTCCAGGAATTCCTCTGGGAAAAGGAAACTTTGTATGGATGAGGTTGTGCTTGATGACAGACAAATGGAAAAGCAGAGAAATGGATGAAGAAGACACGTAGGATTTTGGTGATGCTCCATGGGTGTGCACTCCTCTTGTTCTTGGAGTGTGCAAGGGACCAGAAGTGAGTTGGCTGGACATGACAGTGCAAACCAGGAAAGCTGCAGAGCAAACAAATTGAGTGAAAAAGAACATGAATTGATCTGGAAAATCCAATCCCAGATGCAAGATGGGTGAGCAAAAAAGAGGCTGTGGGAATGGCTCCCTTTCACACCTCCTTATCTTTAATTGCAAAGAAAAACATGAAAACCCAGGAAACAAAACAAAAGTAGGAATAACCCCACTGCTAGGCAGGTAAAAACAGGCTTTGATTTGACACCAGCAGACCACAGAAATCTAAAATGCTAGGAGCTCTCTCTGAGAATTTTCAGACTACAAATGGTATTTTTTTACTAAAATAGAAGTAAAATATTTGAAGAAATAAGATACCACCTTCCTAACTCTGCAAAAAGACTAATTTCTACTCAAAATATGAAAGATTTAAAAGTTCATTCTAGATTAATAAACAGGATGAAAAATGTAAGAGCTAAATGTGAATGCTCAGAGCATCTACAGTAGCTGTGTAAGAGCAGCAGTCATGTACAGTGCTAATAAGCCAGTTCACGTCTAAATGTGATTATAAGTGGAACAGACATGGAGATAATTTACCCTCTAGCACACAGAAAGCATGAAACTACAATGAAAAATGTTTCTGCATTTCTGTGAACAGATTTTTAAGGAAGGGGCAAAAGATACAAACAAAGCAAGCAAAGAAGAGATTTCTGGCTGTGATGAAGAAAACAGGACACTGGAAAATGGCCTGAACATGGGCCAGCTGGAGCTTTTTTGGCAATATTTTTCTTTGGAGTTTTTTCCAGTCCTTCTGTGCTGATGAAGCAAGGATAAGACAGTGACACACAGGCATGCAAATGTCATATCAGGTATTGCATTGGTATTACAAAGAGAATAAATGAATTTGCTACTAAACGTACTCACATTATTTGAACATTATGTACCAAAAGCAATGTACAAGTGTTGCTGTCTCACTGCTTGGAGCAGATAACCGCTGCTTTCAGGTAAACCATAGCAACAGGATGACTACTAACCACAGGTATAAAAGCACAAGAGGTAACATATTTATAGCATTATTATCCTTCCAATAAGGATAATAGCCTTGTGGCTATCAGAGCATTGGGAAAACTACTTATCAGTTCAGGAATACTTACCTAGCAGTCTGGTGCAAGATGGAAAAGTTGGGTTGCAGGTGGACTTTGAGATCTTTAACTAAACATTATTACATCTTAGTAGGATTTAAAGAAGATTTATGTGTAAATTATGTCAAGTGCTCAGATTTCCCATTGCAAACAGGTCAGACCTACAAGCAAGAAATCCTGTTTAGATCAGATAATTTTTTCAGGATAAATCATGCAGTAGGGAGCAAGTTGCATCTGGTAACAAGTTGGACTAAATGATGATTGAAGATCACTCCCAACTGAACAATTGTACTGAATTTTATTCTGAACTGCATAGCTGTGGATTTGCACAGGTTTTATCAAAACTGCAAATCCACTTTCTACAAACACAGGGTATGATCGTGAGAATGAAAGACAGTGGGGAGTCCTGGTGGCACAAAGTCCCTCTGCTGGGAGATGGCTTACCAGACTCTTCAAAAACCAGGCCACTGAACACCTGACAGACATTGGAACAGGCTTTTTCAAACTAGACTATCAAAAAACCCTCATAACAAGGTAGCCTGTTATTGCAGAAAATATTTATGCTCTAACATTAAACTACCTGGAAGACATGAACAGTATTTTCCTGATGACAAAATAAGTATAGACCTGAAAAAGCATTCCTCCATTTCAAGCAAAATAAGGAAAAAAAACTGAAATATATTTGAATTATTTTCTATATTTAAAGGAACTATAAAACAAAGGTTAAATCATCATTTGCAGGGTTGTTTAAATTTTACTGTATCCATAAGAAATGAAGTATTTCCAAGTTCTTGCTAGGGCTGATGTTTTCCAGAAAAATTATTACAGGGCTGCTACAAATTCCATACAGGACACATTATCTGTTCTGTTTAACATCATAATTGCACTGAGCACTGCAGTGTGATGTTACAGTGATGTTATATAAAGTGTGAGTTCCCCCGGGTGTCTTCTGACAGAGCCAACAAAGATCTCAAGGTGCAGAGGGCTGAAAAAGAAAGCAAGGT
Organism: Pseudopodoces humilis; assembly: GCF_049639895.1. Lineage (NCBI taxonomy): Eukaryota > Metazoa > Chordata > Aves > Passeriformes > Paridae > Pseudopodoces > Pseudopodoces humilis. The sequence continues at coordinate 53,599,836 of NC_142204.1, forward strand.
ATTTATCATGACAGCAGGTGTACTTCTGATTCAGAGATTGAAATGAAAAAAGGGCAGAAAGAAGGGGAGAAGAAATCCTTGAGGGGATTTGGAAAAGAATAGCGTCACTGATGCTGCAGCACTTGAGGTTGGAGGCTTATCCGTCCCATTTGTAACAGCTGAACATTCAGGTTGAGTTCAATTTAAAGGGCTCTTGGTAAAAGCAGCATTTTTATTATCCCTCAAATAAGGTTTGCACTGACAGATTTACTGTCTGCCCCTTGTTTCTTTTCTCTGCAAGGAGAAGGAATCTCATGTAGGACTTTGGTAAGCAACGTAGAACTGTGGGTCAGGTGCAGCTTTGCTAGGCTGCATAAGATGAGACTCCGTGAGATGAGACTGAACCTGGCAGCTTCCCAGGGTCTGTATGTGTCTGTCTGACTGCTGAGTACCATGGGAAGGGGCTGCCTTCTCCTCAAGTAGTACAGTTCTTGTTTGCAGTTTCGTATCACCAGTGATGGCACTTTATTGGATTAACTTGGCATTCAGTGAAGTATCATTCTCCTCTTGATCCTATCTACCTAATTGCCTTTTTGAAAAATGCTTTCTGGTTGAACATTTGCATGACCCTACTTTTTTTTTTATTAGTACTCTTAAGAAGGCCAGGTGGGCCGACAGGCTTTATTCTTCGAGCCATCCATGAATATTTTAGAGGAGCAATAAAACTTATTCATAGCACATTGGTTTTGCAATAAAATTATTATTAAAATTGTTTAAATTCTTGATAATTTATTTCAGCTGCTTACTTTTTTCTGGCAGGTCCTTAAGAGGAAGGGAAAGAGAGAAAATATGAAACAGAAAATAGCAAATTAAATATTATTCCTTCCAAGTTTACGGTAACAAAGTGTTAGCAGTCATGCTGAAGAATTCCTCTGTACACAAAATATTGTTCAGCTTCTCCTTATTAGATCATCTTTATGAGGTGTCCACATTGTTTGTTCCCTGGAGAGCTCCTGGTATTTGCAGAATTACTTTAAATGTGTTAAATATGAATATTTTGAATTAAGCACTTTTAAAATAGTCTTTTGAGGGGCAGCTGTGAGATCATCAATTAAAGACAAAATAAGGGTTAGCCATAACCATTCCACCTCCTCTTTGTCTGCTCTCTGTGTTAGTTCCCAGAGTGGTTCTTGGCTCCAGTTTTCCATTCAGCCTGAAGTGCAACTGAGATGTGTCTGCACAATGGATGCATGAGGGGTGGGTGGTGAGTTCTCCTGTCTGGTGCAGCTGAGCTTTAAGTTACAAGAAGTGGAGTCTTTATAAGACAAAATTAAAAACAAACAATTTCTGTGGAAAATAGAACAGATATATCTTCCACATTCCCCTTACAGCTGTGTTTTTCAGAGATAACTTTGCTAGCTGGTTACCTCTGCAGTCCCATTCCTAGGGAGACAAAGGCAGGCCACCACTAACAAATCCCCCAAAGACAATGATGCTGAGTGGTTCGACTTCAGGTTTCTGGCTCACTCTGCCTTTACTGAATGCTGGCAACAGAGACAGCTGAGCCCTGCCAAAGGGACCCATCAGATAACCCAGCAGAGCTGTAACCAGACAATTATTTCCCACTTTTGGTAAGAGAAAGGGATATGGCTGTCCAGCTGAAGTCGTTAGCAAGTTTCTTTTCATTCGTTGTGCTGAGGTTGCAGAGAATAGTGTGCATGATGCTTCAGAAACCGTTAGTTCTTTCTTTGTTTCCTCAGTCTATGTTTAAAGGCCTACTTTAAGTGCTTTCTTGTTCACTTTCTTCCTAAGCCTGTCCTTGGAGCCTAGCCTTCCAGAGGAGGTAGCATTTAGGGAAAAGGCTACAAATTTTAAACAGATTTTTTCAGAAGTTGAGGGAGAAAGAATTTGTCTATACTTTCTTTCTTGAGCGGTTCATGAGGAATACTTCAATACTGAAAGCTATCCTAAGCATGCTATGCAGCTAATCATTACTGTGGATAATAGTCCAGCATGGTTAACAATTTATAGCAATTAGGATTTAATTCAAACTTAATAAAAGGTATGGTTTTCTGTCCATGTGGTAAGGTTATGCTTAAAGTATTTGACCTATTTTTATAAACTATTTATTAACTGTGTATTTCATATACAGTTTTAATTGTAATCTTTTTAGCAACAATATTCTGTTGTACAAAAGCAGAAATGAGTCCTTCCTATAAAGTGCATATGTAGACTTACTCTAATTTAAACTTCAAATATGATCTTTAAAACTGACCCCCTAAAACTTTTTATTTATTCTGGTGTGTCTTGTTTCAATCTTGCTTAAATCAGCAGGCAATTAAATCCAAATATGAGGATGCACTGACAGGGTTATATAGACCTAAATGAGCTTTTAAAATGCTTGAAAATTACTTTGAGTGACTTCCCTATATAAAATCTTGTAACCTGAGTGATGTATTAAATTAAAGCTAAATCAAAGGTTAGTGCGTGAGCACAGTCATATGCTCACTCTTGAGGAGTGAAGGGTTTACAAACAGATTTCTCTCGGGGAAGAAAAGCAATTGACACCCAATTAGTTAAAGCATATTCCTAAAGCTCAATGACTCGAGAGCAAATTATAGTTGTCATTGTGGATTTGTGAAGTGTGCTGAACCATGATGCATTCCTTCAGAGGGAAGTTGCTTAGACATGAAAGTATAAAAAAAAAGCAGAACATGTAAGAGTTTTCCATGCTTCTATAATATCTGAGCTTAAATAAAACAAATTTGTAAAGTAACCATGAAGTCAGCTGGATGCATTTTTATGGATTCCTGCTGCTTGTTAAAAACTTGTTGATGACTCACCAAGCTTTGAAGTGAAATGCGATATATCATTCCCTTCCTGCAACTGGTGGGGCCTTGGCTCTGTAGCTGTAAGCTGTCACAGAGATGGTCTGTGCCTGAGCAAAACGACATGAGAGAAAAGGGTTTGCTGCATGACTAGGGAGAGGTGGCTCTGTTGCTCTCTGTCTCTGAGAAGGGCTTTTCCTCCTTCAAGTGGAAGATCAGTGCTGTGTGATAGTGATGAAGGAAACCCTCATTAGCAAGGGAAGTTTTCAAACTTCTTTTCTTTGTCTTTATTTGCATGTGCTTCATATGAAATAGCCCCAAGCCTGGGCTTTATTATCAGTCAACCATTTTAGCAAGATTATGCAAGAGGAGGAGAACAGCTGTCTCCATGTAAATACAAATATACATGAGTCTGGGAAATAAGCTTGTTACATTTTTCAACTCATTTAAGAAAAGCTTATGTTTTAATATGGTGAAGCAGTACAGTTGTACATCAGAAAAGGCATCACCTATTCACAGCCTCCCTTAAGGTCTTGATCTAGTATGCTTCAGCAAGCACAGGATCAGGTTCCCTCATAGCAATGCCCCAGCCTAATGTACCAGCCACATGCTCAGACCTGGCATCCTGTCTCTGTGTGCAATGCCCATGGTGCTGCCTGCCCAGGACATGGTGCTGCCTGCCCAGAGCACAGTGCTGCCTGCCCAGGACATGGTGCTGCCTGCCCAGAGCACAGTTCTGCCTGCCCAGGACATGGTGCTGCCTGCCCAGGACATGGTGCTGCCTGCCCAGGACACGGTGCTGCCTGCCCAGGACACGGTACTGCCTGCAGGCCCAGCAGCTGTGGCCCCATGGGTGCGAGGGCTGTGGCACGTCTGCAGGCGTGGTGAGGCGTGGGGTCAGCAGGCAGTGTCACCCGGAGCCGGCTGGAGGCCACATCACGCGGCTTGCTCGGCTTCGGTCATCCCCTTGATTCAGCAGCTTCAGTGTGGTCCTGAATGAAGATGCTTTTCTCAACTGGAAGCAGAAACTACTTAGCGACGAAGTAATTAAATCATGCTGCTCATGAAAAGCCCTCACTGTTAATTTACGGTATTTGTTGGAGCTCCCAGAATACAATCATTTACACAATACACAAAGACTGTATTGAGAACAAAAGTAGGGAACTTCTGGAGAAATTTAAATATAAAACAATTTTTATAACAATTTGAAGTGTGTCTGCTTGATTTAATTGGCTATAAGGAACCCACTCCAAGGTTCTAGGTACATTAAGACAATTTGAGCATTTTCTGATTTTCTTTCTTTGCAACTTTATTGGTCAAGAATAGGTTAACAATTTTATCACAGTTATTGAGAGCCTTATGAAATAAAGGGAATCTTTATACTCTTTCTGTTTTAGTGTGAGTTTTGAAAACCTTGTTCTTTGTCTCCTGTAGCTGGCACAGAATATAGGAAAGGGTAAGAAAAGATGAAGACTCAGCCATAAAGAAGAGAGAAATCTTAAATCCTGGTATGAAACCAGGAAATCCAACAGAAAGCCCTCACAATCTTAATGGCAGCACATTTTGTGATAGGGAATTGAAACTTGTATAAAGCCTCATAAAATACAATAAAGAAAAATGTGCATTCACATTACCTGTTACTTCTTTCAACATGAATAGTAAAATATTTTGTTTTATTTTAGAAGATTTGTCCATCATTGCTCTAGTTTTATTCTTTTTCAGGTCGTAATATTAAACTTATATTACCTCTTAAACTAAGTAACACTAGTATAAATTTTATTTTAATTTTCTCACTTAGTTTGACCATCTTCTCTTTGCAGGAACCTCATCCTTCTCAAATAAGACCTGAAAGTGGTCCACAAGCAGGTGGAACCAGACTTACCATCTCTGGTGTAAATCTAGCCACTGGTTCCAAGAAGGATGTTCAAGTTTCAGTCGGTAGCCAGCCCTGCAATGTGTACGTAGCCTGAGTAACTAACAATACAGAGCTGTTTCCAAAAAAAGCACCAACCTTTTCTGCCCTTTATAAATTAAACAAACCCCTTGTCTATATCTTCGTGACTCCTCCCATGCAATGGAGTTCTGCACATAACATTGAGACAGAAACTCAGAGGCTTCAGCGGATGGAGCAGCTGTAAAAACACCTTAAGTGGGAGAATTTAGATGTCCAAAGATTTCTCCACTTTTTGCTTTCTCTGCTATATGGCTGCTTCAAACCCACTTTCACCCATGCTTTCACTCAGCATGTCCTCAGTGGTTCTGTATTTAATATTAATTTTCTAGTCTCCCATACTTTGCTCTTCTCCTTTCTTTTTCCTTTTATTAATTGCTGCCCTTGTTTTTTCTCAAAAAAAAAGGAAGGGCACTAAATGTGCTGACCCTGCATTGTTCCTGTGTTTGTACACTGTTTGTTGTTATATCCTATTATCTATTTTTTTAAAAAGCTTGAGTGATCTGACAGAATTGTTATCTTCTCTCATAACTACTTGGTACCCAGCAAAAATAGAGCCCTGGTTTTGTTTTCTGGAGTTTATAGTAAAATAACACAAAACTCCATAATGTTAGTAACAGAAGATGTTTCCTCTTTGTTTTCTTCTCCAATTTAGTACTGAATTTGGAGACGAGATCATCTGCATTACAGGACGTAATAACAAGGTTGAACCTGTTCTAGTCATAATGAACTATGGGGGCACAAGAATTCCTGTACCACAGCTGTTTACATACAGTGAGAATCCTACTGTCACCAAATTCCTCCCAGTAAATAGCTTCAGCAGGTAATGAAATGTTTGTCATAATTTTTTTCACAACTAGCTTTAGATATGTGTAATATGTAATAAAAATATTAAATAGAGAATTGTTTGGAATAAACTCCTGTGCTCTATCAATGTACACATTTAGGTATGTAGGGTTTGTGGTCTTAACTGCAATCGATGTTTGAAAGTATTTTGTTTACTTCCAAATTTTCATCCCTTTTCAAAGGTCAATGTAAAAAGTGTAACAGCATGACCTAATAGAACATTAAAAATAAACTTGTCTGTGACTTCTCTTGGAGATATTAGTACCTGTCTCCTTGAATATTGAGTAATCTTGTATAAAATAGGATTTGTTTTTAATGTTTCCTTTTCATTTTTGGTTGGGTGACTTTGGGGCCTGGAATTTTTCTTTGGTAGATCAATAGTGATTTACCCCATGGAATTTAAATGACTGTTTTTTCTTCTATATAAACTAAAGCCTATTTTTATGGATTGCTTTGAGGTATACTATTCCTCTAAATCCATGTCACTTCAATGACTTTAATTCCCACTGGCAACTTGCATTCATTCTTCTGCTTATGTGAATGTTTTATTTTTTAAACAATGTGCTGCAAATAAAAGTGAATAGAGAAGCCAGGTCCCTACAGACCTGTGGAAAATATACTTTCACCTTTGTCTCTATGTGTGTATTGTAGGCAGAATGATTTTAATAGTAATATTGGAGAAGTAAAACAAACAAAGTTTGGCATCAATGTACAGCCAAAAATCCTGGCAAAGCAATGTGTACTTTTTTCAATTTTGCTGTTTTAAATAGAGTTTTAAGTTGACATTGATCTTTTAAATGCTTTCTTCATCAATAGCTTTAGCAGAAGTCCTTTTTCTAGGACATCTAACTGTCATATAGGCATTATACATAGGTTTTTTTCAGTGGAACCTGTAGCAGTGCAGGATGAAGCAGTGTATAGCTTTGGTAGTCTGCCAATGACTTGACTCCTTTTTTTAATTCTGTCTTGCAGTGGAGGGAGAAATATTACAGTAACTGGAACTGGTTTTGAGCTCATCCAGACTTTCTCACTGGTGGTATATGCAGAGCGTCCAGAAGCAGGGAGGATGAATCAAAAAAGGGTAATTTTCTTTCTTTTCCCCCAAAGGCGTAACACTGGATGTACAACATATAATCTGTTCAAAAACTGCATATAGACTTTCCCACTGGACTCCACTGGGCTTGGACTGAAATAAGGTTTGAACAGATCCCTGAGTCTGTTCAGGGTTTTCTTGTGGAAGAAGATCTTGACTTTCCTACCATCTTGCCTTACATTCACTTGTACTTTGCAATCTTCTGCTTTAAAATTGATTTCATTCAATATGGATAAGGATAAAAGATGTATTTCAGAATTTGGAGGTGTTTGTTTTTTCTTTATCTTTCTCCTTCTCCCCCTGCAAGCATTAGCAATTTGCATGAAGCAGGATTTAAATCTAGACAATGCAGACTACTCTGCTTTGCACAATCAGTTTCTTTTATTTCCTCACATCTCAATGAACCAAGTCTTCTTTTCTTTGTTGCTTCATGCATATCCCACCTGCAACAGGTCACAAAAAGCTGTGAAAAATAACATTTTAAAAAATCCTTGCATCTCCTGCTAAGAGGAACTGACATTACCAATAGTCTCAATTTCCCCTACTTCTAGTGAAGATCACAATTTAATGACATGATTTAGACCTTAGAGTGATCTTTCAGTAAGAGCACTTTAAGACTCTTTCTAAGGTTTGCTCTTCATTGTAAGACTGTCTTGTGAGCCATAAAGAGTTTTGTATTTATATGCATGATTCAACTTTTAGAGTATGCCAAAGCCAGCTGGATTGGGATCAATTAGAACCCAATTCCTAAAGATTTTTAAGAGGAAAGCTGCCTACATTTTTTAGGCCATAAACTTCAAAAGGTAATTATCTTGATAATCTTGACTCCCAGGACAATCTGAAAATCTATTTAGCATTCTTGACTGTGTTTATCAACATTTCTCACACCTCCTCTTATGTATATTCAACCTATTAGCTTAAGTCAGCATTACTTATAGCATGCATTCTTCGTTAAGACTTTGCAAACTAGTCAGCTTTTCTAATCTTTTGGTTTGCTTTCACTTACTCAACAACCAGTAATGTTGGGGAGAAGCTATCAAGATGCACTGAGTCATGAAGTGAGAAACAGAGGTGCTGATAGAATAAGTATTGAGGGTTCCTATTACTGTTGATGTTACTGAATGACTGAAAGTGTCAGGCTAAAAACATTTGTTGAATTGAACATTTGTTACCTTGAGTAGCAGAGTGACAACTGTTGAATTTTATTCCAAAATTCCACTTAATAATTGTATTGAAGTTCAATGAGGTATTATGTGGTATAAGTAGAAAAGAATTGACCCAATCTACTTAAAGGTACAGAAGATGATCAGGATTAAGGGTGACATGTTAACTTCCTAATCTGAGTGGAATTTGATGGTATCAGTCCAGTGGCAAAGAGCCATGAAAATTGGAGGCAATTGGAGGAAACTGATCCATAGCCCAAGCTTCTTCTGCAGACAACTGCTAGAATATAGTGAATCAAGGATTTATCTCCATCAACAAATTTATTTCATTTTCTTTTTCAAAAATACTTTATGCTATGGTACTTCTACTGTATAGAGAGGATATAAATTAAGTGTTTTTATTTCTACAGTCTAAAGTTACGAGCAGTTATGTACAGAAACAAATCTGACTCTGAAATGTGCGTGTTCTTCTTCTTGTCTTGTTTCTTACAGTTTTATGGAAAGGTTGTTACAAGACTTAATGAAACCACAGTGGTTTTTTCTTCCCCTCCAATACTGGAAGACCCAGAAAACTATAACATTACCACTGTTATTCTAATGGATCATTATAAATTGGTTGTGAAAAATGAGAGCCACTCCTTTGCCTATGTCGCAGACCCAACTTTTGAAAACTTCACAGATGGCATCAAAAAACAAGTCAACAAACTTATTAATGCAAAGGTAAACGTGTCAAAAGTTGTGCTTGCTCATTTTTTCCTTGAAGCATGTTTGGAATTTTTCATTCCTTTCTCAAAGCCTTAACAGGTGTTTGTTGCTATACCCCAAATTCTTGGTAGAGTCCCTTACCTCTGCTAGACAATAAACATTGACAGCTCCCATTTCCTCCCCACACCCCTTCTCAGAGAGAGTTCCTGTCTTTGTAGCCGAACTTCGGGTTTGCTGAGAATGCCCCCTCCTGCTGAGTCTGGCATTTGCATTTGGAAATGCCCTCTCCCAGCAGACCTCCCAAGAGCTGGAAGGGATCTCATCTCACACCAGGAAGGAAGGGAGAGGAATCACATAACTCCCAATCACTCCGCTGTTGTGTAGGCTGCAGTGCAAATCATATCTGCTGCTAAAAGTGCAATGATAATTCAGCGTTTTATTTTCTGTCTAGGGCAGTAACCTGAACAAAGCCATGACGATAGATGAGGCCCAGGCGTTTGTGGGTGATGAGCCTTGCAATATAAAAACTCTAACTGAAACGGACTTATATTGTGAGCCACCAGAAGTACAGCCTCAACCAAAGAAACGGCAGAAGAGAGATACCATCAATAACCTTCCTGAATTCATTGTAGGTTACCTTTTCTGTAGAATTTAGTTTTGTGTATCAATAACACTTTTACAGTGCCTCTTGACTGAAGTAATTTGTTCTCCAAAGCTGTTGTAGTACTGTGAAGAAGCTCTTTGCAGTTCTTTCTTCCTCCAGCTTCTGCCTACTGCATAAAAGATGTCACACGTAAAGAGCAGTCTCAAGGCTGCCAAATGCCTTCTACCTTCATCATAAAGAAATGTAGAACTCTAGCCAGACAGACTGAGGATCTTTCTTCCTCATCTGAGCAAAATTAAATTACTTCATGGAATAAAGTGCTAGTAACCCAAATTCAGTGTAAAATATTCAGAAATATTTCCTTTGTTTGGCAGTTTCAGCTAGAAATTCACTTGTGAAAATTACTAAGAATTTAGAGTGCAATTGAGAAGTGGACCGCCTTACATTTGAACTTGTTGAGACAAATGTCTGTTTTTATCTAACTAGGTAAAATTTGGACTCCGGGAATGGATCCTTGGAAGGGTGGAATATGATAATCGTGTGACTGATATCCCACTGAATCTTATTTTGCCACTGGTACTTATTCCTATGATAGTAATCATTGGCATTTCTATCATCTGTTACAGGTAAGTTCTTCTAATTAGGTGTTTTTGTTTCCCTAAAGCTTTCAAGGTACTACCTGATTGTTTTCAGCTCAGTCTACAGAGACTATCTTCATCTTTCTTATGAGCTGCAGAGTTAAGAAAAGGAGTTACAGCTGGAAATATGTATGAGCACCAATTTATTCCTCTCACACATGCCAGATTCCTTGGTGTCAGTCAGCCCAGTCCCTCCTTTTTATATAAACACAATTGGTCCCAGGCTTTCCAAGTAAACAATTGCAGACTGAGTTGCACACATACCCTCTTGAAATGCCAGCTAAAGTGGCACTTGTGAAGGAGATAAGTTATACTGTATAAATACCCATCAACATTTATGCTGCCTCAGTCAGCACTGTAGGTATGAGCTGAATGGTTATGACTAAGGGGTCATTTTCACCTTTCCAGATGCATTACCTACACACAAACTTCATGGCTGAAGTTGGAATTCATGCTTCATAAAGGGCCAGAATATATGTCTGTATTTCACTTAAAACCTACTTAGTCTAATTTTAAGGTTAGTAATGAGGGCCTCATACTCAGAAAGGGGTGGATTTCACTCTTATGGTACATATCAATACATCTGAAGCATGTGCTGTACAGTCCCTGTGAACCTCCATCAAACCTTCTGAGTTTGATCCCAGACACTCCTGGGTGGCTTAGAGCCAGAGCAGGACATGTTGCAAGCAGTCCTTATACAATGCATACAAACTGAGTTCCTGTTCTTGATACATGATTGAAAGCATTTGTAGCTACTTACTGGATTTTAAATTACTGGCCCAAGTCTGCTTTGAAGCAACCAGCCCATGATAGTGCCAAGTTGCTTTACATGGAAAGATTTTGGCCACTGTCGCTGTTTTCCTCCTCCATTCTGTTTCTGCTGTATTTTAAAAAATCCAAGCCATGAAAATTTCTTCCAGTCATTGGGCTTCCCTCTGAGAACTGTTGCAAATTATTTACTTTTGCGTTTTGTAACTTTTTTAAAATCTTACTTCTGTTCCATAAAGACGCAAGAGCCAACAAGCGGAACGAGAGTATGAAAAAATTAAATCACAGCTTGAAGGCCTGGAGGAGAGTGTCAGAGACCGGTGCAAGAAGGAGTTCACAGGTATCACAGATATTTTTACTGCTGTGGGTCCTCTTCAGCAATCAAGACATGCTGGAGGAATGGTGCTAGCTCACTAAAACTGTCTTCTGGGAAAAAATAATCAATACATCTTAGTAGTCTTCATTACTGACATTGACATAGAGCAGATATTTTGCTATTATGTATGAGAGAAATAAATAAAATAAAATAGGTAACTGAGGTTATTAAAAGAAATTTATTATTTTAGCCTAAAGGAAGAACAGAGTTAGAAACTGGGAGTAGAAACTAATTGAGATTGGGGTTACTTACAGCCATTAATGTGATTTGCCATTAACACAAAGACAAGAATGTTTTAGAGTGACTAACAGTACACTTAATATTTAGCACAATGACTGTATGTCCAATGAATGCACATTAAAAACTGTTTTCAGAGCTGCAAAATTTATTTACAGCCATCAGCATACAAAGGGATAATTTGGTAAGCTCACAGGAAAGAAATAGCATTTTAACCTGTTCACCATGGGAAAATCTTCAGGTTGATTAGAGGAGCTAGCTAATTGTTCTGTGTAAATGTAGAGGCATCATCCCAGGGAAGGCAGCAGGATGTGCAAAGGCTCAGCATTTTTACATGTTGAACTGCTCATTGCAATGCTTAAATTAGGCATTTGAGTGCAAACATTGCAAATATTGGCCTAAATGATTACCATGAAATGTCACCTCATTATCTGAATTATACTTGCTGTTGGGTCGTGTTGAAATAATCTCTATTAAGAAAAAATACCTACCCACATGCTTTATTGCTGAAGAGAAAACACTATTTCATATTGACTGTGGCTAAAAAGCAAGATTGAATAAAACAGCAGTTTCAGGTTAGAGTTTGACATTAACTTAAGAAGCTCAGGGTATCTCAAAGTTTTCAGTCATGCTGTAAGCCTCCCTCAGTCTTTTTTTTTCTGGCATTTCTGGGACAGGATGTTCTTTACTGCTTTCTCTGAAAACCAACTCTTTCCAGGTTCTGGACACAAACTATTTTGCTGGGCAAGCAAATATTTGAATCAATCCCAAATGGGCTTCATTTCAAACTGCATTTTGAACTGTGAGAGGATCTAGCAAGGTTCTCCCTCTCTCTCTCCACCTCTCCCAAGGCACTCCATACCCATTTCTGAAAGGAGAAGGTACATTTCTCTTGCTGGGGCAAGAGTAGAGAGTTGCACCTTCATACAACCTGTTGGGTTGAAGGTTTCCTCTCTGCTCCACAAAGTACAAACACTAGGGAAGTAGAATGCACATTCAAGGAGTAATCCAGTTCCTAAACTACATCCACCTTGAGTTACAAGTAAATGAAACACTGAAGTCAAAACACATTCTGGTTCCATACTGTGAAACTGTAATGTCAACAGCACAAAGTGCAAACTCTCTAAAATATACAGGAACAAAGATAGCCAAGGAAAGGGACAGCAGGAAGGAAGTATTAATACCACACAGAGGGAAATCAGAAGATTCTTTGTCCCTCATCTTTGATGAATGCTATAAAATAAAGAGGAAAATGAATTAGTAAGAGCAATAAAACTCCTGAGACAATAGGTCGCTATATTAATTAACATGGTATTCCAATTAATCAGCAATATTGGGTAATTGGAAAGCCTTCATCATAGTAGCTGCTCCAATTCTAATTTTTGCCCCTTTTAAAAATTTCAGGCTTTTCAGTCCCACAGAAATATTTCCATCAGTTTCAATGAACCATTTAACCTTCTTCCTTTCTGCCATCCCCTTCCTTCCTATTAAATAAGCTTGCTTTACACTTTAAACCTCTCTTTCCTGGATTGCTGTGTTTTTAAAATAACTTTCTGTACTAACTAGACTCAGAGGGTATAGAATATGGATTGGAAAAAAAGAAAAATAAAATCAAACTGCAAAAAAATTTGCAGTGTCTTTTTCTAGTTCTCTAGATGAATGTAATCCTGCATTCATCTACATGAACTCACACAGACACCATAAAGGCCCTTTTACAGACAGGCAACAACAAGGAAACCATCAGTGCTAAAGGCAGTTATCCTCATGTCACCACAGGATTAGCTGTGGTTATAGTTAATAGGATGATTATTAAAAATAGCAAGAGAAAATATGAAATGAAATAAGTTTTTGCTGCTGAGTTGCTTTTTCACTATTGCAAGGCACTCAAAGAGCTTGTATTGCCTAAAAAACCTCCAGAATTTTTGAACTGAACCACTAAACTGCATTGCATATTGCAGATCTAATGATCGAGATGGAGGATCAGACAAATGACATCAATGAAGCTGGAATTCCAGTACTAGACTACAAAACATACACGGACAGAGTCTTCTTCTTGCCCTCCAAAGATGGAGAGAAAGATGTGATGATTACAGGAAAGCTGGATATTCCTGAGGCCAGGCGCCAGACTGTGGAGCAGGCTTTGTACCAGTTCTCCAACCTCCTCAACAGCAAATCATTTCTCATTAACGTGAGTACTGCAGTAGATTCACCTTGTCTCTTAACTAGACATACCTGTGTATATGTGTGCAAGACAGCAGGTTTGCAAGCACAGCTGAACCAAAATTAATAAAAATAAGTTATTTTCATATGGTTCTGATTTCACAGTAACCACTGCAGATATGTGGTATCACAGCCAGAGCTTCCTGTTGGTTCTCATATTTCTGTGTTAGGTCATGTAATATGGAGTTAGTCAACATTGCAATGGTTGTAAAAAGCAGGTATTTCCCAATCTGGCATAAAAACAGGTGCTAAAAGTTTGGTTTAGCCTTTTAAGAAATGTGATCAGAGTGGTTCCATCCTGGCTCCTCATGGGAGTCACCTACGGACAGCCGTCTGCCAGAATCTCTGCCCCAATGAAGGTAGCGGCTCCTCAAGTGGCCTATTCATCAACACTGATGTGTGCTCACAGCTGCTCTGAAGAGACTTATAATTGCTCATTCTCAAAAACTGAAGCTCATTGTCAGACACCTAAATATAGATTTAGGCTTCTAGCTTTCTCTCTCTGTCTCTCTCTCTTATTTTTTTTTTATGAGAACCCAGTGCTGAGCTAGTTAATGGTAGAATTAGAGCTTATGAAAGATGAGAGCACATTTACAGGTGTACTTACATTAGTGTCTTTGTAATTTGATGTGAAAGGACTGGGAATTTGGGGGAGAGGGGAGTTGATTTTCTCTTTTTAAACTGTCACAGAACACTATTTTACATTAAATTAAAACATCCTTTTTAGATAAGGTTTTAGATAAGTATATAAGTATTCCTTAGGTCAGTCCAGTACATTGTGTATCTAAAACCAAAATTTAGGCAACATTTTCTTATAAGAAGTTCTTTCAAGCTTCTGAAAACTTTTTGATTTAGTGCTTAAGAGATTTAATAGTAAAATAATATTGCTTGTCTTCTTAGGGCAGACAAGTGTTGAGGTTCTTCAGAAACCTGTCGTCTGACTTAATTTTACCTTTATTTTCTTTTTCAGTTTATTCACACGCTGGAAATCCAAAGGGAGTTCTCTGCTCGAGCTAAAGTGTATTTTGCATCTTTACTGACTGTCGCTTTACATGGAAAACTAGAATACTACACTGACATCATGAGGACGCTGTTCTTAGAACTGATGGAGCAGTATGTTGTGGCCAAAAATCCAAAGCTGATGCTAAGAAGGTCTGAATGATTGTCATATTTTCTGTATGTCTCTGGCTTTCTGTGAACATGATTCTTTTGCAGCGTGACTGTGGTGAAACGCTGGCTATCTGTAAAAGCCAGAAATAGCTTGGCCCAAGCATATTAGCAAGACAAGCCCATCAGGAGCAGCTGTGGAAGGCACCAGCAGCATGCTGGGCAGGACTGCTTATTCAAATACTACAGTGCAGAAACACCTTACTTCGAAATACCACACTGAACATTTAATTTGCTTTTTAATCTAACTTTATTCCAAATGAGCTACCATTTATATCACACATCACCTCCATAATGAGCAAACATAATCAGCTGCATTGTGCATTCAGTGAGGGCTTGCACTAGTGTTTTAACCCAGATGCTATTCCAAATAAATTTCAATAGATCTTGCTTTGTGTATGTTGTAGCTCTGTAAGCGGTAGGTTTCCCAGTAACTGCAAAACTGGGTTAATTTTTTAGCTCTCACAGTGTAGACCCAATTTGAAATTTTGAATAAAGGATGTGTGCTTTTTCAGCAGTGAGATGAAGGTACCTACTCAGAAATGATGAGCAATACAAAGCACTTATCCTAAAGCAAGTATATGCTTTCAAAACTCTATAGGGAAATCATTGCATTAGGAGACTGAATGCAGTTAAGCATGTAAAAATATTATATTTCAAGCAAGCAGTGTTGTTTTTTTTTTAAAACCTTGTCATTAAGTGCCCTTACTATATTCAGGGTTGGTTTTTTTTTCAGATCTGAAACGGTTGTTGAGAGAATGTTGTCTAACTGGATGTCTATTTGTTTATATCAGTACCTCAAGGTAAGAGTTGAAGTCTGTTGCCTGTGGGGTTTTGGTTTTAATATGTAATACTTAAAAAAGCTACACTAAGTATATCTTTTGATTTTGCTTTATTTGATTTCCTTTCCTTTACGTAGGACAATGCTGGGGAGCCTCTTTATAAATTGTTCAAGGCTATCAAACACCAAGTAGAAAAAGGCCCAGTGGATGCTGTACTGAAGAAAGCAAAGTATACACTGAATGACACAGGCTTACTGGGAGATGATGTAGAGTACACACAGTTGGTAAGCAAAGCATGATTAATAGATTATAAAATCATTTTTTATTTTATTTTTTTTTCTTCTAGTGTTAAATCTGTACACAGTTTTCTAGACTACTGTGAACTGCATAGAAATTCTGGTCATGGGCAGGATTGTCAGTTGTTTGACCAAAACAAGCCTCCAAGCAGGAAAACAAAGTATCTTCAAACATAAAATTCAAATCCTGCCAGTGCAGAATCCATTTCAATAAATCCCTTTCATAATTTTCAGTTTCAAAAGTGGTCAGGATAATTGGCTCCTCCCCTTTTCCCATCTAAATTCATTGGCAATTGATTTTTGCAGAATTCTTGCTCTGCCATTATGCCTGAACTTCAGGTTTTCTTCCTTGTGATTGCTGCTGATCAGCATATTGAACATCATTTTAGAGATCATTTTATTAGCATACCAGATTGTGCTCCTCTGCAGTCCTGTAAGATGCCTCCATAATCTCCAAAACACTTTATGAACCTCGTTCTACATTTTTTTTTTCTGTGTGAGTCAAAATCTCCTGAACGTGGGCAGCCCAACTGGCACTGAAAGTTGTTTATTTCCTCTTTGGGAAATAATTCCCTACAGTGCCTCTACAGCCAGTTCTGGAGACCTGTGTTACCTGCTTCAAGTGGAATGAAATGGACACTCCTGGCAAGGGAACTCCCCCTCTGAACTCAGCCTCCCCCTGAATCTAATCACCAGTGCCATGGTCCAGTTCTTTTCTATTATGAATTCTACTTTAACTTAATTCTGTTCACTGTCAGAAATTCCATCACTTTTCAAACATACTCCAGAGCACAGATTCACTGTCCTTTTGAAAAAATTCTAGCAGCCCACTCTTTAGCTCTTCAGGGAGTGTAAAATGTAATTGTACTCTTTCTGACAGTCTCGCTGCTTTTCTTCAGGGTACAGTGTAGTGAGTATCAAAGATGCACAGACTGTCCTTCAAAGACTGATTCTTTTTTTTTTTCCCTTTCTAATTTCTTTTTTATTGACATGTTAGGAGTAATTTGTAGTTGTCTTCAACTAAGAAAGATGCAGTGGCATATATGCAGCATAGAAAAGAAATTTAATGAAAAGCTTTATTTCATCCTGGGGGGGTGGGGAGCGGAAATTGCCATTTTATGTATTCTGAAAGGATGCTGATGGGAGAAGAGTACTGTAGGACTTGCACTCATGGAGTCACCAAACTGTGACCTAGAGTGCTTGAATGAAGAATGTGTTGGGCAAGAAGAAATTTTAAGTTCAACTGATATTTTGGGGATTAGTTGAGTTACTATCTTTATAAGTTCCACACACAGAAAATGCACTGATTGGCAATGCTGGCTATAATTTGTATTGTGTATGGAAAACAAAATTTATTTCCATGTCTTAATAATGTAAGTCTTAATGACAATAATTCTTTACTTGGTCTGTTTATTTGCATTTAAAAAAAACAAAATAATAACTAATAATTAAATAAATTAATCAGTGTGAAGGCAGAAAATTCATGTATGCAATCAGATATGGACACAACACGCTTATTAGCTAGATTTTAAGCATTGTACCATTGTACAGTAGCAATATTTGGTCCAGACTGACAGATTTCCCATCAAACAAATATTTTAAATATGTGCATGTGTGGAAGTTGATGAGATGTATGTATATGTGTATATACGTATCGTAAAAGATTATGGAGGGGGCACTACTGCCATTAGTTTTTGGGATCTTTGGCATGATGAAGATGATGATGATGTTGTGGCAACTCTGAACAGTTAGGGAGCATTTGGGCACCAGTGTAGGTTAAAGCATGAGTTAATTCCTTCACTTCTGCCTGAAAGTGAGACAAGGTGGGTAAGTACAGCATAGAGCAGTTGTCTGCTCTCTAATTGTTCTTATTTAAAAGATGAATCTGTTTTGCATCGCTGGTTACACTGACATGCTGCATACTGAACCAGCAGCAAAATCATGTCTAATTACCATAAAGCTAATAGGAAAAGGAAGGTGAAATCTCATGATTAGTTTGAGCTTTCTGTCAAGGGACAGTGCAATCATGTTTAATTTGACTGCCGTATGGCATAGCTGTTCTTCACTGTTTCAAAATACCAGCCATACAAGTTTATTTCTGAGGTCTGATGTGATAAATTCAGGCATTATGGTTGGCAGGACTGTATGTATCTGCGAGGTGCAGTGTTTCACAGGTGCCTGGCCTTCTAAGTTACCTGACTGGTAAAAGATCTACAAGGGCTCTGAGCTGTATTGCTAATTCAGTTAGTGAAAGAAAGAAGCTTTTCATAGTATCTATTTGGATTTTTGGAATTTTTTTTTTTCCCTTCTGGGGAGGTATTCTGGCCATGGTTTTTTTATTTGCTTTTGTCTATATTGAAACTGACACTTACATAGAAAAGCTACTTTCAAAAAATCGCTCTAGATTTAGCAAATTATAGGCTTTCAAGAAATTCTCTTTAACATTAAAGAAACCATGTCAATACTATCAGAAAACAGTAATATTTTAGAACTAGCATAAGCTACTTAGGTGTATTCCCTGGAGCTATTAGAGTTATTATGACAACAGTAGGCAGTAAATGAGGTTTTCAAATACATAAGATGATAGAAATGACTTTTATATGTACATACATATGTGTATGTGTGTGTGTATTTAATGAACAGCTGGTAACAGGAGGTAAAGTTTGGAGAGCTGAACAACTCACTGTTCATCATTTGAGCCATGTTAAATTGCCATATGTACAGAAGTAGTCTGCTCATCTTTAAAACCACACCCGTGAAGAAAGCATAAAAGAAGGCAAGAGTACATTATATTCTACAAGTTCAACAAAGTACAGTTCAAATGATTATTGGGAACTCATGAAATTTGGGCACTGCAATACGTGGCCTGTTTTATGTTCAGTATTATCAGGTTAAATGTGAAACATGTAACGAGTCAGTGGTCCAACTGCTTTGTTCTTGTATTTTTAATAAACTCTCAAGACTTAATAATATTAGCATATTAGATATGACTAAATCTATTCTGTATTTCTTCTGTCTTGTCATAGTGGGAGAAATTAACTGGAATTCATGATAGCTGGTTGGCTGCATAAAAGCAAAAGATCCTTCAAATAATCCCTTAAATAATCCATACTCCCATTGCAAATATGTGTTGCTGTGCAATAATCATTGCCTGGTGAATTTCAGATACTGTTTGCATTTAAATCACACAGAAAAATAGATTCAGAGGTAATTCAGCACTGATTTGCCTTAATAACCCTGTACATTCTTTTCTTCACAGACAGTTAATGTATATGTGCAAGAGGGAGGAAATGATTCCATACCTGTGAAAGTGCTGAACTGTGACACTATATCACAAGTAAAGGAAAAGATAATAGACCAAGTCTATCGAAATCTGCCATGTTCTCAGTGGCCAAAAGCTGACAGTGTAGTTCTTGGTACGTAGTTACTTGTGATACTATATTGAACAGGTGAGACCTGTTGTGTGACTTTGCATTCTCTGAAAAAATGTCTACAAGAGGATTTTATTGCTTGATTATGGTTTGGTTTGTTGTTTGTTTTTTGGTTGTTTTTTTTTTTAAAGCTGAATTCATGTTCAGCTGAATGCAAAAATACAGCATTTTGCAGCAATCTGAATATGCCTTAAAAATTAATGTCTTCTTACAGAGTTAGTTTTTCTTGACTTAAACTTTTGGTATACTGTCATCAGCATTGCAAGAGTCTGTTAATGACTGGTGGCACAAATGAATTCATGTCTGACAGTCAGTATCTCAGGTACTAATTAATGTGATAATGGCAGCATGGACAATTAACTGATGGAAAAGTAATGATGCAATTTCAGAAACTGGTACTGATTTTTGGTTGCCTTTATGATGGTTATGCAAAAGAACTAAAACTTACAGGAACTGCACTTTTAGGAGATGATGTACCACTTAGTCTCTGAAAATCATCCTCCTTGAAGGCTTTCAGAATTGCTGTTCTTTTCTTGACAAAAAAAAAGAAATGGTGTTCCTTAAAAGGCCTAATGAACTCAGAATAAAAGCACCAATTAATTCAATATTTTCATTACTGCATTAATCTGAAAGTAGAAGATGGAATTCTTGCACTTCAGAAAATACTAGAAAATCCCCTAAAATGTCTTTTCTATTCCATGAAATCCTACTCTGTTTTGGAATGATAGCAGGTCTTATTGTATATATTTATTGAATTCTATGAGAAGGAATTTAAATTTTTATGGAAGATAATCAGAGGTCATATGCATGCTTAGGAATAGTTCATGCAAACTTCTGTAATAAAGACCAAATGATTAAGCAATAAAAACCACACACTGGGGCATGTGCTACATTACTTCTTTTGATGTTTCACAGTGCATCAGTGGGTCTGTAAAACATTCTTGGAGTAGTTATTTTTGCACATGGTTAAAAACTGTTTTTTCTCACTTTAATTACCCCTTAGAATGGCGTCCAGGTTCTACTGCACAGATCCTCTCAGACTTGGATTTAACATCCCAAAGAGATGGCAGATGGAAACGTATCAACACACTAATGCATTACAATGTAAGCTGTTTCAAAAACGTTGTTCACACCTGTTATTTGTTTTCTTGTAATAAATAACATCTTTATTTGTTTATAGACAAATTTCATTGCTACATTTCCAGAGAAGTTGTGGATACCCCATCCCTGGCAGTGTTCAAGGCCAGGCTAGAAGGGGCTCTGAGAAACCTGGTGTAGTGGAAGGTGTTCCTACCCATGGAAGGGCAGTTGGAAATCCTGGAGGTCCCTTCCAACCCAAACCATTCTATAATTCTATGATAAAGAATAAAAAGAAAAACACGGGTCTGGGTCTAGTCAGTAGAAGGTTCGGCTCGGTATAGACATTCTGTCTAAGCATTTTATATAAAAACAGCAAACCTGAATGCCAGCACCTTGGTTTCCTCAACACTGAAGTATCCAAATCCAAATTCCATTTTGAACATTCAACTTTTTGCTAGGTCTCATATTCATCTTTCCTTTTCTCCACTACTTCCTGCCCCTGAGAATTGTCTTTGTCCTTGCTGTGCTGCTAAATAGATTTTGAGTTGGTCTGGTTTGTTCAAAAACCCAGTCAGGAGAGCAGAAGTTGACAGTGTTTTACTGTCTGTTTTAGGTTTCATACTGTGCACTTGCAATCCACTTATCTTTCATTTTTGTGCTATTTATTGCTTTCTAACAGTGGTTAATCCTGATTGCAAAAGAGAAAAGTTGGTTAGTTTTCCCTAAGAAAACAGACAGGTCTGATTCTTCATGATGAACCTCATTTTTGTCCAAAGGGCACCCACACCAGGTCAAGGAAGCACTTAAGCCTCAAAGATGCTCCTAGTATTTCAGTAATCTCAGAGGAGGTGTTGATGGGATCTCTTACAGAGTGGGAGGGAGTCTGTTCTGAATTGCAGAGCCCAAGAAGCCTTGGAAGGTTAGCATTTGTCACAGATTCCCTGCAAGCAATTACAGAAACCCCAGTTTAGGGTTTAAGAAAGAGGTTCAGTAGCACGTGGTTCTTTCGAAGAATATCTCTGTGTTTGTATTTTCAAAGGTCCGAGATGGTGCCACACTCATCTTATCAAAAATGGGAATTTCCCAGCAGCCAGAGGATAATCAGCAAGATGTCCCAGGGGAAAGTAAGTATCTTGTGGCTTCCCAACCTCCCAAGATGACTAGAAGTCAAAACCCACAAAGTCATGCTGCCGTTTTGATTTTATTTATCAGGCACTTCCATGGAGCTAGATATTACCCACCAGACTATATAGAGTTTATTTGTTGTGTGTTATGCACTGTACACTTGCAATGACTTTCTTTACCATTGTTATAAAAGCCTTAAACCCTAGGACTTTAATCATAACTACTGTGAGTCCATAGCCCAACTTAATAGAAAGCACTCTTATTAAACATTTCCTCCCATATTTTGTTTTTCAGTCACACTACATCTATAGTCAAACTGTACATTTCATCTTCCTAGAGCTTTATCTCTTTTTCTCCTTTCTTCAGTCTTTATTCATGTTCCTCTTCAAATTTCTTTCACTTCTTATTAGACTGAGAATTAAATGCAGTATTCTATATGAACACAGTGGAGACTGTCTCTCCTCTCTATGACATAATGAATCTGATGTAATTTTTTGTAGCATTTCTTACAACTGTGTTGCCTTGCAAACTCATCTCTGTACCTTCAGATTTTGTGTCTCACTCCCTTTTGAGTGATGTTTCACGAGCTATCCTAACTTGTTTTTTCCCAGGGCTTTTTAGTTGGCTTTGATCATTCCATGCATTTTGTCTCTTTAGATGCGCCGTTTTTCACAATTCCTTTGCTCTTTTTGAGGTTTTCAATCCTCTGTGAGTGAGTGTCAGGAATTTCTTTGTAATGTTCCTTCTCTTTCACATCACTAATGCATCTGCTGCATAATTCTTGTATTGCTGTCTGCTACAGTATGCTGGACTTCACAACACAGAAGACAACCTGTTAGCTTTCACCCCATCTTAAAAGCTTTTATTTTTATATGTCCGTGTTTTGTCTAGACCAATTTTCTATATTTCAAAATATCTTGAGACACAGTATCCATTACAGCCTTGAATACACTCAGATTTTTATGGCAATATTTACTTGTGAATATATGTTCCCTGTCACATGTATTTTCTTTACTGACTTCAAGATGTTCAGTTTCTCTGGAGTTTATTATTCTTATATTCAGTTATTTTACATGAGGTAGAAGTTAGATTTATGGAAGAATAATTGTTGAGATCATTCTTCCTCCCATTAACTCATTTGATATGCCTTTCTGTCTAGCGCTGATTGCAAAGGCCATTACTTCACCTAATAGTTTCATTCCTTTAAACAGATTTACTGATCTTAGATTTAATACGTTTCGAGGGCTGGGCAGTTTAGCAGGTTGGAAATAATATGCCAGAAATGTACATTTTTCAAAAAGATGGGTCTCAGCTGATAGCTCTGACATATATGGCTATTAAGCAGAAAGGTTCAGACTTTACAGGAAATTAAGACAGGCAGAATTACTTACTGTTTACTTTTTACTCTGTCCTGGATTCTTTCTTTTGAAACTTTTACCACCAGAAAGAAGAGCCTTCTAATGATCATGTCCACACTGCTGCGGCTGTTCTCACCCTTTTACTCCAGGTGCCTGGCATAGCTGGCCAAGCAGTGGCTGTTCTGTCGCAGCAGGTGCCAACCCAGCATGTTAACTTAGAAAGCCATCCAGTGTAATGCAGTGGAGTGCAGCCAGGCGAGGTGCTGATTCCTAGTCCCTGTTCAGTTTGGTTGCACTGGTGGCTGGGGCTATAGTCACCTCACCTATAAAGAAGTGGAGTGGACTGTGAATGGAGCCTGGTGTTGCCCTTAACTTGCTTTGCTTCCTAAATATGGAATAGAGGTCAGCCTTCTGTTCTGGACTGCCAATCTTCATCCTCCTCTCTACCCTTGTGGCAGTCAGTAGAGGACCAGATTACATGTTTTTCTTTTTTTCTTGGGATAGATTTTTTTTCCTTTCCTCCTTCTCTGCAATTATATCATTCAGTATGATTCAGTATGATGAAGCTCTTTGAACAAGCATGATCTGTACTCCAAGTTTAATTCCTTAGTTGTCTGTGTGGCATACTAAATTGTAAAAGAAAAACAGACTTCTGGGGACAGTGCTGTCACACGAGAGCTCTTGTATGTGAGAGAAAAGTCTGCAGAGAATTCAGATCCCAAAGTATCAAGTGCAAACAGCTTCCACCATGTTTCTTCTCCACATCTGTCTTGTACCATGGTAGCGTACAAATTTGGGATGACAGCGTTTCATGCCAAGCTACCCTGCTTTCTTTAGCACTGTAAGGTCCTCAGAGCTATCTAGTGCCAACTTGTTCTGTTGGAAAGCTATAAAATGTTACAAAGCTGGTACAAAGTGAGAGACTGCTGTGACCATGATTTGTGAGACACTGTGTATAAAAGGGAGAGGAGAGGATCAGAGTCTTCCCCTCCCACACATACACATTTATATGGCAATGGATTTACAGGGTTTGAATAAACAGAAATCCTATCCTGACTATGAATGAGGCTTGTGACGAAGTGGATTTCCTTTTATCCAGTCTCATTAACTTGCACCTTTTGCATTGAGAAGTGTCAGCTGAAGCCATTGACTGTCAGCCAAAGTAGGAGGCTTTGCACCAACCGAAAATGTAAAACCATGTTCAGAGATGTTGCTCTAAAACCTGGCATTGCTTCTATGCTGCCTTTATTCAGAGCTTCTAACAGGAAGACACTGGAAACTGGAGAATGTGACAAATTAAATGCAGCATCTTACACTTCTGGAGACAATAAGTGCAGTTACTAATTTGTATTAAGAAGGAGAATGGTTCCAGTGATTTCATACTAGTATTTCTGTACTGAACTGTAAACCAAAACAACACATTCTGTTATTTGGGGTGTTTTTTCCTAATATTTGGTTTGGGTTCTTTTTTTGTTTTGTTGGGTTTTTTCCTGTTTTAATTCTGAATAAAAATAAACAGGGCTGCAGATCAGAAATACTAATTAGCAGATCTATTAGGACAGACCTTCCTTCATCTCCATGGAGCAGTATTCATGGTAGAGGAGACTGGAAGGAAGATAACTTGCTGCAGGTCACACAAGGGGAAAGGGGCTGCATTGCCTGATGTTTACATCATGGTTCCTATCACTATAATTAGTCAGCACAGTCTATTTTTGCCATTAACATCCTCCCCAGTACCCCAATAATTATTTTATATTGGCCAAAGAATGCCCAAGGGCCAAGACAAAGAGCTCAGAGGGAAGCGTTTCACCCCCTGGACACAATCTTCTTCCTGCTTACAGTTTGATGCTTGGTGTGACTAAAAAGATAAAAAGAAGGTTTTATTTATCTTTTATTTTCTTCATTTCCTACTTTCCCACTGAGGAAAATATTATCTCACAGAACTGTTATTTTCTCTTAGCAACCATATTGCTAACATGTTTTGTTGGTCCATGTTCTGAATTTCTCTTCCTCTTTCTTCCTGCTATTTATAGCAATGAAGTGAGATCTTCAGGTTGCAGAAGTTCATCTGGTTGAGCTGTAGCCTCTTAATCCTTACTTTCCTATGAAATAACTGCTATTCCACTTGTAGCCAATCCTGCTGCTGCTAAACAAACACAGAACAATCTCAGCTGCATGTAAGAGCCAGTAATCTCAGTGGAAACCCCTTTAGCTGCTTCCTCTTCTGTCCAAAGTTAAACTTTAGACCATTTTACATCAGGAGGGCAAAGAGAGATTAAATTCCTTTAACTCAAAGGAGGAAGCAGGAGAGTACCTAACAACTGACATAATAAGGTTAAATAAATAGTAAATAACAGTAAGTAAATAAAAAGTAAATAACAGGGATTGCAAAAGACATTCCATACTTCATGCCCAGCAATGATTCTTACTGTACTGGCAGATGATTGCCATGAATGGCATCTATTGTGAAATCACAACTGCTTCAAAATACAGTGATAGCTTTTATTTTTTCTGACTTCATTCACATGAACTTCCAAGTTGAATTAAGGACTCTCATAGGACAATGTGATTTGATGTGGGATTTATATTTCTTCCCTACCTTGTTAAAAATAAGTAAATGTCCCAGAAGACTGCATAACTAATGCTTTTCATGAGAATATATAAAGTAGATTCAAGCAAAAATGTTGGCTTAGCCAGATTACTCTTAAATGTTATTTTCCCCTGTGATGTAAAATATTGAATGTACATGCAAGCTGGAAAATTCAATGTAGCTGTTGAGGAACTTAGTTAATAAACTATTATGGTCAAAGTTAATGCAATTAAAAACTGATATTTTGCGCTGCAACTGGGATTCAGTTATGTTAGAGGTATATATTAAGGCATAAAACTTGGCAGAATGCAAAATAATTTGTATGGTGGGGCTGAATTACAGTTTTTATCAGAAAAATAACTTTCATATTTTTAAGATGTCAATGATTTAAAATGTGCTGATTCAATAATTTCCACTGGAAAAGTGCCATTGATTTTAGGGACTATGCCAAGTAGATGCAAAAGTTCAGGAATCAAAGGAAGAACAAACAAAACCAGGAGATTTTAAAATGACACAGAAACCCTTTTCAAGGAATATTAATAGCAAGTTAAAACAATGGTGTCGTGTCTTTTAGAACTGTTTGTAACAGAAGATCCTTAGGCATGGAGTTTGTCTGGACAATAATGTTGATGCTGAAATGTAAGACTGCTTTTATCCACTGTGTGGTCATTGGTCCAAGCCCCGGGACCAGGTGCATGGCCAAGCCCCAGGTAGCACAGGGAGGCACTGTAACCAGACCAGCTGTCACTATCACCCAAGTTCTTACTCCTCTTTCTGCTTATTGGAACACAAACAGGACTTATTGATGGGAGTCCCTCCCTCTGGTATAAACTATGAATACTGACAAACAAATTTTTAAAAAATCTTATTATAATGGATATAAATTTGCTTCAGTCATTACATCTGGCTGCTGTAGTTCATGTCATTTCAGTGAAGGGATGTATTTTTCCTCCACTCAGCCACAAAGTAGTACTTATCAAATGCTGATAAAAGGAAGGTTTGAACTGAGGTACCGTACTTCAACCCCAGCAACTGGGGTAAAGATGTGAATTGTAATAGTGTTACCTAAAAAAAAGTTGTACCAGGAGTAGACTGCAATTGGTATTTCTGTGGTGGCAAAGGGGTCAGACCTAGCTAGGATTCTATAACTTGATCATGTTTTCAAGAATTCACAGAGAAGTAAAGAACTTGATTGTGTGAACCTCAAAACGTATGCATACTGTGTTTACATGATGTTGTGATTTAGGAATGGTATTCTCCAATTTAGTTTTCTACCACTCCAAGCACTGCTTGCTCACTTCCCCTTCCACCTCCCCCTCCCCTGCAGTGAGATGGAGAGGACAATGGGAGACACAAAATGTAAAAATTGTGGGTTGAGATAACAACAATTTACTGGAAACAGCAATGAGGTCAGAAAAGAAAACTAATGACAGCAGATAGAAGAAAAGAAGTGCTATTGCTCACCATGGAAGCCCCCAACAACAGACAGTACCTGACTGCTCCCTCTGTCATTCTACTCACCCTGCTCCCTCCAGCTTGAAACTGGCATTACCCCACTGCTCCCTCCACACTTACTCCACTGGAAGGAACTTTCCCTCCAGAGGAGACTCCCTTCTCCCCACCTGTGACTATGGCATGAGGTGATATGGAACAGCCTCTGCATCCCAGCCATGACCCCTCCTGGCTACTGCGAAAGTTATCCCTGTCCTGGCTTGAACCAGCACAATGACCAAACAGGAGTCTTCCTATGATGTGATTCTTTCCTCTCCCTTTGGTCTTGACAAAAGCTATCTTTTTCAGCTCTGTGCCACTGAACATTTAGTACTTGAGTTGTATATGTTGGACAGTAACAGAGTAATCTAGATCCCCTTGGCAAGAGGACAGGCATGTTAAAGATAGGGAACATGTATATATGTATATGATTCCTTTAGTGTTGCTGTTTTGGGGTTGGGTGGTTTTTATAATTACTGTAATTACTGTTTCTAGGGCATGCACTCCTGGAAGATGAAAATAAGGTCTGGCATCTAGTCCGGCCAGTGGATGAAATGGATGAAGGTAAATCAAAGCGGGGCAGCGTGAAAGAAAAAGAGAGGACCAAAGCTATTACAGAAATCTACCTGACCAGACTTCTTTCTGTGAAGGTAGGGTTCAGATGTGCTGTAGTTACACCTTATTTCTACAGATTTTGAGATACAACTGAGGAAATAGATGCAAATATCAGTCATGAGTTTGGCTGTGATTTGGAATATGTGTCATGTACATACAAGCCAGTGTTCAAGGTGTTCAAGGCTTCAAGTAATTAATATGCCCTGAGGAACATTACTGGGAAAGTGATAAAGTACAGCTCCTGATCAAAGCTGAGAACCATGATTACGTGATCGTTAAAGAAGGATTTTCCTTGCAAGACAAAGATGGATATTCTGCTCTGTGTTGCCTGTTTAGATAATACTTTGTTGGGTTTTCTTTTGAACTGAATGCTTTATAAACTCCTACAGAGCCTTATATTTCCCTGTTCTTGTATGTGATCAATTTTCCAGTAAAACCCAAAAAAAAAAGTTTCCAAATAATAGTAGTCCTTTTAGAATATTTTAATATTTTATTATTTTAGAGTGCCTATACTGAAGAACTGATAATGAGCAAAATAATTTTTTGAAACATTTCTCCTTATAGAAAGAATTTAGAATAATGTATTTAATGTAATATATATAATGCATTTAATATAATATACTGTATTTAATGGCCACAAAGCCAGGCTTCTTTTGTGAAAATTAAGTCAGTCTGGCTCCAGCTAAGGCCAATTGTCCGAGCATGGAAGTGGATATAAAGGAAACTCTTTGGATAGGTGACATAGACTTATGATGAAGAGCCAAAAAGATGCTTGCATCCCTTTTTTCTGTTAATAAAGCCACTGCTTTGTATTCCCAATAGCCATTTTATAGATTACTACCAGTCTGGAGCTTTACTGACTCATAAAGTGTTGGTGAGGTGTTACAGCTGAGGTCACAACTACCCCTTCAACCTGGGACTTGTGTGTTCTGGCTGACAGTAGAATGTCTTAGAGCTCCTTGCCATCTGGGTCCCTTCCCTGTTGGGAGGCTGTCAGCTGGAGTCATGGTTGGAAAGAGGACACAGCCCTTCAAATGTGTCTGTAGGGCAAATCAGTTGACTGGGGATGAATTCTATGTGGCCTCAACAGGGTTCTCCCCAAAACAAGGAGACAGTCTCTGAGGTTGCCATTACTAAGATCCAGGCAGATGCAGGAATCCAAGAGCACAGCCCTTCTGGATGCTTCATTCCTTGGGTTCCATGGATCTCATGAAGCTGACTCAGACTGGTGTCTGATAAGACCTATGTGCTTGCCCTTGAACAAAACGGGCAAATGCTCACTGGTACTTCTTCCTCTCAGTCTCTTTCTAAATATTGCAGTGCTCTGTTGTGAGAGAAACTGGATGTGGAAGGCTGCAAAACCATTAAAAAGTGGCTAAAAATTATTTATGTGCACAACCTTAAATGGGTAAATGTAGCAACCAATTTCTGCTTCTTCTGTCAAGCAGAAGGCACGCCTTTCTGTGCAAACCATAGGACCTCTGGTGAGGTCACAATCTCTGAGTCTAGAACATGAAATTGTGCTCTAGAAGGTCTTTACTGTGTTGGCAGTTTACAAAGTCACTGCTCTAAGAAATTGTTTGCTTTTTGTCACTCTTAGCACTCAGGATAAAGGCCATCAGTGACGCAACTGGATTATGTGCATAGGAATGAAAGATGCTGAGTTCAGCTTGTAGCACGAATGTAACCGATTTTTTAAAATTTGCTTTTAGGGGACACTTCAGCAGTTTGTAGATGACTTCTTTCATAGTGTGCTCAACTCAAACCATGTGGTGCCACCAGCTGTGAAGTACTTCTTTGACTTTCTTGATGAGCAAGCAGAAAAACACGACATCAAGGATGAAGATACCATTCACATCTGGAAAACGAACAGGTACAGTATGAGCAGAGTCATACTTGTATTGCAGAGAAATAAGAGTATAATACCCAGGTATATACTAGCACTCTTAACACAAATCAAAGTAAATTTCATTTATAATCCTCAGAATCATTTTACTTGAGATATGTTTTTGTGATGAAAAAGATTCCCTGTAAGCCTAGAAGCAGCAAAAAATTAATCCAGTTTACCTGTGGAATTGTCACTGGCAGATATACCATGTTTTACTTTTTGTCTTTCCTCAGAGAAGAGGAAAGCAAGAGGCAAATGGGACTAGATTTACCTGTCAAATCACAAAATCTAACACATGCTACTTGATAGTTTCTCGATCACACATGCATCCTTCCTTGCTCTTTTGGGGTACTCAAGACCCTTCTCATGTGAGTTTTTCTGAGAAATGTAAAGAGATGGTTTTCAGGCATGGAACCCAGACAAGCTTGTATAAATGTTGAAATATAAAATTAAACATCACTATTATGAGGAGAGCAAAATGCAAAGCCCATACTCAATTCCATGTGATTTTCTTGTTGTAGAATATTTATTGTGTAAAAAGGATTATTCATCTTTTTCCATGTTTTGCAGCTTGCCTCTTAGATTCTGGGTAAACATACTGAAAAATCCTCATTTCATCTTTGATGTTCACGTTCATGAAGTAGTGGATGCTTCCTTGTCAGTCATTGCACAGACTTTCATGGATGCTTGCACAAGAACAGAGCACAAATTAAGCAGAGTAAGTAATTTGCATTCTACATCCTGACTGTGCTCATGCCTGACGAGACAAAGGGCATCCTCACAGACAATACCCATTCTCTGAGGAGATACAGCCTTGATCGTTTCTTTTTAGTTTTATAATGAAGTTAACATTTCACCACTTAACAGGTTGGTGAACTGTCAGTATTTCTGTGTAGTCTGACAATTGATACTATTGAAAAAAGGAGAAAATAGCAACTGCTTTTATGAAAAGCATGTTTAAGAACTGATTATGTCAGGTTCACCAATAATTTACTATCACCTTGCATAGATACATTTGTAAAACTCAGCAGTAATGCCATGTGTAAACATCATCTTTTTATTAAATAATCCCACCAATGTTAATAAGTATCCCAATATTAATAGCTGTAAAACTCAAGTGTATGTGAATATAAAGGCTTAATCTTACATTCTTGACTTTCTTTTGCTTCCTAGAAGTGTTCATAAGTAACATTTTTCTGTATTCTAAATTTTTCAGGATTCTCCAAGTAATAAATTACTTTATGCGAAAGAAATCTCTAACTATAAGAAAATGGTGGAAGAGTAAGTATCAACTCCTTTCATGGTTATTCAGTTGTTAAGATTTGAAGCCTGTGTAAGAGGAAAATGGAAGGCTGATATAGTCAAAGTCAGCTGTCAAATATTAATAATTTTACACCCAAATGTTTAAAGATCCCCATGGTGGTGGCATTGGCAGAGTTGAAGTGGAGCTCCATTATGACCCAGTGTATATTGTTGTCTATACAGACAGATGAATAGATTTATTCAGGAGAAAATATGATGCTGTTTTCTGCAGTCATAGTTGCTACCCACACGATCTAGATAACAAATGCTGCACTTCCGTAATTCAGTAGAGACCAAGTCCTGAATACATTTTCAGAAACATATTTTTTCTATTCTGTCTGACTTTATTCATTTACTAATTGGAAATTCTGTTAATATCATGGAAGAGCTGCCACAGAACAAAACTCTTGCCAGTTTTAAGACCTAAAATAATCATTATCTGCAATTATAGATTTTTTTTTCCTGTGGTACATTCCTGTACAATCAGGTATGATTTGCCTCTACTGCAAAAGTGCTAATGTTGGAGGGCAGGATTATTGAGGAAGCATTGGTCTGTTGTGGTAGAATATCACCTGTGTTAGTAAGAAAACATGTTTGAAATAATGGCAGAATTACCAGACAGGCGTCGTTTCTTTTACCGAACTGAAAATCTTTCTAAATCTCTTGCAGTTACTACAAAGGTATTCGTCAGATGGTGCCAGTGAGTGACCAAGACATGAATACCCATCTAGCAGAGATTTCTAGGGTAAGAATATAATCCATTTTCTTGCTGAGAAATTGGAGCCAAGTGTAGCACTGGTTTTTGTTGTCTTATCTTTCTGTCTCAACAAATGGGGGTTTTTGTGTGTGCAAATATCAGATGAGTTATTTCATAAATCTCTGAAATACTCCTAGTTGTGCCGGTTAGACCTTTGAAATGTTGATTATTGAATGGAATCAAGAATCCTTAATGTCACTAATCTATCTGAGTTATGCAGGGAATAGAGCACAGCGTTTGGATTTTTCACATCCATTGTGGAAAAATTATAGCACTCTTGAACTGTGCTTTCTCTCTATAGCATATAGAGGATTTTTAGCATTATCATTTATTGTTTATCATACTGATAATGAGTAGAGATTGAATTCACAGTGCTACCACTGGAAAAATTAGATTCCAGAAACTAAATATGAGGTGTGTACATTGAGTGTAGCATATTTTAGAACTGTCTATACAGGAACAATGTTTCTGCTTTATGCTACATGGGAGAAGTTCATTATGTGCTTGCTCAGTGGCAGTTTTTGCATTGTAGGTTATTTGGGAAGAGCAGAGTGGGGTGGTTGCTATCTGGGACTGCAATTGGAGATAAGTGGAACAGTCATTACAAAACCTGCTTCAGTCTTGAAAGAGCCTGTCTGCTCGGCAGCTCAGCTCAGCTCGAGCGGGCTCTTGCCTTTGTAGCACTCTATTTAACTTGGAGAACCAGGAGAGGCCCTCACCAGTCCTAAAGATGTTGTTTAGCTTGAGCAAGAAGGCAGTGTACTTACCAGCTGGTTTGCTCATTCGCTTAATTTAGTTGAAGAGTTCTAGCGTAAGGAGGATGTTTGGGGAATTTTTTGTGGTTTGTTTATTTCAGTACCCTTAGGACCTAACATTTTGCAGATCAACATCCTCATGAGAGCATTTCTATTTTCAGTCATTCACTACAAAACTCATCTGCAGTGACATTTCATTTTACAGTTCACTTTATTTATTACATAAATTGAGATGCATATAAAATTAGAACATTTGGTGATTAAAAGTAAATTCGATATAATATTTTAACACTGGCAGGATCTGTTCTTCCTTTCTATTTTCATTATAAATTATGATAAGAATTAATATAGAAGGAGTGATTGAACACTGCAAATTTTGACCAGCTCTAGAAGTGACTTTTATAGAGCAAGGGAAGATGGATGCTTCTCTGCTGCTTTATCCCTTGGGTAATCATTTATGCCAGTAGCAATATTTTGCAATTCTTCATTTTCTTAACTAACTTAAAAGACTAAAGGCGTAACTAGAGACTCGAATCCTACACATTTGAATGAAGAACATCTGTTCAGACAGGTAGAGCACATTCACTAAATAAGTCATATGCGTGGGGGCAGGGGGAAGATGAGGTAATGGAAGGGTTATTTCCTGCTTCATTTGAAGTCTTTTCTCTGTCTCTCTCCCTCTCTCTCTCTCTCTCTCTCTCTCTCACTTCTCACCATACCCCCCCGCACCTTTCTATCTTCCTGATTCAGGTGGCTTTTTCCAAATGTACGTGTGCTCATGATATTGATGAATTACACCTTTGCTGTAGTGGGGTGCGAATAATTTCCAGGCAGTAAAAAGAGCTGGAGAAAGGATTTCAAACACCCATGATGACTGTGTCAGACCCAATGCTTAATATCTCAACAATATGTAGATTGTACTGAGTAAATACTTTAGCTTTTCACACCCATGCTGTTAACAGATGTTTGAGCTGTAGCCTGTGGTTTGATGTTCAGAGTTGAAAATATCTTCCACCTCCAATGTTAAGAGTTGTGGGCAGGCTGGAAAAATACCAGAGGGAAAGTCTTGGAGTAAAAAACACCAAACAAAAGTTTTATCACTCCTTTTCTCTGCCCCAAGTGTCATTTAACAAAATTAAACACAGAGCTTACATTTGGAAATCTTGTCAATTGTACCCAACAGTTGTGCATGTGCATAACTTTCAGATGTATGTGATCCTATATTGACATGTTTGCTGCCTGCTTGTGTTAACAGGCACATACTGATTCCTTAAACACGCTTGTGGCTCTACACCAACTCTACCAGTACACTAACAAATACTATGATGAGGTAAGTTTTGGCTTTTGTTTTCATGCTTTAATATCAATGGTAAAACATTATGAAGGCTAACATTAGTCTAAAGGAGTGACCTTTGGATTTCACTAAAAGCAATGCTGAACAAAAACCTTGCAGTTATATACCCTGCTTGGCAATGATGCTGGTCAAGAGAATGTCCTTATAAATGAACAATTTCATTATGGCTATCTGGTTTTGCTAGCGATAGTTTAACAAGCTCTGAAAGAGAAATAGATTTTAAAATCATTTCTCTTCAGTTCTACCGTCCTAATAAGTATATAAGAATGCCACCAAGCAAAAAGTCATGTTATATCAAGTTTCAAGACAGTGTGCTTTTTATTAGGAGCAATCCGTTAAACTTGTTTTGTTTGTAGGAATTGGAGCCATGTCCTTTTTATTAGTTCAAATTAAAAGCTCTTTAAACTTCCTTGCATGATACCATCCCTGTTTTGCCATGCCAAGTGAAGTGCCTGCCTAAGGTAAACCAAAGTAGAATGACTGTTGAATGTAGCCTGATTCAAAAGCAGGCTCACAGCTTCAGTTTAAAAAGTTTTTTAGGTTTTTCACACCCTGTGGAAAGGGGGACAAAGAATATCCCAGAATAGTTGGGCTGTGGCTATGGCTCTCCAAACTTAATCTGAAAACAAAAAGAGAGAAGGAAACTTTTATTCAAAGGTTTCCATGGAAATGAATGCCTCCAGAGAACTCTCAGAATTAAAGCAAGTAAGAACAGATGCCGAATCAAAAAGGAGCACAGCACATGTGAGCTCTATTCGGTTAGTCTTGCACCTCTCAGCACAGTTGATGTTTTCACTTACATTTAGCACTAAAGACAGTGAGTCACATCCTTCACTGCAGCTGCTTTATACAGGAGCAGCCAGCCTGTTGCAGCTTTTAAGCAGATGGAAGCAGGGAAAATCAAATCACCCTGAGAAGTCTTGCAGTGATGGCCAGTGGGAGAAGCAGACAGAGGAATGTAGGCCAACCCCTTGGCATTCCCTCACCCCTCATCCCCAGTGCTAAGCTGGCTTTCAGCACCTTCCCAAATGTGTCCATCATTTGACCTCTTACGCAAACACCTGGGGACCCTGAATGACAGATGAACTGAAAATCCCTGATTCATCCACACCTCAGGCAGAGTCACCAGCCTGTGGGACTTCATCAGTGGCTCTTCCCTTCCACGTACATCACTGTGTAACAATGAGGTGCATCTGATGAAAAGGCTGCTAATCCAGAATTGTGAAGATATTCTGTCAAGAACCATCCAGTAAAATTAATCAAGCCTATTTATTTTCCATGAAAATGTTTTAATTTGCATAAATTGGAACATTTTGCAGCTGCCCTTGTCTTTATTACTGACACAGTGGTTCCCAGCATGTGCTGTACCTTCTGCATCTCTGCAGGGCTTGACAATGACTGAATGGGTACATTCTAATTGTCCACATTTATATGAAGGATATATTCACCAGTAGAGATAATCATGAATTATTTAGTCTAGATTTGAGGAGTTACAGCTAGATATAATTGTTTAAATTAAGGAAACAATATAAAATTAAATTAGGCTCAGTTTAAATACTGCAATAAGTGTTTATTGAGTCTGTCTAGTAAAAATACATTCACACTTTAAAAACAAATTCATTAAAATAATTATTTCTAAACAAATTTGCTCCAGTTTTGGAATGCAAACACTATACCAGCCCTTCAAAGTGAAATTATTGGCTAGATTGATTCTGACTGCATTAATCTCCATTATCAGTGATGTTCAAGAAGTAATAAGAACCAGAGGTAGTGACAGTCAAATTCCGTTTTTCCAGTCCTTGTACTTGCAGGTTTCTATAGTATTTAAACAGTGCTAAAGGTTTCTGCTTGATTACACTGTCAGACTTATATTAATAAAGCCAGTTCTAGAAAAGGAATGGTTTTGTCATGTAACACATTTTTCTAATGTAGAAATCTAATAGCTGGTGGGAAAGTTTTCCTAAAGGATGGTGAAAATGAAAATCTTTCAAAACCTTTTGAATTTGATCTGGGAAGCCCTAAAAAACTCTATTTGAAGAAAAGCCTTCTCATAACAGCTGACCTTTACTGGCTCTGGTTTTCAAATCCCTTGTGTCTTAAGAATCATATCCTCTTATATATATTCTGTACAGCAGAAGCTGCAGGATGCTGGGGGCTCCTCTGAGGAGCTCTTTGCTTTCCTGAACTATGTTGTGCTGGGCCAGAGTCTTGGCACTTCTTGGCAAGAGCCAAAAGGGAGCTGCTGGCTTTATTCCTCATATTGCGTACAGACACAGGAGACCTTGCACTGTCCTACCATATGCCTCTGCATGGACCACGCAGGAGCTTCTCATAACTAAAGCTCATGGGGGTGGGATATAATTACTGATGGTAAATGACCCTTAAGCCTTTTAGGGTGCACTGTAAGTAAAAGCACTGTTTCTTAAATAGCTCTAAGGAAATTCTTCCCCTGCCTGCTCCATCTTGGAATGTAATATTTTACAAGATAAAGTACTACCTATTAATTTGCTTGTATCACAACATAATGGGAAACATTACAGCAACTTAGATAAAGTAACAGAGACAATAATTTTTACTGTCTTTGTGAAAAATTAGAACATGGGGCCTAATAGATGGACTTTAGTACAGAGTGAAAACAAAAGACTCTTAAAAACCAAAGTAGTATCAAACACTTGGTCTCAGAACTGTGTCATACATTTTAAGCTAAATTATTCTAAACTTTCTGTGTTTATATCTTCCAGATTATAAATGCACTTGAAGAGGATCCAGCTGCACAAAAAATGCAGCTTGCCTTCCGTTTACAGCAAATAGCAGCTGCGCTAGAGAATAAAGTGACTGACCTTTGACACAAAAGCCGCAATAAAGAAATCTGATCTGAAGATGTTCAAATTCATTCTTCCTGTTAAGGAAATAGTGTTCTATTTTTTAATGTATAATTACAACTTTAAATGAATGATTTCATGGTTTTTTGATAGCAGAGGTGTAATGTAAAGAATTTTTACTGTAAATTATGCTTCTAATTAAAAGCTGTGTTGTGTGTAAATGAATCTTCTGTGGGAAAGAGAGTCCTTTGGTTGGGGGCAGGGTGGGGGGTGGAAGAAGAAAAACCTATAGTTCTTTTGATTTAGTAGAATCTGAGACATCAGCATTTAGGATTCATTATGCAAGTAAATTCAATACTATAGCATCCTTTCTACCTTAAGCAATATTTGTACTAGGAAAACAATAACATACTCAGAGACACATGCAATATCCCCTTTTATTTTGATAACTGGAAATTGACTTCCATAGAGCTCTAAAGCTTGGTCTGTGATTATAATGAACATAGTGAATAAAGCATCCAATTTCTCTGCAAGATGTAAAAATGGGATTTGCTACCACACATTGTTCTAAATTTAATTCTTTATCTCGATGGTGATGCACAGTATTGCACCCACCACAGTTGGCTGTGAGAGAAATAAGAGTAATGTGTAGAAGAGTTCTATTGATGAAGTCTTGTTCGGTTCAGAAGTCACTGCAAAGAAGGAATTTAGTCCTTAAAACTTTAAAACTCTTTGTTATTATTGTGAGTTTTATGATATATGCTAATGTGCCTTACTTGTACTAATTATGTGAATCTGATGAATGGTTTTGTAAAAAGAAGCAGATCAGAAAAATAAGTATTTATGTGCTATTGAATGACTTTTGTGTGAAAAACATGACCAGCAGAATGCTTGTAATTAGCTGCTTGCCGAGAGTGTGCTGTTTAACATGATTTGATTATGTATAATATCCTATTTTAGAATGGTTCTGATGATTTTTTATTTGAATCTTGGAACTGTCCTAGAAATACCATCACTTGTTTTTATTGTATCTGTGATGTAAAATACTAGTATGATATTGGAAAAATCATATACCCATCTATTGAAAACCACTCGGTCAGTTTAGAGCCTTGGAATGCTGCATTTGATTGAATACACACTATAATCCATAGCAAAGAAAATTGAAATAACTTGTCAGAAAGTGTGTGTTTACAATATAGGTAAGCTCCGTACAAATCAAAAAGTTAGGTACATCTTCTTAAATTGCTGTATTGCACATCAGAGAACTTTACTTCTCTTTGTCTTGCAAGTTTTTGGCAGTAAAGTAGCATTTTAATGAAGTGCTGCCATCTGTACTCCTTCATTCATTGTCCTGCCAAGCACCGGGACTCTGCTGACTCTCAGCAAGCTAATGCAGTGTCTGCCGCCCGCTCTCCCTGCCTGGTAGGTTGTCACACACTGACTTTTACTGTCTGTTGATATTTTTTTTTTTTCTCCCATTTTGAAATTTTCCTGGTATTTGTCAGTGGGCCTTTCCTTCAGTTTCTGAAAATCAAAAGCCTCACCAGAACTGGTTTCCTGCCCAGTAGGCTGTGAGTGGTTTTTTTTGGTTTTTTGTACTCGACTTCTTGCATTTGTCTGTAATCATTCCTGAACCTGCCTGGGCTGTAAGTTATTTTATACTGTTTAGGACTGAGCTATATGACTTCTACAGGAAGGTGCTTTGCCAGTTATTCTTTCATCAACAAAGACATTCTAATTTCATGGCTAATCTGTTTCTTTTTCATTATTTGTAAATCCTGTTAATTGTAAATCAAATACAATGTTGTTTTTTTTCCACCAAGTGTCAGTGGATCTTTACTGAAACTGGGGGGATGGGTGTTGAGAGGATTTGTAATGCTTCCTCTGGGAGTGATGGAGCAGCAGCGTCCATCAGTCTGTGGTTGGGAATGGAGGAGTGCAGCACATCCTGCAGATGCAATGCCTGACATCATGCCCTTTTTATTGGCATTTGCTCTGAAAAATGACAGTACTCTGGAGAAGCAAGGATGTAGTGCAAAATACCAGAGTGAGGTCTTGCCTGATGTATCTTGGGACTTGAAAACAAATTAAAATACAGGCTCAGCAGCATCTCTCCAGAGAGACCAGAAAGCCCTGCTTGAGCAAGTAGGGCTTTCAGAGGGAACATTATATGTCCCCCATCAGCAGTGACTTGACACAGCAGTTGCAGGCTGCAGCTGTGGGGTGCAGCAGTGCTCTATCTGGATCCTTCCTGTGGAGCCACATGAGACACGTGTGTCTGCTGGCATGTGTGAGTTCATGATGGATCCATCAGTCATTCTTGGTACCCTTTTCTCACATACTGGGAAATTTGCGGGCTATTGGTGCTGCAGTGCTGCCTGCCAGGAACACAGAGGCAGATAACTGTGAGCAGCTGCACAGCTACAAAGAAAACTAATGCCAGTTCTTCAATTTCTTCAAGTCCCCTATCCTGAAAGCACAAAGCTGAAATTTAAATTGAAGAACTGAGCTCATTTATTTTATTATTTCCCCTTTTCACTAAGGTCCTCCATTGCTTGTTTTTCCACTCTGGTGCTCTTTTCTCCAGGCCTAGTTTTTGGTTCCAGTTTTCATTACACTTTAGCAATCTGATTCTTCAAACCTTCATTCTCCTCATTTTTTTTCTGCTGCTCCTGACATCTGGTTCATCTACAAGATAAAAGGAAAAAGCTCACTGGGGGTCTTGCTCTTTTCACCCCTTCTGCAGCTCCTCTAAGGGGTCTTACTTCTTAAAGCATAAGAACCTTCTTTCTCACAAACAGGAATCACTTTACTCCATAGCAGCAGCTGTGAGCAAAGTCACTTCGCATGGACATCTCTGAGACCTAGATCAGAGGCTGATACAGGCATTTGACCACTGCCAGCAGGTCTGAATCTCATTACTGACAGCAGTCTCTCCGAGGTTTTGCTTGCCTCCTCACCATGCCAAATAGAGATGTCTTATGATGGGACAAGGTCCCTGCACCTGCTTGTTTGATATGTAGTAACTCACCCAACTGAACAGGAATGGGTTTTTTTTGTCTCTGACCAGGAATTCACTCTCTATTCCTTAGTGCCAGGTTTCCCTCTGACCCCTTACTTGATCTTTTTGCTGCTCTCACAAAGCTATCTCACCTCAGCTGTCTCACATATGTGAGGCATTCATAATGTCTCCTGAAGATGACTTCTCTGTTACACCCTACTTGACCCTCTCCCTTCTGCACCCTGCTGTGTTGGACACATTTCTTAGCCTGCTGAGTCTGAGCTGTATTTACATGCACTCTAAAGTTGGCCTTTCTGGTAACCTTTTGAAAATAAACAGAGCCATCACTATAAACAAAACCATACAGGGAATTCAGAAATTCCAACTGGAATTCACAAAATCACAAACTGTCATAACATGGGAAGATTTTTAGTCAGCTGCATAATGACTTAAAATGGCTCTGAGCTTGAAATTCAGCTGTCCTGGACTTACCAGCACTGATGAGTTTTTGTGACCAGTACTTCATTGTTCCAGATTCTCCAGCCCTATCAGTAGATATGTACCTACATGGCCTAAAAAAACCCAGTCTCTGAATCCGATAGGAAAACCCCTCATTTACATGCTTCATAGAGTTCCAATACCTCTATTTAGCCTGATAATGGTTCTAGTCAGGGTTCCCATATGCACTTAAGCATGTGGTGTAACAGTTCTCTGAGGAGTTCCTTTCTAAAGAATTTGATCTTGAGCAAAGATTGCTTAAGACTTTTCCCAAGTCTGTTGTCTTTTCTTGAAAAAACTTACAGGGGAAATTGTTTCAGGTTTTTTTTTCCTTTTTATCTCTGTCTAGAGATACCATTCAGAGCAGTGAGACAGTCATCTTCAGAGCTTTAAAAGAGAATGTCTACCTGCCATTTTTCTACCAACCATTGACTTGAGTCCTGTGTTATTCTGCCTTACACTCAGATAAGTTGAAATTTGGCACTTTGAGTCAATAGAGTTGATGCACTGGAAATGTAACCGTTGCCCTTGTGACTTGCTTTCATCCCTCATTCCAAGCTCAGTACAGTCAAACTCTATACCTGAAGCATTCCATGTTCTCCATCACACAAAGTTCTTCTCTTGGTTGTCTGTTTTGCCAGATCTGCCTGGAACACAGGATTCCCTGAAGAGTGAATGACAGCAGAACACAAGCTATAATGATCAGTGGTTTTTTTTTTCTCAGACTCTACATACCTAGTCTGTGGGGTTTTATTATTTTGAAAAACCCTCCTTCAGTTGATGATGAGTTTGAAAGGTGGAATTGTAAACTAGAGTTAGTCTTTTAGCCTTCCTCTTTTGTTAGCCTTTGTCTTGATGAGGCCCAAAAATGATGGTGGAATTCTTGGTGTTTGACAGTTCCTGCAGAACAGAAGGAAAAGAGACTTTCCAGAACCACAGTTACAAGGAAGTTTTCAAAGGTTTAGTTTTCTTTATTATGTCCCCTTTTGCCTCAGTATCAAGGAACATTTCTCCATCCATTAGAGAAGAAAGTGGTTTCCCCTGAGCAGGCTTGTAATAACCATCTATGCTGTGAAAGATCACTGCTGTTGTACCAGACAGTCAGGGCTGACTTCTGTCTTGCCGGTGCATACTGCTTGCTGCTGCATGTCATTACCAAAGGGGACAAATCCTACTGTCATTCATAGCCAGGCCATCAAAAGCTATTTCATTTACTCATGTATTCCTGTTTCTTTGCTGCTTCTCAGATAATTGCCATTTGAACCAGAAGAGAGTTTGAGTGCTTTCCTTCTTTTTTTTAAGCTTTTAAAGAACCTATGCGTCTTACCAGATTGGACACTTTAGAAAGAAACTATTTCTTCAGTGGGACAGAGGACAATAGGTCTCATACAGCTGTATATGGCTCATCTTAAAAGGAAATAAAAATCCCACCATGAACCCCACACTGTGTTTTTGAAATCCTTTATTCAGTGCTCTAATTCTGAACAATGTTTTTGGCTTATTTAATTGTCCTCAAAATTGAATGTTGAACAAAACTCACTTTTTTCTTTTAATCTACTGTAATAAGAAAGGAGTGAAATGAAAAAATGTATTCCTTTGATTCCCTTAATCTTTTCTCTCCTGTGGCTATGCTCCTATTCAGTAAGAGATCATACTTGCTAGTTGCAGAGCCTGGACGCCAATCCATGGGATTTAAAACAAACCCAAATCCATGTTTCCTGCAGCTACATCTAGGTCCATGGCAGTGCTCACAATTGTAAAACTGCCTCCAGGATGTTATTTGGAATACTATTATCGTTGGTCTGGCTGCTTTCCTCATCTTCCTTCACGTGATCCTTCTTCGTGTGGGTTTTTACCTTGTGTTTCAGTGGCACTTTCTGAACCTCAATGCTACATTCCTCTGAAAGGAAGGAAACAATCACTGCCTGGATTAATCATGCACTTTTCATCCCCAAAGCACCCCATGGGCACTCAGACCCTCCCAGGCTCAGCACACTGGAAAATTATAGAAGTGGATTTTTTTGTGCTAGAGCAGACAGCCTTACTGAAACACAAAACATTTCTATTTTTCTAAGGTAAAATACATTTGTTTTGTTAATAATGTACTCTACACATACATTACTATTCACTTCTGATGTGCATACATTGACCTCTGATGTATCAGTGGCCTTTTGGCGACTTTTGGCCGAGGTTGGTCTGAACTCCACCTAAAGTCTGCAGCACTCTACCCTAGACTGGAGGCTGCACTATGCTAGCCCTCAACTAGAAAGTGACATGGATATTAACAACATTTTACCTTTAAACGAGGCTAGATTCACACAGCTCACTTGCTTGGTGTGGATGTTTAGCCTCATTGCTTCTTTTAATGGACTAAAGTTTGTCTTGTGAGGCTGCTATACAGTTATGATATCCAAAAGTCCCATAATGAGGCCTTAATGTCCAGCAAAGGGAACAGAAAGACCGCCA
Organism: Pseudopodoces humilis; assembly: GCF_049639895.1. NCBI lineage: Eukaryota > Metazoa > Chordata > Aves > Passeriformes > Paridae > Pseudopodoces > Pseudopodoces humilis. The sequence goes on from NC_142204.1 coordinate 53,642,022, forward strand.
TCATTTTCAGCAGCAGCAGGTTCTTCTGCTCAGCTGTCAATGTATATTCCACCCTTTATTTTAACATGGCCTTATTTTGTTTCCTTGTGCACTTGAAGCCGTGACAATCCTCTATCTGTATTCTGGCACATTACTGCTGGAGATGAGATCATCCATCTAGGTTTTGTGTTATTTTGGAGCTACAGGTTTGGTATGTAATAGGGTCATGCCCTGGTGTGCTTAGTCCTCTTACAATAATATTCGATAGAGAGCTGTGTCAAGTTATGGCTTTGCTGGCTGTGTGTGAAGATTCATATGCTGATTGCTTTGACCTGCCTATCTATAGTAAAAGCCTGTAACTGCCCAAGGATCATTACAGCTTTTGATTTAAGTTACGGTTGTGATTTTATCTTTCTTTTCAGTGAAAGGAAGATTAGAAATGTTTTGTTTGCCATTTAACTGGAAAAAGTTAATAGTTTAGCTTAATTTCTTTAAGAAAATAGGAAGAAAGGGGAGGTGACATCCTTTTTCTGTCAGGTGGTTTTGTACTATTCTTTTCTTAAGTTAACGAAGACAGTGACGACAAAGAACACTTGAGCACTGCTGTCACTGACATAAGTTTCTTTGTGGTTAATCATTCATGTGAACTAGCAGGGCAAGTGTTTTAATACAGAGCTTAAATTTAATTTCAATCTGTGCTGTCCATCATTGTCTCTCTTTAGCTGATTTTTGAGATGACAGCACACACAATGTATCTAAGATTAGATTCTGGCTTTAAATATTTAGTCTGAATCACATCTATTTGTACTTCATTCCAAGGTTGAAGTAATGTGGCAGGACACACATTCTGCAGTAGTTAAAACAAATCAAAGGAGTGCTGAATTATTAATTTTAAACTTTTAACCAATTCCTCTTTGTGGGCCTGCACACATGTGCTTCTTGGGGTGAGCTGGGGATTGCCAGCTGGGCTGGAGGCTCTGCCCTGCACACAGTGCCCTTGTGCTGGTCTGCCTGCCCAGGCCATTTCCCCACCTGCTGGGCTAGCTGAGGGCTGAGAGCTGTTTGTGCTAATGGCTCCTCTGCTAATGGCTCCTAGGCTCTAGACCTAGGTATGGGTCTAGAGACATGAGTGACTTACAGAGCCAGTTGTAAGGAGCACCCAGATGAAACATAGCTTATTGAAATACTAATTTGGAATACAGAAAGTCAAAACAATGCAGAGCAATGCTAAGAGGAATAAACAAACCTCAAAAGTCAGAATCAGCTCTGAACTCCAGAGGTATAAAGAGAACCTAATGTAAAAATCCTGTTAGAAACAACCCAGTTCACACCCACTCTGCAGTTACCAACAGCTCTGGGAAACACTAGATTGTATTAGAAAGCCTGCAGTGCATAAGTAGAAGTATACATCTATGAAGTACCTGCACTTTTAAAGCTCTTACCATTGTGGTGCTCCTGCAGAAGTGTTGAACAGGAACATGCTAAAATTTTAAGGAAATATGTTACCTGCCCTCTTTCTCTTTTTTTCCTAAAGCTATGAGACCTTTTTAGCTTCTCTGATGAATGGCTGCACAACAGAGGTGTATCATATTCATAGTCACACTATGCTCCACAAGAGATGAATGTTATAGTGATTTGTTTCCAAACTTCCCAGTGACTCTCCTCTGTTTACAAGTTTCTCCACAGATGCTGATGTTCCACTGTTATTCCAGCAATGTATAGCTGGGCTTTGTTATGGGCTATCTGCAAGAAAAGAAACCAAACCCAGACATCTGCATTCCTTGATAGCAAACCCAGATAATTTAATTTTTGTGCCACTTCTCCATAATTGTTTCTGCTTGGTTTTTTTGTTTTGTTTTGTTTTGTTTTTACAACAGGAAATTCCTTTACTAAGGACATTCTAGCCTTGCAATCCTGAGTATTTTATTTCTCCAAATGGAGTTGAATTCTGTTCTCATTAGAACTACTGGGTATTTTTCTCAGATCTAAGATTCAAGAATGGGACACAAACACAGTTATCATATCACACAACAGCTATCAGCCATATCACCCATGCCTGTAATGAGAAAATAAATACACACAAATTACTAAGCAATAAAGAAACTGGTGAATGGATGGGATCAGGTCCATCTGCATTCACTTTTCAACATGGTCTTGTGTATTAACATAGCTTTGATCTGGTTATTATTATGCTGCAGATGTTGCCCCTGCTCACCCTGGATCTAATGAAGCATACCAGGGGTCACTAGTCATTTAAATGGACTCTGAATCTCTCCTGCAATCTCTAGATTTACTCTGAAATCAATTCTGTTTGCTCTAAAATCAATATGGCTAGTGCTTTAACATGATCAGCACAAGAGAGGAAACTGGAGGTGGATGCAGGTGGCTGAGGTGGGGAGAGAAGGGAATGAAGCAGACCGTTTATCAGCTTGATACTGTTGTCCAAGTGCCTGCTCTGCACACAGAAGGTTGGCAATCCCTGAGCCTGGCAATTAGACATCAAGATTATCATATGGAATGACTCCTGTCTTCATCCAAAAACCTTGAAATGTTTTACAAATTATAATTAAGCTCTGTGAGGTTGTATCCTGCTCCTGGTGATGGAACAAAAACCAAAAAAGTAAAAAATTAAGGCAAAATCTACTCGCCTTAAGTTAGAGCACAAGTCAATTGCATGGCTGGGAATAAAACATGAGATTCCAGATCCTTGGATCCTAAATCTAACCTGCTGGCATACTACATACAGAAAAAATAAAATTTATCCAGCTAAATTGCTATCTCCATGCTACAATTTTCCATGGCTTTGTAGAGGAAAAAAAATTCAGACACAAAAGAAAAACTCCTGTCTGTGCTTAAATATATAGCTTTTTGTTGAAAAGAAGTTCGCCCAAGTTGCAGTCTGCAAACTATGGAGATTTAGTATCTATGAAAAAGATATGCGAGGCCTGGTTTTCAGCGTTTCTCAGCATGTTGGTACAGTGTAACTCTGTCATCCTGTAGCAAGTTAAAGAGTGTAATTTTGTCACCATCTACACTTGCCTGAAGTAGTGTGGACATACACCTATAGGTGAAGTGTGTATTCCCAGAGGACAGCCAGCTGGACATGACCACCTGTGGCACAGAACTTGCTTTTTCCGAGAGACAAATGCAGCTATTCTATGGTCACATCCACAGCCCCACTGCAGCCCCCAGGGCTCTGGCTGTGCTCCTCTTTAAGCTGATATTTAACCTGGGCATCCCTGCCTGAACTGCAGAAGTCATACCTCTCTTTCTACCTCACCAAGCACACAATGATGCGTAAACAGATCCTTGATCCTCACAAACAGGGGTCCTGTGCATGTCCCAGCTATGAGCAAAGTGGACTCACAGTGCCACCTCTCTGCTCTCTGGAAGAGAGCGAAGAACTTGTGCCCTGTGCCCCTCTCCCAGACCATTTACAGGCTCACTGGGCTGGCGTCAGCTCCAGCTTGCATGGCCCTGACAGAACTCATCGCCACACACCACAGTCCAGGCTGAGCACTGCCACAGTCCAGGATGTGGTAGCAGGGAAACCTGTGTTCCCTCTCCTGGGACAGTCCCTGTCTCACAGGCCAGCTGAGCACACCAAAGAGACACCCAGTAAGCAAGGCAAGCCTCACCCCAGCTCACAGCACCAAACTGGTGTTGAGAACATCAAACCAGTTTTCTCAAGCTGAGTTAAATATTGCCGTGGTGCAAAACTGATTATGACTGGATAAATATTTCCACACAGGCATGATGACAGGAATGAGTGAAGCTGACTGGTCCTTCTGGATTTGGTTTGGGGGATTTTTTGGGAGGAGAAAGCATTTGGTTGAGCTGAATGAAACAGAAGATATTATAAAAATACAACATAAGTGATACAAAGAATTATATGGTATTTTAAAGATTTTTTTTCTTTTTCAAATTATGTAAAATGCCATTTAACAGGAGTAAGGAAATTTGATTTTACAGATACTTATATATACATGTAACTATATATGTGAGGAGGGAGTGTTGTATAACCACATTTAACTATACCACATGCCTTTAATATAACTTTCCTGTGGGAAAGTCTTAGAGATTTTTAATCCAGGCAGCTAACCATAAAGTTTTCTCCTTAACAGTAAATTATGACAATTGCCCAAGGCTTTAACATCCCTGCATTTTGATCTCTGCTTTGAATTAGATTGTGATGATCAATATTAATAGTCTCTGCTCAGATATGGTCATTGCAAAACCAAGATGAAACTGTCTTTGCCTCTGAATTTCACTGCAAATGTGAACATTCATCAATACTTACTCAAGATATAAATGATAAAGAGAACAGCTATATCATGAAAGAAAGAGCTTAGTTAAAATTTAACCTCCCTGCCACACATCTAGAATATTTTCCAGAAGCAACTGTAGATAGTGGTATTGCAGGAAAGACAGCAAAACCTATGAATATTTGTGTTCAGCATAAAACTTGTCCACTCCTAACTGTTCTGCAGAGTAAGAAGGCATAAAATTTTCTTTGTGTGATCACAGCTTTTTCACACTAGCTCTCAGACATACTCACAGCAGCTTTTTGTCTCCAGCTGTCACTGTTTGGAATATAAAAATTGCCTACACATCTATTTAAAACAACAATATAACCCAAAGAAGACAAAATACCCACCCCCTCCAGTGCCATCAGCTGTACTGTATCAGCATGCTTTTCCTTCAGCTGGGTGGTTTTGCTGCACACACGGCATGAAGAGACAGCTGCACCTTGCTTGGGCTGGCCCAGGACATGTCACCCTCTGCAGAACAGGGCTTTTGCTTCCTGGCCTGAATTTGATGTCACCCTAAAGTTCACCTCTGCTGCTTGACAAGAATTATCTCAAAACCTTTTGCTTGGGCTCTCTGATTCAACGCATAAATGCATCTGCAAGGCAAGGCAGAAAAGGTGTCTGCCCAAAAGAGGACAAGGCCAGAGGGAAATCTTTCAATAAACCATTGGTAAAAAGCAGCAGTTTAGCTGTTTGAATATCAAGTGGTCTTGGAGAGAAGTTGACGCTGCGCTCTACACTTTCCCAGGCTTCGGGCTAGCTCCAAACAACTTGGCTAATGGCAGCGCCAAGAGTGGGGAACGACACGGGAGCGACAGTCCACGTGCCGAACCTCCAGAGCTCCTTGTGCTTGGGCTCTGTAGATCCCAGGCGTCACGGGTTTCAGTAAAGGGATGGAGGAGGCTCAGAGTCTCTTTGTCTTCCCAGGAACAGGTTTTATTGAAGGATAAAGGGAGCAGTGACAAGGGAAAGGGCTGGGACGGTGACAAAGGACAGCAACTGAGCCCTGAACATCTCCGTGCTTCCAAATTTAAAGAGGGGAGGGTACAAACCGAAAACCAATCAGAACACAATCTGGGAGGAGACGAAGGAGGGGTTTACAATACTTGGGACCAATGGGAGGAAACCATGGGTGGGACGGTGGCCACAACGCCAATGGGGCCTCGAGTAGGGGATGAAGGGCATGGAAAATGCTGGAACAAAGGGCAGGATTAACAATGACGGACAAGGGCTAGGGGCAGGCTGAGGGTGATAGGCAGGGAAGGTTCAGGAACAACGGGAGGGGTTTTACTAAATTGACAACTGGGGCAAGACCATTACCTGACAGTAACAGGGGGATAACAAGAACATACCATCAAATCAAACAGAATTAACAAACAGAATGCAACAAGAAGTGAGTCATTTTTCAAAGAGTACACTGAGCCACCGGGAGCAGGAAGAAAAAGGAAATATGAATTTTTAAAGCAGATTTTGTATGACTCAAGTCAAACACATTCACCATTGAAATCAGTACATGGAGGTTGCTGCACTAATGACCCTTCAAACCTGGGACATGCCACGTTCCTCATCTTCTCTCCTCAGCAATAAATTCCTAGGAGAGTAATGCACAAATGTGTGTCCACAACTCCTCACTGTCACCAGGTAAAAAGAGAGCTTAAAACCAGGAGACAACATGTCCCATGTTCACCACAGGTTTGTCCGAACTGTGTATTCCGTCATTAGTGTCCCAGGAGGTAGAAACACAGTTATGGTGGACAGTTTGACCAACTACTCTAGGAGTAAGGAATAAAAAAATCTATGAAACAGAGGTTTGGCAGTATTTGCTTTCTAGGCCCTAAACCTTGAAATGTCCTCTATTTTTTCTAGGTGTTCACTAAAATCATGAAGGCTCACTTCTGGGTTCTACAAACTGGAGCTTTAGGAAAATACAAAATATCCTGAGTCTTAGGCTGCAGTCTGATGTGACAAGCTTGATCTCCAGCTCAGAGGAGCAGAAGGATTCATTTGTTGCTCTCCCCTTTGCAATTTCATGTTCCCTTCTCAGCCAAGAGAAGAAGAAAATATTTTTGCCAGGCACTGCCACACTATAGAATGCCCAGAAAGAAAGAAACCTACAGGCATTTTTGCATCCATTTATTTTTCTCAATGTTTTAATGATTAATTAAGCAATAATGATAGAAAAGAGATGTCAAGTTCTTACACTGTCCTATACCTAAAACCACCAGGTTCTGTTTCAGGAATTTTCTTCCAAACTTAATCACTTCATCAGCTCCGTTTGTAGATTTCTAGTAAAACCTTGGACCTTTAACTGAACCTCTGGAGGTGAGTTGTTCTCCCATTTTTTATTTTGACTTCTCCCTTGTTGCCTCAACAACAGCTTCTCTCCTTTAACACCCCTCATCTCTTCATCTTTACCCACCCAATCACCCTACACAGCCCACCTACACTCACATGAAGTCTATTACCTCCTGTAGCCTTACCAGCTTTTACCTTTAGGACCTACTAGCCAATCACTTCATTAGATCCTGTAAAAATTCATATCGGAAGAGACTTCAGAAAGGCACTACCTCTCTCTGCTTAGGACCTCACCTCAAGTACTGTGCCTGGTCTGTTTGTCCCAAACAGCACAAGAAAAATATCTATCAACCAGAACACATAGGGCCATGGTGCCAGCTGCATGCTGCAGCACTTACCCTTGAGGGGGGAGTCTGAGGGACACAGGCCTTCCCAGTCTTCAGACAGTCTCCGCTACCTAACAAGAAGTCATTTGAATCACAGATCCAGTCTTTTCGTGGTGTGGCATGTCAGAAAGGCAACAGGCATTAGGCGTAGGCCAACACCCATTTCATGAACTCCCAGATGAGCCTGTGGCCAGAAGAACAATACCATTTTGTTTGGATTGCACTCCCTGGCTTGCACTGTTTAGAAAACAAATAGATCTCTTTTTAAGACTACAGATCTATACATACTAATGTCAAAATATCTAACATGCTACATCAGTCACCCAAACCCCTCCCTCCAGTCAGTAAGAGCATCAAAGACTTAATTTTCTCTATTATTAGGTATATTGTTTACAGCAACACAGAAGATCACAGAGAGAGTTAAAAGGATATTTGCCATCTCTCATTCACAGTGTCAACACTGTCTCTTGGGTAAAAGGCTCTTTGGCTAAAATGCTACATCTGGAAGGTCTGAAAGTCTGAGAATTTGTTCCTTAAAGATTTTGGTGTCTGATTCCTATGGGATAGGAGGGGTAGAGGGCTGTATCTGTACACCAGATTCTCTTATTTGGAGGCAGGCTATGTTTTGCAAATCTTGTTTTCCTCTTTTTTGCAAATGGGCAGTTACTAGTCATTCATTCTATGTTGTTTATAATTTTCTGTTCTTTCCGAGTAATTTTCAAAACACTTTGATTTTCTTTTCAGCTGTGAAAGAATAATCCAAACATGTTATTCTTTGAAATTAACTCACTAAAGCTGGTTTCCCTATAAATTTGACTGAAGTGGATGATTAAGAAGTCTTCTCTACAAATAATGCTTCATGCAATACAGCTGTAATGAGACTACAGTCTGATTATTTAAATGGATGAACATTTCTATTTACTGCAAAATCACTTCTGGCTTGCCCTATATTTAATGCTTAATGAGACTTTGAAATCACAGTAGTGGTTCCACATATTGTTAGGAAGGTCAAGTCCAAAAGCTGGTTACTTCAGTCCTCAGAGTTGACTCTGGCCTTCATGTTCCCCTAGGGCACTAATTAAATTTAAAATATGAGTTTTACCAAGAACCTGAACTTTGGAGTTAACTTCCATATACTGCCTATTTTCACACCCTGCACAGAGCAGATGCAACGTTATTTGGCCCAAGTGGATTTCTGATGTCTTTTAAAGAGGTTCTAAATCTCTCTAGCAGAAATTTTAAGATGTGTCATATATGCTGGGTCTTATTCAACAAACTGATATTATATACTGCAACTCTTTTTGACATGTTTCTCTGCGGTCTGATAAAATAGTTCTTCAATTGTCTATTATTCTGAATTGTTACAAAGGACTTCTAGGATGAGCACCCGTGTGATCTAGGATCTGAAGGCAGATCACTCATTTAAGTACAGCCAGATATCTCTGGCTGAGAGATGGCTGAGAGAAGAGGAAAATTATTAGGGCACATGGTTTGAACCTGCACCATGCCTGAGCCACCCTGTCCTCCTTCTCGGCACTGCTGGGCTTGCTGTGGCAACAGACTGAGAAATAAAGTGTAGCCTAAGATACATGTGCTACTGTACAAGGTAGATATGACCAGAAGCACTTTCATTGTTTGCCTCCAGACTCAGATACTTTCAAAGCTGGCAGGCAATTGTGGTTTGAATACTTCGCATTAGGGAACAGTCAAAGAGAAAGAAAATTGCCTGGCAGTACAAGAGGATTGAGAATGAGATATTTGCTGTATTTTCAAGTAATGACAGTATAATGATACCCATGAGGGAGCTGTGTGATGATCCTTATTGATTCCAGTAGGTGGTTCTTACAGTGGTGGTGTCTGCTGTTCTTTTTTAGAGAGGGATGCCACCAAACTGGAGTGGAGAAGGAAAACGCTTCCCAGGAGATAGTTTTAATCCTTGCTGATTGATCAGAGGAGGAGTGTGAAGCTTTTAGAGAGGCACCTTTTCCTTGACTGTCATTTTACAGAACTAGAGGCCCACCAGAAAAATCCCACTCAGAAAGGAACTTCCTCACATTTCCATGGTTTTTTACTTTGTTTTTGTACAGATGTCTAGTTCTCCTGCCAAATTCTCCAGCTTAGTGCACATGAGACAGAAAATATGATATGGATCTGAGAGAGCTGCATTCTACAGTACTTAGCTGAAGGGGTAACTGGAGTCTTTTAGAGGCCAAAAAGTCCTACATGACACAGGTCTGTTGTGAAGGAAAATAGAACTTGATAGACTTCTAAGTGAAACTGATTTTTTACAGTAAGTGGAACAGTGTGTACACTGGAACAGGCTACCTAGAGAGGCTGTGGATGCCCCCATCAGTGTTAAAGGCCAGGTTGGATTGTGCCCAAAGCAACCTGATCTAGGAAAAGATGTCACTACCCACAGCTGGGAAGGTTGGACTGGACAATCTTCAGAGGTCCCTAGCAACCCAAACCATTCCATGAGTCTGTGATTTATGAAAAAGTATTTCACCTTCCCAGGTAACATGCCAAAGAGCTCTCAATAAAAATAAACTGTGCTCATTTCCTGAGTATTAACTCGTCCAGAGTATAAATGCACTGAATGTACCTGAGTTTGGAGGCAAGGGGAAATGGAAAGGGGAGAAAAACTTAGAGGTGAGCTGGGAGGCATCTTGCTTTTTTATTCTTTTGGGAATCCAATCTGGCTTTCCTGAACACAAACTAGAGAGAGTCACACAAAAGCAAGAGATAACAAATGCTGCCTGTTTCTGGTGCAACTCTCTGCTGAAGAATGACAGATGCATGCATATAGCCTTATCAAACATAGATATATACAAGCATCAGGTTGTTTAAAGTTCTTTTGCTTGCCTTTTTGGCCAAAGACTTAGAATAACATTGGAAAGTATTCAAGCTTAGTCAGCTGAACCAGACTTCCATTAAAGACATAAACAACCAGATAAGAAAAGAGAAAAAAGAAGACAAGGAATTTGAAAAAAAGGGATATTCAGAAATGACACAGTGGGTGTGATCTAGCCAGATTCTGGCTGCTTGAGTGGGTGACACCTCTGGGCTTCTGAGGGCGCAGGGCTGTCACTGTGGGGTCCACAGCTCTAAAGGTGGGAATGTGGTAATCACCAGAGTAAAGCTTGCTCCTTTCAGCCCATCTGCTTTCCTGTCATTGATATTTACAGCCCCACAAATGCGTATAGGCCCAGCAGCCCATGCTTTCATTATTAGACCCAGCATGCAGCACATAAAATTTTGTTCATTAATTCCCACTTGCATATTTGTATTATTTCTCAAACACAGCCTTTGGGGGATAGTAATGAGAATCTTGGGGTTTGCTAATCTCATCTTTTTTTCTTTAACACTTTCTTGTATGAATAGTTTTGGATAATGGCTTGACTCTGATTTTTTTGTTCTATTTTGGAGTTGTTAAATAAAAAACTCTCTATAAATCTTTCTTGCAGTTAGGAAAAAGAACCAGAATACAGTTTCCTAAAGAAGTATTGCTATATTTCTCTATTCTAAAACATCAGTGCCATTTGCACTCATTCCTGTACCAAGAACATCCACTTACCTCCTTCTGTGAACTTCTCTCTCTTACCTTCCTTCAGAAAGCAGTAAATATCGTTTTTCAACCTTAAAAAGACTTAAAGGACAGGAATGTAGGAAACCCTTGTCAACGTGGTTTTAGGGAAATAGCTCTTGTCAAATTACTTCTAAAATTATGTTACAACTTTGATTAAGTGTGTTGTAGCTTCACAAATATCTTCGACTTCTATTGATCTGTTAAATTAATACAACATTACACTAATCTAAAAATTGGTGCTATGTAACATAAATGCAATAAGGTAGAAAGAAAACTCTGGGAAACATTGCTGCCAATAGAGGAGCATCAATAAATCAGCTTTACTACTCAGATTTTGTTTTCAAAAGTGATGAAGGAAGAAATTGCAATTCCAGGGACAAAGACTGAAAATGCAATAAACAGTAACAAAGGACAGAGCAGAGCAAAACCCTCTGACTGCCTGGTAACCTGAGTAATCCATTCCAAAAACTGGTATAGCCAAAGGATATTCTTCCTTTTTAGAAAGATGAAGGGAAGTCTAGGCTAACTGAATAAGGGAGAGCATACAAGAAAAGACTGATGGTATGATAGACCAAAACTACAACAACAAAACACAGCTAGGGGAAATTTGAACAGGATTAATAAACTGATTAAATTTATAGGTACTGGTGAATGAAGACAAATACTCTGTGGGATTTGGAGCCTATTTTAAAAAAGAATGTTGACAAACAGAAAAAGATAAAGCAACTAAATTGAGAGCTGGAGTGGAAAAGACAAGAAGCCTGGTCTCTTTTAGCTGACCAAAATGATGATCAAAGAGTGTCTAGGTAAGCATGTCAAAGGAAGAAACTACTGAGTTTTTAATTCTAGCAGTCAAAAACCTATCAAGAATCAGTTGTGAAAGATAGAAAAGGAAGGAAGGAAACAGAAGCAGGAAGAGGAGGAAAAAAAGGAGGGATGAATGGAGGAACAAGGGACAGGAAGCAGTAAGGTAGGCAAACCATAGAACCACATTTTAAAAAGCAGAGGGTTAAACATTAAAACAAAATACCAAATGAAAAGGTTTACTCTTTATTATTTGCATTTCCAGGTTAAGTCTACATGCTTTCTCAAACATGGCTTTCAGTGGAAAACAAAATATATGTTCATAAAGAAACAATTAACACTGCCATATTGGGTATCCTTAACCACCTGTGACATATGGGAAGCTACCTCAAATTGTCTAAGGACCTCTCCTGTCCTGTAAGGTATACAACCAACAAACCATTGTTGGATGTATTGAGATCAATGGTTAAGCAAAATTTCCTCAAAACCTTGTATTAAGCATTATTTTCTCCTAAATTTTGCCATACATAAGCTGTACAAAAAAACCCGTATGAATTGAGTACATGCTTCACGGTTCCTTTTTTTTTTACAGTCACTTCATGCAGGGCAAAAAATTATCTGGTGTTTTCTTTGAGATGAAATGCTGAGGAAGCTTGTTGCCTTTGTGGTCTAGAGCAGAAGTTCAAAATATGGCACAGGAAAACTGTCTTCTGCTGGCCACAAAACATTTATGTTTTATGTTATCTGCAATAACTAATTTAAGAAAGGGGAGGAAATGCCAGACAGGCAAAGGACGATTAGGGAACAAAAGTGTGAGAAATAGCTGAGGTGACATCAAATGTCTTTATCAAGACCCATGAGATTACTCACTCTGTTATTCCTGTTTTCCCCGATGACTGTCGTGCTGAGAGTGGGGGCCAAGCAACTGGTTGGGAATTTTGACCATTATGGTGTCAAGCATCAGAAGTGAGCCTGAGAAGCAACTCTTTATCATGGCAAGGTCATGTCACATCCTTTTCCTCCTTGTTCTTTCCTGAGAGGCACAGCAGAGCATGCAGAGTACAGTCTCTTTTGCAGCATGCAGATGAGAGAGCATGGCTAGGTGAAGACACAAACTAAACTGCTGGCCAGGGCCAAGAAATACTCCTCCACATAATTCTAGGCCGTAAATCAGACATTCGCATACCACTCCCAAGAGGCAAACAAAATGCTGACCCATTTTGGCAGATAAGAGAGTTTAATGGAATGAATATAGCCTCTTCCATACCAGTTAACCTCAGTGTCAGAGGCCAAGCCTGCACATACTGACTTTGCAATCAGTGATGCACCCACGCTGTCCTCAGGATTTAGTCCAGGTGAACAAACATGTCTTTGCATTTATAGGGTTAATAAAGTTAACCACATCCTCACCTGTCATTAACCAACAACTTTAACAGCTATTCCTTGGAACTGACCCTGTCTCTTAAATTTTAATGTTTTTGAGCAAAAAGTATTTTCCATTTTTCCAAGCACTGCATATTGTTCTTGTCAATTTCAATGAGCTATTTCATTATCAACTTGAAATCTCTCTATTTTCAGAGTAAACATTTAATTTATTATAATTATGCTGAGTAAAAATTAGTGCATGTATTTGTGGTATATAATTTTAAATGTTGCAATGCCTTAAGACCTTGAGAAAGACCATATGTGTTTGCTTTAAAAGGCACTTCTGGCATAGGTAAAATTTAAACAAACAGTGCATGCAAATTAGTTGTAAGTAATCAAAAGAGAGTTCTCTACTCATAAGAGCTGATGTTTATTGTTGTTGTTATCACCATTCCTGAAGCCAAAAGTTACAGAACTAGATTTCCTAATTTGATTTATTCATGAATAAACAAAAAGAACAAAAGTCTCTTTTTTTTTTCTCCAAATGAATAAAGTCATGTTTTTTCCCATCTTCCATACTTCTCCCAGCTAAGCAGTTTATTGTACTACCAGTGGAATGCAACAGATTGTGAAGGAGCCAAGGAGACATTTGAAAATAGATTTGTTCAGCCATACACTGCAAACAGCACATCTGTTATTGACAGAGTGAAAATAGAGTCTGCAAGGAGTTAGCACTAAATGTAATTCAGACTCAGGAACAGAATTCTTACCTAGATTTTACTTTCATATTTTACTTAGGTAAAATTGTGTCCGCTTCACTACAATAGCCATAAGTACACACAGAAGGCCCATTTTAAAGGTTCCTAGGCAATGAAAGACACCATTCAAAATCATATATTACAGTTCATTCCACATCCTGCTTGTGACACCTTCACAAATGTGAAAAATCTTGTTAAGGGAACAGAGAGATTGCAGTAAGAAGAGCCCAAACTGTTGGGCAATTAAGGTTATCAAGTCTCAGTGGACATGCCTTATTTTTTCACCTGGAAATGTGACATTACAAGAAACTGAGCTTTTTAGCTCTTCTCTGATTTCTAGAGAGTTCAGCATTCTGTGCAGCCAGTGTATAAATTATTTTGATGCAATCTGGGTATCTAGGGACTCTTTCTGTTTGTACCCAAGAAATTTCTTGAAAGTGCTACAGAATTTGTGGGAAATATCAGAATCCAAGCTATTCATAACAGCAGCAATTTCCTAGAATGTATTCATATCACCTAACTTCAGCTATCTAGAAGTTTCTCTATGGTGTTTACTTTCCTATGTCCCTCTTCAGCTGGGAGGGAGGGCAGGGCATGTCCAGATGGGTGACAGAGATTCACAGCAGTATGATAAGGTATTAGGTTAGACTCAACATCAGTTTCTGCATGGCTCACCTTAGTTAAAAAGATTTGCAGCTTTTGCATATAGCCATTTTCCAGTCTGGACATTCACATTCCACATATTTTACATTAGCAATTTTTGCACAGACCCTTCCACTTCCAGAATGCAATCTTCTCTGAACATGCACCCAGGTATTCAATATATTTTCCTAATCAGTGCAGAAAGCACATTTCTTTCTGAGATCTTCTTGGCTGCACACCATCCAAAAGCACATTGAGTTGGATTGTTCATATCCTCATTACTGGAACTGTAGGCATTTTTTGAGAGAAGAAGCCCATAAATTATGTTTAGGTGTTCAGCAACCTGCTAATAGAAGGCAGAGCTTTTGTCTCCAACCTAAGCCGCCATCAGTTTACTACCAGCTGACGGCAGGATGTTGTTACCCACCACCATTTTCCAAGTGTTCAGTCAAACATGGAACTACAACAAACACCTGTGAAAGAAAGCTGAACACAGGCAGTTTGGAATGTTTCACTCTCCCACAAAACGTATCTGACTGTATGTATCTGCACAGCTGCCTGTAGAAAGTTGCTCTGCTTCTGTAGATCAGACAGAAAGACTTAAGTTGTCTGGCTCTTTCTAGGAGAATCAAATTTGCTCACAATTCCCAGATCAGTACTGGCCTACCAGAGATCCGCTAAAATGACCTGTTAAGACCTGGAGAAGGCTTTTTTATTATTTAAAAAAAATAGATTTCTTTTGAATGGAAATGAATTGAAACTACAGCCAGCCTTCAAAGAGAAAGCAGGGTAATTACATTGCTACAAGACAGTAGTTGAATTACTGGTGTAAAGGAATACTCATACATGAAACTATCCCACAGGTAATGTTATTATCAGGCTATATGTGATACAGATGCTATTGGTTCCCAGGCTGACTGTATTTTCCTTTCATATAGTCTGCTTGTATTCCATTTTCACTGACTTATTTACATCAGGATTTTTAGTCACTTCAGAAATTAATCGCCTGCAGGTCTTAATACAAGTCCCAGGGTGAGGGAATGGAGAAAGAGACTTTCTAGAGTACAGCCCTGATCTTGTGGTCAAGAACATTCTTCCTTCCCCACAGCTTAATTTTATTTAAAACTAGCAGTTGAACTGATACTGTGAGGTCTTTCCTAACCTTAAGTATCATTTGTTGCCAGTGCATAAATTGAAAGCTTCACAGTAACAATGTTCCTGCCATGTCTCTGCTGTGGCATTTCCAGTATTGGATGCACTACTGTCAGGTAAACAACTACCACCTGCTTTCTTCTGTAATGTGTTCAGAGAAGCTTATAATTCTTTCCTCTACTACTTACCATATACACACACATATATACTGGGATTACAGATATGGGAACAATACCCTTGGTAAAACAAAATAACTTTGGCTAAGAAACACCAGAGACAGAAAGGATTAGGATATCACTCTTTCTCCACCTGGAAAGATTTTGTCTATGCATTGCAATATCCTGATTTTCTTCAAACTGCTGTATTTTATTTTCAGAATGACAAAATTCACAACAAAATACAGGAAAAGAGCTATTATGTCTGCCCAGGAAAAAAAAAAAACAAAATATAGAATAAGATAGATAAGTGTAGATTTTAAACTTCTACAAAGTTTTTAATGACTGTAGTTTGACTTTCCAGATCAATAAAAATTCTGTTCTCTATTCTCTTTTCTTTGCAGGGGAAAAAAATCTCATGTAAATGTTTATCATAAGCTCAGATAGAAAGTAAAGACATCTCAGGCACAATTCTTGTGAGGATGGTTTCATCATATGAACAACCTGAATGAATCAATGTCTCAACAATGTTGAAAGCTGAAAAGCTTTTTTCTCTCCACTTGCCATGTTACTTCCTTTCTGCTTTGCTCCTTCCCTCTCTTCTCAATCCCTCTCTTTCCCCTTGCTCTAGCTCTGGGGTTCATCTAAGTGTCAGATTTTCATGGCCTGTTTCATGTCACTGTATCAGCTGTAAAATAAGCTATATTATCTATCACAAGAATATTTTATTTTTTTTATTCTACATTGGGCAATACTTTATCACTTATTTCATCAGTTACAAAGCATTCAATGCTGGCCCACTAGGTAGGTAAATCAGTCATCTTAGAATAGTTACTGCTTTATTTCCTTTTCTTTCTGTTTAAATGCTACATTGGTATGAGTGCTTTCAGTGCGTACCTCAGTGCTCACTTCAGCACAGAGCTCACTGCAACAGCAGGACTGTGATAACTTCACCAGGGCAACTAAATCAGGAACATGGCTTCCTTTGCTAAAAATACAATCAATAGGGAGAAAAGCAGGCATATTCAAAGAGAGATTCAACTACCTGACCTGTTCTGCAAGTCCCTCCTCCTCTGTCACAGCAGCAACCCATACCAGCTCTACTCCTATGAGACATTTACATCAAGCTCCAAATTTCACTAGAACCAATCTTATCATGTACCTGCAATAAGAGGAAACACTTCTGGAGATTGAAAACCAGCATAGAGTAGCTGGCAATCTGATTGTGACACAGCTGTGCCTGGGCTATCAACCTTATACCTGAAGTGCTCTTGTTTCAGTTTCTCAACAACTATTTGAAAAGGATTAGGTGGGAAGGGATACATTTTAAATGTCCAGACCAGCAGAGCCTGGGCCTTTTATTAATAATGGAAAAGGAGATAAGGAACAACTGTCATTAGTTCAGCTCCTGACTTTCTGGTGTCTCTACAGAGCACTGATGTCAGACCAGCTCACACTGCTGACCTATACATCATCTAGAACCTTCTGTTTTGCCAAGGATTTTCTTAGGAGAGGAAAAGAGTAACATACATGTTGCAACATTGTATAGATTCATCTGCCAAGTTAGGGATGATAGAGCAGATGCAAAGATATGAGTCACTATGTCCAGAGGGTATGTGTCAGTGTGATGTGCAAACCTCAGCTAGTTCCTCTTGCATTGCAGATGAACCCTGAGTCATGTACAAGGCAAGTGCTGTGTCCCCAGACAACCCGTGATAATGCACTGCTGGTTGGGCTTGCAGACAAGGTTGTATTTTTAGACACAAACAAAAACCTTTTCCTGAAGCAGAAAGAAAACTGCAAACAAGTGATTTTATTTCTCCCATTTTTCAGGCTGCAAACACTGACTTGTGTTTGTTGTTAGTAAAGACTGCTGTGAGGACACATAAAACTGCAACTGGAAAATCTAACACCTTCCATGCTGGTTAGAGTGATCATCCAGGCATGCCAATACAGAAACAGCTCCTTGTTAATGAGGTGGACTGCAATCAAACACATTCATTTTGTGAAAACCTCCAGGCCTGAAAAAGGCCAGAAAGCAGCATTGAGTGTTGCTACTGGATACTTCCAGAGCAGGAAGAGCCATGGGGAAAAGGTACTGACCAGAGTGAGAGCTGCCTACCAATCCATATCTAATTAAGATTAATGAAGGCCAACAATGCTATCTCTAATTACACCTATCTAAAATGCTTGTACAGTCTAAATAGGCCATATTCCTTTTCTCTTTTCTTTTCTTTTTTTCTTAGCTATAGGTTAAAAGGTGTTTATTCTTCCTTGCTGCAAGGGCTTTTTCTGGCTGTGTCTCCAAAAACCTAGAAGATCAGGGAGATAAGGGAGAAGGATGGGTAGGGCTTCACAGTGAGGCCAGATATATCACAGAAGCTGTGTGTTACTTGGACCAGAAATCCTGGACTCCATACTCAGAAGAAATTACATCTTTAGTTTTAAAGATGAAGTTTTAAGCTGACAGGCCCACTATGGCCTAAGTATTGCCTAAAAAAAATCTGTCCATTCTCTGATCATTGAAAGCACCTCTGCTAGAAGGAATAAGTGAGTAGATGAGCTGAGCTCCAGCCATGCCTCTTCAATTTCCAAATAAATTTGTCTGAATAGTCACAGTGAGGCAAGGACCACAACCATTCCACCATAAAGATATGCTGTTCCTAAGCAGCCACTTCTTGCACTGCTTAGGTAGGTGTAATACCAGCTCAGTAATTAGCAACTGCACCCTCAGCAACTGCAGTTGTTTGTTTCATAAAACAGCCCTGAGTCATCAGGATTCTGAACTCTTGTGTCCTGGAAGACATCAGCTCAAACTTCTTCAAGGAAATAAATTGATGGCTATAAAGGGTGTTCATAGCAAAGGCATGCAGAGAAGAACATAAGCAAGGAACTATTTCTCTAAACAAGTGCTAAAGGCACACACCTGGGAAGCAAAGTGGTTGGGGTTCAGTTCCTACTCCAGTGGCTTTGAAAGAGCTCTGTGCAAAACCAGTGCAGCAAAACAAAGAGAGACTGCCCTGATCAGTCTGTAGCTCAGGCACTAGTTCAGTTTCCTTCTCAAAGGTAGGCAGAAAGGATCCAAACTCAGATTTCTTTCCTTTTGTGACAACTGATGTATACATAAAGGACATCACTACCATTTATCCCATTCTGTGGCTTGGTTTTATCAGATCTGTTCAGAAACAAATCAAAACAAGGTTATAATCTATTCTCATGGTTTATTTTGACAAAAACCTGTCCATGCTGGGTAAGTCTCTGGATGCAATCTGGTCCTTTCACCTCAGGGAGGGTAGAAGTTGGAAAGCAGAGAAGATAGCAGTGAAGATGATCCAAGACAGCAAATATAGCTTCTGTATAAGAGAAAACCAAATGGATGAGGAGTCCCTAGGTAGGAAAAAGACAAATGAATAAGGCTACAAAAATGAATGGTGCTGAAGAGGTGACGAGGTAATGACTATTCACAGTGTCACACCACACAAAACGTACAGGGCACCCACTGAAATTATTAGGTGTCAAATTAGGAGAAGAGAGCAGGTATTTCTTCACACAGTGCATAATTATATTGTCACAGGCTTCTGTGCAGGCCAAAAAGTCAAAAAGTCAGAGAAATTCAGTGAAGGCTGGTCCAGTGGTAAAAATTAATAATTTTTTTAACAAAACAGTAGTTTTAATTCAACTTCTGACTCAGGAAGCAGGGTCAGAGAGATCACTGTCCACATTCTTTGTTCACTGTTCTTGTGCTTTCTCTGAGCATTACTGCTGCCATAGTGCCATAGTGACATGCAGGCTACTGGGCTAAGTTTTCTGTACAGTGATGTGAAGGTTCTTGGTCTGTTGTCAATTTTTTTTTTTTGGCTGAGAAAAACAGGTACTCACACAGCTCGCAGCACAGACATAGGCTAGGCAGAGACACAGAGGACACAGGAACCACCCTAACTCTGGTGTCACTGTCAGCTAAACTCTAATTCCAGTGTTTTGAATACCCATGCCCTTAATCTCTATCTATAGATGCAAAAACATTACATGAAGAACAATGAGTTCTATCTCTAAATTTCCCATAATAAATGTATTTATAGTGGAAAAATGAATACAAGACAAGTGTACCATATCTCACACAAAACAATGATACTCCGCACTTTCTTCTACTAGGAGATAATTTTTCTACAAGTGTGCCACTGTTTCTATGCTGTTTCCTATGTTGTCCCCAGTATGTCCTTTCTGAAACATGAAGGAGCAAATTAAGAGGCTTGTTTATTCAAGGATAAACATTGCCATTCCTTTGCATAACATCCTCGTCTATCTTGGGATGGAATTTGGTCCATCGCTTAGCACTGTAAAATACCTACAACCTAGTCTGGGCTGTTGCCAGAAAGTTAATATTTAAAACCACCTAAGGGAACTCCCTCATCTGAAGATCACAGCATGATCCATGTGAGGAGTGTGATGGTAACTTGTTGCTGATTTGAGCTTCAAACGGCAATGCAAACTAAATCTAGTGAACATGCATGCCCCAGGAGGTAGGAGTTTCCTACTTCCCAGACCCAAGTGAATGATCTTTCTCAGGGTGACCTTTCATCTGTCAGGAAGCTATTTCCCTACCTATTCCCAAAACACATCTGATTGCTTGAGGAAATGTGACAGCACCTCTGCATTCGATTAATTCAGAGGACAATAGTAACTTATTCAGTTACTAATTCTGATGAATCCTGGTTTTAAAATAAGAAAATTAAGTCGGCCACAACACAGTGTTACATTTCACATCTGGAATGTGTGTTGCAGCTGCACTCTGTCTCAAGGCAATTATTTCAATCCCAAACCCAGTTGTTGTAAATAAATCTAATGAATTAGAATGTTTTTCCTGTGACTTTAAAGAAAAAAACTCAGTATTTCAGCAGAACCACAACCACCAGAAGTAGATTCTTGCTGCTGTTCTGCTCAGTTGTCCTAATTTATAAGAAATGTTCTCCAGTTAAACTTCCATCTATTTCTCTCCCACACAAACTCAGTTTTATCTCATATTTCTGACACTAAATCACTTCTACCAGAAAGCATGCATCACTTCCCTGAAGCCTTAGTTTAATGCTAAGAAAATTAAAACTACTACATTCTGGAACATTTCTACACTGTTATTTTAGGTTCATTTCTCATTTTTTGTTCTTTAATGAGCAGCACACAACTTGCAAAAGTATTACAAACACTAAAATAAATTGCACACACTTCCCAAATTCCCTGGCTAGAACTCCCCTCCAGATGAGACAGCAAAAATGCTGCAAGTTGATAACTATTACCAGTGGACATTCTAATAAACCAGTAGACTAAACAGCTTCTTGCATTCCTAGGAAACTCTTCTGTCTTGTTCTTGTCAACAAACTGAAGAATAGACATTACCAAGATTATACTGCTCAAGTACAATGATTTCCATTCAAAAAAATAACATTTCCAAATTATTTCAAAATTTCTGAATTATGTCTCACACAACTAAAACTTTGTTTAAAGTAGTTTAAAAATGCTTTTATTGCTATTTACTGCCTTTTGTAATGCAAGTGCAGCACAAAATACTGCATACAAAATGTAGTGTATTTGTTTTAAAAAAAAAAGAAAAAAAGTTTGGTGGCCGAGACTCGAAGTCAATCGCACGGTGAGAGTTTCCTTTAGCCGTGGTAATTCCGTAAGCGTGTCCAGCAGGTACCCGGGCACCACATACTATGAGGCCGCGGCCTTTAACCCAAGGGCGCCGGGGCCCGCAGCAGGTCCTGCAGGGGCAGGCGGGAACGCTGCCCCAGCGAGAAAGCTCTGCCTGGAAATCTCCAGAAACTCACCTTTATTTGTCAAAATCCCAAACACTCGTGTAAAAATAACCAGGGCCTCTCTGGGCGAGCTTAACGCGCGGCCAAGGCGGGCCCGGGCCGCCCCCGCCCTCCCGCCGGGCGCCATCGGGCCGCGGCGGCTCCTGCGGCTGGCGGCGAGCGCCATCTGGCGGCGCGCGGGGCTGCCCGCGCCTTGGCGCCGCTGCCCGCCAGAGGCCTGAGGGAGGCGGCGGGAGCGGCTGCAGCTGCTCGGGGCTGGCCCGGCCTGACCCCCGGCCAGGCGCTCCGGCAGCAGCAATAAGCTACGAATTTTTAAAGCGCTTTAATTGCCAGGGTCTCCAGTTCCCACAACGCCTCTAGTTACCTGGAGTCTCTCGGAGAAGGCTTTCCTTTTGTGTTCCCTATTTCTGCGCTACTTCCAGAGGGAGCACCTAAAATACACCTGCACGGCCCTCGGACGCTGTGCCGGGACGCCGTGGCATCAGTGACATTCCTCTGGGGATACTTCCCCACGCCCTCTTTTTAGGAATGGCTGGCCAGCCTCCCCACACGGCTCTGTGACATCCGGGGCCTGACCATCGCCCCGGGAGTAGTGCCAGCCCTGGTGTCATAAAAGACATCGTGAAGACATTAACTCATGCATCTTTGCACTGTTAAAAGTAAACAAATAAATAAGTGGGAGATTTCTGCTGCAATTATTTCATGGAACTGCAGGTAACTCAGCATCACCTGTGTTGCCAGTAACCCCCGGTCTGGCCACGGCCATTGAGCAGCAAGAGCAAGGCCACCTTATCTGTTTCTTTGTGTGACAGGTTAATTCTACAATCCATTATTTTCATGGGCAATAAATTTCACAAGGAAACTCGTCTCTTGGTAACACTGTGAAATATTTCTCGCTTTTGCCTTCACCTAAATGATATGGCTGTTGTGAGTCAAGTGCTGATAACATACCCCTGTCCTGACCCAGGGCAGTACCACGGCTAATAAACATTTCTGACAAAATTTTTCAAACACAATTGCAACTTCCCTGTTGCAGCCTATTTGCAGAAGACAAGGCTTTCCTACAAGCTGTTTTACAATTCTACTAAGAGCTGTACTCTGAATAAAAGACCTGAGTACTTGTGAACATTCTATGGAAAGGTCACATGGCTGGGGATCAGTTAGGACGTATAAGCCCAGCAGGGCAAAGGAGTGACAAAATTAAGACAGTGTTAATGTCTTGGCAATCCCATTTTGTACAGTAATCCATGCCTTAAGAGTATTTTGTCCATGTAGTTTTTAAGGTATCTGGCAAAACCATTTTTCTTCAACTTATTTGGTAGAATATACATCATTCAGACATTGATTATGATCTGAAAGTGAGAGGCATTTAATTCACAGTTTAAATTTCAATAACCTTATGAGACATTTATTTAAATATTGTGAGAAAAATAATTTTCCTAGGTTAAAAGACAGTTCCATGTATTAAAGACATGAGCTGTCAAGACCTTACTTCAGAAGTCCCATATCTTTGCATTAATTATTAACCATTCCCTGTCATTAATTAAAAGGGACTGACTTGGACACTTTGTTGCTGGGCAACTATAAGAAAGATCAGAAAACTTTGTATGAATGATGAGGTATTGAATATCCCCAGCCAGGTCTCCTTCATGTTCCTGAATGCAATCCAATGTGGTCAAGTACAGCCTGATGACTTTTCTTGGACATTTTTTTAACTAAAGCAAATAGTTATTGTAATCAGGTAAACCTTTTGTTCAAACTCAAAAAAAGAAAAAAAAAAAGAAAAAAAAAGAAAAGAAGGAAAAAGGAAAACAACCAAGCAAGGTTCACATAGGGTGATTCAAAGGGATAATTAGGCAACAGAAATACTAGTGCTGGCATAATAATATTACTTCTAAAACAAATATAATTACTCTCTCTCTTGCAGTATTAACTGAAAATCACAAATAGCTGTGCGAATAACAATTCAGTGAATAATAGAAAGAAAGACCATTTCTTTCAGAAAGGTGCAAACTGGAGTACTTTTCTACTTATTTTGTCTGCCTAGCTGGTAGCACAGACTGATCCTTTTACATTCTATACCATGCACAAGTGCTATTCTACTTCAGAACTGATCACTTAAAGGGATTAGTGTTTGTTGATTGCTTTCATGAGATAATATAGTCTTGTTCTCCTCTATGCTTTTTACCCATAATCTTTTATTTCCAAGGAAAAAATTCTGATTAGCCCTATGCTTTGAATAGCAGAATTATTTCCTGGAGTGTGACAATTGTGTAATCATTCAAATAAGCCAGTGAACAAGCCAGTACAAATTTATCCCCAGCATAACAATTCTGATTCAATTGAAATGAAAACAGTCAAAAATCCACAGTACAGAGTTAAATTCCCTTGGGGGTTCAACAAGTGAAACCTCTCAGTCTGGAAATACCTGTTTTGATTTCTTAACCAGATTAATGCATCGGCCTTACAAATATGCTGTGTATTAAAATACAGCAACATAGACAGGGATCAGCGAAACCAGTTCACAAACAAGCTGAAACTGCTTTAGTGAATATAAAGCAGAATTAACGTTGTAGCTCATACAGGCATCTGGGCTTGGAAATAAATTACGAAAGTCAGATTTCTAATACCTTTTTTTTTCATAAATGAGTTGAACTTTTAATGGTTTGAATTAGAACAGAAAGCATGTGTGTGACTTTTCAGAGAGACATGGTGGGACTTGTGGAGCACTGAAGTCAGAAAAAGCAGTGATGATACAATTTCTGTTACCAGGTGGTTTATGCAATGACGAAGTCATGGCCAGAATGGCTTTAATTTAGTGAATGGTTAGAAGATCAAGAATGCACAATGCACCCTAGAGCATTCCTGCACCACAGCTGAGATGAAGACTCTATGGCTGTACCTGGAATACTGCCTAACATTAACTTCTGCTTTCTTTGAAGAACTCTGAAAAATGTGAAAGGACTTCCAGAATGACTTAAAAGAATTATATAAATACCAGGGAACCTAATAACAGAACTTCAAACTATTTAATTTGTTGAAGAGGAAGCCCAGAGTTGATTCAATTTAATATCTGTGTAGAAGATTTCTAATAGCCAAAGGACAGAAAGATTATTTAGCTGGAAACTAAGCCAAATAAAATGAGAACAGAAATGGGACCACATTATTCACAGTGGGCGTAATTAACTCCTGGAATTATCTACTCAGGAAGCAGGTGTTTTCTCCATCATTCTTAGTCTATCTGGAGCAGGTATGAGTTTTGCACAATAGTGTTTGGAAAGATACATACTGAAAGCTGCTGAAAAACATTGCTGCAGCCTGTCCAAACATTGAAACTGCCAGCTTGCCCAGATGCAGCAAGAAAAGCTTGTGATTCAGCATGAAGTGCCTGCTGCTGCCTACCATTACTGACACCAGTAGGCTGTGTAGAAGCTGTTTCAAATCTTCCCGTGATTAACATAGCAGCTGAGAGGAGTAAGAAGAATGTGTTACTTAGATCTAAAGGTTCCAGTGCTTAGCCACAGGACGAAGTAGGATCACACATAATCTAAGAGCCAGCCTCAGCAGCCTCTTTGGACCTCCTCTTTCCCATGACAGGGGGGTTTGACCTTCCAACTAGCACGACCCTGGTACCAGCCACATGACATGACTCTACCTCAGGAACCATACTTGAGCTGCCTGCACACCTCACCAGGCCCAAGAGTCAACCTCTGACCAGCCCTCTCAATGTAAACCTAAAGTTAAACTCTCTCCATGATACTCAGATAAGGAGAGGACATCCTGTGAACATCTGGTTGGACAAAGAGGCAATGTGTGGAAAGGGGACATGGGGAAGAGGGTTGCCTTGAAATATGTGGTGTTGTGATAATGGAAAGGTATTGCTCTCAGGAGTTCTGCAGTGAGACAGGAAACATCTGTGACTGCAGTAGTGGGCAGATGTGTTAACACTCTCTGTCTGCACGTGAGTGACCAACACATGAATCATCACCACCAGGGTGCAAAGGCAGGAAACTGGAGAGAAAAGACCAGGAGAGCCAGAGACCTTCTGAAGGAACCTCCTTCCAGGCATAAAGGAAATAAAAGGCTGTTTAAATATCTCTCCTGAGCTCAGAAAGTATAGACGGTGCTTAAAACATTCTGGTGAGGCTGTGAATAATTCTTGGAATTACACAGATTCACTCAGAACTGAACAACAGTGTCAGTAAAGCTGTGGGACTCAGCAGAACCAGCTCACAGCCCCAAAACAGTACCTACCTGGGAAATCAGCACAGCTCCATGGCAGAGCAAGGTGTGACTGTAAAGTATGAGTTGCTTGCATTTTACAAAATTTTCTAATTGAAATTTCAGTGCAAAGGAGATATTCAACAAGGAAACTTCAACAAAACTATTAACATTTGGTGAGACTATAAATATGATGAAGTATATGATTAATTAATTAAATATTAATTGAATAATACAAGGCTGTACTGTTCGTGTATTCTGCATAAAACAATTTCCTTTGCAGAGGGGGGGAAACTTAAGTTCTTGTTAACAAGAGGTTACAGTGGAATCAATTATTAAAAGTTTCTAAAAAGGTGCACTGCATTTACAATTTTCCTGTATAAATTCAATAATGGTTCATCTCTGTAGTTTTGATTTGTGATAGATGTAGTCTTTTATGTCACTTATTTCTGAAACTTTAACTTCTAAAATCTCTTTTAGATATTTGTCTTGGTTTGAAAGACAGGTGTCTGCCAAGGAAGGCAAGAACCTCCCTTGGAATGGAAAATATGACCCCCTTCCCTCCAAATTATTATAACTTTGAAATTAAGGGGCTTTCAGGCAAAGATATGGGAAAAGGAATAACAGTTCTTTACTAGTTTGTATGTATAAGAAGGCAAACAAACAAACAATAACAACAGCAACAACAAACAAAACCAGAAACCCAGTAACAGCCTTCTCTTGCCTGTCAGGCATCTTCCCTCAGAGAGCATAGAAAATATTTCCTCAACATGGAGACATTCACATCAAGATACCTCTCTCTAGGATTGAGAGAAATTAGGAGACTCTCTGCACACCACTATCATGCGTTGGTAAGTGACACTGACTCTTAATCTATACTATTTCTTTGCTAGCTCTAACATAAGTCCCTTTTTTACCATGCACTGTATTTTTATCTACAAGTAGTTCTTTTTGTGTTATCCTGTGTAGTAAGTAGTCTGTTTAAAGTCTTATGTCTGTTTTCCTTGGTCTCCTCAATAAATTATTCATGTTGTTGTAGGCCTGATCTGTCATTATTTAAGAATTTGTGAGTGAGAGTGGGTTTTGGGGTGCTGGCTGCCTCAATAAAGCTGCTGTGTGCTGCCAGAAACCTGTCAAAGGCAGGGACTTGTCTAAGCTCTCCCCTCTTACTTTGTAACATACATACAACACTATTATACCTCTTTGTGAACATTCTCACTGTGATTTCAAATTTTCTTGGCATAAGCCTCCAATTTGACTCAGCAAAATAAGTCAAAAGATATATTTATTTTGTATTTAATCTGTTAAATTTGAAAGCTTAAATATTGCCAACAGGAGCAGCTAAAGAGTTCTGCAAATTTAGACTGAGGTCAGTGGCAATGACCTTGATTTGCGGCTGAATTAGTCCAGCTGCTGACTGTGTGCGTTGACCTCTTCTTCAGGCATTCCCTGCTCTGGACAAGCTGCTTCTCCCTGCCTGTGGGAGCCTCTGTCATTAGACATCTGTGGGTGATCACCTGGAGTCACCGGAAGGGCTATCAGAAGAGAAGTTCCAGACCTCTGGAGGGGTTTTCAGTATTTGAGAGGCAGGCTGGAGGCTCACTGCTGTCATGTAATCCAGATGTGCATTTCCTTGTCCTGAATGCACCAGACGGTGCCTGCTGATGTGAAGCAGGGTTACACACCTCAGTACAAAGGGAAGTTCTATTAAGCTACTGTTTTCATGTCGTACGAGATGTCTAATAAGCTTACTTGAACAATTTAACGAAATGTGTTTCCAAATTCCCAGCTAATCTGTCTCAAACACTGACCAATAGCTAAAATGGTGAGGCCTGCATAAATCAATTGTTTTACACAAATATCTGATACATTGTCAATTTAAGCCTTGAAATTTACCAGTTATTTCAGCCAGGTCATTTTGGAAATAATTACAAGGAAATTTCTTTGGAGAGCAGGTACTTTTTATAATAAGGGAACGTATGCCTGGGTTTTATTCTTCTGAATGTACAAAATTTCCCAAGTGGGGCAAATTGAGCCAAGAACAAGAAAATCCAAAGATATGCTAGATCCCTTAGGAACACCAGCATAAAAACATACTGCTGAAATGCATGAGAGATGAACTGAGAGATATCTCTTCTTAGTGGATGATATCAGTATTTCATGGAGTACTCTTAAATCCAATATGATTTCAGGACAACTTCCTAGTTTCTTGCAAAAAAACCCAAACCATTGTATTCTGCTATAAACTGCATTAGTGAATAAATAATATTTTTTCAATAATATAATCATCCTATCTTTGTAGTGATACATTATCCTGTTGTTATCAGATTAAGACTGTTTTTTCTCCTAACTAATCAGATGGAGGGATTAAAACCTGCACACACAAGCGAAACACAAAACAGCCAGAGGGAGAGAAGACAATTTGATAGGACAGATGGTCTGGGAAACAGTGACATGCAGTGTCTTACCACGGCTGGAAAGAAGAGTCTGTCATGAAAGTGGATTGGCAGAAATACATCAACAATGGCACTTTGGCAGCCTGAAGGATCTCATCTTGTTGCCTCCAGCTTTCCAGGATGCAGGTTTTTCAGGAGGTTTTTTATGGGGGCACACACAGGTGACACAGATAATGAGCTTCACAATGAACTGTCACAACTTGGAATAGTTATGATTTATCCCCATCTACAAAAGTGTTCCAAACATGGACTTATGTGTAAGCAACTGGTGCATCAAATTAATGACTATCTTCCCCAACATCTAACCATTTAAAGCTGTGATGGGCACCTGTTTAAATGCACTTGCTAAAATTATTGCCTCTGCTTAGCTCCCCCATCAGAGTAATGCCCAATGGTGCTTTTTTTCTTCTGCGTGGTTTGTGGTGCTCAGTGCAGCTCTGTGCCCTGGAAAACCAACAGCAGCTGTGCAAGTGGCATATAGACTCAAAGATACTACTGGCAGTTTCTGAATCACAGAGAATCAATATTAATTACATTTCATCACTTTCACACTGTACTGGAGGAAAAGAAAAGCTAAAAATAACTTTATCTTCCCTGTTAATCCTCTTCCTCCTTTGCAGTCTTTTAATTCCATTTCTCTTCCTTAAACTCCAGTTGCATACACAGGACTAGCTCAGAGGCATCCCAAACCATGTTAGAAAGAAAAATTTGCTTTATGTGGCTTTAAAAAATCTTTGATCCTTGACTAATCTGAGTGGGAGTTGACCTCCCCACATCCTGGAGCAGGGAAAAGACACCCAGGAACTGCCTAATTACCAGCTGTATATCTGAACTGTCAGGTTTTTCCATCATGCTCTTCCGTCTCTCTCCCCTTTGACAAGCTTCATTTCCATGCATTCTTTCTTACATTAATTTGAAGAGATGCTTTTTTCCTTTTTTTCCTTTCAATGTTTTTTCTTTATTTATTTCTTCATCTTGACCTTCTTTCTCTCATTCAAGATGATTTTTATTAAATGCACATGGTCATTCACTGCAAGTTGCAGAAATTTAATGTATAGCACCAGAAGCCTTCCACAATTTCTCTGAGGTTTCTCATGCTTTCAGTCTGAAGAACTGCTTCCAAATCAGTTCTCTCCCCCTTTACTTTCAGAACCAGTCTTAAAGGTGCAGAACTTAATATTCAGCATAAACAGAACAGATGACTGGGGATATAAGCACCATAAAGTCACCCCAGGACAGCCATAAAGATATGCTTTGGATGTTAACTTTTGATCTTTTTAATTTTTTCTGAACTCTTCTTTGTACACAGATCTTTCATCCCATGCACCTTCAATTTAATCTTTAAAAAGAGCTTCTTATTGAGCTCTCAGACATTTTAAGGATGTGGCCTGAATTTTAAGATAGCATTTTTCACCTTCCAGTTTCTAAATTGTAATTTCCCACGATGATCACTACTTCTTTACACAGTTAAGTATTTTCAGAGACATAGTCTAGCATTTTCATTACTCTTGCACAAGAAGTAATTTTCTTTAACACTATTACTCATACTCTGTTTTCTAGGTCTTCATCTCCCTTTTCACTGATCTGTTCCCTATTCTTCTTTGTGGTTCCATTTAATCATCATTTGCACTGTGTATAGCTGCTGGCTTCCTTTCCCCTAGCTATTTCATTTCTGCTGGAGGCAGCTATTTCTGCTGCATCTCTCCCTGAAAGTATCCCTCCTTCTGTATTAAAACTGGCAGTCTCTTTTAGCAACTTAATTAAACTGGAATATTTCTGCCAGCAGCACTTATTTTCTGCAAGGGGTCATCTTGCATTGCATGCAAGTGATAGCTTGCTAGAAAAGCTTCATTAAAAATAAGAGAAAACTAAACTTCAGGTCTGACTCTTCTCCCTGTTTCAGCAACATGAATTGCAGTTGAGTTATTCCCAGTTTGTCTGAGGAAAAGAGAGGAGGATATGACCTTCAATGTGCCAATAGAGCCTGTAGATCACCTGAACACATACTGGGACATGTTTTTGAGTACTGTAGTTGTAAGTAGTATGCATTTCCAAATAATTGAGTAAACTATAGATCCCTGTTCCCCTCCTTCCTCTTTCCTATTAGTACTCATTAACAAATGCATCAAGTCGTGAGTACAGGAATGCTTTCCCAGTCCTTCCACTAACACAGTAGCCACACTCATGTGTGTGATTCAGCAATCAGGAGTCCCTGTTTATGTTAGAAATATTTCCCTGCTTTTACAGAACAGCTCTTTTGCCTACGGTGAATTTTGGTTCTTCATCAGTTTTCACTTTGTTTTAATGGAGAAATACCTATTTTGATGAAAGACAACATCCTGGACAGTGTGGTATGACTTGTCAGAAGCAAACCAGTTTGGAATCAGATTTGTACTGCAGCTACAGGGATTTTTGTAGTCCACAAGGTGACTACACTAAATTTAATGGAAGATCAGAATAAGTATTTAATATTATACTGGCTGCAGTGTGATGAAGTAAGGGAAGTCGTGAGCTACAGCTCTAGAACAGATTAACAGACTGCCATTCCCATCTCATCATGAGATGGCATAACTGTGTGCTGCTGCTGTCATCACTATTTGCCTCCCACATCAATAGGTTTGATTCTGTGTCTCACAGAAAGGCTGACTTCTAGAATACTAGTTCATGTGCTTATGAGCGCTCATATAAACATATAAGTACCTTCACAAATGTTATCACAACTTGAGATCCATTAAAGTTTAAAGCATGTACAAGATTAAGAACTACAGCACTTGAAAATAATAGATGTCTTCTGAATTAGGGCCAAAGTTCAGAAATACATTCAGTGTAACAACATAGCAAGGTGTTAGTTGAATGAGTAGGTCTTTGGCTATCATCCTTTAAATGTTACAAAAGTATCAGGTAAGCCGATGCTTGAGGTTTAGAAATGCAAAGCTTTTAAAAATATGTAGAACTGTTTTTTTCTCCCAAATTATTCTAGCTCTTGTTTTTCATATTACATTTTAGCTCCATAGTTGTTTATTTAAGCTTTCTATTTTTATTATAGAAAAACATGGTGTATTTTGAATTTGTAAACAAAACAATGGACATCTACAAGGAATATGTAAAATGCAAACCACAATGTTCAATACCAATAGTTCAAGGAAGAAACTTAAACCAAAGTTAATTTTAAGGCTGCATCTTTCTCTTACAAGTTTCTTAAAACTTAGTTGTTCTTCACTCTGCTAAAAATAACTGATGACACAGTAAGTCTCCATTTTTAGTGATTTATATTTCAGAATATTCATCAGATAGCAACTTTGGCCTGGCTGTGAGCCAGACAAGTCTCATTGTGTTTCCTTTCTTTCATTCAGCTTTTTAAAATGTTTTGCTTTTAAGTTTTTAGCCTAGAGCTCTAAAAAGGCAACTTGAGACAGCAGAGATCTCAGGATATGATGTGATTCATAGGAGACATACCAAATTTTAAAAGCACTTGCAGCCTGGAGCTTTAACAGCTTCAATTAAAAACTGCATTTGAGCCCAAATAAATGGACGATCCTAAAAGACAATTGTACTCTAAAGCTGGAGAAGCAACTTTTTCTAGAGCATATGCCAAGCTGTATTTTGTTTCTCAATTTAGAGGTTAAGGGCAGCTCTGGTAGAAGATCCATGGGAGCAGAAGGATGCTACCTCACAGAAAGGTGATACCAATCAACCACTTGGCAGAGCCTTGCCTCTGAAGGACAGGGACTGCCTGTGTTCTCTAAATTCAAATGATTTCACTGGATTCAGAGGAAACTAGAAACTTTTGTCTTCCACAGATGAATTTTCAAATTGTAGAATTTCCCAGCACTGTCCCAAATTGTTCTGCGGTCCATTCAGAATAGGCTCCTGTGTCACAAGTTGACCATTGGCCTTTGATTTTTTTTTTCTGTGCATAATCAATATGACAGAATTTAACATTATCTCTTGATTTCAAATGCCAAACACTGAAGCATAATCATGGAGGGTTTCTCCTTTTTTTTTTTATCCTCTTGTATGTGCTGCATATCCCTTTCACCCCCAGTGGCAGTGAAAACAAAGTCAAACTTGCACAAATACCAGTTCAGTGCTGAGCAACAAGCTGCATGCTATGTCCAGGCTTTGACTCCAGCAACAAGGACTTTTAACAACTGCTGATGAATCTTTACTGGAGAGTGAAGGGAAAAAGGGAAAACAAGACAAGCCACTGAAAGGATGATCATCTCCTCCAGAGTTTCTTCTTGGGCATTGATTATCCTTTTCACAATGCTTGCACCAGAAAGCTATGGTTAACATGCAGCATACTTGGGATGAATTTTAATAATGACACAGTGCAGTTGAGAAGATGTTAGGCCTCAGAATGAGTTTTTCCTACCCAAACATGCCATATTGAACTAAGTATGCCTCAAATTAAGTGCTGCAAGGGAATTGTCTTTCTTCTGAAATCTTTAATTCTTTGTTGGAATTACTGTTCCAACAGTACTGTATTGCCAAGAAAGATGTAGGACCAGCAAGGTCAAGGCCTTGCCAGGATCGCCTTGGGATGCCTTTTCCAGCCCTGGTGCTCCTGGAGCTGTAGGCTCTTTGACTCTCTTGGTCTTAACCCTAAACCTAAGTCTAACCCGAGCCTTATCCCTAGCCCTAACACAAAAACAAAAACTATTAGCTGCCTTGCTGCTCCAACACCTTTCTGATTTGGAAAACTCATAGGATTGGTTGGATAAGGGCTAGTGCTAGGGCTGGGGCTAGCGCTAGGGCTGGGGTTAGGGCTAGGTTTACAGCTGGGGTTGAGAGAGCCAAAAAGCCTGCAGCTCCAGGAGAACTTGAGCTGGAAAAGGCATGCCAAAGTGATGCCAGCAAAGCCCTGTGTGAGCACAAGAACTAGATCTACATTTCTTAAGGTCTAAGCAACTCCTGATGCTGGTGAAAACCCTTCCTCTTTCTGGCTGATACTGGATGTGTCTGCTTCTTGTGTGAATTGCCTGGAGCAGTGTGTGGCTTCTGGTAAACAACAGCAAAAGAGCCAGGGTTCAAGTTGTGCTGAAGCCTGTTTGCTTACCTATAGTGATAACTAAGGCTGTAATAATTGCCTTCTCTTTTTGACTGAGATGAGAGTGGGACAGCTGCTATTTTAACAGATCACCAAACACGTGCAGAGGCATGGAGTAATTTACTTCCTGAAGCCACCTGTTCCATACTTTACCAAGTTACCTGCCAAAAAAGAGACACAGCAGTGCTTTCACTTGCTCTGTTTTTGTCCAAGATTTATTTGTAATTAAAAAAACCTATTTCTATTTCATAAAAACAGATTTATCTTTAATTTCCTTTCCTGCTTTGATGGAAAAATAGGGCTGGGGAGAAAGCAATAGCCCATCACTTGTCTTCAGTTACTGTTTCTGAGAATTTAGCAGCCCATGTGAAAAAGGCTTTAAATCATGGAAAGCTATTTCCTGTGTGCCTTTGCATTACTTCAGAAAATTCACCATAATGACTTCTGGTCACAGCATTTCCTGATTGCAGGGTTGCAATTTGCTCCTGTACACAAGAGTGCAAAAATACAGTGTTTGTGGTTGGATTGCTCAGGAAAACTGCACCTGCAGGGAGAGGCATGGGGCATGTGATTGGTTTCTGGAACAGCAGAGCTATTAGCTTTGTGGCAAAGGCCTAGAGCTGGAAAGATTGCATTCATTGTATTGGGAGAATTGCTGAAGCCTGCCATATGTGTGAAACATTTGTCTGCTTTCCTCTCTGTGATTACAGTCATTTCATTAAATAAAGCAGAAGAGCTACAACAGTTATGATGTAAGCATTCTCATCCGTGGCCTTTTTCTTTAAAGCATCACCTGTCATATTCCTGAAGCTAAGGGCCGTCATCTAAACCAAAAGGTCAGATGAAACTGATATTTCTGTCTAAGCTACACTTTTATCAATTTGAACCTCAGAAAGCAATTGAGAACCTTGGTTAAGCTTTTGTTATTGATGTTATTTTTGTTTGTTGAACAAATATTGCCTAACTATTATTAGTACAGGTTGAGTTATGGTTACTGCAGATCTCATGAATGGAAGCAGGTCACCAAGCCCAATCTCAGTAATTCTTTTCTTTATACCTTCTTAACAATGAACCTTCCAGGATGTTCACATATACGTACTATCCGTAGCTTGCACTACAGAGGGGAAATTCCCTGCTAGGTGGATCCTTAGAGCCATACAGCCTGGATCTATCAACAGAATGGTGAAAATTAGACATAAGGGAAGAAAGAGATCATGCAGAACTGAGCAGGTCAAACCTTCTCATCCTGCATGACAGAGAATGCACAATCAATACAGCAGTGGGGACTAATGCAAGCCAACTCAGCTGCCTCAAGTTTCTTTTGGTCTTCTTTCATGTGGGGCTGTGGGAAATAGCTGTAAGGCTTGTTTTGGTCTAAGACACAGAAAAGCAAGCAAGTAAGCAAGAAAGGGAGAAAGCAAGCAACCAAGGAAGGAGGGAAGGAAATCTTCACACTACGGGCAGGTGTGATTATCTAGGAAAGGAACGTCCAGGAATAATTAGGGTAAATGGTTCTCCCTCTTGAAGCAGAACTGCTGACAGCTATGCATGCATGATTATAGAAAGAAATAGCTGAAAATAGGTACTCTTGAAGGAGAATACAGCCTTCTCATCTTTAATTCTTAACAAAAAAATATTTTTCCTGGTCTGAACAGGTTTTCACATGGCTGTGAATATCTGAGCTCTGGTGTAAGTTTTGTAGTGCAGTTTGAGATACAATGAGTCACTGAACAGTGAGAGTGAGGTAGGGGACTGTGCCTTCACAGAGAACTTCTTGTGCTGTTTCATGTCTATATGTCATGATTTAGCTTTTTCTTCTCTTTGCCATTTGGTCTTTTGCTGGTGTGATTTACAATAGGAACATCACAGCCCTGGGAGGGAATCTCACAGGTAAAGTAAGGCTCCCGTTGTCAACAAATATTGCTAGAAAAATCGTGATTCTTGCCACACTTTGCAGTATGAATGACTTGATTGTGTCCAGTCTGAACAAATAGTTATTATTTGGAATGAGAGTCCTGACAGTTTGAAATGAGTCTGGAATCGTCAACTGGAAATGAGGGAAAAGGAGAAGCCAGCTGAATTAAATTAAAAATACCTAAATGAGATGACATTGCAGCTGTTGCAGTGTGAGAGAACCACTTTTCTAAGAGGCAAAATAGTTTCAAAAGGCTGGATGCTTGCAAAGAATCTACTGTTCCACCTGCATAAGGAGTGTGGGAGGTTCAAATAGCTAATGACATAATTTATTGATTTTCTGAGACTAAAGGAGCTACTCTAGCTAGCAATTTCTTGAAGTCAGCACACAAGATAGTGCTGCGATTGAATGACTTTTCAGAATCGCAGGTCCACAAAACCACCAGTGATTGCAAAGCTCTTCTGCTGCCCTAGCAGAATTAAATAGAAAGTACCTTATTTTTCCAGTATGCAGCTAGATAATTTAATGGGACATCACAAGTTTAGCAATTCATCACACCAAAGCAAGGGGCTGAAACTGCAGCAGGAATAACATAGACTCTTTCGAATGGCACAGATGCTACAGAACCAGACTCTGAGCACCATGGTGTTTCTTGGGGAGATATCAACAACGTTCACAGGTACTGGGATCTCACTGGGTCTCACTCAGTCTACCACAGGTGCTTTAAATGTTGCTAATCTTCATTTCAAAATATATGTTAGTGTAGGATACATGAACTGAGGCAAGTCCAGACATTGATTTGGGCCTCAAAATACATTAATAATTGCTGAGTCGTGGCAGAGAGACCTGCAAAAACTGTCAGGTAGGTGCAGCAGCACAAAAAGCCAAGATACAGATCAGGCAGAAGGACTAAATGGATACTCTGTAAGGGCATCCATTAAGTTCAGGAGACCAACTGTAAAGGACTTGTATTTCACAATATGTAACAAAACCACTTTCAAATTAAGCTTGATTCAAGGTTTGCTGCATCTGTATTTCAAGGCAGAAAAAGTTGTGAAAACCAGTAAAAGAAAGAAAGTTACAGAAAACCTGGTACTTCAAAAGCCCCTACTGGGAAAAGCATTCTACAGAGCTTTCTAGAAGAATTAGCTAAAATTGATACAATATTTGCTAAATCTCTATGTTATGAAACAGAGGGATAAAGACAGGGAAAGAGAATTGGTTTCAATTGCCATGCTTCCAATCATTCCAAGGTTTTAAAGAAGATATAAGCTCTACCTCTAACCAAAATTGCTGAAACTGCTGGACAATGCTGTTGGCTGATGTCTTTCAGAAGGAAACTGGATTATATTTAGACAGATGAAACCTAAAATTATACTTGAAAAAGAGGCTTCTTACAAACTCATCCACTGTTCCACACTACTGCAAAAAAGAAGCATACCACTAGATATAGAAGTATTTCATCTATCTGGAGTAAGATGAAACCTGTTAGTTACTGTGGTAGTAATAAAAGCTGGGCTCATACCTACCTCTGCAATAATTCCAAGAACACCTGCAGCATGGCATAAAAATCACCATTTTTAAGCTGCAATTAAGGACATATTTGCCTTATTTCTCAAGGTATACTCAGTCTACTTCCATCTCAAATAGCAACTGAAGAAGACAAATTGTGTTAAGAAACATTAGCTTACCAAGGTATTTTGCTCTAAAACAGGCTGGTGTTTAGAACAAATGTGCTGCCTTTGCCAGCAAAGAATTATTTCACTGGTTCCCTTCAGTGTTAAAAACCACTACAGAGAGAAACATTAACTTGGTAAGCATGAAAAATTTACATTGAAAAGCCCCCAAATGGATGCTGGAAATCGAAAAGGTTTTGCCAGAGGTCACTGTCCTGTCACTTTAATATTCACACAAATAAGGCAATGGACACAACCTTTGCCTTTGAAAGCCCAGTTATGCCATTCATGTCTGAGAGTCTCAGTCAATAAAAAAAATCTCAATCTATTTATTATTTTACTATTTGAAGTAGGAGATAATAGTATGCAAACAGCAAAAAAAAAGTCTGTATTTTGCTACAGAATGATTAAAACCCCAAAGAAATTGGGAATTACGAATTCCTCTTTAAACAACAGATTCTAGTACAAGAAAAAGGATTGGTTTGTGGCTCCCTGGTGGCCACAGAGAACCGTCACGTAGTATTTTTCATAAAATACTCAACTCCACAGGAGGAGCTGTTACAGTTTCTGCTGGGTCTTCTCATCAGAATCCTACAGACAGGAGGTGAGCCTGTCTTACCGCAGGAGACAAAAGGAGCTCAGAGGACTTAATGCTGCCACTGACACACTTGATGTCTAGAAATACATTTGGGAAACAAAACACCAAAGAAAGGCCAGAGATCAGCATTGGCATAATCACAAATATACATTGGTAGTCTACAGCCTAATATAAATTTTCTGATAAGGCCAGTGAAAATTAATTACCTATTAATTGGCGCTCAATAAATTTGTGATGGTGAATGTGACACCTGTAACTCAATGACTAGAAGTCACCTCCAGTCTGGTATTGTTCATCAGTGTGGCAGCCTTCCCTTGAAAACTCTTTTCACAATTCCCTCCCCCTTTTTGTGTGGTCATATGCTTGTTGCATATGTTGGTCAGGATTTGAATCTTACTCCTTGCAACTTCTGGTAACTCCACTCCCCTCCAGGGCCTCTGATCTTACAGTGATTCAATATTCCCTTTGTTAGTCCTCAAGTTTATAAGAGGGATATTAACAGGCTTAAATCCGTAGGTTCAAGTCCCTCAATTAATTGTTCTTCAAAAGCACCTTATGATTGCCATTTCTTTTATTCATTCATTTAACTGTAAAATTCAGGTATAATAATATAAAACAGGTAAACTGCAGCAACATCTGATATTTATTTGTAGATATTAGTAGATGTATATCATGTGTCTACACAGGTCTACATACAAAGGTTTATGGCTTTATTTACTTTAAGATGGCCATACGTATATAAGAAAGTTGGTTAAGCTGTGGGCACAGCTTATGTAGTTCAGTTCATAAGATCTCCTGCTAGTACAAGAAAAACTGAGGATCAATAAACAGATCTTTCACAGCATAGAGACTGTGTAGGTTCATTAATAGAACTATAATTAGATTTCAGTTGCTGCATGGTCTATATAGCCTTAAAAAGCCACTGTGTATCAAATAAATCCTGAATTATGATGAAACTGTGAAAAAATGTCTACTTTTATGGATAGCAACTCCTGAACAGAATGTGGATCACAGATTTTATCCAAATGATTATTTGAAATTATTTGAAAAACATCACATTATTGTCTTATCATCCTGCCCTAATAATAATTGCAGAAAGTTTGATCCAGATATTTAGCAAGCAAGGTATGTTTTGGGTCCAAATGTGCCCAGTAACAGCTTGCCAAGCCATGCAACAGCCATTTCCCTGGGTTTATCAAGCCCTTGTGAAGCCTGAGTAAAGGGCATGCTGCCATAAGGTCCATTATTGTCCACACTGCTCATTATCGGTGGTATAATTTGTCACGCTACAGTCACATTGCAACCATTATTTGAAGCCTTACTGACACATTTACTTTGAGGAACCAAAGGTCTGTTCAGCAGAGTCCAAAGACAAGTTATTAAATCAAAATCAAGAAGGTGACACTGTAATATCAGTGAGAAATAAAATGTTATTAAAGTAGAAATTCCACTTTTCACCTTAGTGGCATAGCCCACTGTGCACTGGAGTCATGCTAATGGAAAAAAAAACAAAAACAAACTGCACATAGAGTGGACAGGATTATATACAATAGAACAACTGAACTTGTACCATTTTTCTCAAACTGCCTGAGTTGTATCCTCACAGTATGTCAAATAATGACTGAAAAACAGCTACGAAGAAGGATGCAGTATTTTCAGTATGACAAGGTTGAATGTAACTGCTTTATAGGAAATGAACAGCACCAGATTGGAGTTTGAAATTCTGCAGATGAGTAGCAGATGGCAAATGAAGGCATGTGAATACATGCACCTCATACTAAGTCAGGCTAAATTACTAGAAATTTGTGTTCTGCTTTTACAAGTGTGCATTGGTATCAATTTTCTGTAAGTGTTCATTAAGAGTTAAAGCTGAATCAGATATTGCTTTCATATTGTTCTCCCTCAACTGCAAATATTTGCATATATAAAAAGCATTGTAATAGAGTTTACCGTGTTCCAAAGCTCACAGGCATCAAGCAGAGCAGCCCTATGGGTGTAGGTGCAATTTTGTACCCACTACAACCCCATGACATTTAGAAGTCCTGTAATAACTCTTCTTCATATTGACTTTATGTGCAAAATAAGCAGTTTTAGCCAGATTGACACCTCATTAATATAATTGTTCCAATACATAATTATTTTTGGATTGTGATTAGAGGAATTCATGATTTGCAATGCACAGCCATTTTAAAGAACCTATGGTATTCTTTGGAGCCAAAAGAGACAACACAATAGTCAGTTAAACAGTCTTCCTTGAGTGTGATTTCTTAATCTGCATCAGAAAAGCTCAGAGCTTGGTGTATGTGGGCTCTTACATCTGCATCTGCTTTTATCTTTGGAGTACCTTCAGTCACTGTGAAGAAATTTACAGCTGATGTATATTCAGGACAGAAGCCCAAATTAATGCATTTGGAACAATGTGTTCTTGCTCCCATTCTCATAATGAAATTTGACTTGAATGGGAGCAGTGCTGGGCTCTCCGCAGCTACTGATTATACATGTCAATATTAGACTCTGTTTGAGTGATGCTGTATTATGCATAAGAATATAGCATCGTGGTGGTGTTGTGATTCAGCAAGCAACATAATTACACGGATTGCAAGTGAAAATACAGCACTATATATTAATAGCCCATCTCAGCCTTTCCTTGTATTTGGACCTTTGTTTACTTAATTAGGAATTATTATAAAGTCAAATCTCTATTTAATTTTCTGGTGATGGCCTTGTTCTGAATGTACATACACTGAGAAGCCCTTGTTGACATGACTGAGCAGGATATTTTATTTTATTTCATTTACTTTGGAGACCTCTGACACCAACTGCCAGCATGCAGTCCCAATCACATTGAAAATCTAATAACAACATGATCTTAGGAAAACAGCCATGTGTTGCTCCTGCATGAAGAAAAAGCACGGCCCTGCTCTTCTGATAGGCTACAGGAGGCCAAGATACACTTCCCTGTAATTTCAGGTAAAGCAGACTGATTTTTTTGTCAGAATTACATTTTAACAGGATATTAGAAAATATTTACCACCTTGTATCCACAGAAGTATGAAAGAAATATGTGAAAAATTGTTATCAATGTCTGCAAACAATAAGCTTAGCTAGTACAAATGTTATTACTATCTGAGGTAGTATCAGTCTTATATATTTATCCTTAAAATAAAGAAATAATCTGTCATGGGGTGACAAAAAATTGTTGTAGTGTAAAAACAAAATTGGCAAATCTAAACCTCTACACAATCCTAGTCTCAGTTCATAAATGTGGAAAGCTGGCACAGAGATATCTAGTGGCCATCCTAATTCCACAGAGAAATAATGTGGAAAAAAAAGGAAACAAAGTCTGAGCTCTGAACTCAAGCCATATTCAAATCTCTCTTCTCAAAAAGAATAGAAACCTATTCTTGCCACATAATTATTAGGATATGACCCAGATTTTAATAGTCCTCAATCAATAGCAGGATTTCTCATTTGATTTCATATGCCATCATAGGTATGAAATGCCTTGGACTTTTCATGATCAAACCTGAGGTTCAAAATGACTAACTAAATTTTAACAGCTTTCTTCAATGGAATACCCTTCATGTTACCACAAGATAAAAAAATGCTTCTCCAGTTTAAATATCTAAGATCCAGAAGGAGAAAATAGTCTCAGGCTGGAGCAGGTCATCTGAGTCAAAATGGGTGCCATGAAGCCTTCCAAATAGGTATTTGGCAACAGTGAGTTAATAGCAGAAATAAGAGAGAGTATCTCATGGGCAAATGCAGCAAGTGTCTTGTGATTCAGTCACAAAGATACATGGTCCCTGGCAAAGCAATCTCATGGAAACCAATGTGTTAGGAGTAGGTAATGATTGACTTGATATTTACAGAAGGCTTCATTTAGCCTTTCCTGCTGTCTGTACTTTGTCTTTCAGTCATTACAAACAGTGGCAGCTTTCCTATGTGTTATAATTACATATTTATAGATGTGGTTTCAGAAATTCACAAGAACCTGCAAATAAAACCAGCACCATAGTTAATTACCACAACACTTCATTATTAACACTAATGTATGTAACATTCCAATAGAAATCTTTCTTTTATAAAGGTGTTCCATATACACTACAACATTTCCAAATGAAAGTAGCACAGGAAGCACCTTCACAACATTACTATGTTTAG
Organism: Pseudopodoces humilis; assembly: GCF_049639895.1. NCBI lineage: Eukaryota > Metazoa > Chordata > Aves > Passeriformes > Paridae > Pseudopodoces > Pseudopodoces humilis. Next base: position 53,683,344 of record NC_142204.1, read on the forward strand.
TTTACTATTATTAACTTAAGGTGGACATGGTGAAATCTACTAACAGACATCTCCAAGTACAAAGTTAAGTATGTAACAGATATAGCGACAGAACTATGATAGTTCATCCTAAAACCTCAGTGATACTTGGTAGATTTTTAGTTAGAGCTATCCTGTATTTAGGATATATTGTATTGAGAACAGTCTGAACTCTGATCTGCAAACAGTCTGTCCTATGTTTTTCAAAGTATTTTTTTAAATCAGTGCTGAATTTACAGTAATATGATTATATTTTCCACCAGGAAATTACATGTTTTCAGTACTAAGGTGGCATTTTCTTTCTTCAAGTTTTCATGTTTATTGTTAGTATGAAAATTGCAGTCTTTGAACTCCATTATATATTAAATTTGAGATTTTTAAATTGAATATAAAAACAGAACTAGAGAGAATATGAGAATTGAAAGGAGCCTGGAGGTGGGTAGCAAAGATGTGCAAGCTTTCTGCAATATATCAAACAAAAAAAGGAGGTAAAATCACGGAATATACTGAGTTGGAAGGGATCCATCAGGATCATCAAGTCCAACTCAAAAAAACAGGAATGAGGAATAACTGGAAATTAGTAACTTATAACTGGCTAAAATAATAAATTCCTTTGCTTTCACTGAGGCTTATTCTAATGAGAGTAATGTAGGGTTTGACCATGCACTGGGAGAAGAGCCACAATAGAAAGTTAGTGCCCAGCCAGCAAGTTTTCTTCCTTTGGTACCTGCTGGATTTGCTGTGTGTCTGAGGAACTGCATTCCACCCAGCCCAGGGACACGGTCTCCTCCTGCCTGAATCCACACCAGGAGCCAGGGCTCCTCACCAGCCCTGGGGTTCACACAGCTGATCCCACCCCACAAACTGCCTGGGTGTCTGAGCCTGCCTCACTGCAGAACATGGGCATCCCTCCCAGCCCTGGTGCCATATGAGAAGTGCAGTGAGTCCCACTGCCCACTGCCCTCCAGCCATCAGCACTTGACTTGGCGAGGAGCTGTCACACAGGATGCTGTCAGGGCAAGGTGGGGAGGGGTGTGTAGTGTCCACAGGAGTTTCATGCACTCTTCCTGTCCATGGGAGTCCTAACAAAGCTTCAGGCTCAGTTTTATGGAACAGTATTTCTTGTAAAGGCAGTGAAAGTTCCTAAGAAGGCAATGTGTGTACAGCAGAAGCTGTGACCTTACCTTTTCTTCATGCCTTCACACCTCCTGTAAAACTGCAAATAAAAGAGAAGAACCCAGCTGACAAAGGAGCTTGTCTCTTCCTCTGCCTCTTCCTCTTCCTTCACAGAGCTGGCAAAGATAGATGAGCTGATTCTGCCATGGGAAAGGCAGCTGTCAGGGCTCACTCTATGGGAGGCTTCTAGAGGCCTATAACCTACCTAGCTCTGAGACAACCCATATACATTGTCATTGTATCTTGATGTTTTCCATTATCTCCCTCATTACACACAGTAGAAGATCATATGTGTAGTATCCAATAAAACAAGGATATCAAGCACAATCTCAGAGTCATGATTGCAATACAAATAGTTGACAGAAACTCACACAAAACAGAGACCAACTGTAACTATTTACCAATATTAACCAATAATATTAAAAATTAACTTCTGTAGAAAACGCATGCTTAAAAGCTTGGGCAGACATAACTTCCAAAAATCATGGCTGCAATTAGAAAGAAATAATTTAATACACGAAAACACCTCTTGAGACAAGGTACAATAAAAGTTAGCAAGTAGGAGTATTTGTTCCATTTTAGCAATAGGAAACATTTGGGGCCATTTACTTTAGGAGCAAGTAAGACTGGGGATGGCAGTGACAGAAATATTTCTTCTTGGCTTGGTGTAGTGTCACTTTTATCCAATTTTTAAAACTCCATACAGTGGTGCTGAGAAAAATAAGATAAATAAATGTATTCTTAGATTTTTTTACACTTTTAACTTTCTTCAAGCACTATGCCCTCAGCATAGAAATTCAAGTGGGACCAAGGAACAGTCTGGAGAGAACTGGAGAGGTCTGCTGCAATAGAGCAGGGTAGAAGTGAGAACTAGACTATTGCTTTAGGAGAGCTTAGTACTCTTTGAGTGGATATCTGCAGTTAAAAAGCTATAGTAGTACCATTCATGCATTTTTTTATTTTAAATGCACCCAGCAAATGCCAAGTTGCTGGTGCTGTTCACCTAAACAGTCCTAGTATGGAAATCCTGCCATGCAACATGGGCTGAGGTTTCAGAGCCAGAACTTGAAAAATCCAGTGTTTGAAGCATCTGTAACACTTGTCTTCTGTCTGATCATGCTCAGAACTATTCAAATATACGTGTTCTCTACACTCACAATTATGTCCAAGCACAAACTGACCAGCTATTTGTCAAAGTGAACAGCAATTCATGGTATAGGAGGGTTCTGGAAAGCAAGGATTTATATTCCACAGTTATTTAAAGGTAGGTGTAAAGGAATCTCACTGAACCTATGCAAACAGGCTATGTACAGGTTACTTACCGGTGCTCAAAGAAGCATAAGAAGCCATGGAAGGAAACAATATATCAAGAAATATACTGGTAACATTGTAGTAGTGCTGCAATGATTTCATAGGTCATTGAGATATTGTGTAAGGTACATTTTGGAGAGAAGAAAACACACAGTAAAGTAGTCAGAGAAACTTTAACTGGTGCATGAATTTTGGACTTTTAAAGTCTTCAAGACTATCTGTTATCTTGAAGGCTCGAGTCTTCAATGATGAAAAGAGGACTCAGATGATTTCATGCGGAAGTCAATGCGGTAAGAGGAAATTCTAGGCACCAGAGGACTCCGAGCAAATCCCCGACCTGCCCGGGGCTCCATCAGTGAGCGGGGGCCGGACTGGCCCCTCGGACCATACTCCAGCGCAGGGTCACCTGCAGCTGGAGCTGGGGAAGAGGGGAGCCTGGCGGGCCCAGGGGGAACTTCAGGTGGCCGTAGCAAAGTAAGAAAGGTGTCGGCAAGGCTTTAGAAAGCCCGAGAGACACCAGGGGAAGGGCGGGATGACCGGGTCTGCCCGTCACCGCCGCTCCCGCGGGGAGCAGAGGCGGCGGCGCGGGCCTTTCCCGCACATTCGGGCAGGGGCGGCCGATGCGGTGAGGCCGCCGCTCCGGTCCGTCACCGCCCCGGCTGCGATGCTCCGGGGCTGGAATCGGCGCTTCGCCACTCCCCGCAACCTACCGGGTGGCCCCGCGGGAAGACACCGGGTGCCGCCCCGGGGATCCTGGGCCCCTTCGCCAAGCCCACCCCGTCCCCACCGGCCCTGGCCGCTGCCCCCACCCCTTCGGCCTCCGCCTTCCCCTCCCCTTCCCCTCCCGGTCCCTCCTCCCCGCCGGCGCCGTCCGTGCCCGCCTCGATTGAGGGGCGGCTGCCGCTGCTGCTGCCGCTGCCGGCGGCGGCTCCGGGAAGATGTCCGAGCGCGGCGGCTTCTACCGGCAGGAGCTGAACAAGACGGTGTGGGAGGTGCCCCAGCGCTACCAGAACCTCACCCCCGTCGGCTCCGGTGCCTACGGTTCCGTCTGGTAGGTGCGGGGCGGCGGCAGAGGGGCCGGGAGCAGGCAGGTGCAGCCGGCGGGCGGCGAGGACGGACAATGCGGGGCAAGCGGGAGCCCCGGTGGGGGGAGCGGGGGGCCGACGGCAGCGGGGCGGGGGCGTGTCCGCCGGGCACCGGGGCGAGCGGAGCCGGGGCTCCCGCCCCGCTGCCCCGGCCGGCGGCCCCGCGGGGCCGGGCATGCCACACGGCCCCCCGGGCAACTGCGCCCGCCGCCGCCCCGGGGCAGCCCCTGCCCGCCCTCCCGGGGCCGCCCCCCGGGCTCCGGGCACCGAGTGACCGTCCGCCCCTGGACCGCTGCCGCCTGGTGCTGCTCCCGCCCGGGGAAGAATTGCCCCGAAGCCGGGAATCCTGCACAGTCATGGCGGTCCCGAGAGGGGAGGACGGGCTGGCGGCGGCGGGGCTCGGAAGGGCTGTCCGAGCCGGGTCCGCCGCTGGCCGGGAGGGCCCCCCGGCGGCCGCGGCCCTCCCAGCCGGGGCCATAGCGGGACATCCCGCCAGGCCCCGGGCAGCCACGGCGCGGGGAGAGTTCTGTCCGCCGAGACAATGGGAGCAGCCCCTGGAGAGGGGCAGGCTGAGGGAGAAGACGGGATGCCCACCCGGTGTTTTCGGGGGAATCGCAAATTGGGACAGATTGCCGCCCAAGGGCGTCAGCGTCTTAAGGGTTTAGAAGCGTTGGCCACATGTTGTCATAAAACGTTTCTCTTTCTTTGGTAATTCCTTCGTCAGGCTTGCTCTCTCGGGAACTCCCAGTGCAGGTTGGGCTGTTACTTTAGTATTTGATGCACACTTTTACTATGCTTATAAAAGCTTTGAATCAATTTTTGGAAATAAGAGTGGCGTTTAAGGGGTTTTTGAGAAAGAGTCGTGTTTCTTTTGTATGCTGTGTGAGTGGAATTATGTAAAACAATCCATAATGGGCCTTTAAATAGAAGTACTACTTGAAATAAAAATATTGTAAAAAAATTCTTTAGAACTGCTTTTTGCCATGCTCTAAACTCATGTAGTAGTTTCACTTTTTCTCCACAGTCAGATACCAGAGAACACTTCTGAAGTTTTGTATCAGTTACTTCATTCTCTAGCTCTGTGAAATGTCCAAGTTTATACATAAACTAGGAATATGCATTTTAAAAAATCTCCTATCAGCAGAAACACTCAGGACTGGTGTGAAGTATCTTTGAATTCTTCTCTCTTTTTTATTATTTCTAATTTGTGCTTGCACCTGGGAGGTCCAGGCAAATACTATGTGAATGTCAATACCTGCCATTGTAGCTAGCATGTGATGATCTGCTGGGAATAATTCCACAACGACTTAATTTATTTACACTATAAAAATCTTAGTTTGTGAAATAAAAGAGGAGAAAGTAAACTAAGAGCTGGATGGATATACAGTAGCAGAGTAACTACTTTTGTGTTCCAATTGAAACTGCATTTCCAGTTATGAATTCTATTCATATTTATGCTGACATAGTTTTGAGGGAAAGACCTACTTTACTGAATTTTGTAATAAGATGTCAAGACTTTTGAGAAATTGCAAAGGAAGTGAAAAAACGTTGTGGTTCTCTTACTGCACAGCTGGTGCTTTGGTTTTTGAAACTGCACAGCCAAGGAAATCCTAGTAATTTTTATCAATTGCAAAGCCTATGAACTGAGAAGTAAAATGGAGACTGGAAGATGCTATGAGAAAGGTTTACTCAAAAATAGACATTTAAAAATAGAATATAGCAATAAAACATTGCTCTGTATTAATAGCCTTGTTAACATCAATGAAGTATAAACCCAAACAGAAGCTTGAATGTGAGGACAAGGTATGCATCTCTCTGAGAAAAGCCATCTATTTTTAGTGTCTATTGAAATTGATTTCTTTTCTACCCAGGAGACCTACGAAATGCAGCCATTCCCTTGAGTAATATACTGTATTACTTCTGTGAATAGTTGTACTCCTGTTTAGTAAAATATCTAAAAACATATTAAAGTCTTACAGAAACTACTGGAATTAAACAAATTCTTAAGGGCTTTGATAAATAGAAGCTAAAGCCCTGAACTCCAAATGCTGGCTTTTAAATGGGAACAGAGTTGCTCTAACAAATTTTTTCTACCTCAGTGAAACTGTTCTCTAGGCCTACCCTTTTTTTTTTTTTTTACAGTAAATTATTCATCATAGCCTGTAGACTTGGGTACTGAATTGATAGCTGGTAATAAGAAACATATTGTAAATACTTGCATTTAAGCATCTTTTGCTGGCAGCTCAAAACCAGTAGAATAGTTTGTGTCAGGAGGCTGTGTTTTGGCCCAATTTATTAACATTTTGTATGTCCAAGAGAATTTGTGTCTGAGTTAGTTGCAGATGCACCAAATCTGCTGTGGATAGATATTACTGGTTTAAAACAAATACCCTTTTAGAGAGATATCTGTACCAAGCACAGTGCTTTGGGTTTTTTTTTTTGATGTTGTTGTTTATACACGCGGAATAGGTAGAAACCCCAAATCTTCCCTTATATAAAGAGCTCTATTGCTTTTCTCACTTTTTAAATGACATATCACAAAGAATATTTGGTTTTGGAAATCCTCCAAACTCAGCTGCACTGCCAAGCAGAGTTGCACCTTAGCATATATGTGAATCACAGAGAGAACTGTGAGGTCTTTCCGTCAAGTTGATCCTTGCAGTACTTTTTGTGCTACTCTTTTACTTCAGCTCTGTGCAAAGCTTCCTTTAACCTGAACTTTTTCCTATGGCCATTCAAGCTCCTGTATGTTCTGTCAGTTGCCACTGTCAGATCTGATTTTATAAGTTTAGAAAAAAAAAAATTAAAGCTGGGTTGGGGGGGGGGGAGTCTGTAGTTTAGTTACAAGTAAAATTATCATTGGCATTTTCAACAGTACATTTTACTTAATTTCTCTTTTTTTCTAAACGTTGGGCTTTATTAACAAGTATTAAATTTACATGCACAACTGGTTTGGTCTGAAAATGGTTTTGTGCTATAGCTTTGCCTATCGAGGGGAGGGGTTTTATTATTAGACAATTATTTTAACTGTTTCTCAGGCTAAAATTTGGTTAAATTTAAAGTTTTCTTGAAAAAATGCATTTTTGGTGTCCAGCCATTGTAGTTGGATTTACCTCTCACAGAGGTTAAAGAGCTGGTTGACTCTTAAGGGACCTGACACCGGACCTGCAAATTGAGAGTTTTGCCCCATTTAAGTTATATTAAGCCATTTAGAAAGGAAGCAAGATAGCTTACTTTCATACTTTCTACAACCCTTTATTTTCAGTTCTAGAGAAAAGCAACTGTCTCAAGTCAAACTGAATTTTAAATTCTTATTCCTTATGGTTCTGCTTTTTAAAATAAGAATTCTCTCTATGTTTGAGTCTTCTAACTGTCCCAGTGATATTGCTTATAAAAGGGACCTTTAGCCTGGAGCATCTGTGCTTTCAGCTGTGTTGCCGTGGTAGTTCTACTGTGGTTTGGTACCTGACCACCTTTTCCTCTGGGAGGTGGCATTGCTACCTGCTTGAGAAAGAGCTTCATCTTTTAAAAAAACTTCTTATTATACCACAAATTATGTAACATGTACAGATTTTTGGTTTGCTGTTCTTTGGATCTTTTTAAAGCTGGTATGCCTCTTTTTATGCCAGCTTTTGTAAACTGCCTTCTAACCTATTTAGTCCTATTTTTGCCTGGGAGGGATTGGCGGCATTCTGCAGCATGCTGTCTCTGATCTCTCCAACAGGTTGTTTCCATCAGCATATTGCAGGCTCTGTGTTCCGCTTTCTTTGGAAAGAACAGACCTTGTAAGATGAACCAAGCTAAATTCAGGGTTTCTTCACAACCATAAACTTCTGCACGGTTTTCTCAGAGTCTGCTGGCATCAATAGTATTTACATTCAGTATCTTTTGATTTTAAGACTACGCAATGCCTAACAGCAACTCAGTGACCTAACACAATTTTAAGAAGAGGCCTGCTAAGTCAGAGTGTAATGACACAGGCCTCAGTTCAAAAAAAGCAGGAAAGCAAAGCCTGTCTTAAGTCATTGACAACACTTCAGCATCCCTCTATCCTGTTAACTTCAAGCATATGCTTAAGATTAATTTAGTTTTTGTCCTGGCTAATTTTGGGTAAAAATGGGGGAAGATGAAATGGTGTTTAGCCTACAGTTTTGCTTTGAGGAAGTAAAAGTGGAAAAATAGAAGCAGAAGTCTCTAATCTTGAAGTTTAACCCCTTCTTTCCTGCCATTTATCCCATTTTATGCTTCTGGTTAGATGGTACTCACAAATGTTTTGAGGGCATTGGCTTGCAATGACATAACACATACACTGCTGCTACCATCCTTTTTACATTGAGGAACTCTAAGAAGATGCTAAGACAACTCAGTAGCATTTGAGGGTTTTTAAAAGCTGGTATAAATTGATTTTAGGCGACAAAGAAAAAAATTCCTTCATCCAAGATTGTACTTGATGATTTCAGGGGTGTTTTTTAAAGTATCCGTTTAGTTAGCTGTAGTGATACTAAGTCTATGATTTCAACTATGAGATCAGGTTACTGGAGTTATGGTGTGTATCAGTGTAGCACTGCATGCTACATTAAATAGTAAATGCTGAGATAAACTTTTAGAATAGTAGAAACACACAACTGCTGTATGTAAATACAGCTGGAAACTGAAGATGGTATAGATCTTTACAGGCTAAATGCACAATCCCAGGCATGTGTGGATTTTAGTGGACTCCCTTTGAACATCTTTCTGATTAAGTCTTTTGTTTCCAATATAAACACAGGGGCCGAACTTCATCTTACAAATGGTTATAATTATTATAAACTTTTCACACAATGTTGTTAAAATTCTGCAGTCCAAGATCTGATAGGAGTTGTCTATTTTTGGTATGCAGCATTTAGAAAGAAAGTATTGAAGCCTTTCTTTAATTGTGCAGATATTTACAATGGACCCCTCTAAGCATATTCAAACACTTGCTTGAAAACTGAGATGAAGTTTCATAGGCTGATATGAGAGCCCAGTCAGAGGCAGGACATGTCTTAAAAGTCAGTATATGTAATAACAATACTTAGAAACAAGGCCTTGAAGGTGAGGTTGCAACAGAGAGAACTAAATAAAAGGGGTTGCATGGTCAGTGTTACTGACTAGAAGGAGGATTTTTGCAGCAGTATTGCTGAAATGAATGGAGGAAAATAAATGAAGCAAAAAAAAAAATGTTGCAGAGTGAAAAAGACCCTCAGAGGAACATAAAGAAATAGCCATTAGAAATAAGGACACGGTGGGATTTGTGGCTGCAAAGCCAAGGAAGGTCAAGAATTTAGGAATTTTTGTGAAAGATACATGAAGGAATACGGAAGGGTGTTTCTGGGCACTGGCTGGGGAGACATCACTAGAGAGTTTGTTGAGAGTGGTTTTGTGGAGTGCTAGGGGTGGAATGCTGACTGCATGTCATTCCTTTGTCTGGTTTCATCCTGAGTATTTTCCAGCTGTTGGAACAGTGTAGTTAACTGACTTGGAAAAGGAAAGGGAAGCAGGATGGTAATTAGTGGTGTCAAGGTCCCTATTTTAAATGAGAATGTCTAATAACTCTTTTAATGAGGGAGATGTTTGTGAAGAAGGATGAGAAAGGCTGAGAATTGCTGTGATAAAGATTTCTGTGTAGGGTGCTTGTCACCAAGCTTGTGGAATAGCTTGGGAACAGATGACATCTGAGTGTGTTCGAGGAGGGTGATAGAGGGGTTTGTAGGAAAGGTGAAAAAAAGACAAGGTTAAGAAGCAGGGACTTTGTATTGTGCAGGTTTTCTTTCACAGGGAATTAATGAGATCTTTCTTAGAGAAAGGGTAGGCATGGGATGGTAGAGAGATGAGAGGCATGAGTTGAACCAGTTGTGGCAGAGAGGCAACAAGGGTCATGGAACGGCAGCCTTCAGTGTGGCTCTAAGAATACATTAACCGAGGGTATTCTCTGCAGGTCTCCTCCATCCTTACTTCAATATATTTTTTATGATACATAGCTGCCTGACTACATGAGGCAGCAGTGCCATAGCTGCCTCCTTTCCTGTCCTGCTGTCAGCCATGGTTACAGCTGGGGACACAGTCCCTGTCCCAAAGACCTGAAAGTCTTAGGGCCTGGTTGCTTGGTTCAGTACAACTTCACAAGGAGCTGTTTGCAATTTCAGAAACTATTTGTTGATTGATTCCAAAAATGCGGTATCTTAGTTCTGCCCATACAGTTGGAAAGGGAGAGGCCATTTCAAACCCCTATGTAACCTGGGAATAAATTGCTACCATTTCATATTTTGGCTGTTACAGAGAGGAAACAGGAAATCTGAAGAGGTGGGAGGAGGAATAGGAAAAAGAAGAACAAAATATGTGAGATTTTGTCTGTATAGGTTTGTTTAATGCTTTTGAAAGTACCAATATTTTTCACGGTGAACTTTATTTCCAGATCAGCTGTAAGCATTTCTAGCTGAAGTTTCAATGGCCACAATATATAAGCACCTGCCAGTCTTTTTTTTTTTAAATACTGAATGGAACACATTTGTCACTAGCAGTGTACTGGCTTAGTGGTAGCTGACTGATATTCTTGTTTACTTCCTGACATTTGGCTTAGGCTGTGTAGAATACATGATTATTTTAGTATCCATGAGCTGGTTGCACATGTTGAGGGAGCTAACAGCTTATGGCCCTAACCTTCTGTACGTTTTTCTCACTACCATGATTTTAAATGCATCATTCACACTCATATAAGCTGTGCTGTCTGTAGCTTCACCTAAAAAGGTGTGACTGCTCCTCTGTAAAGTTATTTAAATGTTTAAGTCACTGTGGAGGCATGGGAGACAGATCAAAAAAATAAAATATGGCTTGTGGATTCAGAGGCTGATACAGGACTTTCATGATCATGTTCCATTGAATGAAAACTGGTGATGTATTCACATAAATATGTGGAGAGTGATTATTTTTTAGTATTTTCAATGTCTGCTTAAAACAAAAAAACAGCATATTTTTATGTTAGTTATAGAACAATTATGTTGCATATGTAAGAGATATTTTGTGGGTTTATATTTCAATTTAGGGTAAATTAATCTGAGATAATTAACAGTCATTGAACTAAAACCAAAACCATTGCTGCTAGTGCTCAGGATGGTGTGTTGGAATAATATCCAAGTTAGGGGATGTAATTTTTACAGTACAATAACCTGTCATCATCAAGCAAGTCGATTTTTTTGTCTAATGAGCAGATTAACATGTAGTTTCAGAGCTTCCCACTACTCATCCTAATGATGTTTTTTCTTACTACCATCTAGTTTTTCTTTATGGTTTCCATTTGATGCACATATATGTTGTGATTTGTGTGGTTTAGCAAAGAAACCTTACAGCTAGCTCTTCACGAGTGAAAATCACCAACACGAACTTGCAAAACAGTAACAAAACATTTATAAAGAAGAAACAAATGAACCATTTCCTGGGTTTACTTTACTCCTTAACTTAAAATGGCTGCAGATAACTGTTTCCTTTCCTCTTGCTTCGCTGCCAATAGCTGATATGGTCCATTTGCTGGTATTCAATGTTTGCTATGTGTGTTTTTTTCATGACTACTCCATATCTCAATAATAAAAAAGGCTTTTTATTTAAATTAAAAATAAATAAAAATTTGTATTTTGAAGAAGAAGAACAAGATGGGTAAATCCCAGATGACAAAACCCACAAACTAAACCTTGCAAATAAAAAATAAATCCATGTTTTTCATGTGGTGGCTTTCTTTCACTTACATTACATTTATGAGATGTGTAAAAAAGGGTTGTTATTCACTGTGGTTGTAGGAACCCAAATGACATGCAATTACTAGAAAATGTCCCAGGGCAGGGTTCCCATGGTCCCTCTTTTCTACCTGACTTGGCAGTGCCTGGTGCAGTAAGGGCTGCCTCTATCAGTGATGAGATTCCCTGAGTGTTGACCCTTCTTCAGTTCTTTCCCCTTCAATACCTAATCACATAGATTGACTGTTGTTGCTTGTTTTTTCTCAGAAATTTAGGCTCTTACAAATTAAGAGGACATCTGTCCACAAGAAAGTTCATGTGTCCTCCAGTGGAAGGAGTTAGTGGGTACTTGAAAGGTGCTAAGATCTCCAGATAAGAATTCAAAATTGTGAGCCTGTGTTTTGAGCATGAATTGCATTTTGGGGGTTTTTCTTTTTTGTTGTTGTCTTTCTCTTAACAGTTACATGTAATGGGGATTTTTTTGCATGTTTTGGAGGAATGTGACCCAGTGAAGGAAAGAAATGCGTGCTGCAGTGAAAGAAACAAAAATGGAATCCTGGAACAATGTGGAGAAACACCAGACCCAGTGTCACTGACACATGTGCTGTGTCCAGCATTCTGTCCAAGTTTTGGTATAGTCCAGCCAGTTGTCAAACTTCTGATGATGTAAAGGTAACAGCCTCACAAGCTGAGACACTGATTTATATTAAAAAAAAGATCAGAAAAGTTAGTCTTCTGGGTTTTGCACCTAATCCCAAATCAGTTGCTTAGGTTGCATATACCTAAATAATTTTTACAGCTATGTTTGTGAAAGACTTTATAGACAATCAAAATCTTGTGGTTATCCAGAGTGATGGAGATGGAATATTGTCTGACACAGGTAACCTACAGCAAATGGGAATGTTGCTGGAGACACAAGACTGACACCATGTACAACCAGCTTTGGGTCATGCCTTCATTCTGCATCAGCTACACCTGAGCTAGCGAGCTGAGGAAGGAAGAGAACTCATAGACTGAACGCTGCATTCAAGATGAAGTTTTTCCAGGCACTGCGGGTAGTGCTGTGCCCAGCTAGTAAGCCCTGTCTGAGCCCAAAGCATTAGGAATTTCAGGCACTGGCTGTAATTCAAGGGGACCAGCTGATTCCAGGAAGGATTCTTCCTGCATTGGATACTCAAGTTTACTGAATAGGATACAAGTTGGCTCCATGTGTGGTTTTTAAGATCAGGCTCCTACAAACAGTCCTCCAGCTGCCAGAGAAAATTTGATCCCAAAGACTAAGTAGCCACAGGTGAACAGTGTGCTTCTAGTCCCAAAATCCCTGAGGGGTCTGAGCAGGCTGCACACATGAATGGCATGTCTGTCCAGTTTTACTGCTCTGCAACCACAGAGGATAAACTCCATCAATACTAGGGAAATTACTGTATGTACTGTATGTACAGTTTTTTTGTTTATAAGTTATAAACATCAGCTACCAAAATCCATATCTCATCAAAAGTTATAAAGTTATCTTGAGGCTGTTTAACTCTCATGCTTTCTGCCTCAAGTTTTTGGACTGCAGTAGCTTCCTACATTCAAACTTTTCTCTGAAATCTTAAGAACTGGGAAAAGTGTGCATATAACTAAAAATTGATATTTCATCTAGTGGAACTTCAATAGAATTATTAACTATAGGAGCTGACAACACTAAAAAGGTGAGTCTAATTTAAGCAATGATTGAAAATCACACTAAACCAAAGTCTCTAATCTGTGTGAAAATGATGCCATCCCGGCAGAGTAATGGCTTTTTATCCTTGATCTTGGAAAGGAGAGACAGCAAAAAATGTGTCATAACTCTGATGGGTTCTGGGTCAAGAATGATATATCTGGAAAAGCTATTGCTATGATTGTTACAGATTTGCTTCTTGATAGTGGTAGTTCTATTTCTTTCTAAATTATGATAGAAAGTCTAAAGTAGTGCTATTTGACATTATGATTAAATTTTATTATATTTTGTTTCAAGTATTAAATTGTTCTTATATCAACACCTAAGGTTTACTTTTTCTTTCTGAGGTGGAGGTAGACAGCAGTGAGAAAGCAGCAGTGTAGCACTTAGTTGCCAGCTGCAGTTAAACTATGACAAAGGGCCTCTAATCCTTTTCTTCCCTGTTAAATCAAACTAGTTAACAGCATGGGTTTGGGGGATTTTTAAGAAGAAATTTTCAGTCATTTTAATCATGCTGGTTACAGGTCTCCCAAGGAAGGATTTACAGGTGCCAAGCACAGGTGGGCCCATACTTTTGATGTGACTGGAGCTAGAGATGTCCTCTCCAGGGACTACTCTGAAAGCTGAGAGTTCAGGTGGAAATCACACAGAAAAGGAAGCAACTCATCCTGCCACCTAATGGTTTAGTCAGCAGCTGATGGGGGATTCAGGGGACACACCAGATTGTAGCTATGATGATATAATAGCAAGACAGAGACACCTAGTCTTAAAATGTGATCACAGAGGCAGTAGCAGAGATCACATATGCAAGTCCTCCTTGAATCTGACAAACAAGACAGTTCAAACAACATGAAACATGAAACATATTTTTGAATGCTTTACTGCTAATAACTTGAATTATGATGATGGTACACCAGGCAAGGAAGGAGTCTAAAGGCATTAGCTCTGATTATAATTTGGTACAGTTAGTTGAGCGTGGAAGCATTCATTTAAACCAAGTCACTCCCTGGCCTGTGCAGCTTCATGATTTCCTGTTGGAGGTCTCAGGACTCATCTTGCCTTTTCCTTTTTCTTCCTTTTCCTTTTTCTTCCTTTTCCTTTTTCTTCCTTTTCCTTTTTTTCCTTTTCCTTTTCCTCCTCCCTCCTTATGCAGTTCCATCTTGGGTCTAAAAAGCTGCTGTCATAAGAATTACTGAAGCTAAAAATATTGTGCTTTGTACCATCTGAAAGCTTTGCAGCCTTGAGTCATACAGAGGATAAAAAGCAATTCATCTTGAAGATCAGTGTTTTTTTAACCACTGAAACTCACATTTGAACTTAGGATTGGGAGGAGAGTGATGTTTATCATGATAATGGGATTTAAAATCTAATTCTTCATAGCCTTGTATAATGTGTACAGTATTTCACAAACTGGTACAAGCATGAGTGGGAAGGCTTGAGAATTACCAGAAAAGCTGAGATGTTAAGAAAACTGCTGTTTTGAGTGATGTTATTATTTACCTGGATAAATGTTTCCTTTCACCCAAAAATTGGAAAGACAGTGTGCATTTGTGAGACTTGGCAGTGTTCTCCAGTGGTTTTGTTGCCCATGACTAAACACAAGACAATTACATCTAATCTTTGTTATATTAGAAGCTAAGCATTGGCTTCCTTTTAATTTCTTTAGATTTATTTGTGCAACCTTCATGTTGTCCTTGTAGCTGGTCATGTGAAATTTAAGATATTTCTGTTGTCAGTTCTTCTCACACCATTTGTTCCTTGAGCTGATCTACGTAATTAAGCATCCTCATATCCTGAATAATTCTGTCCTACCCCACTGTTGGAACAAGTTTCTCTGTTGTATCCCTTCCATCCACTCATCAGAGTCATACCAGTCTTCTCCTTCCTAAGCATTCTTTCTTCTGCTCAGGAAATGCCCTTTTGGAGGTGCTTTGCAAAACCACAGCACTCTTCACCTTTAAAACTTGCCAGAAGATCAGCTTCTGTGCTTACAAAAAACTAGCTAAGTAATCTGCTTATCTATGTCATTTATCTCATGAGTGACTCCCTCCTTCCATAGAGCCTGCAGGAAGCTTTTTGATTAAATCTACTTGCTTCAATTCTGTCTTTATGAAATTCTAGATTGGCCTCATGGAGGCTGGGTTAACTTTAGGACAATCACATTTCGGATGCTACTGTTCTTCCTCCACATTTGTTAATTGTTTCCTTTGTTTCTTCTGATTAGAAACACCACCTTGTCCTGCAGATAGAGGCTTTGCTCTTCACTTGGCTCTTCGTGACTTTATCATAGCACCAAATGTGTGTCAGAGTCCACCTCTTTGGAGCTGACTGTAGGCTCAGTGTATTAGTTTGGAAGCTACTCCAGGCACCATCAATGTTTTTTGTCTCTACCAGATGTGCTCTACGATTTATGGGAGTGTTTAAAACACTGTGCAGAAAAAGTTAATAGCATTTGATGTGACTGCTGACCATTGGCATTCTACTCCATGCATTTTTCATGTTGTTTAATTTTTGTGTTTGTAACTCCAAAAACGAAGAAAAGTGTGTGGGAAGGCTCTTGATTTGTTAGTGCTCTCTGGCAAGTACACATAGTGTTATCCACTGTTTAAACTCTTTAAAAACTTCTAAAAACCAGGTATTTTAATTGAAAACAATTACTTAATAGGTAAGAGTAACAACTGAAAGAATTTTTTTTCTTCTTAAGAGGAAGTAACAAACAGAACCTTTTTGTAATTGTACTATGTAGTGTCATGAAGTAATACATACAGGGATCACTTTTATCCCTGTGTTACATTTAACTGTGGCTTCTGTTTGTCTTGTCTTTCTAATGCTCAAAAAAGAGTGGGTCTTCCCTTGCTTGCAAATACTGACTTGTATATTTAGTGTCCTCTTCAGCAGGGCTCCTCTATGTGTGGGATGTTAAGCACATGCTGTGGATATGTGGGGTGGAGTACAAGACATGCCCATTCTTTACTTGTTGTGAAAGGCACGGCCATGGTTATGTCATCATCCTAACTTGATACCAGTTTGGGGACATTATCGTCTATCAAGCTAATGGTTACATAATAATTAATATCCATAGATTCAAAGGCAGTGTTCCTCCAATTAGTAAAGGTTCCAATTTGCTCAGTAAAAACAAACTTAATTTTGAATCCCCATATTCCCTACAAGTCTTGCCTTGGAGCTGGAGGCTGGAGCTGCATGAATGGAGCTAATTGTCTGGTTACTTTTCCTGCCATTTGGGGAAAGGATTGCCTGGGGATGAGTCCTGAACTGCACCATAAGCATTAGTAATTTGCTAGATGGGAAACAAAGGACCTGTTTGAATACTTGGGAGTTACTTCTGACTAGCTCCCTGGTTGCAGTCCCTGAGTAGAAGGTGAAAGAGGGTAAAGGAAGGGGTAAGAGCCCTCAGGAGAGTGTATGTTCCTTCTGTGAACTGGTTGAGAGCTTTGCTGTAGAACATGCCATCAATGTTGGCTTTTTCTTTCCCTCTTCCAGCTCAGCTTATGATACCAAAACAAGACAGAAGGTGGCAGTGAAAAAGCTTTCAAGACCTTTTCAATCACTTATCCATGCCCGGAGGACCTACCGAGAGCTTCGGTTGCTTAAGCACATGAAGCATGAGAATGTAAGTGGAGAGTGAGTTCTTCCTTTTGGATTTCCATTACAAAAGTTTACAATATAGGCTTAATTTCAGTTTTTCCAGAAGGTGTGTGCAACTGTCTAGCTACCCAAGATACCTGGACCTAGCCACCTTAGATGTAGTGAAGTCACTGGACTTCAGAAACTTTCAGTAACAGGCTGCATTTTTATTTTAAAAATAGCTAATTAAATCTTGAAGGTGAGGTTAATGGAACTCAAAACAAGTCATTGTACTCTAGTAAAGCAATAAAAGTATTCTATTTACTAGTATTCTAAAAGTATTCTAATTACTAGTGTTGAAACACATTGAAAAATCAGCCCAGGAAAAAAAAAAGACTCCACACCTCAGACCTGCTTTTACTGAATGTGGATTCTGTTGAGAATTAAGGGCAGGTTACTCTTGTTAAAATTGACAAGAGTGTAATGGCTAAATGAAAGACAGTAGACCTTCAGATCCCACATGACTGAGTACTGGTCTGAGTTTATGTGGCAAATGATTGATTTCAGTGGAGCCTCCTCTTGCTTAAAGGTAGCTTGATAACTTGAAGCCTGAATAAAATATGATTGATTGAAAAGTATCCCAGAGAAAGGATAAAAAAGTTAACAAAAACAGACCAAGAAAACTCATGAAAGCATGCATAATCTAAAGTCTAACAATTGTATAAGGCATGTGTCAGTTTTTCTGTAATGAAACATTACTTTTTCTGCCTTTATTTTTTTTTACTCTTTGTAATTAAGATTGTAATTAAGATGGCTGTTGTGATACCTTTATAGATCACCTACTATGTCAGTTTTCAGTATGACCATATGTCATATTTTTATAAGTTTCATCCCAAAAATGCTGAGCATTGACAATACAAATTACATGTTGCTTTGCAGGTTTGTAGAAATGTCACTTCCTTCCCCTTCTTTCATTTTACAGGTTATAGGACTGCTAGATGTTTTTACACCTGCAACATCAATAGAAAACTTTAACGAAGTGTAAGTAAATTTTTTTAAATAATTCTGACTAGTTACTAACTAAGTAAATACCATTCTGGTTTTAAAAAGAAAGAACATACATTCTTAAAAGACTTTCAGCCACAGTCAGCTTTGTAAAAATCTTTTTGCAACTTTCCTATAAAAGAGGAGACAGAGAGATGGACTTAATTTTTGTACTTTTCTAAATGAAAATTTAAATTATTTAAATTAGCTATAAAGGTATATGGTAAATTATTTAATGCTGCATAAATGGCAATGAACTTAAAACTTTTTCAGTTCAGTTGTGTGTTTGTGACCTGTAGATTATTTGTTCATACACAGATGGCAGAGTTCAGGAGTGCAGGAAAGTATTCTGTTAGTTAACTGAGACAAGCTAAATTTAGGCTAGAGTCCTGGCTAACCTAAAACTAGGTATATTTTGATGTGACTCAAACGTATGATTTATGCTGATTTCCTTCTGGTTTACATAATTGTATAAGCACTTAAGTAAAGACTGTAGCAGAAGAAATAGTAATTAACATGTTTTTGTCTCCGTGGAAATTAGCGACCAAACCCCTTTGAATCTGGGGCAAAATTACAAAAATGGGAATTGGGTATGACAGATACATACTTTTGTTCCAGCACTGTATTTGGAAAAGAATCAATATTTCTGCAAAATTTGTCAAAAAAGAAAACTTCTAGTGGGAACAGAAAGGGAAGTTACACAAAACACTCTTATTTCTACCACTCTAATATTACCCTCTATCATCAGATATTCCAGGGCCTTGCAGGTCCTGTAGTTTTGGTGCCTCGGGCTTCCACTTTGATGTTTTGTGAAGCTTCCTCTTCATCAAAATATATGTTGCATTTATCACTGCTGTAGTGTGGAAAAAACAGAGATAAAAGCTTCCAATATACTGCAAGGATTTTTCTTTTTTATTATATTAAGTTTCATAGCAGTGATTACATTATTAGATCTCATCGCTGATTTAAAGCATATAAAATGTGTTAGTAGACAGTGGAAAAGGAACCTAAATGGCCTGTATGGATACTCTTCTAGAAAAGAATTTATGTTCTGCCACTGTGTGTTGTTTTTTTCCTCACTTCTTTAATTTCACAGATATCTTGTGACAAATTTAATGGGTGCTGACCTGAATAACATAGTGAAGTGCCAGAAGTTAACAGATGATCATATACAGTTTCTCGTCTATCAGTTACTTCGAGGTCTTAAGGTACAGTCTGAGTCCAAGAACCTAAATGTTGTAGTAATGAGTCAGCAATCTAAATGTAAGGACTGGTTGGTCGCAATGAGCATACTTAAACACTTTTTTTTTTTTTTAATGTCTTAAAAGTGTGCAAATAGTAGCAATCATTTCAGAAATTATCAGATAATTTTTCTAACCAGAAATAAACCCCCAACCCTACCAATGTTTACATGCACAATACACGTGAATACTCCCCTTGAAAGTTAATTTTAGATCAGTGTCTATTTCAGTTCCTATTGCAGGACAGTAACATGCTAGATAATATCTCAAAAATACTTTAGAATGTGAAGCGGGTAAAGAACAATAATGGAAAATAACTTACATTTGGGCTTTGAAAGACATGAGTCAGTTTGAAAAACCACAGTCCTGATTTTTGTAGAGAGTGTCACATGGGTGAAGAGATAACCAAGTTAGTTGGGTCCTTTGGGAAATGCCTGAAAGTAGAAATTTATCCCAGCAGTGTACAATGCTGCACACAATCACTTAGGATTTAGTCTGTTTGTAAAGCCATTATTTCCTTTAATCGTATCAGTTAAAATTTATACACTTTAATAACACAGGCAATTGACTCTACATCAAAATTTTCCTCCAAAAGAATCAAAATATGTGTAAATTTGCTGATGTTTAACGTGTGTCTATAAACAGAAGGTGTAGGTAATGCTTCCTATTACTAGGTGCTAAGCTTTTTCTTAGACCAGTATGGGTTTTCTTGAGGTATAAGCAAACAGAAAAGAGGTCAGCATTTTTACTAGCTAACTTAACAGTAATTGATATTTTAGACATGAAAAATAATTATATGTTTGAAAGCAAGCCATGGTAAATACTGGCTCTGAAACATACTTATTACATGATTTTCAGCAAGTCACCTTGTGCCTGAGACAGTAATTCTTATTCATGCATGCAGGTTCTGTCACTTAAGGTACAGATTGCAGTGAATAAAAATTGTACAACTGAGCCCTTAATTGCTTTGTCTCATTTATGTGAGTTAATAGCTTATTTAGGAAGATGGATTCTGGCATTAATTATCCTGCTTGTGGTTTTGAATACAAGTCTAAGTTGTGTCAAAGCTAAATAATAGTAAGAATCTGCTCTAAGTGAATCTTAATTTCAGAAATGCACTCAGGTGCATTTTTGGCTATGTTTCAAAGGGGAGGGGTTGCTAGTGGCTCCTCTCTTCTGGAATTGAAATTCTTATGAAATTCTCATGTCTCATTAGTCAAAGAACATTTGATCCTGTATATGACTGCTTGATGGCACCAGGAGGGGCTGCTGTGGTTGTCTCAGCAGAGCAGGGATGCAGCTCCTTCTGTTGATAGCAGTGTTTTGGCTTCCTGTTCATTCAGCTGCTTGCAGCTGCTGTGAGAAACATTGAGAGGTGACACTGCCTTCTGATAAACAGTTCTTAGGTCTGGAACACGAAGAATGCCCTTGCTTTCTCTTTGAGTTTTCCCAGTTCCTATACAGGTTTTGTGTATAACCCCTTCTCCTAAAAGAGGTGAATTCACCTCTGGAGAATAGAAGGTTTTCAAGGCCCTCCTCATGCTGGTTGATAAGATCATAGATAAACTTGCTGTTAATCCTAACTAGAAGATGATAGGCGAGGACAGAGTAAGCGGTTCTCAATTTTTTATTTTAAATGTTTTATGTAGAATAACAGAGACATAAAATAGCTGCTGAAATACCACTTTGAAAGTGGACCTGAAGTAATGCTGTGGCTTAGGTGGTATTTTGGTCACTAACCTGTCCCAGAGAACAGGTGTGGCTGCTTTCACCCACATCAGTGTTCACAGTATGGGAAGGTGACTTACAGCATGTAGGAGTCAACCATGCTGCTCCCTAGGCCACTGATTTCACTAGCCAATAGCTAGTGATATGAACAATGAATAGCTGACCAATGAACAGTGGCTATGGACACCCAGGGAAGGCTAGAACAAATTCCAAGTTGATAAGAGTCTTTATACAGAAGAATCACTGTAAGTGCTGCCTTTCATGGTAGAATCTAGATTTCATTGTTACCTTTCTTGAAATACCCAATTCCGGGTAAGACAAAACAGGGGGGTTTTGAAGTTTGACATACCTCTGATCTGAAAACATGGCTTGACATAAGTACTTTCTGTATATAGAACAGTCAGTCTCAGAAGCAAAAAATAAGACAAGTGGCTTCAACCTCCCTTCATCTCCAATTTCAAATCTTACCCTTGTTTTGTTTTGTTTCACAGTATATTCACTCAGCTGGAATCATCCATCGGGTGAGTTCAGTCTTTGAGGTAATGAAAATGAGTGGAGTGTGTCCCTCTGTGCATCAAATGTGTTACAATATATTTTAAATACATATATATATATATATATATATATATACACAAATAGTTACAATATATTTTAAAAGGTTGAAGTAGTACTTGACTAACTCTGTGTTCTGCTACAGGACCTGAAGCCCAGTAACCTAGCTGTAAATGAAGACTGTGAATTGAGGGTGGGTATCATGCTGTTGTAACAAAGAGTGTTGTAGAAACTCTCAAGATGACAGTTTTCTAAGAAAATGTTAGTTACCGTTCTTATGGCTCGTTCCATTAATTTCAACTGTTTGCTACTTGCCCATTTCCAGTGAACATGTGTTTTCTCCCAAACATTAATTTAATATGAATGAAAATATCTTGCCAAATCCCTATGTACCCCACAGATGGTACATAGATAATAGTTTGGCCCCTGAGTGAGTACTTAACTGAGTATATCTTGAGAGTCTGACCTGTGACATGTATCTGCATCTGCCATGTATAGATGAAGTCTTGTAACAATTTTCATTTTTGTATCTACAGAACGTACAAGGTAAATTAAATTATATATACCAGTATTACCAGTTACAGGCAGTAAGAGAAACAAAAAAAAAAAAACTGACCAACCAGAAAGAACTCTATAATCCTTGCTTCCCAAATGCTATTTTGTTGTACACATCTATATAAATGCATCTTGTGGTGTGTCTGTGTGATATGATACTACATAGTAAGCATGAGACTCTGAAGGAAACGATGTCTTGTAGCTTCCTAAGACTTTAAGCTTAAGAATGAGAAGTTAAACACTTCTCTATGACAGCCAGAAACATCTTTATTCCTGTTTCTAAGACTCTGATGTAATCACTTTATTCCAGCTGCAAGGGATTTAAGAAAAGACTCCAAATACCACAAAATCAGCAAAAAATCAAAATAATGAGTAAGAGTAGTGCAGTTAGGTTCTTGCACTAATGCGGATCTGTGGTGAGAAACTGTAGTTCCTGTTTGATTTAGTGACACTTGCAGATGCTCAGCAAGTTTCATTATTATCTCTTTAATGTCTTCATGCATGTATGTTCAGCATCTGTGAAATTTTGTGGGTCATCTGTCTTTGATCGTGTACTCTAAAATGTGTACTGTATTTTTGTACTGTAAGTAAAGGAGACTGTTTTTTTCTATTATTATGAAATCTGTACACCTCTCCTCCCTGTCTAGCATTTGTTACACTACTCTCTGCTTTGTTTATATTTATAGCTTTACTTCCTCAAATTATTTTTAATAGGACAAACTAGTAGATATTTCCAAGTACTAACAAAAAGGAAATAGAAGCAAAAAAAAAAAAAAAAAAGGAAAGTGTGTGTGTGTCCACATTTGATGGAAGGGATCAGCTGTTGAGGATGAATATTGCCAAAATCTTTATAAAAATAAGTGCATTAGTGTTTGAGTTTTGTGCCATTATTTTTTCTTTTTTGCCTCATGCATTTTTCTTCCCTTACTTAAGAAATAAATTATGCTTTTAAACTATATTGGAAGTAAAGATCTTAATTATTTATATCTTAATATTTTTCTTTAGGCTTTTTATATCTTTTAATTGGATTATAACTGAGAAATTTTGAATTATACTCTTGAAATTTTCTTATTCCCTATGAAAAGGATTAGCCATCAGCTTAATAAATAATCCTGGATCTCATCACAGGAGATACTCAATGATGTTACATTTCTATGTGAAGAGTGCTGGCTAGCTCAGATGACTGACTTAACACACTGAGGCTCAGATGGTACCCTTTCAAGGCAGTCTCTCTTAGAGCAAGGGTCCATAATTAGTGGGACATTGACTAACCAGAGAATACAACAGAAAGCAAAGAATCAAGCTGGGAAAGTTCAGTTGAAATAATTTCCCATCAATGTAAACTTAGCAAGGGAAAGCATCTGGAGGGGAGCACTTTGCAGTCAAGCCTCTGTGTACATAAACAGAGCTCCTTTGTTTGTTTTGGTGGGCAAGTTCTACTGAAAACAAATGGGTTGTTATTTAAATTTACATTGTTAGACAGGATATCCGTTTCTCTCCTAGTAGCATCAGGATAATGTGATTTGAGTAAATGCCTAAGAAAATTAGACAACAGAAATTCAGCAGATTTGTGATCAGTTTATTTGGTCTTAAATGGCCACTGGCACTTGCTGTTAGCATTTTACACAAACACTCCGAGTTGTTATAGTATTTCATTTTTTTTATAGCGATACAGTTTATTTTTAGTAAATGAATGTGAGTGGAAAACTGAACTCAAGGCGAAGTATAAAGTCTGCCTTGGAGAACAAAATGCCAGGTTCATTGCAGTGGAAATATCTTTATGCAGCACCAGAGGCTGCATAGATACAGCAGGGAGAGCAGATGAGCTTGTCTGCAGAGTGCTGATGTTTTACTTCACCAGTAGCGAGGGATTACAGAAAACTCAGAAATGAGTAATGGGAAAATCAGGACCTGTAATAAAAGTAAAAGGTTTTTTTAAAAAATATTATTTTATTTTTATTCTGTAGATTTTAGACTTCGGTTTAGCTCGTCAAACTGATGATGAAATGACTGGATATGTTGCAACAAGATGGTACAGAGCTCCAGAAATTATGTTAAACTGGATGCACTACAATCAAACAGGTAAACTGTGAAGGCTTGTGTTTTGCTACAGCTGGGTGTAGTGATATTTTTAAACCAAGAAGCAGCTGTGTTTAAGGATCTCTTTGATTCATTGTGCACATTTATGTCTCTGTTTTTTGGCAGTTGACATATGGTCGGTTGGATGTATCATGGCAGAGCTATTGAAGGGAAAGGCTCTATTTCCAGGAAATGATTGTATCCTTAATATAAAACTTAAAGTGCAACTAAAAAAATACTCTCTAATTCTTCCTCTTCTTTTCCCCTAAGGACTTGAGTGTTTCTATGGACATGGTTTTGAGGTAACAAACTTGTAAAAGAATAAACAATTTGCTAATCTTTCAGTTCAGTGAAAATGACAACTGAATGTGAGACCCACTGGTAGGATAAAAGCCAGTAACAGATGTTCCTAAACAACAAAAAGTTACATTTATTCTTTTGTGTATCTGTATTTAAATAATAACTTAGTTACAACAAGATAGATTTCTTCCATGTGTGGATCTTATTGAAATAACATATGCTAAAACTGAAGCTGAGTAAAGGTACTATTTTTTTTAACAAAACACTCCTTTCGAGAACTCCTTTTAGGCTGAAATTTCCGGAAAATGCAAATGAGTTAACTTTTAAATAATAAGTGAATTAATAGGTCTGTTGTGTCCTGTTATATTAAAAGAAGCCAGTAGTTCCAGAAATGCCACAGGAGCAACAAAGCCCTTTTCTGCAGCACTGTGCCATGGTCCCTGATGGAGCATCAGGGATTTCCATTGGCATTTCCTGTGCTGGCAGGAGCAAAAAAGAGACGTTTCTGAGGAGAGCAGTAAAATAGTAAAAGAAAACTGAAGAAAAAAACAAAATAAGGAATGAAGAAACATCAACCTTTTATTATGAGAAACAAAAGCACATTCTTCTCTATTGAATATTGACATTTGTTGCTACTCTGAAACCCTTTAAAAAACAAACACTTCTGTTAATACTAAGCATCATGACATGAGAATTGCCTGAAATAATCTTAAGAGAGCTGAGACCAAGTCTCCCCACTGGCCTTTCTGTTGTGTTCAGCATCATTAGTCTCTATTGTAACCACAGGCATTCTTCAGGTGCACCATCACTGGGAGAAGACTGTCCTCAGACTGTTTGATTACATGATATGTGGTATTTTAGAAAATCAATATACCTAGTTTGCAAGAAATAAGATATTTTTGTTGTTATAAAATACTGTCTACAACTATATGATGATATCAATTTAAATAAAGCTGTAAAATAATCTTGAGTTTCTATAAAAATGTGATATAATTTACAGGTCCACGATGACAATGAAAAATTAATATTTTCAAAGTTTTTAATCTTGAGACCTATATAAAACAAATTTTTAAAGGTACCAAGTGAGAATTTTTCACTTGCCAATCTTTAGATTAGTAATCTAGGCCTATGAGCTGTGTATCATATTAGACTGATCTTCAGAAATCCCTCAGATCGCTGAAACATAAATATGCTATTAAGATTAAGCTTAAGAATATATTAAATTGGGAACTAGGACAGAAAAGTAATATTTTTCATGCAGCTGACATACCTAACAAGTTAATATAGTACATTAGAGAATTTGGTACTCCAGGACTAGGCTTAAGCAGGTATGAATTGATACCCTTCCATGAGCCATGGTGGAATTGTCTTGCTGAATGGTTTTAAGTGTCTTAGTTAAATGCATGGAAGCTCATTAATTGTTTAAACCCAGAAGGACGGTGTGCTGTTTATTTCCCTGAAATTATGCAGATATTGATCAACTAAAGAGAATAATGGAAGTTGTGGGCACGCCCAGTTCAGAACTTCTGAAGAAGATATCATCAGAACATGTGAGTTCACAGCTTCATCTAGTTAACTGACTTCCTGTCATTCTTTCTCTAACTGGCATTGTATATCACTGCTTTTGTTACACAGACACTCTGATTTGGAGATGAATACCTTAAAATGATATCTGGGTTTTGCTGCTAGAATGCCACCATTCTAAAGATATGCTTTTGGAGGCATCCAGATGCCTTGAGTGTCACCTGGATAAATTTTCATACTTGTTCTCATGTACTCAGTTTTTGTGAAGAGTTAAGAAATTACTCCTGATGATCTTTTAAATGGCTTATAATTAAATTATTCATATAATTTAAAAAATTCAAACCAGTGCTCAGCTCAGAGCATTATATTGTTGCTATTAAACCTGATGTCTCTGTAATTTTTATGCTTTCCATTGTTGTAAGGCTTCTAGACAGAGATGTATCTGAAGCAAATAATATGTTCTGCATGAGTGCTCTATTTAGATCCATAATTTGAAAATAATTTTATTCATCTCTCTAAATGTGTGAGGTCCAATTTCTTCATGTTTGTAGTTAAGAGTGGGTTTTTTAACTTTCCATGTGCCTTCTTTAAAATAGTTATCTAGAAAATGAACAATTTCCACTTAATTTCTCTGCTAAAGTGACACTTAAAAGATTCATTGTAAGAGTAACTGGGGATAGCCAGATAAGGAATGAGGTGTAGTATTGTTTGATAAAGACAGGTGACGGGCACAGTGTAAGAGTTCAGCTAGACACCAGCACACAGATACCTCCTGAGCTGCAGCTGTTTTCTTAAACCTCTTCTGTATACACCTCAGACTAATATTAATGGCTGTTTCTCAGCTTGTGTGTATATTGACAGGTTTCCTTTGACCTTGCTAATGAATACTCTAGCAGGTTAAGTAAGCAGGAGCAGTAGGAGAGACAGAGCAACCCTTTAGTTCTGGAAGGTCCAAGCATAATGAAACCTCATCATCACAGGCCAATAGACAGTCCCAGTTTTTGGGTACCCAGCACCTAGGAATGGCTGGGGCAGGAGGCTAGCTAAGCATCCATCCTTTTGCCAGGCACTGCATCAACCAACAAATCTCAGACCATGCTGTCTCAAACATAGATCTTTGTATAGTCTCACAGGTCCTTTTGTACCCTTCATGTGTTATTAGGATCCTGCAGGTTTTGCTGTAACACATTCACAGTGGTGTATACAAATGTGTTATTTACCCACAACCAGTGAGCTTTTTGATTGTGGGAGTAACACCCTAAATACTTACTGGAAATAGTACATGCTTTGTTCTTCTAATTTCTTGTGTTTCAGAGCATACCTCAGTGAGGTACAGGAATCCTGAAACTATTTTATTTGGGCTAATTGTACCTTTAGAGCACAGGCAGAACACAAAAGCCAGGTTAATGAACAAGAGTCCTGCTACGTTATCTCTGGGCTGCTGCTACCTGATTAGAGGAGCAATGTCAAAGGAGAAGGCATACCTTGCTTGGAGGTAATTTCCAGCTGCAAGGGAGTTTCTTCATTCTAGTTCTTCTTTATCATGTAGTTTGGCCTTACTGTTTAAGTATTTCTTAATGCAGCTTGCAGACATGGACAATTTTTTAACATTCCTGTAACAGCAATGTCAGAGATTTGCTGAAATGCCAAGTCTATTTTCAGTTATAAGTACAGGATTAAAGAACTGGAAACTAAAAGATCAACCTCCTTGGATGTTTCAGCACAAGATACCGAGGTCTTTGTCAGTGTTTCACATTAATATGAGTTTAAATGGTAATTGAATTTCAGAATAATTTAAACATTGGGATTCTCTTGGTCAGGTTTCTGTGTGAGTATATAAGCAGAGGGGAAAGCCTAGTAATTTAACTTTGATAGGTCTGTGTTGTTTTCAGAGGATTTCTGGGCAAGGTTGGAGGTAATTTTCAGTGCATCTTGTTCAGTCATGTTAGGATTAGTTGTTGATTAGTTGCTGTTTTCTATAGGCCAAGGATGCTTAGTTAGCCTTCTGCAGATAGTGTCCTGACAGGACTGCTAAATGTGGAGAGACGTTTGTGTAAGACAAACACATTTTAAAAAGGTTAGGATTTGTCCAAAGACCAGCTGAAGTTTTTTATGGGTTTAAGGAATAGTCACCTGCTTCTTTTTTGACAATTCATTTTCAGAATTCCCTGTTCTTTCTGATCCAAGTATGCAACCTCTTGCCAACCTATCTACCTCAGCCTAAAAATTCCTAGTTCATGTAGTGTCAGGCTGACATTTGTGGGTCCTATATCCAGGCAGGCTTTTACTAGCTCAGTTTGGATGAGCCTTTCACAGCCACAGTGAAAAGGCAAGGTCTGAATTCTGTTAAACATCTGAAAAGCTGTTCCCATGGAGTATCAGAATTTGTTCTTTGGTTAGTGAAGCTACATCTCGCCAGAGAAGAGAGAGGAAGGAAGGCTGCAGGTTGAAATATGCCACTTTGCTGAGGGTGACTGAAAGATGATTTAGGGTGCAGTTTCTGATTGAGCATTACATGCATGTGTTCCCTGGGGATATACTGCAATGAACCAGTAAAAGCACAGGTGAAAACTAAAGTACTAACACTCAAGCCTTAAACCAAAATGTGCCTGCTTAAAAATACCTTGCTTATTGTCCAGTATACAGGAGCAGGTGTTTGAAACAAGGTCACACATGTGGTTTTATGTAAAGAGGATTTCCCATGTATAAGAAACATCAAAATAATGTCTGGTTTTTTAGAGTTGATGTGGTTATTGTTGAGCAATATTTAACCCTCTGGATACGGTATGTGTATTGACTTATTTCTAGGCAAGAAAATATATCGAATCTCTTCCACATATGCCTCAACAGGATTTGAAAGCAGTGTTTCGAGGTGCCAATCCATTAGGTAAGAAAGTCAGACTGACACAGATAAAATTTTTCACTAACATAGGAACTCAAGCATTCCTTGAATTCCATGCTGTATGTTCCCATATAACAATGATCAGACCAGTGAGAAAAGCATTGCTTAACCTTTCAACTTGAGACTGTTTTCATGAAGCCTGTGTCTTTTTGTTTCTGATGGAGATTACAGGAACCTCCTAAAGGGAAATGGTCCATGGATGAAAAGCAAAAGTCAGCTGTACATAGCAGAAATAAATAAAAATGTCACGGGGTCTAGATTAGAGACATCACTTTTGGCTCAGGAAGGCAATGAGCTGTAAATTGCTGGCAAGCAGAAGAATATACCAGGAAGTATGGCTGTTTGAGTGACCCTTTGGAGTATTATTTCCTAGGAAGATATGAGCCATTGTTGGACACAGAATACTGGGCTGAGGCAGACCTTTGATCTGATCCTGTATAATTGTACTTCTTTACAATTGTAAAGTGTAATCAATTGGTTCTGCCTGTGAAAAAGAGATGTTTTATAAACATTTTCTTGTGACATAAAAAGGAGACACTTGAGTCATCAGAACCATCTCACTGCAGTACCAGGTCAGTTCCATCAAGTGTACAATATAGGGTAGTATTGTGAGTTAAAATGCATTGAATTCATTTTGTGTATTAATATAAATTTTATTCTTACAAGTAGTTTAGAACACTTTAATATTAAAATATGGGATTTATTTGCCTGAAGTACATGAGAGCATGCTACATATTAATAGCATAAAGGCAAATTAATGCCAATGCTTATATGAAAGCAGTAAAAAAAAATAGTATTTTAAATAGTTATGGTAAAATTTCCATAAGACCTAATTTCAGCCATACAACTCTTTCTCCTTTCTAGTATACTTCAAATGTCAACTTCAAACACATTTTGTTTATGCTAGGTCCTGTGAAGTTGCTTTGGGGTTTTCATCTGATTGTTTCATTGGTGCAGCATATTAGAAGTGTAATCTCACACTTTATTATTCACAAGTCACTTAGCTTGGTCCTGATTAGTGCAAACTTAAGCGCGCGATGCACAACACAAGATAATACCCTATAAGCATACGTGGATCTTTTTAGAATTATGTCCTTGGATATCTGAAGAGGTGAATCAGATCTCCAGTTGACTATATTGAACCTTTGTGTATGCCACAAGGAAACCAGAAGCTTCCTTCAGTTCTTTTGTACTCACAGTACAAAATCTTCTAAACGTACTTGTTATATTGCCTAAATTTTGCAAGAAACATTAATTGCATTTAAGGTGAGTGAGAATAGGTTGTGTGTAAACAGTTGCCTTTTATGGTCTCTTCCAGTTTTGAACTGTGTTTCTGTTTTTGCCTTAGCTGTAGATCTTCTTGAGAAGATGCTTATTTTAGACAGTGATAAAAGGATCACAGCCTCGGAAGCACTTGCACATCCCTACTTTGTACAGTATCACGATCCAGACGATGAACCCGAGGCTGAGCTGTACGACGAGTCCATAGAGAACAAGGAGCGAACCATAGATGAATGGAAAGGTATCAGAACTGCATGCACTAGTTTAGACATGTAGCAGAAAAAAGCCTTACTTAACAGTTTTCCTCCATTTCTAGCCAGAGGAATTTGAACTTTTAAGCCTCAGGCAAACAAGGTAAGTTCATATGGGTGCTTGTGGGAGTAGACAGGCAGAAAGGCTTTCTGGATTTTGCCCACTCTTCCGTTCTGTCATCTCCTTACTAGATTCCCTGTACCAGTGAAAGCTTAACTGAAAGCTTATGCTAGCTACCAGGTAATCACACATTCTGTTTTGCTTTTAGTTTTCTAGGTCAGACCCCCAGCTGAAGTAACTGTCCTGGGGCAGGTGACACTACTTGGGATTCTGGTTTAGTTCTGATCAGGACTGGAAAGTAATATTGTCCACATAAATGTGTATTTTGTTAATAATTTTTTCAATAGCAAAGGAATTGGGATTAATAACTACACCATGCTATTGGTCCTGTTTGAGATGCTTGCAACATAATCATATTGCACTGCAGTATCATGGAAGTAAAGTGGCACAACATTAGATTGCAAGTACACTGAAAAGTACAGTCCAATTTCACCACTGTCTAATGAGGACATATGATTCTAAAAATTCCTTACTAGAGATTTTAAATTGAGACTAATGTAGAAAACTAATTGTTTCTGTTTATCAATAACAGTCTTTCCCTGGCTTAAGATGAAATATGTCTTCTACAAAATAAATGTCCTTTTGTTTCTATTTGCATTTTCTGTAACTTTTACTCAGCAAAGATTCAATAAAAATTTATTATCATAGTGGTTATGTTTATGATGAAGAATACTCTCATTTCTTACTCATGTCCATCCACTTGTGCCATGTTTTATTCTGGGCATCACAGGGGAGAAAGCAGGCTGTCTACAGCAAATGTATCTTAAAGAAATATGATAGTGGGGTTATGGCTCTCTCTACAATAAATCAATGTCCTAGAGCCCTAGAAAGGCTTTTGTAGAAGCTGAGTGGTCTGACAAACAAGGAGAATTGACTGGCATCACTTACTCTGTACACATCTCCGTTGCAAAACCTGGCAGCCTACAGGACCACCCATACATGTTGCTTGTTGTGCATTTGCTGCTGTACTTAGGAGTGGATGATTTTACTTCTGCTGCTTTTTTAGTTGCCTGAGTCTTTAACAGGAAAGTTTCACAATTTCTGAGTCATGAAGTGGATTTCTGTTTGTCATGAAATTCCATTGAAATTATTTCAGGAACCATTTTAGCTTAACAGCTTAACACTTTCTAAACTGAAATGAAGACATGAAGGTGAATTCTCTTGGAAGGGCAGTATCATATTATTTATCACTGCATTTATCATGTATCGTTTTTTACATCATTGACTTTGATGGAACTACAAGTCAAATTCCTTCTTTATTCAGGTTTGAAAAAAGTCCTGAGACAAAAATCTCCAAACTTGCACAGCAGGGTTTGCTTCTTTTCCTTCTTCCCTCTGGCCATATTTTTATCTTGGGGAATAAATGTTTTATTTTCAAGTACAGCATGTGCCACATTTAAGTAAGATGATGTAGTGTTGATGAAATATTGACCCAATTTCTCAAGATGTCAATGGCATGTTTCTGCTCTTTTTCTGTTCAAGTTAAATACCAGTGGTGCCTGATCTCTACATTATGCACTTCAGAGTTTTCTTGACCTCCATTGCACACTGCTAAGGCTTGCAGCCCAAGATCATAGATAGATCTCTTACTGACATGTTTAATCAGTTAGAAAATATTTCAAAATTTCAGAGGCCAAGAGTATGCTATTCAGAGCTGAATGCTATACATTCTCTCCTTAGATGTTGCTCCAGTTGCACATATCTCTGCTGAGTACGATAGTTACAGTGAGAAGTGTAAAGAGCTTAATAAACATAAACCATGCAGCCAGTGAGAACAATTCCTAATGCAGTTCCAGGTGTCCGATTTGTGAGGACACTGGCTTCTCCAAGTTCAGTCAGCTGTAGCTCCTCCCTGGCTGCCTGTAATTCTATGTAATAGTCATAAGTCAGTCACTCAAAGTCACCTAACAAGTCCTCCGATGCCTGGTGTTCTGCACACAGAATTTCCTTCAGAGAAATCCCTCACTGAAACTGGTACACACATCACTGTACACAGTGGTACAACATAACACAACCAGAGCATAAGCAAGATTCAGTCCCAAGATCTTTTACATACTATGTAGAGGATTCCTTGGTATGCTTGCAGGCATAGCAGCTGTCTCAGACAGAATTACTTAATAAACAAGCTAACAGGCATGAGTTTGATATGATTTAAACATCACTGTTTGGAAAACAGAACATGAAGTAATGCCATAACCTGAAATTAACCATGTGCTAACAGGACTTGGTCCTTAAAAACCAGCATCTAATTTGAGAAAATACGGAAAAGGTATCCACTGAGAACATATTCCATTAATGTCTAAGGCAGAAAACAGGACGTGACTATTAGTATTAAAAGATAAAGGGTTATTCCCAAAGCAGGGTAAAACAGCAAGTAACCCATGTTTCTAGTTATTGATGAATATAGAATTTCCTGATAAAAGCTGTTACATGCTTCTAAGACAAAAAGAAAATTTTTTTCAGAGTACTGTAAAATTAAGCCAGCTATAGTAACACATTAAAAAAAAACAAACCAAAACAGCAAAAAAATGGGATCCCAAGGAATTAGCACAGAATTGCAAATGATATATAATTGAACTGACTGAGAGATGATAAAGAATGTTCTCCACAGTTAAAATTGTACATTTTAAAACCTATCTAGGTTCTTTTAAATATTCCGTTTTCCATTACATAATGTCTTTCATTACATCATTTTGGCAGGTCATCTGACAGCATAATTGATGTTTTCATTTCAGGGCCTGTGTGTTTTAGTAATTAGTTGAAGGGGACAGTCATGTTGTACAATAATAGTGTTTGTGAATCTAATTTGTATCTGAGGTTAAGAGGAGGATTCCTAGTGAATTCAGTCTGGTTTTGGATCTGGATGCTAAAAAGGCTGGAAACAAACTACAAGTCATGTGTATCTGTAGAACTGTTTTGTCTGGAATCTTTTTCTTTTGAAGAAAATATCATCTAACTCTTCTCTCTTCCTTACACCCCCTCCACAGAACTTACCTATGAAGAAGTGAATAGCTTTAAACCACCTGACTTAAAAATGGACAGCCTGGAGATAGAACAGTGAATACAGGCAGCTCTGTCTTGCCTTGCTGCACTATGAAGACTGTTAAAATATAACCATACAATTTAACCTGTGGTCAGACATAGATTTTACTATCCAAAGATGTTGGAGGAGATGTGGAAACACAGATACATTAAACAGAAGCCAGATGTTGTCTGTTTTGGGTGGGGGGGTTTTTTGCCTTGTAATATGAATGTATTCCCAATTCAAAAAGGGTGGTAAAGAACTGCTTCATTCTGACAAAATTATGCACTGAGTTCTGTCAAGCTGTGTGTTCTGCATGTTTCATTTTATCAGTTGTATTGCCAAAATAAAGGTGACCTTTTAAATTAATTTTAAAATTGTACATTTAAAGCATGAATGTATACAAACATAAACAAGAAGTCCATACAAGCAATCTTTTTTTTTTTTTTTTGTGGCATTTTTTCTGTCTGTTTTTGTACTATTTATAGTTAGTGCCTTTATGAAGAGAGGGTGTGGTAGTGAGATAGACAGAATATGCATATGTAGTCATATCTGTGGTGGTCCTACACATGTACTGGATGTCTCTCAAGCAATCTTAACACCAGTTGAAAGTCAGTAAAAAAATAAATCTTTCTCTTCTCTTGCCATTCATGTGTCTGTTCTCATTATTTTCCAGAGGTATTTTTTAATCTGCACAATACCCCTTTGTGAGACAGTTTTACTACCCGATGGTATTCCTCACCATGCCATTGCTGGACTGTTGGTGAGTTTGCCTAGGTTTACAGGAAGGTGCCTTGAAGGTACCGCAGCAGAATTCTGTAGACTTCTGCAAGCTTCAGCAAAGGCTGTCACAGATGGCAGTGCAGGAGCGCTCAGTTCAGTTCACAGCTTTGAATTAAATATTCCACATTGTCTTATTTTCCTTCACAAAATCCTTGGGAAAGTAATCTAAAAACTGCTATTGGAAGACGTGACAAAACAAGTAGATTCAAGAATTTGACACATTCTCATTGGAGTTTCTTTCCAAGCAAAATTCTAAAGGTTTTCTGACTCTGAAAAGTTGGAAAATTAATTAAAAAATTTCAGGATACATCAAATACCAATAATTTTTTAAGAATTAAATTTATCTGATTCCTCCATTATACTGTATACAGGAACATAGCATGCATAATGCTGTAACAGGAACATCCTTTTGGCACAAGGCCTCGTCTATTGTATTGGCTGTGTCTTTCTACACACTTGTGATTCACAGCTGTTTAATGTTTAATTTGTGTCTTGTTCTTGCTCAGTCAGAGTCTTATTTGGGCGGTAGCTTTTTATAATATTTAGGTTCTCTGAAACTTTTGTCATATTCAACTGTATAGCAGTTATATAAAGTAATGGATTCTACTGCATTTGCTTTCCTCTGTATATTTTCTTTGTTAAAATAAAGGCTTTTTCTTAATAAACAGATTCAAAAACAAAAAATCAAGACCAAGAACTTTGATTTTTTTCAGAAATAGAAATAGGCATTCCATCTAGAAAACATGCTTCTAATTTGTGGACTAAGTGATAGACTGTTTTGGTAATATTGACCAGTTATCCATTACGTGCATCCAATGAAATGCAGCCACTTGTATTCAACTTTCCCTAGGGCATGTTAATCTGGAGGTGATGCCTGCATAGATTTCTTGCAACTCCACTGCAGTGCTGTCAGCCATCATTCCTTTGGCTTTCTGTGAAGCTGGATGAGGCCTGTAATAATCATGCAATGACTGAATTTCATGCTGAATAAAATTAGTCTGACTACATAATGAAAATATTGACTTAGTCATATCTTAAACTTTTTTTTTTTTTTTTTTAATTTGTTCATTTGCCAGTTAAAACTAGCTCAGTCCTTTATTTTCTCTGGAATCTGATATTGAGCTTACAAGCCTATTCAGCAACTCCATTTCAGTTGTAAGGGCTAGGATGAAGTAAACAGATTTCACAAGAACTTTTCATGTCTGACAATAATTAATTTATTATAGGGTTTGTCCCTTCATTTGTTAAATCTGGTTTCCTGGCTCTGAGGGTGGCCATTGTCAAATGCTTCAAAGGATGCATAAAACTGGTTGCCATAGCTCTGCCACTTGAGGTAAAAGGTTTATGTTGCTTCCAAAATTTGTTTTTCTTACAACTCTGAATCTTCCTTTGAATATTTTCTTTGCCATTCAGAGATGCAATTTTTTTTCTAGGAGATAAATTATGTAGGAAGAATATGGTCATAGCCACATTTAAACTAATCAAAGATGACAGTAATGGGCAACAATAGCTCAGCCCTTTTTAATGAATTACCATCAAAACCTGTAAATCATCTCATTTTAATGTAAAGAAAAACAGTAGGGAGACAGACATCTTTTTCCTAGATGTGCAAAATGAAGGCAATTACTCAGACCTCAAAAATCAGTAATTAAAGTGTTTTCATAGAGTAGGTAACCAGCTCCCTTGTGGCAACCCAACGTGAGACTACAATTTGATAACTTTATCAGTTTACAACAGCAGGAGAGGGTAATTGGAAAGTCAGTACCCCAATGGGACAGAAAGGTGGAAAGCTTAGCACTAACAATGCTTATCATTTGAACACAGATGGAAGAAAAAATTTATCAACCAACTCAAACAAGCAGATGGAGGTAAATATAGAGGAGAGAGGGCTTTGTCAGGTTTGGTGAGGCAGATGGCTTAAAGGTAAATTTTAAGAGTAAATAAATGTAAAGCTTTTATAAAAAAAATTATTTGCTAAAAATGTCTTTAATAAAAGCATTGATTACATGGCCCAAATGTTATTTGCAAATCTTGTAATGGTGCCTGCTTAAACAGTGGGGGTTCAATCTCCTGACAGCACTCTTACTTTCAGTAGCACAGTTGTTCCTTTGTAGGTGCTCCATACATTGCATGTATGCTTGAGGAGAGCAGCATGGGTTTTAGCCCACACTAAATTAGGGTACTCTCATCCCTGGCCACCTGCAAAGCACAGAGGGGAAGCTTGGAGGAGCATGGCTGGGCTTTGCTCATGGAGGAAGCAGATCAGGCTTCCAGTGGGGAGAACACAGCTGTCCAAGGGCTTTCTCTGATCAATTACTGACATTGTTAGCAATTTACTTTTAATCTGAATTTATCTAATTTCAGCTTTCAGTAACAAGAGCTTATCCGTCCACCTAGTGAATTGAAATCACTTCTAGTATTTATTATCTCACTCTATAATCAGGGTTAGTGCAACCCCAAGCCTAGTAATTTTATCATCACTGGCAGCAAAAGGTCTTGCAAAAGGAAAATCTTTTGCAAGCATCTCAGTCTTTTGACATGCCTACGCATACACCACACTTTTAGAATCTGTTTCTTTATTTTCTAACCTCTTTACCTCATCAGCACTGAAACCCAACAACAGGAAATTGATACAACACAGCCAAAGCAGACAGGAATAAAAACCCTTTAATCTACAATGGACCAATGGAAAGAAAAACCAAGGAGGGTTTAGAGGAAAAGCACTGTTTTAAAGGATATCATGTGCCATACCCTGAAGATACAAAGTGGCTACTTGAGTCTGAAATAGCAGGGTTACCAGTAAGTTCAAAAATATATAGAAAGGAAAAAACAGGAAATTGGGTAATCAACACTGATATATGAAAAGAAATACATCATTATCAATAGGTCAAGAGTCATTATTTAGACAACATTGTTGCAGAGTTCTAGGTCATGGTCTTGTTGTCTTTTTCATCTGATATACCAGATGAAAGCAAAAGGGGAGGAGGGTCAGTGTGCTGCAAGATCTGACACAGCAAGCTCACCCTAAGTGTCAAGAGGGGAGCAACCCTTCCAAGGGCCAAACGTGGGCAGCAAAAAGAAAAAAAAGAAACTTTGACAGAGGTGGGAAGCAGTCAGTACAAAAGTTACTTCCTTCCTTTCTTCCTGTCACATGCGCTCCTGGATCATAACAAGAAAACAGACCTCTACTTTCCCCACTCTAGGGACCTGGTCAAAGATTAATATGTCCAAAAAGTACCATACTGAACTGTCAGCACATATTATTTAAGTATCCTTTGCTACACCTGTAAATTACTGACTTGGCCCAAGAATCCCTGACAAATGAGCAGTGGTAAAGATTTAGCTCTCATGAAAAGAGAATTGCATTGTAAATTGGGTAAACAGTGTCTTTTGTTAGCAGCAGAAAGGGGTTCAACCTCGACACAATCAGTCTCCTTAGGAAGGAATTAATAGCAACACTTCCATTTGCTTTAAAAGCAGCTGCTTTCTTCTCACACATTGCTGGTACTGCTGCTAGTGTTTATGGATGCAAACACTGGTCCTCAGAAATTCAGCACACCTGCACAAGTGGGAGTACCAAGTGTCATTAATTTGAGTCTGGGTAAGGGGGTTTAAGGCACTAGTACCAAGAGATTTAGAAAGCTGCATGAGTACTGCTGCCACTGCCTTCCTTTCTGCTCTGAGATAAAATATTGAACTGATACACCTAAAAGGGTCTAAGTTTTCACTACAAGGAGGGAATATATTGTGAGCTTTCTATGTGAACACTGATCTTCTAACCAATCTGACATTTAATCCATTAGACCAGAAATTTTTACATAATGAGCAAAACTTTTCAATTAGGCTTCAATCCTGCAGACATAAATGCTTCATTTTGCACTCCCGCAGTCCCCTAGCTCAAATTATTGTCACAAATTAAGATATGTACCATAGCACAGAGGTTTTTGCCAGTCCTTCTAGATTTCAATTTGACCACAAGTAATACTGAACACCATAGAAGTACTGAATCACAGTGGCAGCACTGAGACAACTATACACTAAATCTGCCATAACTGGCAGCCTCCACTGAGCAATATTTTGTTCCTTATAGAATAATATGCTGTGGATTAGCACTCAGATATAATAATATATGCCTACTTAATATTAGAGCCTGATTGCTCAAATCAAGAACACATAGTTAAATTACATGCTGTGCAAAAATTATATACAGTACTCCTATCCTGCTCAGCTCTCTCATTAGGTTGAGGTGGAAACAAAGAAAACTAAGGTAGGATTGAGTAGGATGGATAAGATAGGGGTAAGAATGCCATGATGGTTTGGGTGGTTTAAACAGGAGATGTGCACAACTATGCCTTGACAAATGAGTAAAGCTATCCATCGGTGATATCCATTAATGCTCTTTTCATATGATTTTTGCATTGAAGTTGGGAAACTTGAAGAAGTTTTGGTTTGGTTTTTTTTTGCTCTGTAGACTATAGCATCTCATACTGCAATAATCTGTGATAGTTCAAAAATTAAACTTCTTCAGTCTATTGTGGGAGAAAACTTGGTGGATTCTGAGGAGTGTAAGTTAGAAGAGTGTTAAAAGTAGTTGATTTATACATATGTGCCTACTACTCTCTACAACTGGCCTCTCTTCCTCTACCAACGTCCAGCAAGCAGAGATAACGGGGTAGTACATAGTTACTAAGAAAGTTCTCACTTGACCTCTTGAAAAAATGAAACATATAGGTTTAATTATTTTTTAAAATAAAAGAACCACTTAGGTGGTCCATACTTATTCCTTTCTGCTGATGGCTGAGTGACCTTAAAACATAGCAAGGTCCCCAGGAAGGCTACATGTCACAGAAACTGGAACTGAAACACCCTGCTCATGGGGCAGAGAGACAAAATCAGAAAAGTTGCAAAATACTTGGCAGAGACTCCAGTGGGGAAGGGTGGGGACAAAATAGCACAAGAGTATTATCCGATTAAAACAGATTTTTTAATTACTATTTTATAAGCTTCACTTCTTGTTGTAATAAATGGAATGAACTTACTTCCTCCATGGTAACAGGTCTAAGTAGACAAGCACAGAGGATTTTTTTGAAGGTGGGGACATAGAAAGCTTGCAAAAAATAATAATGTTCTAGGAATCAGCTTTCAACAGTTCAGCAATATTTTGTGTTTATTGACATTGAAGATATGTTTTACGCTGCCAAATTATTCATATGCGAATTAGTGTATCAAGAATAAAATGATCATATGAAAGACAGACATAAACAGGCAAAAAAGTGGGAAATGTTTGATTTTTCAAAGGACTTTGTATGGTCTCCTTTCCTGCACATTATCAGTGCCTGGACTGGAGATCAGGTGTCAGTCCCCTCTCCCTGCTCACACTGATGCCCAGGGCCCAGCAACTCGCCCGCAGTTCAGCTCCTGACAAACAGGGCTGTGCCATTTTGTCATCTCCAAGTGACAGTTTGTGGCAAGCAGCTTTGCCATCAAACTCTCTTACCAGACTTCATACATGTAGGATTTCTCAGGAAAATATGGTTAGATTTCTCACTTCTTGCTTGTAGAGCTTCTGCTCCAGTACCAAATCTTCACCTCCAGGAAAAGGCTGGAGGGAAATTGAGCTCTCAGTTCCCAGAGGGATTAGAAAGAGTACTGTACCCATCCCATCTACCTCATATGCTTTGGAGCTGATGGCAACTGTCCAGCACATCAAAAGTTGGCTCTTTAAAAAACCCCACCACATTCTGGTATATTTTAAGTCTTCCCTTTATGGGATAAGCATTAGAAAAGTGCAATT
This sequence comes from Pseudopodoces humilis, assembly GCF_049639895.1. Taxonomy (NCBI): domain Eukaryota; kingdom Metazoa; phylum Chordata; class Aves; order Passeriformes; family Paridae; genus Pseudopodoces; species Pseudopodoces humilis. Next base: position 53,723,146 of record NC_142204.1, read on the forward strand.
TTTGCACCATTAATGCAATTATTTTTTGTTAATGATGTCTGAGGAAGATCCTTTTTTTTTCTATTTACTTTACAATAAACATATGCCAGAAGCAGAAACATCTGATAGCATTCTTTTTTTAATCTATCCTGTCAAGCACACATTGCCCAGAATAAGATACGGCTGTAGCGTCTATTAGTCCCCTTGCAACAAACTGTCGTTGGGAAAACACATCACCATGTATCCAGCTGAGCCTAGCAGGATGAGGGTGCAGAGACTCACAGTTTGTGACACTGCTGTGAGATCTACCAGCTTTGGATGGACCCAAGCTTGTTGCATCATTCTCCTCATAGACATTTTGAATGGTTTATTAGACAAAAATATCTTCGTTAGCCAGCATTAGTTAGGCTACTTCATCCATCTATAGCAAAGTAGGCCAAAATACTTACTTGAAGTAATGTACATGGGAAAACCAGCAATGGATAACTTTGTCAATTTAAAATGTTTTTAAAGAGTTGCTCTGTAATATTCCCAGCTTCTGCACAAGAGTGACTTTGTCTTGATTTTAAGTTAGTACTTTTATCTGTATCAAAATCATCTAATTTCTGCCTTGATAAAAAGCAAGCAGTAAAAAAGTACCACTTTGTCACAGCTGGATAAAGGAAAAGTACGTGAGGGATGACAAGCAGAACTAATCCTCTATGTATTAGAAACATATACAATGGTCATTAAAAGTAATTTAACTAATGGACTAGTTCAAAACAAGAGGAAGCTGCTCTATCCTTCATCTTACCTGTACCACATATCACACCGGTATCTGAATGGCAAACAGCATAGAAGGGATGTCAGAAATTAAAAAATAATCACCTGGGGCAGTGGATTTTTAAAAGTAAGCATCTACCATTGATCTAACACTTCTCACAAGGCTCACGTTAACTGTCAAATGTCAGAAGGTTGCTCTCCATTCTCACTAAACCAGAGATTCAAACAGGTCAGTGGAGAGCAGCACTGGAAACCAGGGCTGGCAGCTGGAAGGTTGTGTTCTTCCTGTACCCCTGGAGGAGCAAGGGCAGGGCAGCTCTTCCACGTTTGGTAGTCAGGCACAAAAAGGGCTGTGCCCCTGGCAACTACCAAAATGGCACTGGGAGCCATGAAACTTCTCCAGATTGCCCCTTTAGAGTTAAACCACAAATTGAACTCTAGTGACAGCAAATCTGAATTATCTAACCTCAGCAACACTGCTCAGGGGTGAAGTCAAACAAAACAAAGGCTGTACCAGACCCTGAAGGACAGTAATTTTAATTATATTCAAACAGAGAACATATGAAACGTATTTTAAACCACGTCTTTGCCTTACACGTGTTGCTTACCCAGGCCTATTTATTACAGAGCTAGTGAGAAGGTTGGTCTTGTCCGTACTCCAGCGCTGCAATCATTTCAAACCACTGCTGCAACAATTCCATTCCAGTTCACTTCAGCCATGCACAGGACCACTTGCTCTGAGCACCTGAACCAAGTGTATGCTGGTTTTTATTTAACTATATGAAATACTGTTGTAACTTGTGGTCTGACCCTGGGATGATTTGGGGACCCCTCAGCTCCGGACAGAGGCCATACAAAAGCTCACTTTTGGACTCCCAGCTCTACCAGCTACAGCTTCTCGTACTCCTTAACAATTTGATGCAGCAGCCGATGGCACCTCACAGGAACCTGAGCATAAACGCAAAACGGGCCCCCGTGAGGGTTCGCACCGTGGCGGGGAAGAGACGGCCGGGAGGGGTTTGGTCCCCACCGCAAGGACTCGCATGGACAGCGAGAGCCTCGGCACCTGCCTCCCTGTCCGGACACGCTCGGCCGCCGCCGGGACACCGCGACCCTCGCGCCTCAGCCTCGGTGGAGAGCTGCCCCAGACGCCGGCGCAGGAGGGGACGCAGGGCGCCGCGGGGCCGGGGCCGCTCCCAGTGCCGGTCCCCCGCGCTGAGGGGGGCGGCGGGCGGGGCTGCGCGGGGCGGGCGCGGGCGGTGCCGCTCGCTCAGGCCCAGCCCCTCAGCGCAGCCCGGCTCGGCGGAGCCGGCCGCTCCCGCTCCCCCGGCCCGGGCTCTTTGTCGGCGTGTGCCGGCGGGGGTCGGCAGCGCCATGTCCTCCCCCCAGAATGGCTTCTACCGGCAGGAGATCACCAAGACCCTCTGGGAAGTGCGGGACCGCTACCGGGACCTGCAGCCGGTGGGGTCCGGCGCCTACGGAGCCGTGTGGTGAGCGGGGCGGCGGGGGGCAGCCCGGGGGCGGGCGGCGGCGGCGGCTTCTGTCCCGGCCCGGGGGGTGCTGCCGGGCCCGGCCCTGTGGCGTGTTGCTCCCTGCCAACTTTTCCCGGTTGTTGGACCCGGGCTGGCCCCGCCCAGTGCTGCTGGCCCCTCGGGGGCAGAGGGGCGGCCAGGTGAACAGCGGGGCCGCCCCGGACCGGCCTGTTCGCTTGTTCCGTCCCTGGAGCGAGCAGAGACCGGAGCGCTGTCCCAGCCCTGCCGGGGAGCGCTGCCCGCGGCACCCCGGAGCGGCAGCGTCCCTGAAGCTCGGGGTGTTGTAGCCCTTGGGGTGGGCCCCTTGGTTTGGCTCTGCATTGGTGGTGCGTTTGGGCGTTTTATGGGGTTTTTTGTCTTACTTTTGGCTTGGGGGTTTTTCTTTTTCCACTCCGCAGATGTTTCTCTTTAAAGCTTTTGATAATTGTCTACATTTCATCACAGAGTCTGGCAGGCTTTAAACGATCGAAATGAGATGGCTGCTGGCGGAGGTGCTTTGGGGAGGTGGTCTGCCCCCGTGGCACGGGCGGCTGCGGGCCGAGAGCCCGGCAGCGCGGGGTAGGATGCAGCCGCTGCCCGGTGCTGGCCGGGTTTGCTGAGGTCTGCAGACTTGCTTCGGTCCTTGCTCACCAGACTATTTTCCCTTAAAGCTCAGCCGTCGATGGAAGAAGTGGTACCAAAGTGGCCATTAAGAAATTGTACCGGCCGTTTCAGTCTGAACTCTTTGCCAAACGAGCTTACCGAGAGCTGCGTCTCCTGAAACACATGAAGCATGAAAACGTGAGTTAAGTTGTTAGCTCAAAACCACAGCTTAGGCGCTCTAAATCAAAGAAAATATGTAGATTTGGACAAGGCAGATGTGTAGCTGAATGGAATAATGGAATCTTTCAGCCTGGTTTTTTATCTGCCTATCCTACAAACTTCAATTCACACAAACGAGAATATCCTGTGGGAAACACCACTTAATTTCCACGTAGGAAAGATTGGGTGGGGAACATTAGGACCACAGTGCAATATGCTCAGTGCTAATGAGAGGGATTAAAGACCAGAAATTACATTCTCCATTACTATGTTCGTGTGTGTTGTGGGAGAATACAGAGCACAGATCCATGGGTTTCAGGTGCCAGCATCTTCTTTTCCTCTTTTTTTTTCTTTTTTTTTTTTTTTTATTCCCTTGGGCTTGCATGAAGATGCACATACCCATATTTTTTGGGGATAGGTTAGAGTTTTTCTCTATTTTTTATTTTTCATGAAGCATTTGAACCTTTCAGGCTGATAGTAATGGGAAATGGGGAAGGTCTGCAAATTACTAAACAAATTCCTTTACTGTGAAGTAGAGAATAGGTAATAGAATTCTGAACATAATTCCCATGTAACATCAAAGAACAGCTGTAGAAAGAAGTACTGAAAGTGTGATTGGGAGAGTGATTCATGATCCCAATACTGCTTAGGGGTTTAGGAAAAATAAAGAGGAAGTTTGTGCAAAAATAGGATTTATGGAGTGAAAGCATGGATTCCAGCTGAGAAGAGTCCCAGAGTCACAGTAGTAGTTTTAAGTGCTGTTCATGAAGAATGCATATGGGATAAAAAACCCATATAGTTTGGAGGGAGTTGTTAAAATTATGCATAAGAACATAGTTTAAAATGTTAGTTGATGTGGAATATTAGAGCATACTTCCATTCAGAGGGCCTTCACAAAAAGCTGAGACATCAAAAGTGAGGATGAGAGAAAGTGGTAATAACAATAACTGGTCATTGCCATTAAACATTATAATACTAATATTGTGAGTACAAACTAGGTTTGTTTGAGGAATAGTCTGTGGGCTATTCTGACAGTCCAGATGGAAAAAGAGCTTTTTGTAGGCTTAAGAAACTCTGCTTGTTTTAATCTAAAACTTTTAGTCTGATTACTTCAAAGTAACTGCCTTATAACCAGTGCTGCATATGTTTAGGAGTTAATGTTTGCAGAAAACTTCTGTATATGGGCTTTAATACTCTCAGCATTTTCTTTAGTGAACTTTTGGGAGCAGAGCAGCCCGTGCAGTTGCCAAGCTCCTAACTGTGTCCAGAATTTTGAGATTATTTTTCTTCCACTTCCCAGAATAATCTGTTTGGTAGCATTTTCCACTCTTAGCAGGTTTTATGAAGTGTATGCCCTTTTGAACAATACCCTAGAACTCCGCTGTGGGATCAATTAATAATTAAAGAGTTCAGAAGAAAATGCTCACTGGGGAACCTAAGGACAATCTGTACAAGTTACAGATCAATATATATGAAGGAAGGGAATGATTTACAATCTTGGGAAACAGTTTGGGCCACAGAAAGAAGAGGTTTATGTACTAAGGAAAAGTTTTAGCATGAATTATGGCATTTACTTATTAGAGAACAAAGACAAAATAAATGATCCTGCAGGGATTGGAGGCAGAAACTGACTGTTCCACCCATCTGTGATGAGACTGACATGGCAGTACAGCCATTAAGACAATTCCTGTCTGCCACCCCAGCCTCACTCCCTTTTGTCAGTTGTGTTGGCCATGGTGAATTAGAAGCAGCAGCAATGCCTTTTAGGATTTTCAGTTCGTGAGCTGATCTCAAGGGTACTCCGTTAGCTGTTCTACCCATCCAAAATTAAACCAGAATGGCAGTATTGCTTCTCATTGTGATTTTCAGCCCGACCCTTTAGACCCACAGTCGCTCTGTCAAAGAGCTTTGCTTCTTTTTGCATATGTCATAGAAACATAGAACCACAAAATGGCCTGCATTGAAAGGGATATGAAAGATCATCTAGTTCTAACCCTTCTGCTGTGGACAGGGATACCTTTCACTAAACCAGGTTGCTCAGAACCCCATCCAGCCTGACCTTGAACACTTCCAGGGATGGGGCATCCACAACTTCTCTGGGCAGGCTGTTCCACTATCTCACCACTGTCACAGTTAAGACTTTCCTTCTGTTTATTTGATAGTTAAAATTACATCCAGTTCACTCTTCTGACCTGTTTTTGATTCAAAATTACTTCTGTAATCATGAGGCATTTGATATTTGCTTTTATGGAAAGTTTCATGTTTTATTTTTTCACTATGATTACCTCTCAGTGGACCATCTCTACCCCTCGTAGCTTTCAGGGAATTTTTGTGTTAAGCATACAGCAATACATTATCACAGTTTATTTAACCTTATGCTGTATTCAGAATGATGTAAGAAATTATAATGGTCTGACACATTGTGTTAAAAATAGCAGCTCTGATCCTCCATTAAGATAGCAGAAGATACCATTAAACCTGTGTCTCAGTGATACAATTCATCAGCATGTCAGTGAAGAAAAATGGAGGAAAATTAATGCTTAATACCCTAGATGACCTCCGTTATAGCCCCTTTGAGAAATATGCTCATCTTTTTATGCAGAAGGATTGTAGGATGACCAGAAATCCTGTAAAAGCAAATACAGGAGTAATTCTACCGAATTTTATTGGATTTGTATTTCACTTTGTAGGGAAGCTAAGTCACAGGTCAATTTGCTTATCTATTCAGGCATTTTCAGGAGGAGGTGACTGGTTGCTGGCATACCACCTTTCATTAGACCTTTGCTCTCTGTAAGATCTCTCAAGTAAATGTAGTGAGGCATATTTCTATGTAGACCATGTATTGAGGAATGTTCCTGTATGAACTGTGCAGACTTGATCACATGGGACTTCTCATCAGCCCTTGGCAAACAAATCCAAAGAAGTGTGGAGGGCCAAGAGACAGAGGCTGTGTGTGAAGAGGATGAGACTTGCCTGTTAAGAGATAAATTGGTCTTTAATGGCACTGGTATGATTTATTTATTTTTTTTGTAGGCCTTTTAATTTGAGAGGACACGGGATGTTTCCAAAACTCCATAAGCTGTTTCTTCTACTAAGCAGTCTAACCCAGATCAATTCCTAAGACATTGTCAGAAAGAAAAGTTTGTTTCCAGTAGGATATGCTGCTAGATCACTCTGCAGCTGTATAAATAGCTGGTATATGGAAGGGCATGGTATGGAAATAAGGAGTAAACACAGTTAAGGCAAAATGAAGAAAGCACTTCTTGGAGTTGTTTTTCTCCTTCATTTAATCATGCTAGTTTGTAGTATTCATCCTACCACAGTCTTAGCAGCTCTTCATTATTTCATTCACATCTGCTGAATCTTGTACAGAGGAGCAGTCTTTTTACCTTCAGGAAATACTTTCCATTAGTGCTGCTTCTGTTCCATGTTTCTGTCCATTTTGAGTTCATTTGAAATGAGGACCTTTAAAATTTACCTATTATAGCTCTGGCTTAAAACCAAAAGCAGTGAAAATATGTCCAGCATAACTTTGGCCCTGGCTTTAGCTCTCAAACATTTGCATAGCTCTACATTTGTGTATTTTTCTGCAGTTAATGGAGATGTCTGTGTATGCAGAGTGAAACCCAGACAAGTAAGTGGAGGTGCAGAGCCTCTAGTTTCTTTTGGCAAACAACTTGGATTTTCTTATACATTTGGACTGTAAGTGATACCTTGATACCTGCTTTGTTGAAACAAGTGCACAGTTGTTTGCAGTGGTCCAGCCCTGGTGCTCTCCTCATCTTCAGTTTGTTTAGAGAAGTTTTCAAGCAGGAATGCAGAATAGCTGGCAAGGAGAGATGGCACTGGTGAGAGGAAGAGCAACGGGTCATGCTGATGGCTCATGTCAGAACAGAGTGGGGTTTTTGCAAAGTGTGGTGTTTGTACATAGGTATATGCCTATGTGTACATATAGGCACCCACGGGAATCCTAATGCAGTTCTGCCAGTTAGTCTGAATGTGTTTCTGGTGTAAAATTTCTGACAAATGCCCATTAAACATTTCTTGGGTCAGTTAATATTCTACAGATGTTTTCACTTCCTAGAAAGTCTGTATGTAAGAGGCCACCGCTGTATTTGTTTAAAGGTACTCTATATTATGCTCTCATTCATTGCTCAGAGTGGAAATTATTCTCTGGTGTATTCCCACATCTGAAGACCAGTGTGTGTTTTGTATTATGAGAAGCATGTAGCATTTTCTTCCTCTTTGGAAGGAATTGGATATCTAGCAGACACCAAGTTATCTGTCTCTCTGCAGTTGCATTTCTGAGGATGGTACACTTTTAGGTTGGCTGCTTTTTAATTCTGTTTTCTTTTTTATTTTGAAAAAATAAAAAGAGTGTCAACCAGGGGAAGAATTAGTTCCAGAGAAAATAGTTGGTCACAATATGTTCTTGCTTGAGAAAAATCTTAAATCTGTCACCCTTTGCAGTTCTTCCAGCCTGACATGAGCAGTGGAAAGCAACAGCATCTGCAGTGTACAGACTCAGACCAACAAGGGAGTTGTAGATGAGTGATGCTGTAATGGATGAGAGTGTGCTCACTGTGTTAGAAGAGGTTTCCTGCAGCAAGTCCTGCAGGACTGCACCAAATAAAAATTCACATTCTTTGGGTACATCTATGCCACTGAAGTGCATATATTTCCTGTTTGGAAATGGCAGATCTCCTTATTTGTCCTTATGAAAGCAAAAACACAGTTATAACTGGGCAGTTTATTGTTGTCAAAAATTTGTAAGGGAGAAACACTCCTGTCTGCGTTTCTGCAGGCTGAAAGCACATCTAGGGAGCTAACAGGACACTGGAGTAATTTAATTTTGGTACTCAAAAGTCAGTAAGTCAGCATAGTAATTTCTGCCTATTTTCCTAACTAGACTAATAGGTGCTTTACGTAGGCTGGGCTTCAGCTGGTAGCCATTTATTCACACCCAGCCTTGGCTACTGGTAAAGCAGACTGATGAGCTCATTCCATGACATGGAAATACGAAAAGCAGCACTGAAACCCAAACTTTCTCTTTTGATTGCCATCCAGTCTAGAGATGAAGATGAGTCTGTCTGCAGGATTTGAATCTGTCCAGTGTTGCATATGAATCCTTTGAAGGAAGAGTGTGGTGATGCTCATGGTTATGGCTTGCGAGTGTCAGTGTGCTGACTGGGAGGAGAAAAGGAGGTCTTGCAGGCATCCCTCATCACTGTGAGGGAGAAAGGTGACTGTGGTACAAGCCTTGGCATGAATAGTAAAAATTTTAAAAAGATTGAGAGTTCTTAGTGTAATAAAAGGATGCAGGTGCCCATGATGAGAACAGCACAGGAACACGAAGTTAATCCTACAGAAAATTTAATGTGACATAATATGTAGTTCAGCAAGGCTCTCTCTTAAGAAATGTACTTCCGTGTTTAGCCTGAGTGCTCAAGCCACTCAGCTTCATTGTGTTTTCATGCATAACATCTTCAAGAGAAAGCAGCACTTACTGTATGAGAGATGTAACCTACATTACTTATTAATTTATACTAGATTCAGGTTTTTTCTTGATGTAGTGCTGCTTATATCAGAAACTGTCTTTTACAGTAATGTAATGCATCAGTTCTTGAATAGAAGTAATCCAATACATCAAAGTGCAGGGGAGGGTAGAGGTAATGAACTATTCAGCATTGTGCTTTGCTGTTGGAATAGTGTTTGGAAAAGAGGTCATCAGAGAAAGGAAGGGCAGAAACCACCCTACCAATGTGGACCTGTTATTTATTTGTTAACAGCAGTAAAGTTGGTGAGTGTGGTCAGGGGACGCACACAGTAGGGTTAAGAAAGGCTGGAGATGCTGATACCCAGATCCTGCTGGCTTCAAAGTAAATATATTGGGCGAAAGCATACCTGTGGAAAACCAGTTAGACCAGTAGATACGTAGTTTTGTGGATCATCTCTTTTATGAAGACAGGCTGGGAGGGTTGAAGTTGTTCTACCTGGAGAAGGCTCTGGAGGGACCTTAGAGCAGCCTTCCAGTACACAAACAGGGCTACAAGAGAGCTGGAGAGGAACTTTTTACAAGCACACATAGTGACAGGACAAGGGACAACAGTTTAAACTGAAAGAGGATAGATTTAGATTGTACGTAAGGAAGAAATTCTTTACTGTGAGAGTTGTGAGGTACTGGCATAGGTTGTTCAAAGAAGATGTGGATGCTTCATCCCTAGAAGTGTCCAAGGCTGAGTTGGATGGGGCTTTGGGCAGCCTGCTCTAGTGGAAAGTGTCCCTGCTGATGGTAGGGGATTAGAACTACATGAGATTAAAGGTCCCTTCCAATCCAAACCAATCTGTAGATCTATGGAAGTGACTCAGTATTACACCCTATCCTTGAGATAAAAGCTATTAGAGTACTTCAGTGCAGGCTGAAGAAATCCAGATTATTTTTAAGTCAAATGTACAGTAGATACATTCTTTGTGGGCTTATTTATTTGAGACATTGCCTCTTGGCAGAGTTAATTGGGGTAAAAATAAGGTGCTGAAAGGCAGCACTGCTGCTGATTTCCACAGATGTTTTTCATTACCATTGCAGAGTGTACTAGATTCATTCCTTAGCTGGGCTTCCATATCTGCTAGTGTCAGTAATTGTGCTGGTTAACACCAAAAATGTATTTATAGAAGGTTTCACAGATATCTCTGTTACATTTTATATAGGAAACACTATAAAAATAAATTATTCTTTTCATTGTTTATAGCTTTTATTTTAGTGCTGGACCATCAAAAAGTTCCTTACAAATAATTGAGAGGTTTCAAACAGAAACAGGATTTTCCATCATATTGTAGGGGAGGGAGTTGACTACACTGTCCGTTTCTTTCCCTTTTCCTGAACAAGTAGCTGGAGCTGTATCTTTAGAAGATTTATTTTATCCCATATTTCCTTGTGCTTAATATTGCTGAAAAAATCCCTGGCCTAAATGGAAATATGAATGACTCTGCTTCAGCACAGGAAAATAATCCTAGCCACAATTATTAAATAAAGATCACTGAGGAAAAGGAAATTAGTGCTTCACTTTCATTTTAAAATTGATTAACTATTAGTATGCCTTATTATTTTGGACACCAAGATGGATTTCAGGACTTTCAGAAAACTGAGCTTGTAAAGCAAGAGAAGTATTGTGAAATCCTTAGAATATTTCAAGAGTTTCCTGGTTCATTATTTGAAATTCCCTTCTTTGGGAGCTGAGCATTGGTCTTGGTGGCTTCATTCACTGTAGAGGATTTGCAGCAATGATAGGTTTGTCTCCATAAGTTTGCAGCCTTACCTCAGCAATAATGAACATCAGGCAGCATTAAGTACCAGGAGCTCTGTTTACTTGAATAGATGTGCATTAGAATGTTACTGAACTTCATTAGTGAGTTTTGGGGTTAGTATGTTCTACATGGAAACATGTTCTTCATGCTCCTGTGTTTCACTGGGGTGCCTGATAATGCCTTGGTGTACAGATGCATGTCATAGAGCAGCCACACTATTTGATCCTCCTCTGTGTCCCTTCTCATTGTGGTGTCCCACTGTCTTTCACTGAATGTCATCACATTCAGATGTGATGGAGTTTATTTTCTTCTGGTTCTTACCTAGGTGTATGAGGGCATGGAAATACCTGCTCAAGGAGAACAAGTAAGACTTTTGAGAAAGTGGGGGTTGGTAAGGAAGGATACATATTAAATAATATTACTGCTAGAATGTTAACTTCCTTCTTCATATATGTACATCTGAGGAGAGCATAAAACTTCTGTGGCTCTGTATGCTCTGTGCCTCTGTTTGTGTACACACACTGCCTTAGGAAATGCCTGTAGAGCTGTGTTATACTCCACTTTTGCAGAGTATATCTTTGTAATCCTGTCCTCCTTTCTCTCACTACCTCCACAGAGAAAAGGAAAACCTAATGTAAAACTGACATAAAAAAGAAAATTCTCACTGTTACGTTAACGCTAGAGGTATTACATCAAATAATAACCACATCCTCTGTGGGTTTAATGATTGTTTTATAGTACTTATTTCTCTTTAATTAGTTTCATATAACCAGCCCAGGTAAATATTATTAGTGACTTTTTTTCAAAGGTATATGTGGCTACAAAGAAAGGGAGTTGTGATTTTCTGCCTTCATCTTTATTAGTTTTTCTATCTTCTTCATCATTATGACATTCTGATAATATCCAGGCTAACCATAGTAAGTCTGCCCTTAATGTGGAAAGACTAAAAATATGTGCAATAAGGATTTCATTGTGGTTGGGGATTTAAAGCTTTAAATAATTTGTCCTTTTCTTGCATTTCCTCCCTCCATTTCTGCTCATGCTTCTCTTTATTTTCACTTTTTTTTTAAAGATAACTGATTTGGATGAGTTCTTGATGTACAGTCTAATGTCTGTATGGCCACAAAGGTGGGGTTCAACAAGGTTGTAAAGCTTATTAGTCTTTTAGCTTGCTTCTAGCAAAGTCCTGCACAACCTCATGTTGCTAATAACAGCAAAGTTGTGGGTTCAATCCCCTTCCAGGCCGTTCACACAAGAGTTGTACTTGATGATCTATATGAGTCCCTTCCAGCTCAAAATATTTTGTGATTCTGTGACATAGCAGCCTGCACTTGGGAAACACTACAAGCACTCTTGAGGCTTGGGAGTCTTCCTCTGATGAGACAGAAATGGTCATGAGTTAGCGGCAGGGGTAGAAAAGAGACTCAAAAAAGAAACAGCTCAAAGCCTGTGTTATTTAGGCACTGCCTGTGTAAAGCAGCATCTAAACTAAAATTTAGCTTTAGATCATTCCAGCTATTTATTTTTGAGCATTGAGTTCTGTATATTTAATTTTCTGGTGTTCAATGGGCTTGAAAGAAGCATTGGTATTTAGTGTAATGCACCCAGTCAGTTTGTGTAGTTCTCCCAAAAAACTATACTAATAGGAAAAGCTGTGGTGGAAAATCCATTTTACAAGATTATTATTTCTTTGTTCAGTGATAGAATGCTTTTGTTTGACAAAAAAAACTCTTTGGAGAACCTAAGGTATAAGCCATAGTAAATCATATAAAGTCCTTGCTAATTTTCTCTCAATAAAAACAGTTTAGTTCTAGCTTCTTCTTTGGACTTCCAAGAAGCTATTGTAGTCTATATACCTAAATTACCCTGTTACTGAAATTAGAAGATATTTAAAGTGCACTTCATTGATAATCATCAGACCAAGCTAGGTGCAGAGCACTTAAAAGTGCTTCATATTATAAACTGATTCTTCTGGTTTATTTTCAACACTTTAGTAGTTAAAGTGATAAAACACTGTCTCCCCTTACATAAAACAGTTAGCCTCTGAACTTGTAGTTCCAGTAGATATTTATATTTTTTTATCACAGGGTAAAGCTGCCATCTGAATTATAAAATCTAACACAACAAATCCTGGCACTACTTTAGGTATTCTTTCTGCCATGTTAATGCCTGTAGCTAATGTCTTACTATATTTTAGATTATATTTTTTCACTTACTAGGTAATTTAGGCTTTATTGTGCCAAATCAGCCATTAATTTTATTTTTTTATTTTTTTTAAGGTCATTGGAATTTTGGATGTATTCACACCAGATGTAACACTGGAAAAGTTTAATGACTTGTAAGTTCCAAGTTATTTGTTTTTTGGAGCAGAACATTGTTGCTTTGCTTTTTTAAATAGAGAATTTCAAAACTGTTGCTTCATGGACTTTCTTTTTCTGAGTTTCATCTTAATATGACTCTTACATGCAACTTTGGTGGGCTGGAGTTTCAGATTGTCATTTGAACCAGTTTCCTGTCTTGCAAGGTGTGTATTTCTTTCAGCCCTTAGTAAATGGCAATTTAGTGAATTCCCTAATCCACCATATAAATACTGATTTCTTACCCTAAGGCCCAGGTTGCTCAAATGGTAGGACAATTCTTAACCCAGTCAGGTAGGCTGAAAGTTACCCTACTACATGGTACATATCTCAGTGGGACCCATCCGAATTCAAGGATCAGTTCAAAAGTGCTGGTGCTGCCGATTTTTTTAGTGTTTGTCTGCATTGTGGTCTGTTGTGCCCTGTGACTGTTTCCCCATTCAGTGGTCCAAACAGCATCTGATACAGGTTGTTTCTACCTCATCTCCCTGACCTTTTGGTGCTATTACACAAGATGCTTAACATGTCTGCTGATTTATTTGTTTACTGCTACAATTCTGATGAATTAGAGTTGCTAGAGAAACAGTGCTCAGAAATCCTTTTGGGTTTGATGTAGGTTTCCTGTGTTAGTAGAACTGTTCTGGATTTTTATCTAGTGTATCTATGTTTCCTAAACAACCTTGTGTATTTATATGTTAACAAAGAAAGCTATCTGACAGAAAAATGTAGAAAATGAAGTATGGGAAACATGGAGCATATGTTCATATTGATCGTTGAGCCAAAAGGAATGTTGTCTGTATTGTCTATTGTGCTAGCATTTTATTCAGCATATGTAATAGAATGCACATGTTATATGATGAGCATTGAAGCACTGTCTTTTAAATGAGACCCAAAATCATCCTCCAGATTTTGCTAGTCTAATGAGGTGGTCATGACTGTGAGATCATTGTCTTGCATGAATGTGTTAGTTTTCTGTGTAGCTGTCTTTGATATATCGTGAGGCTTTTGGTCAGTTTCTTTCTAAGCTAGTTCTGATAACTATCAAATTTCCATAATCCGTGACAAAACTGGGCAGTACCTCTTTAACACAATTAGATAAAAACAGATGGGCTTGGACGGTAGGAGGATGATGTTGATGGAATTGTTTGGTAAATGGAATGATCCATAATTTTATACTGTAATTGAACTATAATATACAATTGTTTAAATTTACATGACAAAGTTAATCAAGTTAATCTGTTTGGTTTTCTTTCCTTTTTTTGTTTTGTTTTGTTTTAAGCTACCTCGTCATGCCATTTATGGGAACAGACTTGAGTAAGATAATGAAACATGAGAAATTAACTGAAGACCGAATCCAGTTCCTAGTATATCAGATGTTGAAAGGCTTAAAGGTTTGCCAGTTCTACTACTATTTTGATTTCACAGCCTTTTTTTCCTAGTAAACAGTTATGGAGAGCTATAAGCTCTTGTAATTTGCTAACTTGTAATTTAATAGCAGGATGAAATTTATCTCATCTAGTATAGAAAAAATATGTATTAAATCTAAATCATTATAAGTGCTATAATTCCCATTTTACAAATGCAGGAACTAAAGTCAGGTAAACTAAAACCAGGTTTGGGGGAAATTTGTTTAAGCTGGAGAAAATTCACGTCTAATCTGGACTTTGAATGTGGAGTTACAATTTCAGTTTTATAATTAGTTCCCTAGTCACAAAGCAATGTCTTAATAAGTGTTGTCTCAAGGACTGTGTAAGTGGAGTGGTCTGTTTAAGTTGCAGGTAACTGCCTGGGAAGAAGGTTTCCAGGAGAGGCATTCACCAGGGATGAAAAACATTTGTGCTAGCTTTACAGGCAAGCAATATGTGAACTGTAAATAATTAGCTTAGGTTGAGTGTAATGGAAAGGATGAATAATTAATTTAATTCCAGTGAAATGGCTTAGAAACATAGTTTGGTCCTAGTGACATAAACTATATGACAGAGGCCAGCAGAGCAGAACTTGCGGCCCCAAAGGTTGACACTGAAGTGTGTTGGATCAGTAAATGTGGAAGATAAATGGAGCAACTGTGTATGGTTGACATACATGGGAGGAAAACAAGCAGGAATTTATGAGGATGTATTGGGCAGGTTCGTGGCAAGGTTTGTTTGTTAGTGAAGCCTGCAGGAGTGGCTTCTGTGAGAGGATACCAGGAACTGCCTCCATGTTGAACAAAGTTCCAGCTGGCTCCAAGGCAGACCCACTGCAGGCTAAAACTGAGCCCATCAGTAGTATTCATGGCATGTCTGTGGTAATAGATTTAAGGAGGGATAAAAAAATGCTGTGAAGCGGCTGTGAGAGGGGAGTGAGAAAATGTGAAGCAGCATTGCAGGCACCAGGGTCAGTAAGGACAGAGGGGGAGAAGATGGTACAGGTGCTGGAGTAGAGATTTCCCAGCAGGTCATGAGGACCATGGTGGCGCAGATTGATCCTCTGCAACCCATGAAGGAACACGACAGAGTAACTATTCATACAGCAGCCATGGAGGACCCCATGCTGGGGCCCAGGGATGTGGCCTAAATGAAGCTGCATCCCACAGAAAGCCAGGCTGAAGCAGGCCCCTGGGAGGTTTTGTGGAAAGACCAATGGCCCATGGGGAACCCACACTGGAGCAGTCCACTCCTGAAGGACTGCATCCTGTGTAAAGAACACATGCTGAAAGAGTTCATGAAGGACTGTCTCCTGTGGGAGGGACATAAAAATAAAAGCAGTTACATGGCAACCAGTTACCAGCAGGAATTCTGAGATAGTAACTGTGATAGATCTTCTGTAAGAAGTGGTTTACCTGAATAGTTTCTTACCCCATGTTTTTGAGAGTACAGTTGTACTTACCTCGAAATTACCAGCAGAAAATAAAATATTATTCAGCTACTAGGCTGTTTTGTCACTTTTTACTACACAGCAAACTCTGGAGAACAGTCTTTACTGTATCTCTTCCATTAAATTTTGGATTCTCATCCAACCATTTCAGCCCGTACCTATTTGGAAATATTTTTAAGAAATAGGAATGGTCTGGTGTTTGAGGCACATTCTTGTAGCCTTCAAATCTTGTAGATTTCCTGTGCTGGGAAATGTGTTATGCTGAAAGCAGTGTTGCTAGCATGCAGACAAAAAAGAAAATGAGTCAGTAATTTGTTTATTCTTTTACAGATATCATCAGTAAATTAGCTGATTAAGAAAGGGTTAGCCAAGTTTTGCGTGAAAATCTTGTACTTTTTAAGGTCTGCTCTATCTGGTTAAAGGGTTAAAGACAACCCATCTGTGTTTACTTGGATTGCTTTTTTGGCGGGGCATGGGTAACAAACATACACTTTAGCTGGCATTCAGTAGAGGCATTATAAGGGAAAAATGCTTGCAACACCTGGGAAAGGGGAGTATGCCATTGTAGATCTTTGTGGTAAAACTCATCTTCTCAAGCTTAGCCTCTCATTTGTATGATGACTTTGTTGTTAACCTTCCAACTTTGATGGAGTCTATTCTGAGGGGGTTCTTTTTGTGTTAAAGATGTGACCTGCAATATGCATTTGTCCTTTGCAGGGTGTATAAGTACTTTATGGTATCTGTATTTATGTCTGGTCAAAGGCAAGGAGGCTGTTCATCATTTTTGTCACATTGCATATTCTACTGTAACAACCAGTTTACATGTGACAGTTAAACGCATGTAGGAAGAACTCTGCATGACTGATGTACTGTGAAGGGATAAGGGAGATTTTTGCTAAGCCCCCAGTTGTTTCACGCAGGCTTCACATCTACATTCTGTCTGTAGGCTGGTTCTGGACTGATTGTATACAATGGGCTCAACAGCCTTGCTTTTAAAAAACCTTTATGAATTGAGGTCACAACTGAGTTCATGAGGATTTGTATCAATTCTTCAGGCTTTGCTCTGCAAGTCTGTACAGTTCTTTTTTGTCAGTTCTTAACATTTTAGTGTCTTTTTTTCTACAGAGAATGAAATACTCATTTTCTTTCTTTGGTGAGCCTTGTAATTTATCAAAATTCAATGTGATGTGCCACCCCTTAAAAACAATGACATAGCTCTCCTTTGTCTGTTTCCTAGTCGAGCCTTAGTCTGGCATTAAATTTTACTTAAGTGTGAGCTTGCATCTTGGAAGGGCTTTCATAATTTCTTTTTTTGTTCTTGTTTGACAAAAAAGCTATGTATTGTCTAAGAGTACAGAAGGCAAGCTAAACACAAATGTCTGTATATGTAGGTGGAAAGAGACTGGAGCTTTCAGTCTTGGGTCCCTGTTCTGCAGGAATGCCAGCTGGGCTCTTGTTCATAGAGGTCTGGGGGAGGTGGCTGTCAGTCCTGTCTCTTTATTCATAGTGCTTGAAAAGGGGCAGACAGCTCTTGAGCCATACAAACGCCTGTTCTAGCTTCTTTTGCCATAGTTGTGGTAAGATGTACCTACTCTAGTTCTCTCGTTTTCTCATCTGTATTTACTGTCTTTTGTTCACATTTATGCTGGATTTTTTTTCTGCTTCTCTGCTTTCCCTTCCCCCTCTGACTCATTTCCTCTTCAGTTTTTACTTCCCTGCAAAGATGCTTTTCATTTTCATTTTGCATGTTGCCTAGAACACATTCTCCTCAGTCTTTACTAATTCCCTTTTGATTAGCTTTTTATTTTGTGTAGAGATTACATATAAAGAAAAGAATGCTTAAAATTTAGATGATTGTTGGATGACTTCCTAGCATGATCTGAAGCTTGCATTCCAGGATTTATGTGTGCTACCAGAAATTGTCTTTCAGATAATGTGCAGAGAGCTCCTGTGCTCCAAGGCACTTCAGTTGTGTTAACTGGGTTCTTGAATCAAATATGGTTCAGGTGAAGTGGTGAAAACACTGTGAAGGATATGCCTACTCTGTTGTGAATTGTTTTGCCATGTTGAGAATGAAGAATCTGTCAATAGATGGATAATTTAATGAGTAGAACAAGTAAGAACAGGATCCCATTTCAGAAGGCTATTGAACAGAAATGGAAAACTTTCTGAATGAAGACTGGCATAGTTCCAGTATTGCTACCTGCCAGGAGATTATGAAATAAAGTTAAAAAAAATACTGCTATTGTTAAAGGAACACTGCAGCGCAGCCCCAGTACTTCATCTTACAGAAAGGCTGATGTGTGCATTACCATCAGGAATAACTGCTGTTTCACATAACCTCAGCAGTGTTATGTTAAGAGGAGCATTAAGAAAACATAGAGCTTTCCCCAAAGTATTAACATGATTTTGGTGCTGTGAGCGCTCATAAAACCTTCAGTGGGGTGAGAATGCCAGCAAAACCATACTCTTGTCCCCAGACAGGTGAGATTTACTTAAACTGAAACTGTGAAGGATGCAGACCTTTTAATTCCTGTTTCTACATTCCACATTCTGAAGTGCCAAATGACTGGGTCTGCCAACTATTTCTTTTCTGTGTACAATCTTAGCAGCAAAAACTGACTATAGAATATTTTAAGCATCTGTTCTGAAAAATCAAGAGGCTTCAGTTAGAAGATACCGCAATAATTTAGAATGCAAGTAGACACTGTGATATCCTTGATCAAGACAGCTATGATAGAGGACATATTCTTCTAAATTTATTGGAAGTTTAGCTATTTACAGTTACATTTCTGGCTTGGGTTTGTTTTTTTTTCCTAAAGTACATATGGTCTTCACATACAATTGACAAACTTCCTCCTCCTCCCATCCCAGCTCACTTCGTGCACATCCATGACAGAACATTTTCTAGTTTTTTGTTTGCTGTAGTGGTTTTACAGCCAACATTCTGTGAAGCAGCCATGTGCCCTCAATGTCTTGTGTCAGCCCCAGGAAATCCTGTGCAGGGCTTTGGTATTTCCTATGGGTGATGTTAAACCTTTCCCAATCTGCAAGTAAGCTGCAGCAGGATCTACTGCAGATGCCAAGACAGGCCTGGGCTCTGGCACAGCAGTCAGTAGTGTGACTGTGCAGCAGCAGGGCTCTACCACAGCCTGGGCTGGACTGGTAAAGTTGTAGGCACAGGGTTAAAGGAATTGAGGGCTTTTTCTCCCCTCTCTCTTTTCAGAACCTTTGAGACCACATCTGGTGTGGCCAGTCAGGTGTAAGAGAGAACCGTCAGAGAATTTTTCAGTCACTGCTTTAGAAACTTGGCACCTTAAATGCAGATCTTGTGCTGCTTAGGTTGTGTGGGTTTTGTTTTAAGTTCAGAAATCTAAGTCTGAAAGGCACTTTGGTTCTGTCTGAAGAAGTTGTTTTTTTTTCTGTAGCTTTGCTTTCTTTGTCTTGGAGCTTCTCATCAGTTGGATTATGAGGACCCCTTTGCAGAGGGATGGTTGCATTTGTGAGGTTAATGGTGCATCCTGAGGGCTGCTGGGGAAGGTGGTCATCACTGTGGCTGATTTGCAATTATCATGCAAAGCTCCTTTCTACTGTGCATTTCTCTGACCTTATGCTGACTATTCCTGGTTGGTCTTCTCTGGCTCTGCCAGCTAGTTCCCAGTGACTCTGTTGCCACTTGTCCTATTCTTCAGGATGGAGTAAAATGAGTTCTTCAGGTGAAGCTGGAGGATTTGCATTCTATTCATCTTTTCTCAAGTGTTTTTGTTTAAAAGCTTTATTGTTCTCGTGTTTCTTAGCATCACTAGTATGGTCTGTGGGAGTTTCAGATCAGTTCCCCACACCTGAAGGGACTAGCACATCCCAGGCTGCTCTTAGAAACCATGTCCTCAATTCAGAACAACTTTCTGCATTTCGATCCTTGCAAGACATGCATAGATCTGAACTGTTAGTTACTGGAAGTTCCTTTTTGACTGTGACGAAAATAGTCTCTCCTAGGGTTTCATTCATTCAGCTGGTGAGAGAAACTGCATACCTCAGTGAGGAGCATTTGGTGAGTCATGGGTCCAAATATCTGTATTTTATCAGGTGTCATCCCAAAAGAACTAGTCCTGGGTGTTCAGTTTGTTGGTTTGGCTTTTTTGAGCCCTTAAATAGGTCACTGAATGGGTGATGTAAATATTCAAATAAAGAGAATGTCTTTGAACTTGACTTTCCATTGAGGAAATACTGAAGCATGTAGCAAGAATTGTGAGATAAGACCTTGACTGGCCTTCATCCCAGTGTTAATGGTCTCTTGAAAGCCAGTGCTGCTGAAGCATATGAATCTAAACTATGATGGCACACCAGAGACCCCTATTGCAGGAGAGCATTTCTGATACATAAAATAGCATGTTTCATTCTGATAAATAAATATCATACTCAAACTGATTTAGTGGTTTCTCATTATTAGGGGAGGGAAAGGACAAAATACTAGTATAATTATCTGTACATTAAAACCATAGCTAAAGGGATCTTCTGTGCAATAAATATTTTCTAATTTCTAATTTTCTAATTTTCTAATTTCTGTGAAAAACTATTTTTCTTCTACCCCAAGCAACTTTTAAATTCAGAACCTCAACTAAAAAATACTTTCTCTTTTTACAGTATATCCACTCATCAGGCATAATTCACAGGGTAAGTGGAAAAACATGAAAGATATTTATATTTTGTTAATATGAGTGATGTTTGTGTTAAAGCATACTTATAAATATGCCTGAAATTCTGTTCATAGGTTTTCTCAGTTGGTGCCTTTGATTTCTTCTTCAATGGGAGCAAAAATTGGCATGGCTATGTCAGTGTAAGCTGTCCACTCAAGTTGCACTGAATACAGCTTATATTTGGAGTTCCTAGTTTTCTTTGTAAGGTTGAGTTGTAAGTCTCCACAAGAACAAATAGTGTCTAAATTGAGATGGATAAGAGTTTTTTCTGGGTTTTTTTTGTTGTTGTTGTTTGAAGATTTTTTGTTTTTTTTTTTTTTTTTTTAATGAAGATTAAACTTTTAAAAACAGTGTTTTTCTTTAAACCTCTTATTAATGTTCAGAGTTTTGGAGGAACAATAGAAATGGAAAAAAATTGTCCAAAATTATAGAGACTTAAGAACTTACATTTTTTTCTGAGAGAAATTAAGCATTTGTTTCTTTTTGATTCCCTTCTCTGTATAAAGTTCACTTAAAATCACTTCTGCACTGTGAAGAAGGAGTCCTGAATGATGCCTTTGTGGTACTAAGCAGCATATCTTCCCCCAAAACTGCATTAGAACAGTAGAAATTGTCCATTTTTAATAAAGTATCAGGAGAACCATAGAAAATGTACATTGTATAGTAGATTTAAGCTGGACATGGCAACTACACAAACTGACAAAATAATGTAAGATGTTTTTACTTTTGCAACTGCTGGGATCATGGTCTAAACTTACCATTGCTTAGATTTCTTCTAAGGTCTCTCTTGATGACCCTTAAGCTTCTTGGTTACATTATGGCTTTTTGCACCAAATTGTTTCTCCCCAAGGCTCCTCTGATCTTAAAAAAACTCTGTATAAAACAGGTGGATCCCTGTTAAAAAGTTCAGAAAGAAGGTACTTCTAAAGATTTTGTGCTAAAGTGTATCAAACAAAGGTTTGAAAAATGTGAAGGAAAATGTATGTCTAATTATGTATGTCTGAGTCACTGATATTGCAATATCATCCTAGTCTTTGCCAACAGTCTTCCCTTTGCTAAACTTTACAGCTGTGGAAGATTAGAAATCTCTAAGGTGGCTTAAGAAACTTAAGGAAATACCTTTTTCATTTTGCAGCTGTATTGATTTTCTTAGGAAATTGATTTTCCACAGAAGAAAGCATAGGGTTTTATATAAAATCTTGTTTGATTCCTTCAGTACTCCTTCTAAGTCTGTCAGAGTAAGCAGCCTTTATAATGCCTATTTTGATATGCAACATGTACAGTCCAGAACTATATATGTGAATTGTTAACCTTGTGGTGTTAGTATTAAATGCAACAAATTTATGTCCAAACCCCTGTCGTAGAAAATTTAGTGAATTCCTTCACTGGCAAGTATTTTCCTGACTTCTAGCAGAAAAAAAAATAATTAATTTTTCTTGGGGGGAAAATATACTGGAAAAAAGCCAAATATATGCAAGTTTGCATCCTTGATTTTATTATTTATTATGACATCATTTTACCTGTTGCTGTTCAAAATAGTTACATAAAAACTATCAAACTAGAAAGAAAGACAGAAAGCAAAAAAGTGTATTTTATTGTCTTGCAGTAAAATAATAAAAAAAAAACCCATTCATTTAAAATCTGATTGCAGGATCTAAAGCCTGGAAACTTGGCAGTAAATGAAGACTGTGAATTGAAGGTAAGGTATGTTTGTGTGAAAAAGCAGATGGGTTAGAAGACAGAAGACAGCAGGTGCAGCAGCTGTGGACATACTGTGCTGGCTGGTTTCAGTGTTGGGCCAGGCTTTTTGCCCTTGAATCACAATTGGCCTGTATGTTCTCACAAAACAACACGGAATTTGAATGGGGTTTTTTGTGTCCTGATGTGTAAGGACACATCAGATCTTATGGCCAAGGTTTCATCTGTAAAAGAGACATAAGAGTTTATGGGAGTGATTCAGTTATGTGAGAATTTCAGCTTTGAATAAATAGAAAAAGTCTAATTCTATAAGCTGGGAGATACAGGAGATCAAAGGTAATGAAGGACACACTAAATTGAATAAAATAAAAGGTGATGCAAAGCACTACAGAAGTGTTTTTTAGCATGCAACATGCAAACTATATACTTGAATGTAGCCATTGTAATACAAATTTTGATCTTTGGATACGGACCTGAATGTTCCAGGGTCCTGTGATTTTAGCTTTCCTATGTAACACGAAAAGCCATTGACTTTTCCTGGCTTGTAGGTGGACAAATGGTGAGTGGATCCCAGGGTGATGGGAAAAGAGAAGAGAGTCTAGAAAAAACAGTTCTATATGGTTGTCTTCCCCCACACCACCAGCTGTACAATTATATTTTGAGATGCAGGCCAGGTGTCTCCTGATCTGTATCTACTTAACACTTTTTTTTTTTGCACACTCTCAAAGTCAGTTTATGCAGGCGCAGGATCACATTGCCAGGGATAGTGCAACCATTTCCCCTATGTCTGTGCAGTCAGCAGCTTCCCTTGCAGCAGCTCCAGATGATGAGACTGTAAGCAAGTTGGAACAATTCCTTGAATTGGTAATTAATTAGCTATCATTTTTTTCACAATGAGCTTTCTGATGCTCATTTTTCCCTCATCTGATGCTCTCAACTCCTACGTAAGTATCAGAAAAGTGACAGTAAAGGGTGTATGAGGGGAAGTCACCGCCCTTTCTGTAGTCTTAAAGTTACTTTCGTTAGTTACTGAAGCAATTTAGGAAAATTAAGTTTGCTGAGTCAAGGGAGACCTATCCTTGAGGAGCTGGGGAAAATTGGGTCATTCTTTCATAATTCACAAATTATGAAAAGGATTTTCAAATGTGTTCTGAAAATTGCTGTGGAAGTTCCAGCTGAAAAGTTGAAGTTGTGTGAGACATACAAAAGTTTTATATGAAGATAGTTGTTGAAATGGTACCATGTTAATATTAAGTACAAACAGGATACACTTGTTCTTGAGCTTAATGAAATGTAAATGAAAATAAGTAATGAAGTTAAAGCATAATAGACAAGAACTCTTTCTGCGATTTTCTGCTTCTACAGATCTACAAAACCAAATTATATTTTTGTTTTCAACTCTGTGTCAGAAGCCTTGGTAGATAAAATGCCTAAAATAATGTGACAGAACAGACTGTATCACTTCTGGCTTTGACCTGTTATATAATTTTTTTTCTTTTTCTTCCACTCTTCCTGCTGTCTTACTGGGAAAATAGATTGTGTGCTGAATATGTACAATAAAAGCCATAAAGGTGTACTTCGCCACTACAAAAATTTTGAGTCTAGTAAATCTTCAGTGCCCAAAGAATCAGCCACAATCAAGTGCATTTAATTGGTATGAATAAAAAAAATGTCTCCCTTGCATTCTATTCCTGTTTTTAAATTGATTGGTAATCAGCAGTTATAGGGAAAACATGGAAATTATATTTCCAGTATGGCAATAAAGATAAGCCATAATATTTTGTAGTCTTGATTTGTGAATGAAAATATAATTTTCCTTTTTGTTAAGGCATCGTTTTTGCCAGGGAATGATGAAACTATCCTGAAGTGCTTTAGAATGCTTAATTGCAGAGTGCATTACAAAAACATGAGTCTTGGTTTAGGAATGCTCAGGTGTCCCTATTAAAACCCCTGCCCTATCAATAAACATATGAAGCTGGATTCACATGACAAACTGGCTGTTCATGCAAAGCTTCATATTTAGTTGTGTGTGTGACCATGATTTATCTTCAATAGAACTTGACTTACCCACACCTCCCATTTCTTGATAGAAGCATGAACTTTCCAATAAATACAAACTGATTGTCGTTCCAGGAGTGGAATTTTCTCGCTGTTGTCTGCATCTTTTGATATACAGATGGGCCTTCTTAAGGCAAATTTTATAGAAATTGACAAAAGGCTATAACATTAATTTTTAATCTTGCTGCTGTACACATTGCTATATCTAGACAGAAATATCTAGATAATCTAGAGAATCTTAGCAATACACTGAGTTGTGCATAGCGCTTCAAAAAAATTGCATGGATCTTGCATTTCATACAAAAGGTTTTTCTGTAGTTGATGCTGGAGGTTGGAGAAGACTTGATGGGACTAAATGATGGTAAATCCCTACTCTTGCTCCCAGTTTTCAGTGTGACCTAGTGAAAGTCTTGTAGTTATTTCTACTTTGAGTTACTCATAAAGTAGAAATAACAATACCTTCTTGTATTGTTGGAACACACTCTTGAATAGTTGTGCCATCTGGGATGTGAGAGCAATGGACACTGTCTGAAGTGGGTGCTGTTCTTTTAGCTGTAACTTGATACAATGGTGATTCTGTGGTCAGGAAATTTTTTGCATTAAACGTGTAAAAGTAAATATTTTTAATTAAAAAGTGAATAATTTGTTTTCTTTACTGGTCTTACAGCTTTTGATGGTACCGTAGAAGTATGTAACTGGAAAAGACGTTATTCAATTATCTGTGCTACCTCTGTCTTGATTTTTAAAATGAGAACAAGACATTTCAATGAGAAAAAGATACAAAAATAAACTAATCTCTGCAGCTTGCTCCAGTTTTGGTTTTTTCCCCTACAGTTGTAAAGAACTGGATGAACTAGATAACAAGCTGTCTGATCTGAATGTGCCTTGTGCTTCCACTACAGATCCTGGATTTTGGATTGGCAAGACATACAGACAGTGAGATGACCGGCTATGTGGTTACAAGGTGGTATAGAGCCCCAGAGGTCATACTTAACTGGATGCATTATACTCAGACAGGTCAGTGTTCCTTCAGAAGTATCTTAACAGAGCTAAAGCATTCAGTGAATCAGATGATACAGTGCACCAAGACTTTGTTCCTGAAATTAATAAGAAATTGGAGGTAGAAATGACAGTATAATTATGCAACATTTCCTTGTAGATAAATTGCAGGTAATCATGTGGTGGTGAGTTTGGGTTTTTTTTATATATGTTTTCTGAGAGTAACAGGAAGTGCCAAGGTGATTAGAAAAAAAATATTTTAATTATACAGACATGACAGTCAGGCCTCTGTTCTTGTGTTTCTGTAAAGGTGTGCTGATTTTAATTTGAACAGGCAGGGGAAAATGGCAAATGGAGGGAATTCAAATAACACTAAGATAACCATAGAAGTTTTTGAAAGCATTGAAAATTTACTTCCTATGAGCCTGTTACTGAGAAACTCATTCTGCACATCACGAGATCATCTCCAGTTTGCTCATTAAAAAGTCTGTTGGTTTTACCTGTGTTGTTCATCATACTTGGCAAGGTACACATTTATTTTATAACAGGCTATAAAGGTAATTTTTATATTTATTTAAAATGTTTTAAATTAAACTTTATGCACACTTAAACAGACAAGTTAATTTGCCTCTTGGTCTTTTTCTCAGTTGACATCTGGTCTGTGGGCTGTATAATGGCTGAGATGATTACAGGGAGACCTCTGTTCAAGGGAAATGATCGTATCCTTCAGTGAATTTATGATACTGATGCGACAAAATTGAGAGGTTATGTGATACAGTAAGTCTTTTCAAAAACTGATGAGTATAAATCAAAATTAATAGTAAAATTGCTTGCAGCTTTCTCGTTAAATCATTATTTCATATCTGTGCCATTTTTTGCATACCTGCCAATTAAAACTTGTATTAGTGATTTTTTTCGGTAGAAGTTGTCTTTGAATTACACCTCAAATCATCAAGGAAAAGGCTTTGTGATAGTAGAAAAGCCTTTTATTTTTTTTTTCCTAGTACGTGCAATATATGTATTGATTGTTTAGATACTGTAATACTTTTGGACTGATTTTTGTCCAAACAATGCAGAACAGGTCTGATAATATTAGAAAACTTTGTGGATGATTCAATTATGTGTTCCCAAATTATAGGATATTTTCTTTGCCTTTTCTAAGAAAAATTGAGAACTTTCATCTTCTATAAGTCTTCTGTTCAGACATTAAATTAAGAGTTTTACATTATTCTCCAACAGCAAAGAAATGCATTACTTTTGCAGGATGCTTAGTTTCCTAATAGTGAAAGAATTTGTTCCTTATTTCTGGTATTCAGATCTGGACCAACTCACAGAAATAATGAAAATAACAGGTACACCAACTCAAGATTTTGTTCAAAAATTGCACAGTCAAGATGTAAGTATTCTGATTTGTCAGTTGATTTTTCCATGTCATAATTTTCCTTTAAGGCATACTCAGTTCTTTGACAGGCTGAGATAATGTGTATTGACTACTGAAACGGCCCTGATGCTCTTTCTTTGTCTTGATATGATTTGTGCACCCACAATAGCTACTGGAGATGGGGGCTAGAATGACAGAAAATTAGCAGAACATTAAATATTTCAGTATTCCAGTGTATACCATATAAACAGCTGAGCTGATACATGGAAACTTTTATTGTAAAGGTACTGAAAACGGGAAGATATTCAGAAAACCCAGTTGTTTGCAAATGTCCCTTTCCTATCCTTGTGTTGATGTTGTTCTAGAATCCTGAGGCCCTTACTATAAAGAACCTAAATTTATTCATTAGACTAACTGTACAATTTAAATACAAAGAAATCACTATATAAGGTTCACTTCCAGAGATTGCTGTAAATTCACTATGATGCTATTTCAAATAATTCATACATATTTATTTGAATAAATATATTAAATACAGAGCACTAGTAATTAAAGCTTTGCATTATAATTTCTAAATTGTGGTTTTAAAGCTTGACTAAAAAAAGATTCCGTTCAGGAAGAAGGTTAATATCAACAGAAAAAATGCATTTTTACAATGTGCTGTCAAAATATTGTTGAGAAAAATATTAAACAAATAGTTAATGTTGTCACATTACAAAGGTTGCAAAGATCTAATTTAATACCCATGTTTCTTTTAAGGCAAAAAACTATATCAAAAGCCTCCCAAAAGTCCAGAAGAAAGATTTTGCATCCGTCTTGAAGTATGCGAATCCTTTGGGTAAGGCTGTTTGTGTGGATGTGTACAGCTTGTTCTTGTGCTTGCACTGGAAGCAGCTGCAGTATCAGTCATGACAGGTGATGTGATGGTTCTTGGGCTGTTCTTTCTCTTGCTTTCCATAATTCATAAGTTTGATTGTAGCAGCTGAGCTTTGCTGAGTTTAAACCCTGCCAGAAATCAGTTGTTTCTTAGAAGCATGAAAAAAATTAGTGTTTTAGGTTTCTGTCTAGCACCTACTTATTGGTTTTAGTTTTCTCAAGAGCCCTGGTAGATTAGGTATATGTAATAAAATTTTCTCTGTACTGTATTTGAACTGTAATTCTGAAAGCCCAATCTGATCTGCAGTTGAAATACAAGAAAATGGAAAGCTGACATTTTACTAATGGAATTAATACGTCCTGAGAAACATCTGGGCATTCCTGAGAAACACTGGCTTGGATTCCATAGATATTAACAGCCAGAAGAGCATACCTAGTGTGCATAATTGTGACATGACCTGAGGCAGCCAGAGCTATGAAATTACTCTCCCTAAGCTTTATAAATTCCCCAAGGACCTAAACACTAACAAAGCCAATTTTATTAGAATAGTAATTAGGATAATTGAATTTTCTCAATTGAAGGAGTTAAAATTTTAGGTTCAGATACAGTACGAATAAATCTGATTGATGAACAGCTCTTAACCTTACTGCATGGTTAACTGATGGGTAGCTACAGCAAGCTACGCTTTCCATTTAGTTTTTACGATGTCTGTTCTTACTATTTCTGTGGCCATCTGGCTGCTTCTGGTCTGGAATAGGAGTTTTAAGAGAATATACAACATGGCAAGCAGGAGTTGAAGCATCCTATCCCACACTTCTGTCTCTACTTCCCTTCAGCCGCTCCAAACCCAAGAACATCCTTTTGGGAAAGAAAAACAGAAAATAAATCATTCATCATACCTGTTTACGCTTGTCCACCTTGACAGTAGCAGTGGACCGAATCCAAAATCCACAGAAGGGGAACATGCAAAATTTTAATGGGTTGTTTTGGCTGAGGTCAAAACCACATAGCAGATAAGGTTAGCTCTGAGATTCTGACCTGTCTCAGTGAACTTCAGAGTGTACTTGGTTTGGATTTGGTGACAGAGCACAGTTCTCATTTGGTGTTCACCTGTTCATTCAGCTGCTGTCAGGCGGTTATGTACCTTAGAACCACAATGAGTGGCAGTGATTAAAGACATCTGGGAAAGCCCCAGGCACAGTGGTCCTGGAGCCAGAAATTGAGAAGTCATTAGCTGAGATGTTTTTTGTATTGCATACAGAAGCAAGGGAGCACCTCTGCATTGCATCAGGCTTTGTACACTTGACAGCTTGCTCACAGTAGTCATGCAAAGAGGCCCCACTGGCTATAGATGGACACCCAATGATTCTGTTCTATTACTCCATGTATTTATTTGAAATACCTCCAAGGGCAGTATTACTGTGTACAAGTGGAATTGGGTGTGTGACTTGAATACACTGTTGGTTTTCTGTGCAATAGCTGTAAACCTCTTGGAGAAGATGCTAGTGCTGGATGCAGAGAAGCGAGTCACGGCAGCTGAGGCTTTGATGCATCCTTATTTTGAACCAGTTCACGATCCTGAGGAAGAAATTGAAGCTGAGAAATACGACGACACATTTGATAACATGGATCTTCCACTGGATGAGTGGAAACGTGAGTTTAATGTTTTGATGTTTTCAAAAATAACCAGTTTGAAAGGCCATGCGGAAATAAAAACGTTTCCCTTTACAAATTAACTCCTGCTTTTGATCAAGCAGAGTAAATAAATAGCATTAATACTACTGATAAACCAGGGTTCTTATCAGCTCTTAGCAATTTCTTGTGGAAGGATATCCAAAGGTTTCTTCTGTGCTTCCTAACAGAGTCTGTTCTCCATTTCCCTAATGTTTCTGTCCTCCCATCTTCTGCAACATAGGAAAGAAACCTCTTGTGTGACTTACCTTTCAGTGGATAGGACAGGTGAAGAGATTGACTGTTGCTCTACAGGACTGCAGTGCCCTTAGAGTCAGATTCTCTGAAGGAGAAAAAACATATCTGTGTCAGCAGAAATTTAAGTCTAAACTTGTTTTCATCTAAGGTGAGAGGTTTGTTGTTTGGCTTTTAAGTGAGGACTTGACTTTTAAATCTAATGTGCTCAGTAGCTGTTGCTGAGGATATTGCCCACTATACTCAAAAGTCAATGCTTGCATCCATTTGAAAGCACCTATACCATTTCAGTACTGGGCTACTTTTTCAAATCTGAAAAAGTGAACAAGTGATCCTTGATTCCCTTACTTTCTCTACTCTTCCTCTCTTTTTGCCTGAAGAGGTCTCTCTCTTCCTGAGCTAGATCAGAGCCCAGCCGTGCTGCAGTTGCACCTTTCTCATTCCTATTTGTGCAGCTCCTTTTCTGATTAGACCACAGCAATGCTATGTCTGTTCTTTTGTTTTGCAGGCATTACATACAGAGAGATACTGAACTTCAAGCCACCACAGACATTGGACTCAAAGGAGACAGCAGTGTAATTGTATGGCTGAGTATTTTCAGAACTCTGAGGACGGCAGAAAAGTTGTAAATGTTCGTGACATTTCAAGCGTATAAAATATTTTGTAAGTAAGCTCTATGTAATCTGTTTCATCTGCACTGTAAGAAAGAGCAATGTCCTTTACTCTACATGTGGAAGTTGGTGCCTTTGGGAGTAGCATTTCAAAAATATCGAGAAACTTATTTCTGCCTACAGCTTCTTCTATCTGCACAAAAGGACTCAGACTGCAATAACCTGGTGCCATCCTCAAAAGAGCAGGACTAATTCTTCAACTCAGAGATCAGAAGAATACAAGTTACCACCCCAGGCAAGCTGAGAACACAGTATGTCTGATGTGCTGTGACTGCCCTCCAAGGCCACTGAACTATCTTGAATGCAAGAAGTATTCATGTGACTTCCTCTGGAATATTTCACTTTGCTGAGATGCCTGGGAAGGCTAATCATCTTTTACCTCAGGGACTGCAGTGGGTAGCAGAGACACAGCCCAAATGAGTGCCTGCATCCTCTGTCCTATGTGAGTGGAAGTGTTGATGTCTTAGATTTTTTTCAAAGTAACCAGCATAGCAGGACAAGATTTCACAAACTTGATAGATGAACAGTCACTGGTTATACAATCACTGTATCGTATTTTTCTCTGAATACATTTTCTTCGTATAGTAGACATGGGATCAAGGATTTCCAGGAAGAATTTCTTCAGATTTCCTAAAATTTTGTAAGCTCTCTAACATCTTAGTATTGATTATCTCAGATGGTCAGCAGTGCTGATTTTAAAAATAAAGCCGCATGTAGGTCACTTTATAGAAAATGAAACGAGGACCAAAATGACACACTGCAGCTCTTCATCGGGAATACCTGCAGCAAGCTGTTCTTTTTCACAGTGTACAAAGCTTTCACCAGGTGAAGAATAATAATTATTCCCTTTTTTTGCCCTTTTGAACTTACATTACCAGGAAAAACCTTCAGACCTTTTGTTGAGAGGTACCTTAGCAGAAGTCAACTTCCTGATGGGATAGATTACTTAGATGCTTCCCGAGTTCCTCTTGCTGTCCTCTTACTGTAAGTCTCTGAGAGGTGGGAAAAAGAGCTGGCAAACCTCTGTGAAGAATTTCTGGGTGAAATTGCTTGTCTTTCTTAAAGGCAGTATTTTCACAATTGACTGTTTGGATGTGGGTTATTCCCAGTGTAGTAGTACACACTGTAGTGTGTTACTACTGAGTGAAATGACTGTGAAAGAAGACATTTGATCTTAGCAGGTAGTAACTGGAACAAAGAAAAAATTACTTTGGAGGTTTTTTGCTATAATATCCAATATAAGCCGTAAGTTTAATAAAGACAGTTATTCTGTTTCTTTCAATGAATGTTTGAATTAAACACGTATAAATACTAGCATTTGTTTAAAAATTGTTTGTGATGAGAGTTGATTTAGCTGAGGTGGACACCTAGAGAGCCTAAATAGTAATAGAAACCTTAAATTCATGTATTTGACAAGTCATTAAAAACTACAGTTTCAGGAATGCATGAAAAAAAAGGCAGAGAATGTAAATGGAATCAAAATATTTTTCCAAGCTACAGGTTCCTCACAGAGGAAGGCATACTTAAGAGTCATACCCCCTTTTGTGCTATGGACTTGCTACTTGGTTTTGGTTAGTTTCTGTGTTGAACAGAAACTTTAACTTTTTACACAAATAGATGTTTTCTCTTAGAATCATATTCTGTGGTCTTCTTAAAAGTCGTGAAAGAAAAGTGCCTATTGAAATTAGTGTTGATAGACCAAGTCAATGGGAAATGAAAAATGTCTCTCACTTGAAAATTCTGCCTCTACATTTTAAATGGATTTCAGCATCCTAAATTCTAGCAAATGCCTAAAGTCTGGAGATAATGCAGATAGCTCAAATGTTAGTCAGACTTGGAGAGAGCATTTTTTAAATTCGAAAACTGCTTTGCATTTTCTTGCTAAAGGCCAACACTTAGTTCCACAAAGTCAAGCCCTAAAATCCTCCATTGGCTGAGCTGAACTTTTCGCTCTTTTAATTTTAACTTAGCACTGGAGAAGCAGCCAGCACACATGAGAAAGACATAAGAAAATACTGTTAGCTTTTCTCGGTAGTGAAGAAATACAGAACTCTTAAAGTAACTGAAGACCTTCATGCATGTTAGCAAAGACAGAAGTACTGCTGTGCCACCAGCAAACAGCAAAGGCAACATCAAGTTGGTCAAGAAGTTTCTGTGAAGAGATTGATTTCTGCAGAAATGGTTTCAAGTGGCAGTAGGTATTATTAAAAGAACTGTAAGGTGAAAGCAGAAATACTTCACAGTGGAAGCAGCTGCTACTCCAAAGGGAGAGACTGCACTTCCTAAGTTTTTATTTGCTGTTCCTACTTGTGCTAAGCAACTCAGGTGTAAGAACCCAATTCCTATTTGCCTTAAAAGAGAAATGTGAATACATTCTGCATGTACATGAAATGTGTTGTGACAAATAAAGGTTGTGAGTTTGTTTTTTTACACAATAATGGTCTTATTTTCCCCAGATGTATTTCCAGATGTATAATCAGTACTGAAAATATTATTTTTTGATAAAGGGATCTGTATGAAACTAGTATTGTAGGTACATTTTATGTAATACTAGCTGCTGATACAGTTTCTTTTGGAAGCTAGTCAGATCACAGATGCTAATCTTTCTCACATTTTCTGAACCTGGAGTTACCACAGAGCTGATCTGACTGTACTGCTGCCACCAAATTATTCTTTAAGAGCTTCTTGGATTTTACCAGACATGTCTGCTTTGTTCTGAAGGACAGGTTCTTAAATGGAGTTGCATTTCTCAGCTTGATTTTAAAAGCTAAAGTCAGACTGATGGTCATCAAGCATATATATATATCTTTGAGTTGGACAGGGAAGTTTGAGTTAACAGAGTTCCAGTAGGATATGTGGGGCGCACACATGCTCCCTGACTATTTTAGAACAAGATTTTCCCTTTCAGTAATAGTTTTTGTTGCATTAAAGACTCACCAAATGTTGAATTTTGATAATGTGTTACTGTGAGCCAGATGTGGTTCACAACTTCCTTTCTTGATGATTTTTTTAAATAGGATGTCACTGAGGTGCATGCTAATGCATCCCACATAATGTGCTCAGAAGATGCACTTTGTTCTTGATTAGGAATTACTGGGCATATGAGCTGGGTGGGATTCTTTGAGTTTCCTACTTTCTGATCTGCTGTTCAAAAGTGAATGCCAGATGCTTCTGGTCTGTTACAGCTAAGGTTCTCAAAGAATGAAGCATCTGTTAGATGCTATCATTCACTGGATCTTGGCATAAAATAGCCATGTATTCTGATGGTCCCTGCAGGGACCACAGAAAATAATAGGGGCTCAAAACACCTGCTGTCTCTGCTGATTAATTCTCCATCTCCTGCATACACTGGTGGCAACTGGTTGTTATAAGCCAAACAATACCAGAAGCAGTTTCATGCAGAGCAGCACTTAAAATCTCCTCCTAAGTCTTCATAAGAATTCAGAAGCCTGAGTTGGAGAAAGATCAAGAGAGGAGGACTTCCATCATAACAGACTCTCTTTGAAACTTTATGGAGTACCACTTAATGAGCAGCTCTTGTGCAGAGATCATTTGCAGCCTGTGGAATAGTAACATCTGAAAACTGCATTTTCACCTAGCAACCACCTGCAGCTCTGAGGCATGAGACTGATGGTAGCTTTTTACCTACCAGGAGCAGCATCCCACAAGGAGGTGAGTGAGGACAAGGAAAGTGTTTTAATGATTCATCATTTTTGTCTGCTGCTGTTTTACTCTGTAGTGGAAGTTCCTTTATGTTTAACCTTGTTACTTTTCTAACCAGGAGTTTCCTAGTCTGTGGTCTGCTTTATGAGTAAGCAATGAGGTGCATTTCCCAGCAAAGTTAGGGTGAGCCAGGCATGCAGCTCTTACACCTTTCATTGAAGTGTTTTGAATATGCTGTTATCTTAAAGAAGCAAAATAGATGGCTGGTCAAACAAATGAAATGCAAGGAAAAGAATTGCTCAAGTCCTGTTTGAGAATGCTTGGTTTTGCCATGCAATGTCCTGGGAGCACATGCTCCTGGGGAGCCAATAAAGTCTTGCTGTGTTGGCATGGTGCCAGCAGCCATGAGGCTCCTGTCAGAGTGATACTTATAATACCAACACCTAATCCACTTCAGTCTGACAGTAATGGGAAATCCACTATTTCTGTAACATTGCTTTATCACAGCTGATAACAGTAAAATTTTACTGCTTGGAAAACTATGGGCATTTAGACCACAGGAGCCTGGGCCACAGCAGCTTTTCTTTAGGCATTTTTAAAATCCCATTTATACATGATAGTTCCTGCTGCCAAGTAGTACCACTTCGGCATGTGCCCAGACATTTCACAGTTCCTATGTAACTCCTTACATTTTTGGTTTTGAGCCAAGTTGACTTTTCTTTTTCATAAAAATGGTAGTGCACGTCTGTAAGGAGAAAAAATACAGACAAGAAATGTAATCAGAAAAACATTCACTCAAGTTTTCTCTAGAGCTGTAGATCCAGCAAAGTGCTGCAGGCATGGTCCATTTACTAACTCTGATATGGCCACAGAGCCATCAATGCCTGGAAAATTGTGCTCAGCCAAACTGATGGGTGCATGTGACTGTCATCTCTTGTCTGTTGTTCTCCTGCCATGGAAGAGTAACAATGCAGCCTTTGTGAGGTAGTTGTTTGGGAAAGCCTGATGGTGAGCTCTGCTGTAAGGGTTATGGGAGCATCTGCAGGAGGTCACGAAGCTTGGGCTGCTGGACTTGGGGCCAGCTCAGAGCCACTAGCCAAGGGTGGCTCCTTCTCCATAGTAACCTTGAGAGGAGGCTCCCAGGCACAGTGGGGGAAAACCCTGATGGGGGGAACTGCTTCCAGGAGGGGCTCTTGCCTTGGACCTGGTTGAGATGCAGTTCCTCACCGCCACCCCCCCCCCCCTGCAGCCATGTCCCTGGGCATGGGTCCCACCAAACCACCTCCACTCACAGGCTGATGTCCCAGTCTGGCCTGTTGCCATCCCCAGGGAGGTGCCCCACACCCAGGGCTGGGGCTGTCCCCGCTTGCCCCCTGCCGTCTGCTTTGATCTAGATATAGTGGTTTACATTAAATTAGGGTCAAGTTGAAAAGATTTGTTGGCAGTGCTCCATAATAAATGGAATGAGTACTTATTTCTGTGCCATTGGCAAAGCTACTCTAGGTTGCTGTGAGTCTCCATTTGAACTGTCATGACAGCATCATTAATGAAATTTTTCATACGTGATACATTTGTGCAAAAGGTAATGATTAGATAGGAAAGAAAATTTGCAAGAGAGTTAAGATTTCATTTAAAGAAGGAAAATATAATGCAGGAAGATTTTCTTGAAGGCATTACTAATATTGTAAATAAACAATCAAACTCATCAGAAGAGTAAAACCACAGCAGTCAGAGTATTGTGAACACTCAGAACCTAAGTCCTGCCTGCTGGCAGAGTGGGAGGGTTAAGTCACCAGGCAGACATAAACTCTAGGTCTCATGTTGCCTTACAGATTTCAAATATGACTCCCCATATGGCTTTCAAGCATTCTGGTAATTCTTTTCATTCAGATTGCTGAATTTTCAGAACAGATGTGGAACTATGGCCATACAAAAATTAGTGAATATTTGGAGACTCAATGAAACAAGTGTGATTCTCTTAATGAACGGCTCACTATAACTATAATTACTTTTTCTACTCAGTATTGCCATTGCAAGTCTTCAAAACAGAACATTAACTATGTTTCCTTAAGTTTCTCAATGGGTTTTATGGCCTCTTATGCTTTATGGCTGCTTAGGGGATTTGATCACCTGGATTTGATATGATTAATGTTATGAACTTGCTGCATGTCTTCCAGCTTTTGAATTGCTTTCCATAACTAGTGTTTGGTATCATTAGAGTAATTCGAGACATAAATTATTTATGTACAGGGAAAATTCCCTTTAAGCTGTAACCTCAAATTTTAGCAGGGGGATAAGCATCACTTCCCATGAGAAAATGCTCAGGAAAGGCTGAAGAGCTGAGCTGAGCAAGCAGAGAGCATCGCTGTGTCCCACACAATGGCTTGCCTTAATGTATCAAATTCATACTAATTGATGCCTCAGGGCTCCCTTAGGGTTAATAAAATCTTCTCTAATATGGTGTTGTGACATCATCTGCTGGTTCATACATCCTTTGTGATCAGCTAGGATTTTTAAATAAGACTAAATCTCTCTCATCCAGAAATGTTAGACCTTAGTAAACATTGGTATGTTCGGGAGAGTAGGGCTGGTTGTGTTACTCTACGACAAATGGTCCTTTTCTCTTGGAAAGGAGAAAAATGCAAACTTGGGAAGTAGGCAGAATTTGAAGCACTAATTGCCCTCATTTTTCTGTGTTTTGTCTATTCAAGAAGTATTCTAACCAAGAAAATCAAACACATCTAATCTTCAAAGAAAAAAGTAGCCAGGTGAATGTCCTCACGTGTGTGGCCATGGACCCAAGCCGGCTTCTCCCACCAGAGTGTTGGGACAGAATTACTCTGTAAAGACTTCAGTAAGCACAGGGACAGAAGTTGTTTGTTCCCCTTAAAGACTGGCATATGCATCTGCAGCATCCCTTGCTGACACCAAGATATTAGGATGAGGTACCCTATGGCAGGGAAAACACCTCCCATACTGAATGGTTTTTCAACATCATGGACCAAAACCAAACATTTTATAGAATGTTGTGAAAGATAATTCACCAAAAAGAGTGAAAGAATGGTCTGCGTCTCTTGTCCACCTTTGTCAGTTTTGCTCACAAAAAGGTCTGCCATAAGACACCGACATCAATAGGATGTATTCTAACACTCAGCATAAGCAAAACAGGCAGAATATTGCCTTCTAGGGTATAGTCATGGATTATGGAAACTGTCTTTGCCTTCCTTAGGTACAGAACCTGTCTGTCAGTAACTGCAGTGCCTCTGTTTCATTTTGCTAGAATGTCAGGGAGAAAAATGCTACTCAGCACTAAGAGAAACACATAGCATTTTCTCTCAAGGTTTCTAAAAGTAGTTTTCTCTCTCACCAAACAATTCAAAGATCTCCTGTCCCAGTACATTTAACATTAATAGTGCTGCAGTAGAGATGTAAATGTAACAAGGCTTATGGGGAGTGGCAATAGTTTTTATCACTTTTATCAGACAGCTGTAAGAGCAAAGGAAAAAAGCTGAGGAAACTGTCAGGTGAACGTGCGCCTTTTATGGTGTGAAACTAGAGCTGCAATCACAAATCCTTTTTCTCTGGATGCTCCAGTCTAATTTCAAAATGCCTTCCCCTCTAAACTATTTGCTCCTCTATGGTTTCCATAATGAAAGGAGCCTCCTGTGGAGACAGTTATCAGTCTTTGATCACTGCAACCAGCATGAAACCCTTAATGCTATTTAAAGAATGAAAATGGATCCTAAGACCCCCAAAAAAATCAGCCTCTCCTGTCTAACTGTAAATTTATTTCTCTGATTGTGCCTCCCTGAGCTTCGTATACTAATTAGAAGTAAACCATCGTTTTAGACATCATTTAGGTAATGTTTGATTTTGAGGTACTTCTAAATGATTGCTCTACATTTTTTCTTATTTACTCAGTTCTTCTTGTTGTGTAGCTATTTAGGATGGATTCACACATTTCACTTCCCGGTAGCTCTACTGGAAGAAAACGGTTGCCCTGGAACAAAGGTAAAGGGCTGTGAAGACCAAGTGACATAACATGTCACAGGCAGTCCTCACAGTCTGCACCCAGATTAGCAAATGGGCCCTGAAGTCTCAGACCCTCTAATCCTGGCCTCTTGGCTCAGGGGCTCTGCCCAGGTATTGAAATCCAAATAGAGTTTAATCATTAGGGTGGAGACTCCTTTATCAGTGAATTTCTCTTCGAGATAGGGTAATAGAAACCAAATGTCTTTGATGTCAACAGGCAAGTGTGCAACGAAAGACATCTGAGAGAAAAAGGAGCCTACCATCTGCCCCAAGACTCAGAAAAAGAGAAGGTATTTTTCCTTCCCTATCTTTTTGTATAGCACATTGCATCTATGCTTTCTCTTTAAAGACGGATATGTGGTTAGTTTGGCTTTTGGTTTCTGGATTTTTAGAAATTGAATTTTCCCCTTTGCAGAGAATTTGAAGCCTTTCATGAATACCAATGGGGCTGTCCCACAAAACAGAAGGGAGGGGATGAAGTGGTTGATTCTGTAACTCTCAAGCTTGCTGTGGGAATGGTTGTGGCAATATGAATCTTCTTTTTAGGAACAATTGCTGAGGTTTTATAGATTTTGCAGGCCCTGCATCAGTGTTAGAGGAAGGCACTATGCATTCACTATTAAAGTGCATATAAAAAGATTTAGTAAGAATACAAGATGCAGAATCCACTTACTTTTAGAAAACTGTTTTAGATGTCTCCTCAGACAGACAAAAAGACTTAGACAGTATTTGCAGAGATACTATCCCTGCATGACAACATAAAGAAAATCATAAAGGTTCAAATCAAAAAGTAGTGTCTGTGATGCCATTATCACATTTGAAATCTAGAGCTGCCCATGATAATCCACCTAATGCCTGGCATGGACCTGCCAGTTGTCTGCCACCGTGCTGTGCTCCTGCTGTCTCTCGAATTCTTCACTCCTCACACAGAGGTGTGATTTGGCTAAATAT
Organism: Pseudopodoces humilis; assembly: GCF_049639895.1. Taxonomy (NCBI): domain Eukaryota; kingdom Metazoa; phylum Chordata; class Aves; order Passeriformes; family Paridae; genus Pseudopodoces; species Pseudopodoces humilis. The sequence continues at coordinate 53,761,691 of NC_142204.1, forward strand.
TTGTAGTTGAAACAGGTTGCACATAAGGCCAGCTGCTTCATTCATTGAACCTTGAAAAATGTTTTAAGTTCCTTGATATATGAGGAATACTGAAAAAAGAATAGATTAGTGGCAGCTACAATAGCAAGTGCATCTTTTGTGAGGATAGGAAGGTGCCTTAAAGGCTTCAAAAGGCTCCCTTTTGTGGTCATCCTTGTCCAAAATGTGTGGGTAAGGTAATATCTAAAATTGGGAGAGTAAAAAAAATATTCACACTGTCAGTGAGTAATCCTTAGCCTCTGAGCACATAGTTCATGGTGCAGAACAGAAAATAACTATTCCCATCACATATTGGTATAGATGTTAGCTAAAAATTATATATCATACCCTATGAATGGACACACTGGTTTGTGAAGCAGTTACTCTTGTAATTTGTAATTGCCACAGTTAAAAATATATTTTCTCAGTGTCTCGAGAAGTTTTTGAATATTGTCTATATACACATTAGAGTTCTGGATGCACCTACTTGTTTTGAATAGGGTTTAGTACACACCTCTGTATTTGAATTTAAAAGTTTGCAAATTTTTTTAGTTAGAAAGCCAAACATAATAAATCTCTTTCCAAAACTATGCTAACATAGAAACCTAAAGCTAGGATTTATCAAGAAAATGTATTTTCATTTTGAAATTTTAAAATTCCATTCTATAGTCTTAAAAATAATATGAATCCTGGTTTGGGCAGAAATTTGTAACAACAACAAAAAAAGGCTGCTAGAATTCTAATGATCAGAAGCCCAAATTCATGTCCAGGGTGTAACTTTGAATATTTCTTGACAAGTCTTTGGTTTCAGCAAGAACATTTGCAACAAGAACATTTGCTTTGTTTATTTAGATTTAAATATATATTCAATGTCTGGAATAAGATTACATTTTACCATCAAGGTGTGTCAGAGAAGGTTTACACTGGATATGAGGAAATATGTCTTCATGAAAAGAGTTACCAAATGTTGGAACAGGCTGCCCAGGGAAATGGTTGAGTACATTCCCTGGGAGTATTCAAAAGACGTGTAGATGTGACATTTAGGGATGTGGTGTAGTGGGACTTTGCAGCGTTAGGTTCATGGCTGGACTTGGTGGTCTTAAAGGTCTTTTCCAACCTAAATGATTTGATGACTCTATGAATAATTTTATGAATCTACATTGTTCAAGAAAAAAAATTATGCAAATGCCAGAGGTAATCTTGCTTAGAGAAGATTTGGCCATAGTATCTAATTCAGGTATTTGAAGCACATCTGTGTATTTGTGAAATGTTACAGAAATTATTTAAATTTTGCTTATTCAACAAAGTATTTAGGCTGAAGTTTGCCTTTTAAACAGGGGCTTCAGGTCTGCTGCTTCCCATGGTGTTAAAGTGAGTCAAGCCTGGCCTGCCATGTGTTGTGATAGCGTCAGATGCCAAGAGCATTTCCTGCGGGTGGCTGGGATACATAGAAGTTAAATTCGAAATACTGCCAAGCGACATGAAAGGGATGAGCTCCAGGCGTGCTGGAGTCAGCAGAGCACTCTCCCGGGGTTTTACTTGTTTAACTGATAGAGCTATCTCTAGTGGCAGCTAGAAGCCAGACACGATTTTCAAGACTTAATGTGTTTTTTTCTTATCTTGATAATCACTAGTCGGCTACAGACCACAGACAAAGAGAGAATCGGAGAGGGGGAATAGACAAGGTGACGATGTTTACTTTCTCAATGGACTACAAATGGTTGGCATGTAATGTTTACTTGTAGCCCAAACAGCTGTTTCCTTGTCTCCCTATGAAGAGTTCGAGTCTACTTGTATTCCCTTATGTTCATAGAAGTTTAGGAACACTTCAGTGAGCTCTGTGTTTAACTTCACTTTTTATTTCATTTGGAGCTGTTTGTGATAGACAATACATAACAGGGGACTCAGCTATGATAGAAATTTGATAGAGGGAAAACCAGCATCAGCCCAGTTGCCAAAAGACTGCAAAAGCTACTTAAGTCTAAAAAAGGAGCTCTTCTGTGTCAGAAATTGTGCCTGAAATACCTGATACTCCATTTGCCAAATACTCTTTCTTTCACAACATTAAATCAGAGCAAAACAAAATTGAAATCCAGTAAAATAGACTCAAGATTAAAAAGAAATATATTAGCCAAAGCAAAGCAATACCAACCAAAGAATAAAAATACCCTAAGACATTTAATTTTTTACCTGGAGGAGAACAGAGAGGAATGGCTATTACTACTGGCTGTTTATGGAGGGTGCTCATCTGGTACATGATCAATAGTGTAAAACACTAAATTCAGACAGACTGTATTTTGCTCCCACCTGAAAGCCATTATTTGGAATTTGCTTACCCCTGGAGCAAAATCAACAACACTGTTCATCCTACATGGTTTTTATGGCTGAAAAACAAAATTCACTTTCTTACCAACAACCGTGCGAGCATTTCTTTCCTATTTTCAGACACCTTGAAAGCAAACAGCTTCACACAGCATTTAACCAATGCAGTGTTCACCATAAGGCCCTGACATGCAGCACACAGGACATGGCCTAAAAGCAATTTTGTGAGTGCCACTAGTCAGTATGGGATTTCAGTTCTTCCTCTAAAATCACTTTACACAAATTGTCCTGCTCTGCATTGACAAAACATTGCTGGGCAGGACCTTCAAAAGCTGAATGGGTCAATGAACACTGATGTCAAAGCTGAGATTTGTATGCCTGCATTAGCTGCTAGCTGGTTAGCAAGTCACCTCATCTTCCTGTGTCTTTTTTTGGCCCTGACTGACTTGGCCTACTTGGAAAATGCTACTTACCCAGTTTTTGTATAGTGTTCAATATCCAAAGCACAAATATTGTGCTTTGAGTGATACTCTTGGGATCTGCATGGGTATTTACATGCCCTCTCCCCACTCTTGTAGCACCTGAACACTTCATATTTGAACATGTTTAACTCCAGCATCCCCCCCATCATTGTTAACCAGGACAGTCTGTGTGTGCAGGAGTACAGTGCAGCAAGGTTAAGGCTTCCAGGAGAAATGTGGCACTGTCAGAAACTAAGTTTGGGTCACCCAAAGCATTGCATTTCTCTTTCACTATTAATACAAACTTTCAGGTAATCAACTGACAGTAAGAAGGGCAGCACTGAGCATGCCAAAGCAATGAGCCTGTAACAATTTCCATTGCAGATTTATAAGCAAATACAGTATTTTTGTCCTTTAAAAAATTGAACCAATGCTAAAGCCATTGTGACAAATAAATTAATGAGGCCTTTTCAAAGGCATTCAAAGGCATCCATGACTCCCTCTGCTGTTTTACAGATACCATATGTGGCCTGATTATTTTTTTCATAAAGAAAAGGAAATGTTATGAAGTAATTCCTGCACTGCAGATGTTAGTCCAGCAAAGCTTTCATCAGAGCAAGGATCACCTCTCCCCTGCCTTCTTGCATGATTACAAGCTTTGATCTTAAGTCTGGGAGCCTTACATCTCTGCAGTTGACTCCAGTTAAAAATTACTCCATCCAAATATTGCAACAAATGTTTAGATTAAAACAAAAAATCCCTATATCTGCAAATTTGCACTCAGCCCCCTGCTTTCTTTGAAGAAAATTTCAATCGTGTTTCTTCCTGGGCTCTGATGGGTGGCTCCTGGTTAATCTCTGTCTGTCTCCCTGGTAACAGTCAAAGGAGAGGACACAGAGGTGGGCAGGGAGCAGCCTCCAGCCACTGTTCCTCTTATCACAGTCCATCAGCAGGTGTCCCTTGCTCATATCCAGGAACAATAAATACAGCCTGTGGCTAAGGGAACCACCACACAGCTTTCTTCAGAAGTCTCAAAGGACAGTAGCTGGACTCCAGATTCTGAGATCTGTAACTGTATGCAGGCACTGCAATTGCCATGCTAGTTTGTTAAATAATTTATTTTTTTTTTTCACTTTAGTCAGTCTTTGTTCAAGCATCCTCTACAGATATATATCACTACAAACAGAAATACCTAGCCACCAGTATTTGTGCAATCTGAATGTTTAGCTAGTGTGGCAACAGGAAAACAGTTTACTGTGTCTCCAAAATCAATCTGTGTGTATATTTGCTTGATGTGTTTTCCCTACCATGAAGTGAGCAGCTGAGTGTTTGCGAAAAAAAGGAGAATCTTTGGCACACAACATGGGTGCCACAGGTTATGCTTCTGCCAACATCTACTGAACTGTAGCACTCCCCAACCAATGGCAATCTACTCTGCATGTTCACTTTTAATAACTGTTCTGCAAGACTCCTGCTAAAAAATAAAATTATAAAGGCTTGCTGTCAAACCAAGTTCAAAGGTAACATCTGCTCATGAAGAACATCAAAATAATTGATTCAGGCAATCAACTATTGAACAGAAGCACTGTCCCTTACTTAAAAGTGACCCAGGAGTGTAGTGAAAGAATGTCAAATCGATAAATTCCTTAATAAAATATGACACTGAAAATAGCACAGGGTAAAGAATTTGACCCACTTGAATCAAGTCACCTCCAGAAAGGAATCAGAAGCTCCCATAAATGATTCTCTTTCCTGACAGAAGATGCCTATCAAAAATTACTGAATTATGGATAATAATCTCATTTCAGAGCCACCCTTGGACCCAATACAGTCATGGGTGTCCAGCAAAGGCATTTAGACACATTTTTTCTCTTAAAACTGGTGACAATTCTTCAGCCCTTGAGTCTACCAAAAGTTAGCTCTCCAAAAACAAAGTATCAAAAGATAGTTGGATGCCTCTAAGAGGCTAAAAGAAACTTTAAAGCACAGCCCTGCAGTGGCTCATAAATTACTTACTCCATGGGAAGCCTGGCAGGAAACTCTGTCTCCCAGATATACATTTATTTCTAAGACAGTTCCTATGGAGACTAAGTCTGCCAGGATAGGTATCAGCTCTTATTAGATGATCTTTGTCTCACACACTCTTGTTATGCTTGCTGCTGTTCTGTCCATCAGTTGTGATGCAGGGGACCTCTCAAATCAGCCCCATTGGCTCACAAGCCAGCACACAAGGTTTTGGGTACAGCCAGAACTCAGCCCAGCACAGGCCTGCCATGGGCTGGTGTAAGGCACCAGGAAGGGGCACAGCAGCCCTCCTCCTGCAGAGCAGCACCAAGGGCACAGCTAGAGACACAGCAACCCCTCATTAGCTGGAGTAGCAAAGTTGAGTCAGGTTTCAGGATGAATCAGGTTTTCTTGTAGGTTGTGAGACAGTCACTGAGAAAAACACAGAGAAAAACATCTAAATAATTGAGAGACCAAACACTTTCTTACTCTATGACCATTTAGAAATCTGCATGTAATACCATGTTCCACATGCAAGAGAAAGGTTTCTTTCACCAGAGATCTTGCCACCTAATTTTAGAGAGCAATCAGATGAGAGAAGTGTTACAGAAGAATATCATTTGAGACAGAGAGGAATTTGATTAATTTCATAAAATTACAAGATGAAGGGCTGTGCAGTTGGCTCAGCCTGGACCTGCCTCTCCTTGGGTTAAGCAACTTCATGAAGTTGTTTCACTGTAAGAGCATCTGTGTGAAAATGTGGCCTGCAGACACACTTGCATAGATTTAGCAAGGATAAGACTTTTACTGAAGGCTCTAACTTCTTAAGAGATACATGGAGCACCTGTCAAAGGGAAGCCATCATCAGGCCTAAGCCAGCCTGGTTAGGTATTCAGTTCCTCTGCTTTGAGATGAGATAATGGATACAGAAGAACCACATTTGCTGGGAAAAAACACCGTTTTGGCAACAAAGCATGAGAGGAAAAAGTGGCCATTGTTTTAAATACATTTTTAGTTCCTGGGACCTTGCAAGCTGCCATTTTTTTCTACTTATTTAAACAGATACTGTAATTTTACTTGTAGCTTAGAGTAAAGAAGGCCGCTAAGGAGGAAGCAGTAGGGGTTTGTTTTTGGTTTCAAAGATGCTAGGATTAGTAACCTAATCTTTAAGTATAAACATGTAAATTACATGTGATGCATTGTCTAAGTATATCTCAGTATAAGCACATAAACTACAGTTTCTGAAGAAATGTATTTCAATCAAGCATCAGTAATACTAGATGATACACTATTATGAACATACTTATTTTAGCTTAATATCCAAGATATATTTTACAGTAGATTGACCTACAAATTATTGATAGCTAAACATTTCTGCTAATAAATAATGTAACCAGATGTGGAAATAAAAAATTAACACCTATAACTAATTGGAAAAAAATATTTTCATCAAATAAAAAAAACTCCACAAAATGCTTTGTTTAGATCTTCAGCTTTTAAAACTCATAATCTGACTTTTCATAATAGGTAAGCTACGCATTATTCAGATCCTCTTCATCTTAACTGGTTCCCAGCTTCTCTATAGCGAAGAGCTGTACACAGTGATAACACCATTTCTATGCTATGAACAGAAAAAGTACACATCTGTTATGATGATACACTTTGATACACTTTATACACTTTGCTTTGATACACTTCAACATAATTATAACTTATTAATAAATAGTTGAAATTATGCATTATTTGAGCATGTTTAAATGTAGATGGCTTCATACAAAATAATAAAAATGTGTAACTGCTTTTTTCCTGAATAAATACTGATAGTCAGAACAGTGCTACAAATTCAATTCTGTATTTTCAGGTGTCTATTAAAATTTATAGAAGTTGGGCCTTTAGCATATTACAGAATAGGAATCCAAATTTCCAGTCAAAATACTTGGTTAATAGCAGACGTCTGTCTCTTTTATAGTGCTTGACAAAATAAAGTGTCTCTTCTACATTGTAAAACAGTGGAAAAGACATGAGCCATTAGCACAAGCACAACATTTTCACTTGATAAGTCAATCTGGGCTGGCTTTTTCTGTCATGTCAGCAGTGTCTGAAAACAAAGGAGACACAGATGCCCCAGGAGACAGCATGTCTGCCCAACCCTCTTTCTGGGGGATCTCTTAATTTGTTTTTGAAAGAACAGAGTGAACCTTCCAGGTGCCAAAATTTAATATGCTACATAGCATGCTGCAGCCACTGACACCATGGGACATGTGAAAGGCTGCTCCAAGTCAGTGTCCTAGGGGAACATACATCTATAAGTTTTCTCCACCTCCCTGGCTGTCACAACAATCCCTTGATTAGGCAATAAGACCTGGTCTTGTCTCGAGTGATTTGATAAGCAGTTGATAACCAGCAGTTCATTAAGCTCTGGGGATATATAAGCCACAAGGTTTTCAGCATGCCTCTGCACTTGAGTGGTTTGACAGCTCCCTGTTCAGCAGCCCAGGAGTCACTGGAAGATGTTATTGACTGCAAAAATCCTTGTTTTTGCCATGAATGGTTTCCTAAGAGTGGCTACAGGCTTGGACATTGGATTATCCACGAAATGCATAGCGATACCCAAGGAGATGGGCATGTGCCACAAGATTGGATACTCTGAAATGAGACTTCCCAACCTGATGGGACACACAAGCATGGCAGAGGTTATCCTAAAATCCACCACCTGGCAGCACCTTGTACACACAGACTGTCACCCTCACGTGAGGACATTCCTGTGCTCCCTGTTTGCACCCATCTGTTTAGATACGTAAGTATCAAGCACAGTACAAAACGCCAGCCTTTATTTGCTAGAACAGGAATTAAATCAAATATATGTCTATCATAATCTAAAGGTGATCTCCCCTTTTTCTGAAGTAATTTTGTTAGCTTTTTTGTTTTCATCAGAAAAAAAAGGAACTCATTCAACTTCTGTTTGCCTTGGGAACATGAATGGTGTTGTCAAAGGATATAATGTTTTATTTTGTTACAGTTGAACTTTAGTCTTATTTGGGGTTGAAGTGCCTACAGGGAATAGAATAAGGCTCATACTGAAGCTTTTCTCAGGCTGTCATAAACAGGATTTTTAAATCATAACTAAATATTGTAAGCTCAGTCCATACACAGACCGCTTTCATAATTTGCAAAGCTGCTGCTTCTGGAATTATATTATTATTGAAGGATGTTAAATGTCAGCAAAGACTATGTACTTTGCACAGGAATCACTGTTGCAATAGTTTCTTTTATCACTGAGCTGACTCTGCCTGGTATTTCCTCCGACAACAGGTTCATCCATCCTTGCAGGAGTATGTGTGCTGCTGTCCGGGACAGCTGTGCCCCCGTGCTCCTCTGCCATGGGCACCCCTGGCCTGCCAGCCTGGACTGCGACCGATTCCCTGGAGACGAGGACATGTGCCTGGCACCTCTTACCAAGGACTATAAATATTTGCACAAAGGTAGCTCGAGGATGGTGGAGGGGAGGGTGGCCAAATGCTGTGTTCCCAGGCATCAAGAAGATCCAGGGGACACTGTTTCCAGGCATTCTGTGATTCTGTAAATGCAGTCAAGTCTACCTTTACTGCTTCACGTGTTTGTGCAGATGGGTGACAGATGCCAGTGCTGGCAGTGCGAGCTGCAGCAGACCTCCTGTGCTGTCAGTCAGCAGTGCAGCAGGCCATGCTGTGATAGTGGAGGAGGCACCACCCTGCACAGCTGTGGGCAGTGTCATACACACTGCAGCACACCGTGTTTGAATTGTTTTGAGGTCTCTTTATAGACTTACCAACGGCCCTTATCACAGATGAATTTATGTATACAAGTTGGTTCTCAGATCAGCTTAGGAAAATTGGGATGATTTTATCTGATTTTTCTTAAAGAAACATGAGCTATCTTGGCATTAATGTTCAAATTTTCAAATGCACTCACATTTGCTTATTTTATGGAAAAGAGTAAGATTAAGTTGCTGCTAGCACACCCAAATTCATATATATTCACAGGCTTGGCACAGCTGAACTCAGTGTGACTGACAGAATCAGCCACCTAACCCCTTACCACCTACTGTAATTGTGTTAAAAATTATACTGTATTTGTTACTTTATTTGTTGCTTAAAATTGATCTTGTCAGTCTGAACAAGGGCTGAATGTGCATGGGAAATGAAATGCCTTTTCATCTCTAGCCTTGTTTTCAGGAAGTGTGTTGACTTTTTACCTATTATTACCAGCCCTGTATTTGTATTTTGTCTGTCATCCCACTGGTTAAACAGTGGGTTCTCAGCTTTGAGAGCAGAAAAATAAAACAAATCATTCCATAAGATAACAATGAGACTTTGTAATTTCTTATCAGTCCTACCAAAGCCTACCTGCCAGACCTGCCCAACAGTGGAGGAATTCTTTACACACAAAAGAGTTCTTGAAGTTTTCTGTGACAGTAACTTTGGTAAGTCCTTGCTAATGTACCTGGTGTTAAAGAGACTAACTCTTCTTCTAAATGCTTTAAAAGTAGGATTACAATTAGTGACAATTTTTGTAGGGATTTCAAAGGATTAAGAGTTTGGCTGCTAACTTAGCTTTAGGTTGATTTTCAGAATAAATTCTTTCTAATCTAAATATAAGGAGAATTTATTGTGCATGAAAGATTTACTGATGATCTAGTTTCCAACCAAATAGCTGGTCTAGTTGGCTACAGCATGCTTTATGTAAAATATTTCTGTCAAAAGCAGCCAAATAAGCAAGTTTGCTTTTTATTAGCAGTTAAATTGAAAGTAAAGCTTTGATGTTATACCAGTATATGGTGTATCTTTACTACTTTTATGAACAAGTTTTTTGTGATACCTAATTTACTCAGAAGGAGACTCAGAAAATCATATCAGTAAAAGGAATTCTTACCTCCTGTTTTCTTATTGGAGTGATGAGTGGAGTTTGCCCTAGAGACTTCTTGGAAAGCCCTTTGATAGCAGTGCAAAGAGTTTCAGTGACTTTAGCAAACATTAGATCAAGAAATGCAGACAAATGTCATGCTAAAAAGTCCAGTGGGGTAGGTAGAGGCCTATAATGAAAAGGGAATGTCTAAAAGAGTGGTATCAGCAAGCTGGTTTTGCCTAGGCATTCTACACATGGACTAGGTGAATTTCAGGCAAATTGCTTGGGCAGTTGCTGGACAGTTTTGTGATACAAGAACAAGACCAACAGCTTACAAGACGTAATTACCCAAAGTCTGACATAACATGGTGATGGTAAAAATAAATTACTCATATTTTTTCCTAGACACCTAATTCAATTGGAAAAAAACCCTTTACTACATAAAATTTATTTTTCAAAAATGTTTTAAACTTCTGCTGGAAAAGGCCTCACCATACTCTGTCAGCATAAATTATGATGACATTTTAAAAGAATTATCCTGTTTTCACTGGTACTGTTTCTTATTGCATTTGAGTAATGGTCTGACTTGCATTTCCTTATGCTTTTTCCTTAGCAGTGAAAGTAAAGCTGTCCAAGAAGAGAACAGCATTTGAGGACCAAGAGTATAACATTGAATGCCAGGTGGAATTCATTACCCAGGGCTCACTCTTGCCCTACGAAACTCAGAGTATGATACAACAGTGGCTGCTAATTAATGAAAAATGTATAGAGAGGATGACTCCAACCCACCGCCCCATGGTGTATCTCCTTGTGGGGAATATTGAGGAGGGCATCATTTTAGTAAAACAGGTTTATCGCTGGCAGAGGAAGGACTCCCAGCTGACTTTGGCCACTCAGAAGTGGAGATACCATAAATGCTTGTAAATATTTATCATATTATTTGTAAAAAGATGATTGTGCTTCTCATGCCAAACCTATCTTGTAAATAGGAATGTATTATAAGTTCAATATAAAGCTTTAATTTCCTTTTAAATTGTATTGTAAGCTGAACTCAAACCCCAGTGTTATCAGGCTTCCTTTTGGTAGTGTTACAGCTACTCTTGTCCAGTTTGAACTTTGACAGCTATGGATAAATGTTTCTTTGAGTTATGATTTTAAAAAATTGTAATATGTGAAAAAAACAGCATAAACCAGTTTCAAATCCAGCATAAACCAGTTTCAAATCCAGCTGACTACTTTTAATGTATTTGTCTATACCACCTACTCTACCATTTTCTCCAGTTACCTAAACTTTCCCTTGTCTAATGCTTCATGAATACTCATTTTCTCCCCTTGGAGTATTTTGAAAAGAGGCCGCCCTCTGCTGGTCGCTTTTGCCGGAATCAGAGTGGAATAAAGAGAAGAATAAATAATTAAACACGGTATGATTGGCCCCAGACGCAAGAAGACTTGGTTACTGGGTGTCATAAATCAGATCCCTGTTACTGAAAAGTCCTTTTTAATTTTTCAGACACATTACAAAAGTTAGTTTATAAAATTTACCCGTTCTCCAAATGGTCTGTAGGGAGCTAATGGAGTCAAAATATTAAAAAAAAATAAAATATCACAGTAGGCGCATGATTACCATCCTCATGGTCAGTGCAATACACTGGCGTGTATAGACTACATGAAGATGGACAGAACTTGACTTAATTTTAGTTTTATAAATGTGTATAATAAATATAAATGTGTAAAACACAGTTACAGGTGGTAATACATAAATTAGAAACAATTTCAATAATACACCGTCAAATATTTTATTTTCTTGAAACAAATACGGGGAAAGTTCATGGGCAGTAGATTTCTAAAATTCGCACCTGTAATGATCTGGGTTTCGGATACATTCCCCAAAAGTGCAGGTTTGTATTAGGTGCCTTTGTATTAGGTCCAGGTTCTTACTTTATTTTTCGTTATGTCGGAGAATGTCACGCAGCCCGGGGCTGTGGGTTGTTTCGCTCTCGGCTCAGTTCCACGCTAAAACCCTTCCAGCGGTCGGCTCCCCGGGCACGGCCCTGTGGCCCCGCGATGCTCCCGCCCCGCCCGGCTCCGGCCCGGCTCCGGCGCGGCACCGGCGCGGCGGCGGCCGGAGTCCCCTCAGCGGAGCCCCGTGAGCGCGGCCGCCCTCGGCACGCCCACTGCCAGGGCCGGGCCGTGCCGCCTCCCGCCCTGTCGTGAGGCGGTGAGGGGCTGCCGGGCCGCGCCTGGGCTGCTAGGCCGCGGGGGGATCCCTGAAACTGTTCTGCCCGCTGTGTACGAAACCCTGCTGTTCCTCCTCTGTGGCTTCGTAGGTCTCCCCGCAGGTGTTTGGCCTCGCCGCACAGGTGGGTCTGTGTGCCGTGGAGGGAGGGGGCGGCCGTGCTGAGCTGCTTGTGCGGGGTTCGGGGAGCTGGGGGTACCCCCGCAGCAGGAGTGCCAGCGCCCAGCTCGCCAACACTCGGCCATTGTGAAGCCTGCCTGCCCGCACCCAGTTTCGCTGGGCGCAGTTTTGTCAGAATCTGAGTCCTTAATGTTTTTCTTTAATTTCGTTCTGTAAGTACAAAGTCTGAAGTACAAAACTCTCATGCAAGCAGGTATACTCTGTACTTATATCCTCGCTGTCTAGTGTAATAGTAGCTGGTTTAAGTTTGCTTCTGATGTGAATTATGTGTCTTGGGGTTTTTGTTCTGCTCAGTTGTAGCAATGGCTTCAGGAACAGCGCTGATTTATGATGAGGAGATGACCACTCACAAACTACTTTGGAGTGAGTAAGTCGCTGCTGTTGTTTTTATTAATAGATTCTTAATAGGACTTGTGAGAGCAGTACCAAATAAATGCACTTTCTGTAAATGTAATAATAAGTATCTGGTGATACTTCCTTTCATTTTCGTGTAAATAGAAGATCTTTCCTTTAGGAGGAAAAAAAAATATTGTATTCACAACTTGTATCTAGATACCGTCATGATTATCTGAAACTGGATTTGAGAAGCTGCAGGCATCCAATCTGGGACGCCTTAACAAGAGGTGTTAGGATGAGGCATCTGAGTAGCCCCCTAAATAGTGTGTTTTAAGCTAATTAAATTGTTTATAAAGCTAAAGTATCATTGACCGTGGAAAACTATGTAGATATACTCACTCAGCTGAAACATGTCAATTACATTCAGTTAGAAATTGGTATATTACTTAAATTTGCATAAATTAGAGGAGTTCCTTTTGCATATGCAGTGCTTAGAGTTAACAGTCCATTGTTGTCTTCTCTCCCAAACTTCCTCTCTTCACCTTCATTGTAACCTAGACTTTTAATTGCAGCATTCCTGTGTCTCTAGTTAAGCATTGCAGCTTTTTACCAGTGAGAGAGGAAACAAAAAATGATGCTATTGTATTGTTTGTTAGGGCTTTTTTTAAGATTCATTTTTGCTTGCATTTTTTAGAACCAATTTCTGACTTAGTTCCAAAACAGAAAATACTTAAAAGATTTTTTTTTTACATTTTTACTCTCATGTATCTCTCATTTAGGGTAATTTTAAAACGGGGAGTTAAAAGCTAGATTTTGTTAAGTGTATTAGTTACCTGTGCTGGCACAGTATAGTAATATCATTATTGCTTATTTTTAGTCCCATTTGTGATATTGAAGTTCCAGAAAGACTTTCATCCTCCTATGAGCAGCTTAGAAGTTACCATCTTGTGGAGAGATGTGTCCATGTACCTGCCAGAGAAGGAAGTGAGGAGGAGATCCTGTTGGTTCACAGGTCTGAAACTTAACTTTCATTCAGATTATTTCAATGAAACAGCAGATCTCATATCTCCAGATGGTATTTTGTTCCATTTGAAAAGAGTGTTCTAAAATTCAATGGCTTCCATTAATGTCAGTGGAGAATGTGTCACAATGTTGAGTGTGGCATAGGTGGTGAATTATGAATCTGCTATTCCACTAAATCTACATTCTCACTCTGTGGGGTCTTAAGCAATGAATGCTGATTTATACATAGGAATACAAGTAAACTTCTTAAAACTATTTATAGTTGCCTACTTAAGTGTTGTGTTAATCTCACTTTCCCCTACAGTTTAGAGCACCTGGAAGTGGCAAAAAGTACTCAGACAATGAATGAGGAGGAGCTGAAAAGGGTCTCTGAAAATTATGATGCTTTTTTCTTTCATCCGGTGTGTAAGTTAAACTGCTTCTGCTGTTGGGAGCTACAGCTATTTGTGTTACTGCACCTGAGTGGCATTTTTCTAAGAAGGGGAAGATTAAAATACATTTTTTGCTACTGATGTAGTCTCATGTTTATTTATGATACTATCATCATCTGTTTCTAGTTTAGTATAATGCTGTAATTTAAGTTGCCCAAGTATCCAAGTATCTATTTTGTAATTGCATCATACCAATATAATGTACTACTCAAATTTTAGCTCTATTTTTGTCACTTAATGTCACTGTGTAGACCATTAGTGACCTGCAAATCACATTTTGGTAACGGTTGCTCTTAAATATTGTGGCATGAAATGGAGTTGAGGTCTTCTGTGTAATGTTTCTGTAGGGTTTAATTCCTTGTTTTCAAAGATGCCATGTTATTCCATTCAGTACATCCGTCTCACATTTTTTACCTGCTCCACAGAGAACATCCTTATAAAGATTACACTGATCACTGGTAATCATAGGGGAAAGCACATTGGGACCTGTGTTGTAAAGTTCTGTTTCATCTATTTTCGTATAGCATTAGTGGGGTAGAGTTATGTCAAGACAATTTGCTGTTGGGATGCTAAAGCATGTCATGTGCACCTTGTTTAAGCTGATGAGTTTCTCTTTCTCAGAGCACTTTCCACTGTGCCAGATTAGCAGTAGGAGCAACTTTGCAGCTGGTGGATGCTGTGATGTCAGGAAAAGTGCGCAATGGAATGGCATTAGTCAGGTAAGAAAACACGTAAGGAAATTTTCACTTAGCAAAATTTCTTTTGTTGTGAATAATTTGTAAAATTTTGGTTCAGACCTCCAGGTCACCACAGCCAGAGAAATGCAGCTAACGGGTTCTGTTTGTTCAACAACGTTGCTATTGCAGCAGAATATGCAAAACTGAAATATGGTCTGCAGAGGTAAGTGCATGGTTGATTGTAGAGAAGCTTTTCATATGTAAACAGTTTGACATTGTACTAGTTCAGATGAATGTCTAGAGTTTTCTGGGTGTCATGTTCCTTTCGGTTCAGAAAAACATTTATACCTTCTGTAGATTAAGATGCTGTGGCTCTTCCTCTGAATGTTTTCTTGTACTGATCTGTACAGAATCCTAATTGTTGACTGGGATGTGCACCACGGGCAAGGAACCCAATATATATTTGAAGAAGATCCAAGGTTTGAAGGGTTTTTTTTTCTTCTTTAATGCCAGGTGTTTAAAGATTGCTTGCCTTTCTAGAAAATACAATTTCTTAAACTTCTAAAACTAGAATCTTGCAAAACATTTACCTTGCTATTTTAGTCTGTTTTTCATTTGTTATAAAATAGAATATCTAAATCAAAATAAAATGTAAATCTGTTCTACTTTAAAGAATAACAAACAAAATAAGCAATGTGATTACCTTGATTTGCCACTACTCAGGTAATACATATGTTCTCTGTTCACAAAGCTCTCAGTTAAAGTCTTCAAGTAGTAGTTGGATAAAATACAAAATACATGAGCTTTATAATTTTTTTTGGAAAAGTGACATAAGTAGATTCTAGAAACAAGTGTGCTGTTCTGAAAATTCCTTGTGTTTGATCTGCATGGAGTGCATGCTTACAAGACATTTTTAGCATGTTAATTTTGGCATAAGACCTACTGTACCAATCTTCACAGTCTAAATCCTTTGAGAGAACTAAGAAGAAAGGATAGAATAGTTTTATTTTCTTGCTTTCAGGCAATGCAGTCACCAGGTTCAGTTTATAAAGTCATTTCCACAATCTTTTTGTCAAATTGGATTCCTATTTTTTTTTTATTTTCAGTGTTTTGTACTTTTCTTGGCATCGCTATGAACACCAGGAATTCTGGCCTTCACTCAAAGAATCTGATTATGATGCTGTGGGTCTGGGAAAAGGAAAAGGTTTTAACATAAATTTGCCTTGGAATAAGGTAAGTACTGTTTACAGGACAACAAATCAAGTACCATAGTTTTGTATCTCATCGTTTATATAACACTTTCTGAGTAAGTGCGCTGCTTCACTTGCTTGGCAAATGTCTTACACAGTGTATATTCTTCCTGTCAGGGGAATGTCTGCTGGGAAATTATGGTTCAGAATGTGATAATGTTTGAAAAATAAAAGGGAGAGAAAAATATACACACTCATTTTTACTTGAATGTCTTGCCTAGCCGTCAAATCAAAAAGTGTTTCAGGAGACAGTTACATCCGTTCTTGTTTAGCAGAGAACCGAAGCTTGTTAAGATGAAAAATGGTGGATGTTTATGCACTTTACTTAAATAGAGGGGTTTTTACTGTACTTCACAGGATTCCTTCATCTTTTCCTGTCTTTCCCTAAAGCCATTCATTCATTCAGCCATTCCAGTCATTCCAACTGGAAAACATAACCAGTGTTTCTCATACTTTTCAGGTTGGGATGGGAAATTCAGATTACCTTGCTGCATTTTTCCATGTGTTGCTTCCGATGGCTTTTGAGGTAATTTTTTACTGCCAAAGAGTACTTCCTAAGTGTTTCTTAAGCAGGTACCATTGAATATTTTACAGAAATGCAGTCATTGCCAGTAGTACAGTTAATACATACATTTATTCTGCTGGTATGACATTGCCCTGATCAACTGAATAGTATTTATGGAATATTAGCTTTTAAATATTCAACATAATCATCTGCAACTTCTCCAGCAGAAATGAAAATAGTGTAAAAGGATAATGTATTCAAGGAGAATTTTATTTGTGTTCATATTCTAATTGAAAAAACAGCTGATCATGGTAAAGTTGAAATCCCGTACAAAACTGAAAATAGGACATAAGGATGTGCTACAACTGTCTCTCTTTTATAACAGTTTGATCCTGAACTGGTAATTGTCTCCTCTGGATATGATTCTGGAATTGGTGACCCTGAAGTAAGTAACTTGTGGTCTTTACGTTGTCAGTCATGAATCTATTATGAAAATATTCCTGCTGTTTTAATGTTCTGTGATTGCTAAGTGAAGTTCACTTTGATCAAGCTAAATATACATGCTTGAGTCTTTAGGCTGACCCAAGTTCATTAAACATTACAACAAGACATGTAAAGACAGATTATCCCATTTGTATAATTATTGTGCTGTTTTTTTTCACCTTCCTTAAATGCAGTTGGTTCAGCATTCTGTTTGATATAATGAGAGGCAAGTGTTCTGGTGTTCCATCTCAGACTTGGGTACTTCAGATTGTTTGGGTTTCTTACCAGTGTTTTTGAATCAAGGTGTTAGCTCTTAAAATTTTTTCTTTGGCTTAGGGTCAGATGAATGCCACTCCTGAGGTTTTTTCCCACCTTACCCATTTCCTGATGCAGTTAGCTAATGGAAAGCTGTGTGTCATCCTAGAGGTAAAGAAATTTCGAAATGTATTCCAAGGGGAAAGGTCTTTGTATTAGAGTATTTGTATTAGGGCAAACTAGAAGCTAGGATGCGAAACTTCTTAACCAAATAATTTCTTATTTTTATCTTTCTTTTGAGTACTAAGAATGCAAAAATGACTAAGATTTGACAGCATTCTTATACTTTAGAGTTTTGAAACAAAGGAGACCTATGCTCATCATTCAAAAAAACATATATTCCACAAATCCGTTTAGTTCTTGTGAACAGTGATTAGTCTACTGGTCTTGACAGTCCCAAACTCATTGAAATTAATTTATTGAAGAGGCTGTATTACCAATTTTTTACAAGTGTACCTCACCAAGTAAAGGAGATTTTATAAAACCTTTAACCTAAAAATACTCTTACCTAGTAATGGAGTACTTAGAACCCTCTTTTTTGATTTAATGACTGTATGCAGGCTCTTTAGGAGCTCTTCCTTATTCTTTTTTTAAACAATTAAAATGTTTTCTCATTTTAAAGTCTAGACTTCAACTTCCTATTTCTGCTGCATGTTAGAAAAATAGTGGCTTTTCAGGTAAACAAGTGTGTGGTAATATTGCTGCCAACAAGGTCTTTAAGAGTGAACTGTATATTAATTGATTCACTTGACCTCTTGTTTTGCATGACCTTTCTTCTGTCACCCTTCTCTTTAGCAGGTTATTATGGATATTTTTGTCTATTAGCTGAAGTGCAAGTAAGCATTCACTCCTACCATGGATGGTGTGACTGCTCCATAGGTGATAGATGGCTTCCTGCATGTCACCTAGCAGTCTTAAATCCATCTTGTTCTCCAAATTGTGCCAAACTATTGGGCAACCACATCTGAAAAGTGTCAGGCTGTGGGAGTTTTCCTCTCATTTTTTCTCATTTCTCTTGTCAATTTCTACCATTTTAGAGGAAAGTGATAGCATTTGCCTTCTAATGATCTTCCACAAGGATTGTTGAAGGTGGCAGGTTGTAGATGGGAATGGAGAAGTCATGTGGTTTTATGGCAAAGTAATGACTGATTTCTGAAATTACTTGAACTGTGATGAAGTGAGTTCAATCATGAGATGCCTTTGAAGTTCAGCAGGTGGCCACTAATTTACTGTTTTCATATTGAAAAATCTTTGACTTAGATATACTTGCATATCATCTTCTGTTTCTGTAAATACAAACACGTTTCAAAAGGATAGTTTATTTTCTGTGTTGGAATTTAGAGAGCTGTTAATAGTACTTGTCCCTTGGTTGACACAAAATACTTTTCAGGGTGGATACCACTTGAAATCATTGGGTGAATCAGTGTGCATGACTGTAAAAACTTTGCTTGGAGATCCTGTACCTCAAATAACTGGAGAAATGGCACCTTGTCTAAGGTAAGGATATAAAGAATTTTAGAACAACTAATGTGTTTTTTAAAGAGACTGACGACATGTATGCTTTGAACATTTTGCTGAAGTAATGTTTTAATAAGGTAGTTTATAATATATTCTACTTTGGATAACTTGCATTTTTAAGAAGTCAACCAAGGTACAGTTTTATATACTTTTATATACTTTCTTTTTCTGGAATTACTTCAAGTTGTGAGGTTTTATAGCATAAAAGGCCATTTTATCCTTAGGCTTTTTTATCCTGTAGAAATCTATCTCACTCAAGGCTGAGATAATCCTGCTGTAATCAAGGTAATACCAGTTAACTACAGTCAGTATTTGGGAATGTATGCAGCTGCAAGGATTAGTGCTTCAGACCGCAGAGCCACTTCAGTTGCTGTAGTGCAGCAATAGCTGGGGCAAAGCTTTCTCTCATCAGTGAGAGTTGATGCTATGCAGAGCCAGTCTTGATGAATACTTGTGTTTCTGGAATTTGGAGCATCGAGGCCTGGGGTGAAAAAGCACTTGACTATGTAGAGTTGTATCAAGATAATTAATTGTCAAGTCTAACTTCTTTTTAGAGACACTAAGATTGTGTTTGTACTGCAGTGGAATCTGAGCTAGTAAAGCATTCTTAACCTTCAGTCCCACATCTAAACAGTGTCTTTCTCTCTACCTCTCTGCACTATCTCCTTCACATCTCCGTATTCTGTCCTCTATCTTTCTCTCAGCTCAGCAGCTGTCCTGTGCTTTTTCTACCAGAAAGGCTCCTCATGCAATTTGGTGGCAGCACCTCCCAGTTGCCTGTGTTAGTTAAAACTCAGAGCTTGGATCAGCCAGGGAATCAGTGTGGATATTACATAGACTGTGAGCTGAGTTGCATTTTGTAAACTGATGGAGCAAAACTAGTTATTTTGCTTCCAGCACATCTCATGAGCCCTCTGTGTCCTCTTTTTCTTCTCTACCAGCTGTGGTATCTCAAATTGCTATCATCCTATGTCATAGAGAGTTGATTACATACTTATCCAAGTCCAGCTCCTGAACACCTTACAAGTAATCTGCAAGTACACGGAATTTCTTCTGGATTTAATACGACCTGAATTATGTTTGTATGATAGCTAATGCAATGGGACCGTTTGCCCATAGTGCTGCAAACACCAGTGATAATAAAAAGGAGACTTCAACACAAATAATAGCAGGGTATGTGATTTGCTTAGTTCCTGAACAGATTGTCTTGCTTTTGAGTCAGTCTGATGAAATCTTTACATTGCGTAGATAAAATCTCTTGGCAAGACATTGACAGGAGAAATTTTTCCTGAACTTATACAGGTGTGCTTCCTCCAACAGCAGGGCTGGGATTTCACTCATGTAAATGTGTGTACCTGCTGTATGTGTTCTTCAGTTATCCTTTTTGACTCTCTCATCTTTTCAAGCAATGTGCCATTGACTCTCATTCTGTTTTGCATTCTTGGAAGAGATCAAAGTTTGTTAATTTTCAGTTGAATTTTTTTGTTTTGCTTTTTTGTTGAGGCAAGTTATGATTCCTCTTATGATTTTCTTCATTGCTGATACTGTTAATCTGGTTTATTTTTTAGTGCTGTTGAATCTATTCAAAATGTGAGAGCAGCACATAAACCCTACTGGAAATGGTTGGCTTATGAAGGTAGTTTCTCTTCATTCAAGCTAATGTTATTCATAAATGGATTTATACAGAAATAGAAAATTATTACAATTAATTTCAATGGATTAAACTAATTGAACAAGCAGTTACTCATCAAGTGACTGATGAAGAAATATGACACTTCATTCGAGGTCGTGTATCAGCTGGTCTGAAAAGAACTTTCTGAAGCTGGCAAACACTATGCCAAAAAGTAGCACTTTGATATCTTTCTTTGAGGATGCTGTTTTCTGTGTCAAAAATACGGACATAAGCTTTATTACAATATATAACCTTTCACTAGATTAAAACAAATGTAGTAGCACTGAAAAAATAACATCTGTGTCTGGAAACATTGTAGCTAGTGCATGGGAGTAAATATGCATACTGTGAATATAGATGTATTCTATTTTGTGAATAAATATAGGCAAATATTAACACATTGCTTAGAAACTAATACCTGTGAAACTCCTCTTTCTTTTTCTCTAGATACATCATTTTTACAAAATTTGACCACCAAATCACACTTACTAAAGAAGACTAATTCAAGTCCCTCCACAGAACTTGAATCTAAGATAACTAACAGTAACAACACTGTCAAAGTAGAAAGGTTTTTGGAATTGCACATGAAAAATATTCTATTTCCAGTGCCTCCCATCAAAACAGCAACAGCTGGCTCTGAAGGTTCAGAACATTTTCTCCCTGAACATGTTCAGCTTGTGAAGGAAATGGACAAAAGTGAAGTAAAAGCTCTTGTCAGGTTGGTCCTATTTATTTTATTTTCCACAGAGCATGAGAGGTCTTTGTACAGACCTCATCTAGCTCTGTGTCTGCCGTGGTCATCTTTTTTGCCTTAGTCTACTCAGTTACAGCCAGAATTTCTTCCTTTATAAAGATATTTGTGTTGTATAGCACTCATAGCCTGAAATCCTTTAAATAAATAAATAAATAAAGAAAAAAGGATACTTTTACTCTATAACTCTTTCAATAGAGATAGGACAGCTAATGTGAATGTATGAATTTAGAAAGAGGTTTTGCTAGGAAGCTGTCTTAAAGCTCTGTACTCACAGAGTACAGAGAAAAAATGCCAAACAGCTCTGATGTGAGAAACTCAATGTTTTGTCTTGTCTTCATTTAATTTTGACAGAGCTCTGTTTCCTGAATATCATCAGACATTTTTGTTTTCTTTCCAGTGCAGAATGGAGACAGGTTTAGGGAGCTGAAGGCTGTCAAGCACTGGTGTTGTCATCCTCCTGCTAGGGCAGATTTCTGAGAATCAATGTGTAGCACCTGTACAAAATGTACCCCATTAATACTAACTGCACAGCACTTCTATCAGCATCCTTTTTGAAGACAGTATTGCCTCTAACCTAGTTTTTCTTCATATAATTTATTTTACAGTGGCTTTTATGCAGACCTCGTGAAAGAGGACGAAACTTTGCTCTCTCTTGGCAGTATGTTTGTGATCCTAGATAAAATACTGAAGAAAGAGGTAATAATATATTGCCTCGGTCTTGGGGGTAGGAGTAGAAACAGATTCTTCTGTCTTTTTGCTTCTACTATATTGTTGTCCAGATACTAGTCATTATTTATCTCCCAAGTCCACAGATCTCAGATAGAATGTGTTTAGCTATGAGAGTGAGCATGCAAGATGAGAAAATTACTATTTAGGGATAGCTGTTAAACCTTATCCATCTTTCTAATCGTCTTTGGGCAGCTCATTGTCCAGATTTTCTCAAGGTAGTCACAGAATATGCATTCCTAAGAACCTTCTCATTGCTTTCAGACTTATGGGGGGAGCCAGGCATTAAGTCCTCCAGTTAAAGGGAACACAAGTTGCTGTATCAAGCACCAGTAAGCAACCGCAAGAAATCTGAAGAAATGTTGATCCTTTTCCTGTCTCAATGTGCAAAGTTTACACAGTAAATTTTGACTTACATGTGCATGCACACACATACTCTTTAGTGGTGTTTTCAACAGCTCAGCTCTATGCTCTGATTCTGAACAGAGTAATTCTAGTTCAGTATTTGATTCTTGAAGGGTCAGGAATAAAGAGAAGGCAGGCTTAGAGGGCGCATCTTCATATTTATGTATAAAAACTTGGATGAGCATAGAAGAAGAAGTGGAAACAAATTAAAAATGCTATATCATAATGAGTCACTCTTCCTTTGAGTGAAAACCTCTCTTTAAGGTGCTTGGCGTGCAAGGAAGAGTAGCTACCACACTGGACTCTTTCTTCTAAGACATCTTGCTCTTGGAAGTCACATATGAAGATCCTGGAGACAAATTTCTGATATTATATACTGCACACAGCTCCAGGAGAACCTATAAATAGACATAAAAAAATAGATTTTAAAAAATGGTTACTGGTAAAAAGAAGCAGAACTTTTAATGAGAGGCAGATGTCAGTTAACTTTTTGTGCTGACAAAGAGGAGGAACGTGGAGGGGAAACTTATCTTTTTGCTTAGCTTTTAGGTAGAGCTCAAAGCACACAACACAGATGAACACTGAAGGGTTGACTGAGTAATACAACAGTTGTATTTTCCAGAAAAGAATAGCTTGCCTAGGTTAAAGAGACAGAATATTCAGGAACAACCTCCTTTTCATAGGGTATATTTTTCTGCACAGTTTGCAGACTATCTAGAGACTCAGTAAACATGGCCTTCCCCTGGAAAAGCTATTTTTACAGTTGCCTTCTGGTATAACACCATACTTTTGAAATAATACTATAGTTTATGGCATAGTAATAAAATATGGCCTTTCTGTAGAAAATTAATTAATACAGATGTGACACTTAAAAAATTATATGATCTTTTACAGCACTGCTTCTGAATGAAAAATGTGTTTTGTAGGTGTGTAATGGAATTGCAGTAACACCCACAGCTGCTCCTTCTGCTGCTGTTGCACTAAGACATTCTGTTCATTTTGGATTACAAAGGTGAATATGTATGTTTTGTGTTTAGAGCCCTTTGACAACATGTTAAAATCAAATACAAAGTGTGGCAAATACAGCACCTTGATTTTAAAATAAATACCAGATTTTAAAATAAATAGCATGCTCACACATGTAGCATTTTCAACGTGTAATCCAGGTAACAGTGTATATGCCAGCAACAACATTTTGCCTTTCCAAATGGAAAAAATTTGTAAGGATGATGGCTGTGCTAGCCTGCACTTTCTTTGTCACATTTCAATTGGCTTTGGCCTGGGGACAATTTCTTGATTTTTGTTTTTCCTTCCTAGTATTTGATGGAAAAATGGGGTTCCCTTGAGTTGTCCTAAATGTGTTTTATTTCTACTTTTAATGGACCAAATTCAATATACATTCTATTTAATGCTTCTAATCTACAAATAGCTCTAGCTGAAAAGAAATTACTTGTAAATGTATGTAAATTTTTGTTTCCCGCAGAGTGCTTTGTGTATTTGTTGGAGACATGCAGATGATACCAAACACAGAAGATGGGTGAGGTCTCCCTTAACTTTAGGGGGTAGAGTCCCAAGGGTTTTTAAATGTTCATAGGTGTCTGCATGCGTGATGAATTCTGCACTAAGGAATCAGTCATGAGCTGACATTTATTAACTTTAGCTTGAGACATAATACAAAACATCCCCAAATACATCTTCAAAGATAAATTATTGTCTCTAATGATATTTCATGCATTTGGTAGTAGGTTTAAAGTATAATCCTTCTGTATTAATTGAAATTTAGATGGTTATTGAAAGTACAATATAATAAATAAGGCAATTATTAATTAAATAGGACCTATCTCCCCTATAACTGCAGGAGGCACATATTGCTGATGTAGAGTTCCTTATTGAAAGTCTTCTTTGCTTATATATCATTTTTTCCCACTTCCCCTTTTTCTTAAAAGTAATTTGCCAATAGTCTTTAATCATCCTTTTAAAAATACCAGAAAAAAAAATTCAGTTTTAATTGTTTATATTTTGGAATGTACTAATGCAAATAGTTATTTGCTCCTGCATTATGAATTAGTATTTAAAGAATGATGAAAGAAGATATCCCATTTTTATCCCATTGGGAAATAATTGAATAAATACTCAAGTGAGGTTTTTATTTACAGAAGAATGCTTATCATAAACATCTGTGAGAAAGAACAGTCTGAAAAGAGCAGCTGCAAACACTATATTTCTCTAAACTGGAAAGAGGTAAGATTCACTTTCTGGAAACAACATAGGAGAATTTTTTTTTAAAACACAAATAATAGAATATATTTAGAAATTTATAAAATTACATTGATAATTACACTCCTTACTCCACTTTGGGTCTTTGAAATGTTTTCCTGTTCGTGCCCTTGCCAGGTTACTACTCCTTCACAGAGCTTTAGAGTGTATTAGAATGCATAGGTTTGAGGAAACCTTCCAAAGTTACTGCAGCTCATCTTCAGCAAGGCAGAGTTACACTGCAAAGACACTGAGGAAATCCTGCATGTTTAATATAAAAAATATAAATATTGGGAAAATAGATCACTATCCTGTTTCCTAGGACAATCAAAAGCTTTTTGAGAGTCACCTTTCTGTTTTGTTTTATATCTGGAAATTTGGGGCTTTATATTTGTGCTAACCAATTTGTTGTTGTTGTTAAAGGATGCTGAAGGAAATGATTTCTTTTCTGCTGTACTTGGATTCATTCTTCCTGTAGCGTATAGTTACCAACCAAACTTAACAATAATAGCTGTTGGACCAAACAGGAGCCTTGGAATAAGTGGGATTTCTCTGCTTGTTGCTTTACTACAAGGGTTAGCTGAGTCTCGAATTTTTGCTGTGATTGAGGTAAGACGTGGTGCTAAGCTGTGGTACTTCAAAGTCTGGCAGAGACACTTGTATGAACTGCTTCAAGCTGCCCAGTAGAAAAAACTGGCTGTATTTATCCTGTCTTTGGTACCCCTGAGTTCACAGCACAAACTGCCCAAGTTTCTTTTTGTCCTGAGAACAAGACAAGACACAGTTGCACACCAAGCTGTAGGCAACTATTGCAGCCTGCACAATGGAGAAGCTGAGGCATGAAAGCAAGCTCATGGTTATCTATGGATCATAGATGTTCTGTCAGTTTGCCACAAATTCCATTTTTATCTGGGATCCACAGCTATCCCAGATATTTCAGTTATCTCTGAAAAGTGGCACTTCCCGTCTGTTAAATTATCTGGCCTCTTTCCATCAAATGTGATTGCAAGCAGCCCATTGTCCTGTTCATAACAGACCTCTAAATTTCTTCTCCTCTCCCCAGTGCTGTACTTTGTCACACACAACTTTCAGCCTGCAGAACATAAATCAGAAGGGCACATATCCTTCAGGTGAACTTAATTGGGATAATACTTAATTGAGGGCCAGAGTACCCAGCTTTATTTTTTTAGGTAGAGAGCACGGGGAAAGAAAATAAAAAAATATAGGGACTTTTCCTAGGCTAACTTTCTCCATATGGTACGACATTAAGGATGCCTAAATTTACAGTTGGAGGCTGTATCCAGAGCAATGATCAGTGTCAGTGAGTGCATCTTCCATGAATTTGTCTAATCACATAAAGAACTCAACTTACACTCTGGGCCTCTCCAGCGTCCTATGGTTGTAACACAGTTTCTCTGTGTGATCTGTGAAACAGTAACTTTTGATTATTTTTGTGCCTTCTAGTTTTTCTACAATGAGAAACAAAAAACTGTTCACGTATGCTTATTTTAATGTTTCCTAGCAAATACCCAATTAAAGCCATGCTATTCATTAAGCTGCCAATTAAGTGGATTTTGACCTAATTTATTCTGTAGTTTTCTCATATTGTTGTTTTAATTTACAATGCTGATACATAAATTGTCTAAGATAAAATAATTTGTACATTGATATGCAGTATCCATAAAAAATGTATTTGCACACTACTAATTAGGAGTATGAAATGGAGAGAATTGGTGATATTCTGAAGTGTAAACTCAGACAATAAAAGAATATTAGGCATACATATTTAAAAAAATGATTGATACTTCTATATCAGCATTCTGCAGGTAGCTCCATAACAGGATCATGATTTTCTAATGCATGGGCGTGACTTTTTAGAAAACTTGAAAAAATGCTTATATCTCTTAAAAACAAAACAGTGTTACAGTCTTATAAATATAATCTTCATATAGCATCAATATTTCAAATACAGTTTCTGAAAGGAAATTAGGTTGCTTTAGACTGTGAGAAGTCCAAAAGAGTAAATTTCTTGAATAAGCAAACTATATTACTAGTTTTCTCTCATAGAAAGTAAATGATGCATAAAGTAAGCAAGCTCCATGTTTCCTTTAACCTCATAATATTTTCTGTCCTTAACCCAGCATTTTTTTCAGTCATAAAGGGAAAAGTGAGATTGTTTCTCCATTTGAAAGAAACAAGTTTTACAACAGATAAAAATTAACTTACATTTTTCAGTAAAAACCTCCATTTGAACACATTTTTATTTGAAAATGGGAGGTTGCTCAATTCTTGCTACTAATGCTAGAAATTTAATTACAAAAGCTTGTTTTAATATATTTCATGTATCACTGAAACATAGAGAGCTTGGTTCACAGAGGTATTTTTTCTTCCCATTAGGACACAGAGATAAGTTTAATGCAAAGTGTAGCCAAAGCCTTACTGGGTGCTTCTACACCTCCCTTTGGAATTTATGTACCTCCTACCCAAGAAAAAGTAAATAAAATAAAAGCATTAAGAGACCAGTTTCAGCAGGAATGGAAAATGCTTCAGTGTTCAGGTAAGCTGTCTGATTTTATCTTTAACTCTTACATACTGTAAGTTTCCAAAAAGATGACATGTAAATACAGCAAGGTCCTGTAAGTCAGTGGGACCAGATTGATCTAATGTGAAACTGGTGAAATACAGTGATGAATACTTGTAATTCTGCCACTTGAGCTGGAAAGCACCAAATTTCATAGCATAACAACTGTACCCTTGGGACTTAGAATACTGTTCCTCCAAAATTTTGGAATGAAATTACCAAAATATGTGCTTAAAGAATGGATAACAAGATGTGCCCTGCCTCTGATTGCTGATGTGTTTTCTGAATATACTGCTAAACCAGGTGATATTTTTATATGTTTAACTTGTCCACAAATAACTCAGTAATGATTAGTCATGCTGCAAGTACAGTCACAAAGAGCTGAAGGTAAAGCACAGCATTTGTATAGGAATCAGGCCAGGCAGGTACCTATGTTTTCAAGCATACTTGTCTAGAAATGTTTTTTTGCTGAATGACACATTTTTCAACAAAAAAAAAAAAAAACAATTATAAAAGTGGGCATCTCTAAAAGGAAATGCCATTCTCTCTTTCAGAGGAAATGCCTGATTCCAGGGGTCTGGTTCCAATAAAAATATTCTTTTGTGGTCAGGAATTGTTGTATGAGCTTGATTAATGACTGGTTTTCTTACTGCTGTTCTTTTCAGTGAAGGAGGGGTTTTAAAGAAATTGATTTCACTTCAGAATCATTTTACAAACAAGAGAAAAAGGAAAATATGAGGACTTCACTCAGCCCTCTTTTCAAGCATAAATTGTCTATACAACAAATAAAAACTGCAAATCTCCAGTGACTTAGTAGTGACCTAAGGCCACATCATGTAAATTCTCAAAATTAAACAAATATCCCAAGGCAACAGCCATGATATATATACACCTTGTTTTGTAGTATTCCAGGTATGATTTACGGATCATTTTCGAGGGCACTTTTCTGTTATTGTAACTTCAATAATTTGCCCTTTTGATTTCAGACACTTCAAATGATGTTTATACTGGTGTTCCTACTGTGTTCAACTTTATATCCATGTGCAGTAAATAAATAAATCTGTCTTTGCAGTTGTCTTTTTTAATTGTTCAAAGTGCTTCCCTTCTCATTTGTTTTGGTTTTCTGATATTACTGCTGGGGAAATGATACCCATCCTTGAACATTTTGAAATTAAAATCTCTTTCAAAAGAAAATAAAAGCTAGGTGAAAGATTTTTCACAAAGAAGAGCTGAGGAACATGAAGATGTTCTGTTTCAGTTTAGAGTTTCTTTAAACTGACCTTTGAAATCCAAAAAGGTATTTAAATTGGAAACTCAATGGCAAATTAGGAAATTTGTTTCCTAACAGGAAATTTTGCCATTCTCCCCTCTCGCGCTGTCTCTCCTAAACGCCACCTCACCCTCCCCCTTTTATTTTTTTAACTCAGCCTTTTCAATGAAAAAGCATTTTCTGAGAAACAGCTCGGCTTTCCCCTCTCCCTGCTCTGCTTAATGGAATTTATAGTGTTTGAATCACGGAAATGTTGCATTTTGATATGTATTTTTCTAAGCCTTTATTAAAACATGAATTAAGAGGGGAAACAGTGTACTCTAGGCAATATCGTTTAAAAAGACCGTCACAAGGCTGCAGTTGCCGCCCGCAGCTCAATGAAGCAGCGTGCTTCATTGCTTTCCGGCACTAGCGTGTTGTTATATATTTGTCAGTTGAGTGGCAACACCATTTCGGGTGGGCAGCGCAGGAACAGATTAAAATTCCCGACCGGCGCACGGGGCTGTTTCCGTGCGCTGCTGCCGGCGCTGAGGCCGCTCTGCGGCAGCGCCGGGCCTGAGGGCGGCCCCGCGGGGCGGGGCGGGCCCGGTCGCGCTCGGGTGACGTCGGCGGCGCCGGGAGAAGGCGGTGGAGCCGTCCCGCTCCCGCTGTCCCGGGGAGCGCCGCAGGTACGGCCCGGGCGGCGGCGGGAAGGGCGGGAAGGGCGAGGGGCGGCTCACGCGGGGCGCCGCTGGTGGCGGGGGCCCGGGGGGGTTGGCGCGCCGTGCTTGGGCCCAGCAGTTCGCTCGGGGTGAGCCCCGCCGCCGTCAGCTCCTCCGGGGGAGCCGACATCCCGCCTCTCCTCGGTGCTGCGGAGTGCGCCGGGGATGGCCCTCCAGCCCAGCCTCCGGTCACCATCACCACCCGCGTCTTGCCCACGTCCTCTCGCCCGCGGCTGAAGACAGCATCGCGTGGGGAGGGAGGTGATGGATATCTCCGGAAAAAGGTAGAGGATGTTCCCGCAGGAATCTGGGATTGGACCACGACAACCTTACCACTTTTATTTCAGTCTACCGAGTAAAATTTGGCATCTGGAATTAAGCCTCCTGCACCATCACTTCACTGGCGATAAAAGTTAAAGTGGGTTTTTTATAGCTCATGTCCTAAATATGTGGGAGGCCAGTTCTCTTTTCTTTTGGGCTGTCTCAGTTCAGGTTAAAGCATACTTAGCAATTTCATATACCTCTTATGAGCTTCTTCCTTTTCCTGGTATTTTTCAGGTCTTCCTTCCCATGAAATCAGAGATCCAGACTGTAACTGCCCAAACCCGACAGTCTCATTTGAAATGGAGAGCATTACACAGTTGTTCAATGACTTGTGTGAAGCACACTTGACAGGTTTGCCATGGAAGGTTCACTTAGGCAGGCAGAAGATCAGCAAGAGGAGGGCTAAGCAAAATCTGAAAAGGGTTGCTTATAATGCCCTGTTCATGAACCTTTTTCAAGATGAGGCTCGTAAGCTGCAATCAAATGTTTCCAGACTCCCAGTGAAGAACAAAATTTTGATGCTGTCTTTCAACTTGAGAGTTGCTGGCCTAGGTGCTCAAGCAGATAGACTGGAGAATCTTGTGGAGGAGCTGGAAGCAGCTGAATGTTTACCATTTACTGAAGTTAATTCTGTCTTAGATCTCTTAGTACAGCTTGCTGGAACAGGTCCTCCTCAGCTGGTACCACAAAAAAAGGACTATTTTCTGAACAACAAATATGTTGGGAGGAATGTCAAATACCAGGGATATGATTATTATGATGTAAGTGTGTTTGAAGCTGACATACAGTCTCTGATAACAAACGAAGAGTGTCAGTTCAATGACACGATTCAGCAGACACTTCAGATAATGGAGGCTGCACCTGGCACTGGACTCCCTGCCATAGGGCTGTTCTCACAGGGCTGTCCTGCTGGGGACAAGTTTGAGAAGGAGACGCGCGTCTCACTCTTCGGTGCTCTTGTCCACAGCCGTACGTATGATATGGACATCAAGTTGGATTTACCACCAGTGCCTGACAATGCAGATTTGTCTGGACTCGCAATTAAAGTACGGTATCATTTGTTTTGGATTAACGAGTGTATGCATGCTTTCACGTGTCACTTTGAAGCTATAGTTTAAAACCAAGGTAATAGTTTAATTTGTGATAGAAGCATACAGCGCTGGAATTTAAGGGATCCTTTTCTTTGCAGAAAACCAGATAAGCTTTTTGGAGATGTATAATAACAAAAACCTTGGTCTAGCCCTGTAGCTGTGTCACAACCCATCATGGGCCATAGGATTTATGAATTTAATCCATCAGCTATATCTATACCTTCCCCACCCTAGCAACCTTTTGCTTGCATTTTTGCCTGCTTTGTCTGTTGAATTCCTCTGCATTGTTGCTTACTTGTCAGTGCTTAGACTGACTGCTTAAGCATCCCTGTCTGAATATATGTGCTTTGCTGTTCAGATTGCATTACCTAACCTGCTGTATTGTTGTCTTGGCTTTTTATATCTTAAAGCATTTTTTCTGGTTTTTTTTTTCACATTGAATGGCCTAGTTCCTATTGTCCTTTTACCTTTTCAGTGTGCACAGTTTCTACTGTATCTTTTTTCCCCTTTTGCCATCCATTCTGTTTATTTTTTTTTGCTGGTATATTCTCACAGAAATACTAGATACACTTTCAGAGTTTTTCTTCTTTCTTTCCATTTTTACTGTGTGTAGGTAGGCTTATTTATAGCCTACCCTTAGATCCTCGTCTTGTTCCATTTACTTAACATATGGATAGATCTTGCAATTCCATTAATTCAGGGTGTGAATTGAAACTTGAAGGCAAACGCACTAAATAGAAAAACCCCATGCCATTCAGTTCACATGTGGATGTAGATGTAACCTAGAGGAGACAGAATCTTTTTGAGATAGTGCTGAACTTTTTCCATCACTCTGGAAAATTTATAATTTCTTGAGGATTATGCTGCTTTTGACATGGGTATGATTGTCTTTTACTAAAATTGAGGACAGTTCTGCACATACGGCTCCTGTTGAGTGGGAGTTGAGGATGTGGCATATACACTGTTTGGACACTTACAGATTTTCTGCATATGAATTAGGGAACAAACAATGGTAGTCATAGTTAACAAAATTATTACAAATTTGAAGATTCAGGGCCTAGATCATTTGCCTGGAACAAATGGCAGAGCAGTATGATTTTATTGATGCTACATATTGTTGAATGTCCATACCTGAGATTCTCAATTTGTAGAACTATGTGCTTGCCAAACAAGAAAGTTTCAAGTTTAACACCAACAAGCATAGTATATTACTTTGAAGGTGATTTGCTTTTTATGTATGGGCAATAATACCTGTAAAGACTCATCAAATGAAAAGAGTGCCTACAGTAAAAACTTAAAATTGATATAAAGGGAGGGTAGGTGGGATGGGTTGGGTCACATAGAGTAACTTGGTCACAAATTAGAGCAAAACATCTTTTTCATTAGCAAATATGTCTTCAGGAAAATGTTTTCATGTCTGACATTTGAACTCTTTCTGACAGGTTCCTCAAAGTATAGACCAGTCAGAAGATGAGGGATTCCAGTCAGCATCCAATCTGACTCCTGATTCTCAGTCAGAGCCGAGCATGACTCCAGACATAGACTTGTGGGATGCAGTGCTTACATATGGACCCAGCAAACGAAGATGTTGGGAAAGAATTGGGTAGTATGTGTCTGATCTTACTGGTAAACTTACTGTGCACTATATGCAAATGTGTGAAGGTGCATTTCATCTTAGTTCCACATGATCTCAGTACTAATACTGAAATGAGCATGTTTAATTCACAGATTTCAGTACACTGCATTCATAGGGATAAAGGAATAAAGGTTTTGTGGTTTCAAGAAACTGCTTCTTAGAGTGCAGCATTTTCATAGGAAAATATAAAATCATCTTTGTCAAGAAACAAAGGGATTAGGAAAATACTGTGTGTATGAAATGCAGCATTTTTCTAATGATTTTGACTTCTTATATGCTATGTGATTTGTCTCAGTCTAAAATGATTCCATATTTGCAGTTTCAAAAGAGAAAGGGGTAATTGTAGAGCAGTAGAAGAATTAAACAAATGTCTCCCAGTATTGTAGAGTATTGTATTCCTTTCCCCATCCTGTAGACAAGCCAGAAAATTAGAACAGATTTCTTGGTGGTCTAGTTAGACTTGTAGGTTTTTTGGCATCTTGAGTAGAAGATGCATCTCCTGAGAGAAAGCTCTCTGCCGTCCTATTAAGGGTTTCTGGCTCCCCTAAAATGGAAAGCAAAAGAAAAGGCAGGTATAGCAGGTATCCTGATATTTCAGATGGACAGTGGTGTGCCTGATTCTTGGAGAAGCTTTGCTCTGTACGTTTTCTGTAATTTTAAATAATAATCTAGTGGTGTTCTGTTGCATTGTTAAACAGTGTTTTTTCATCTCTGAGCCTTAGAAGCTCAGAAACTCAGAAGTTCCCTGTTCTGATTTTTCAAAGCCACTGTAGCCCACTTGAGCTTTTTTCCTAGAACAAGACAGTTTTTCTTGCTACTATTTAGACTGTAAGGGTCTAAGAGTCATTTTATGTAATACCTGCTACTAGAATTCAGAATGTTTGGAAGAATTGGAAATAGAAATTGTTTTGGAGGGGATAGTAATCTTCACTGCGAAGAGGTAAAATGTGTTAGTAGAAGTTCATTCTAGCACTTTGAGCATATTTCTCCTTAACTTATTTGACTATTAGCATTAAATGAACTGTGGAAATGTATTGGCGTCATTTCCTAGTGTGAAAACTGCACCAGGGAAGGCCATAAAAGCAGCTGGTAGTTCTCTGTCAAGGATTCTGTCTCTGAACTGATGTTCAGATTATCTACATACTTCTTCTCTATACTGAGTTTGAGCTATGGTTTCATTAACTGTTTGCACATTCCCTTAAAAATGTACATTGCAAGTATATTACAAGTAACTTTTCTGCGAGGAATTCTGTCTGTACAAAACCCTGAAATGCTTTTTTCTTCCTGTATTAGATGTATTTCCTTCTTTTCACATAATCACCTTGTAATGTTGTGTTTATTCTGACACAGCCCACCTGGTAAAAAAGAGGAACCATATCTTACTGAAGCTGGAAGAGAAGCTTTTGACAAATTTTATAAACTTCGAGAAGGGGAATTACAACTGTTTACTAATACTGTACTTCAGCTTCCTCAGCTTGTGCTGGTGAAAGAACCTGAACTGGTTAAGGATGTCTTGAATGTCCTCATTGGTGTGGTATCCACTACATTTTCACTCAATCAGGTAGGGAAGATTTTATTCTGCACTTCTTAGTCAAGTCTTTTTGTTCTTTTTCTTCACAGAGGTTTCCTCTTCAGTACATTTATTTCAGCTGAGATCTTGCAGTTGTGGCTAGTGTTAAGAAGTTGAATGTTGCCTAATGTCAACAAGGCAGTATTTATATATTGCAGTAATTATGTTACTGGAATAGGCTAAGAGTATTTGTAGTTCTCTAAAGGGAAAGTAGGTTTATGAGTACTTGAAAATAGATGTGTAAATAATTTTGTAGATTGGATTTTCTTTAACAGATTAGATAATGAGTCTTTCTAAAGACATCATTCTTACTCCTACAATTTTGCTACAATTCAATATTTGTCTCACTGTCCTAGCTATATAGTCTCAGTCATCTGAGTATCTAAACTGAGAATTTGTCTGTTATTTTTGTGTGTAAATATTTGCTATTTTAAATCAGAATACAGCTCTGAAATAGTTTAATCTGCCTTTTTTTCCCTCCCTATATCCTTTTAGTCTGCTCAGTCATTTGTGATAAAGGAGGGGGTGTATGTATCTGGAACATCACCAGAGACAATGCATAACTTGCTCTCGGAAGTTGCAGAGTATGGAACCTATTACACACGGCTAAGTCGTTTTTCTCTTCAGCCAGTTTTGGATTCCTCATACAGCAAAGGACTTGTGTTTCAGGTAAAACAGTTGTTATTAAATCAACTAGATTTAATGGGCCAATTATCTGAGGTAGAAAAGGTGACTGATTTAATGTAAAGCTGGAACTTCACATTCTGCAAAACTGCAAAGTATTTTCAGTGTAATGGTCCATCCCAGGTCAACAAGGAACAGTGCCATTGTATTTAAATCACAGCTCTCTGTGCTAAGGGCTTGCTTGCTCTGAAACATGTAGTAAAATCTCTTTGTTACCCAAAGTGTGATTTGTTTAGTCATACTGTTCTGTTGTGGACTAAAGAATTACAATCTTTAAATGCTTTAAGAACATTACAAATTTATCCAGAAAAATGTATAAAATTAAAATACAAGAACTTTCTTAGTACATTCTATATATATTTTTCAAAAATAAAAACTGAAGTAGAGAAATATGGTATTGAATAGCTTTAATTACTTCTCCTTGGTTCAAAATTAAGTGCAAATTTTCCATGTCAGTCCTCTGTATATTATGTTGAGCTGTATGTACACTCTGTAATACCTGGTGATTTAATCTCTTCCTAATGCATAGAATTAAGTTAGAATTAGTTATGAAAATGTACTCATTCTGAATATTTGATTTACAGCAATGTTACTCAAATTCTGTTAAGAAGGTCTCTTTGTTAGATAAAGTTCTATAACAGTTTTTTGCAGTATCCAGTTTAGGCATAAAAGTAAGGAAACAGGTTACCCTGGGTTGGTGTTATAGAGAATGAGGAGCTCCTCAAAGGACAAATCAAAGAAGCTAAACCAAGATGCTTTATTTCACTGTGTGCACATAGGCTCTGTGCACTGGATGTGTGAAGAGTATAGAGGAGTCATCTGGTTCATTGGAATGTCTGAAGTTGCATGGGCCCACACTTGCCCCTTACTTTGGTGTGAAAGTCCCCCTTACCTGCATATGCCATTTATTTTACTAAAGAGGTTTGTTTTCATGCTGATGCAACTGATGAGAAACATTGATAGACTGTTAACAACTTTCACAGTAAGACTTTAAATATTTTCTGTTCATACCAGGCATTCACAAGTGGACTGAGAAAGTATCTTCAATATTACCGAGCCTGTGTTTTGTCAACACCTCCTACTTTAAGTCTTCTAACAATCAGCTTTCTATTCAGAAAATTAGGTCGTCAGCTGAGGTAAGAGAATGGTATTAAATGTTTAAGCTTTTCATAGCAGAAAAAATGCAATCTCTTCATATACACTAAAAAAGGCCATTTTACATGGGCATTCTTACTTAGTCTACTAGTATTTTTCCTCTGTTTTACAGATTATTTTTTTTTTGTATCCAGGCTATTCTAGGAAAAATATACAAGGTCTTTATACTCAGTTTCTTTGTTATCCCTCTTATCCTTCAGCAGATCTAGTATAATTGTTGTACATTATTCAAATT